>NC_051284.1:6425000-7625000 GCF_015220745.1 Sebastes umbrosus
CCCCGATCCTGACCGACTTTACTGTCTTCCAGAGGCTGTAGTTGGTTCAGTTTTAGAGCTAGAGAGAAAATATCATATGAAGCTAGAAAACCTAAGGAATCCATTGGTACCACCCATGTAAGGCTAGCACACCAAAGGTAGGCTACATTTTAGCAAGGAAAACCTGGCATGGCCATTTTCAAGGTTAGGGGGGCATTCAGAAAAGGCATGGCATTTCTTGCAGAAATCTCAAAATGTCAAACGTTTTTGATACCAAATCACAGCATGGCTTTTTCTATGGTGTTCCTCAAGGTCTTGGTGTCTTAATGTGGTATTTTGAAGGGATTTTTGATCATTTTTAATCAATTCTCAAGTGGTAAAAAAAAGGTTAAATTTAGCACCAAATCTGTGTAACAAATGGTATCAACTCCAAAAATTGCTGCAACATTTATGAGACATAATAGAGCATGGGGATGGCCATCATATACTTTTATCATAATATTTTAAGCCATTATACACGTTCACAATTTACTTTCATTAATTAATTCATGGTGCATCTCAAATTAATCTTCAGGTTCCCATCTTTCAGATAATGTACACCACTTCTCTGTGACATCTACTGTTGACCTGCTATCTCCCCCTAAAGACCTCCTGTAGTCCCCTAAAAAAGTCCTCTATTGTGGGTCTCAGAGGGTTAATGGTAAACTCAGATTTGGATAGTGTAATAAAAAAGAGTTGCTATTCCTCAAAGTGCCACAACAGACACAAAACATACTGTTTGGTCCTTGAACCAACATCCACCATCCATCTGAATGCTCAGTTTTCCTTGCAGCGTGAGACATCTCACACTTATTAAGACACTCTGAGACACGTGACCTTGGCGAGTTACAGCTGAGCGCTACAGATTAATCATGTGAGGGATCGGCGGGGTAACAGGGTTCATCTCGCCCCCACACCTCCACTACCTCCACCCCTTTTTCCCCCCTTCGTTGTCTTTTTTTCACATCAGCTCACCTCTTTGATCTCACCTGACTCTTATTTCACACGCCATGGGCGGTGGAAGCTCTTCTTCTCCGTCAGATTTCCAGGGATGAGAGAAAGTGTGCTTTTTAAATTGAGCCTTCTAAGACTCCCGGTGGATTGGAGCCACGCTGGGGCTCGCACATCACAGGCTGTCCTATGATTTTCTCTGAGTTATGATATCAGAGGCTGACCTCTCGAGCAGCCACTTTAACTGTGAGATATTGTCACAGTGGAGAGACAATGAGTTCAGCTGGTCATTTTGGATTTAGATAAAACCTGCTGTATGGATTTAGCGATTTTTAGTATGTAACTGGCTCAGTTTTAAAGATATAGTGAAGATATTGACATCATATGAAACTACAAAAACTGAGGAATCAATTGGTACCAACCATGTCATACTAGCTTGTCGCGAAGCAGGCTCAATAACGCTCTAGATTTACGCTAAATTTTGGTGAGGAAAAACTGGCATTGCCATTTTCAAAGGGGTCCCTTGACCTCTGACCTCAAGATATGTGAATGAAAATGGGTTTTATGGGTACCTACGATTCTTCCCTTTGCAGACACACCCACTTTATGATAATCACATGCAGTTTGGAGCAAGCCATAGTCAAGTCAGCACACTGACACACTGACAGCTGTTGTTGCCTGTTGGGCTGCAGTTTGCCATGTTATGATTTGAGCATATTTTTTATGCAAAATGCAGTACCTGTGAGGGTTTCTGGATGATATTTGTCATTGTTTTGTGTTGTTAATTGATTTCCAACAATACATATATACATACATTTGCATAAAGCAAGCATAATTGCCCACTCCCATGTTGATAAGAGTATTACATGCTTGACAAATCTCGCTTTAAGGTACATTTTGAACATATAAAAAATGTGTGATTAATTTGTGATCGCGATTAAATATTTTAATCGATTGACAGCTCTGAATAAAATGATTCTCTTTGGGCCCATTTTCTTCTTCCTATGTCTACTTTACACCCCCACTCCAATCATTTTGCAGTGCATGTTGTATGTAATTGGACTTCTTGACATTCAGTCATTTCATCACCTTAAAAGAAAACAATTTCACAGCGTCAAAACTAAATTACCTGCTGTCTCTGCTCTCAGAGACACCCTGAATGAGAAGCCACACATGTGACAATAAAGTCTGTAAAGTGACATGTTGTGAGGGATTATTCTCTCACTGACACTTCCATTTCTTCCTGCCGTTGTCAGCTGATTGACAGCAAGCACGCAGCGCAGTGCAGCACAGATATAAAAAATCAAATCTGTTGTTGCAATAAGGTTTTAACAGAAACCCTATAACATCAACAACAAGGAGGCAATATGTTTATTCTGTTTGTAGTTTTTACTCATCTTCATTGAAAAAACCCAAATTCCTTAGAGGGAGGAGATTGGTTGAAACAGATATTCAGTCTGATTTTATTTTTACATCCAAAACTTGTTTTGTTTCCTACAGCAAGAAGTTGCTGATCACAGTAAAAGGGTTCCTTTGGTAGTGAGCACAACTCAGAAAATGCCTCCAGTAGCCTAAGAGGAAATAAAGAAAAAAATGGGAGAAAATGCCAGTGAGCTGCTGACTATGCACTAAAGCCCCTTAAATGAATCAAACATTAAACGGTCAAACAAAGTGTTTCACTGGTTTTTAAATCAGATCATCATCAAAATTTGAACATAAAGGTGCTAAATTCGATAATCAGAGCAGATTGATGGCCTCCACACGGCTCTCAACATGGCGACGGCTGACCCGGCGGCTTGCAGCTAACGGTGCTAACAGCGCTAACAGTGTTAACCGGAGAGGTGAACTGGAGGGTGGGCGCTATACGCTTCATCAGCTGTAACCACCGTATGAGTGCAGTCACTCACATGCACCAAAAGGCATGTGCGGCTGGCCGAGCTATGCAAACAAGCAGAGAGAAGCTCTGATTACAACTCACAGAGGGAGAGTGACTTCATTCTCTGCTCAGGTAGACATTACTCCTCTATAGAGTGCGACATGAATGAATCCTAAAACCCGGAAATGAGTTATTAATTTAGCACTTCCGGTCCCCTCATCAATGGGTTTTTTGAAAGGGTTTTTAGTTAGATGCCTGAAATAAGGTCTGTGGTTAACACAAGCTTAAGAGACTTTAACGTTGTGTTTTACGTCATAAAATACATCAATAAGTACACCACTTGTGAATTTTGAAGTTGTTACGTGTCTTCAAATAGGCGGTTGTGGGGCTGTCGCTGTAAAGGAATTTTCCCTGCGGTGATAATAATTGACTAAACATCGCAATATGTGGTATTATTGCAATTTTTTTTTTTTTGCAAATTACTTTATCCTGATTTCAGTGCTGTATAAATAAGCTTTATTTTTACGTTATTTTTAGGTCCAGTGTATTGTTGCTTTTTAAATGACAAAGATAACAGTTTTAAACAAATGTAATACTTGTTTATTGTTAAATGCAGAACAAAGAAGGGCACTTTGGTTGCATCTGGTTGTTATAATATGGAATATCAAAATGTCGGCACAAGGTATGGTACTTGCTCTGGATGAAGGGAAGGTTGAAGCACGTAGAGAGGGGACGGACCCGCCGGTCTGTGTGTATTCATTTCTACTCCATTGTCGTTGTTGTTCAGTACTTGTATGTAGGATGTGACAGTTGGTCGTTGTAGAGTTTTACCCAAAGTAGAACATTTTTTAACTCTCAACGACCAGAAAAAAAAACACCACACGTGGAGCCCCTCGTCATGCTGCAGCCGTTTGTCACAAAGTGTAATAATGTGGCACTCTCATTAAAAAGAATTTAAAAAATTAAAAAACATGAACATAGCAGCTGTGGCGGTTCCCTGCCATCCCCTGCTGTTGGCTTGTCGATATTGTGGTTATTGCAACGCCCTAGGCGGTTGCTAACAGGTGGCTAAATGAGACTACTAAACCTCGTTGAGTATACTCGCGTTCATGTGACCGTGCTGTAATTCGTTTATAGCCTGACGTTAGCTTTTTAAATCTCGCAATTGCATTCACACAGTGGTGTTCATTTGTGAAGATTGTCTTGCTGAACAAAATATGTAAGTATTATAAACGTTTGTTTGCCACAGAGTTTATTTTCTGTAATAATCCAAAACCCAATGGAAATATCCAATTGGCTTTTTGTCGAGGTAACCCAGGGTGATGCTAACTTCCTGGTTGGCCTACAAAAATATATCATCCCTGGAGCACTCTATAGTTGTTTGCTGCCATATGAATGCTCTGAATATCGAACAGAAAAAAATTATTTTAAATATTTTTTTTCATATTGTTTCTTCTAAAGTGAGGAATATGAGCCTGATCCTCAATTTCTCCATGTATTGTCACGGACACGACCGTGCATCCAGTCATTCTTTGTGTTTCTTTTGGTTTCCCCTTCCCTTGTGTCTCCTGGATTCCCCTGTCTCTTTCTCTGTGTGTGTATGTATATGTGTGTGTTGTGGGTGTGGCACCTCTCTCACGCTGCCAGCTCCCTGACTGCTGCTCACCTGCTTCAACCTGCACACCTGCAACCCATCTACTCATCAAGCCTGCCCTATATCAAACCCGGTTCCTCACTTACTCTTTGTTTATTCAGCTACAGCGGTAGTGATCTCGTGTTCTCAGGCACTTAAATTGTGTATTCAAGTTTATTCTGTAGTTTTGCTTCCAACCTGTCTCTCTGTGCCACATGATCCAGCCTGCTTGCCTGATGTCTCACCATGCTCTCAGCCAGACATCTCCCCTTGCTCTCTCTCACTCCTCCAGCCACCAGCTCCCCTCTTCACCCTCTTCCTCCTCATCCGTCTTTGTTCCCTGGAACCCAGTCAGTAAACCTTCCTTTATCATTCCACATTCTGAGTCTGTGGTCTGCATTTGGGTACCCCCAATTGGGTGTTACATCTATACTGTGTGCAAATATTACATTACAGTGTGGCAAAAGACTTTTAAAGGGGACTTATTATGCTTATTTTCATGTGCATAGTTGTATTTGGGGTTTCTATTAGAACATGTTTGCATACTTTAATGTTCAAAAAATGCTTTACTTTTCTCTTACTGGCTTTGCTGTGGCACGTTTTTTCACCCTCTCTCTGAAATGCTCTGTTTGAGCTCCTGCCCCACCCTCTTGAAAAGCCCAGTCTGCTGTGAATGGTCAGCTGGCCTGCTCTGTTGTGATTTGTCAACCGAAACAAACACTTCGGACTCCACTCCAGCTCAGGTCGAACTAGCTTTGTTTGAGGGCGTGCCAAACTAGCCGCTTGGCAGGTATTATGCAAATGTGTTACTTGGTGACATCAACATGTTACGGAAGAAAAGGCGGGACTTCAAATGAGGCATTTCAGGCAGTTCAGGACCAGTGTTTCTGTTTCCTTTGGTGTGGACTTTGGGCTTTGTATCTTTGCAGACCTTTTACATGCACAAAAAAATCTAAATAGCACACTAAAGGAAAGGGTGAAAGCATAAAAGGTCCCCTTGAAAATGCCTATATTAACTTTCAATGCTACAATAAAACCTTGCAGGGCTTTCAGAATCTGCACTTGATTTTATTTTGTCTTTGGACTTGATTTTCAGAGAAAATAGCAAGATGCAGCTGTTTAGGGCTGACCTCTGCTCAGCTCTCAAGTCTATTACTACACTACACTTTCATGAGATCACCTGCCAATCAAACAGTGTACGCCCACTGGAAACTGCCCTCACAAGAAAATCAATAGCACTGGTCATTGGTTTAAATGATGAAAACAAACTTTTGTTTACACTTTTCTAACTAGGACTGCTTGTGGGCATGTAAATATCTTTGCCAATGAAGCCTTGTACTGTTATAATACAGATGATTAGGAGTAACGCTCCTCCTACCACAGACCATTCTTTGTATCCAGTAGTTTCCAGTTGCTTATAACGTTAACCATATGGGTTACATGTAACAAAAAAAACACTATTATGAGTTGTTTTTCTGTAGAGATATTGCATGAACTCCAAAACCTTATCAGTACAGTGTCATTTTGTGCCAGTTGGTGGTGATTTCCACTTTTTTTACAATTCAGCAAACAAATTGGCACATGCTACCTATGCCAACTTGAATTGACAGCTCTGTGAATCAAGCACACATGCAAATGACAATGCTAATATGGGTAATTTTTTTCCCGTGGATAGCTTTAACCAACACGTTCTATTCACATACCGCCCCTTGGCATCACGCCCCTGGCTGATTGTAAAACAGCGGTCTCCTGGATAAAAGCCTTGTGTTTGTTGGACCCATCCAACTCCCCCAGCCCCCTCAAACCCTCCGCCCAACCTTTGTGTGTCTTTTCACTCTTTAAACTACATCACCACACTCCCAGGACACCTTCTCAGAGCGTTTACTGTTGTTGTGGCTGGGTTAACTGTGTAGTTAATGGGAAAACCGGTGCGTTCCATACCGGTGCTGAAGGGTGCCTTGTGAAGCGGCACTGAACACAGATGGCTGTGACAAAGCCTTGGTATTTGACGCCCTGGAAATGAGAATGGGCTTATCTAACTGTCATTACGGCAGCGTCCACCAAAATCCAGAGCTTGACAGCAAGTAGGCAATTTCCTTGGACATCAACAGAGAAACTACGGAGAAAAACCCTAGGTGTAGCCGAAGTGAAATAGAGTAGCAGCAACCACCACAGCAGGCTGACACTCTGGTCAAGCAAGCAAAATATCCCAAAGTAATATTCTCTCAAATACATTTTTGCACCAAGACAGACACATGAAATTAGCTACCAAAGCCCAGAGAAGCTCTGATTACAACACACACAGAGGGAGAGTGACTTGATTCTCTGCTCAGGTAGGGGTCCGGGGCCACCCAAGGGTCCGTTACACTCCATCCGTTACACTCCGCGATATAATTTGCTATAAATTATAAAATTGTGCTGTATCATTAAAAAGTGCATAATGTACAGATTGGGACCATGTACACCAATAAAACAAGCATATTGCGTCCATTACTCCCACCCACGTTAGCTTTGGGCCAACAGAAACTCTGATATGATTGTGACACATCACGTCAATCTGAGATGAATCAATCACTTCACTCTCAACACTGCTGCTTAGCTTATTAGAAAGCTAGCTAGATAGCTGGCAAGCATGGACAAATATTTGAGTCAGTCCATCTCGTCAAGTGACGCTAAGCCCAAACTAGCCAAATTGAGAAAAAATGACGACCGTTATATCTTCAGGTGCTAGCAAACGAAGCCATGATTTACGAAAAAAGTAGTATACTTCAAGTTTATTTTATGTAAGTAAGTAAGTCATTTTAAGTAAACTTAAGTATAGTTCAAGTATAATCCCAAGTATACTTCATGTTATAAGAATACTAGTATCAATGTACTAGTAGTATATTGTAAGTGTACTACTTGTATACTTCTTGGGACTAAATTGGCCCACTTTTTAGTTTATAAAAGTATACTTTTACTTTAAATGTAAGATTAGTAAACTTTCAGTACAAATCTAGTTTACATCTAAATTGTATTTTTTACTGCAACTATTATATGACCTATACAAGTTTACTAGTTATATATTTTATAACTTAGCTTACGAAGGTACAATTAAAGGTATATTCTCCGTAAACTGCTAGTTTAATAGTTTATACTGCAAGTATACTCGTAAGTTTTCTTTAAGTGAACTTATAATACTTAGCCAAATATACTTTTCTGTAAACATATTAGTATAAGCCAAGTATACTAGGACTTTTCTGTATACTTGCCAAGTACACTTAAACTTTTCTATATACTTGTAGGTATCTCTATCTTGTATCTCTGATAAGTACATAAAAAGTAAACTGAAAGCATTCTCTCTTATTTTAAGTTTAATGAAGTGTACTAAAAGCACACTTGAATAAACTTATTGTTTGTAAGGGGAAGTCAGCCAAGCTAAAACAACATCTGATTACAAAGCACCCAGAATATCCGGGCAAATCAAAGACATGATTCAAATTGAAATGTGTTTCTGTGTTTCTGTTTCAAACAGTTCTGAAGTATTTAGGTTATTTTGGAATAGAAAATAGTTCCAATAAAATCTAAAAATTGTAGTAAACAATATGCTTAATCTGTGTTACAATTGAGAACGCCTGATCTACACTGATAGCTGTGATGCTATCGTACATGGGAGATACAAGGGTGCGGTACATTGATGCCACATTATTTTTAGAGTGCAGTGTTTCGCACTTTCTGTACATTGCTGTGGTTTGTACCAGCCCGCCTTCTCCTCCAGCTCAATCTCTCCCACGATCATCACTGGAGAAAAAAAAAAGCAGCGTGCTTCCCCCTCCAGCACCTGCATCTCACTGATGTCCGTGAATTCCAAAAGCACCAAAACGTCCTCCCTCCCTCCTCTGTTTTCTCATTTCTCAGTTTCTCTCTATGACTCTCGCTCTCCTTTCCCCTCGCCATGCCACGCCACCCCTCCTTGCCTCATAGTCAGAGACAGATAATCAATATGGCTCAGCGTCCCAAGCCTTATCGACTTTGTTTTGCAGGAAGACTCCATAAAGAGTCATCGGGGAGATTCTGTCACTGACGGTTCCATCCCCTGGTATTAAAACCTCCTTCGTTGCCAAAGACAAGAGGATGCGGACAAGCTCTCGATGCCCACATGACCACTGGAATACCAAATAACGGTGAATGGAGACAGCAGTGCCACTTCCCACTTGCAAGAGAGACGACTAGGTTCAACACCGTGTGATGAGAATACAAACAACACCCCGGGTCCTTCAGAGATTGAGAAAACACTCCTGTGGTTTTTTCGGATGTGGGGCCACAGGATATTTAGATGATTTCCCAGCTGCTGGGTGAACTGTGTATTAAAGGGGCAGCAAGTTTCCCTGCCCCCTTAGCAGAAAATGACTATATAACCGCAGGAGTTGATGGGGTTGTTGATCGATACCAATGACGCAGCAAATTGCTGGAGCTGAGGTTTTCTGTCTTTCACCTGGAGTGTCAAGGTTTGCCAGATTAGTTTTGCGGAATTTCTTGCGGAGACGGATTAGTAAAGGACATTGAGGACTATATGTCCCTTTTAAAACATTTAATTCTGTAGGTTTCATCAAATCCCATACAGGCATATAAATTTGCACATAAAAGCCTGTATTTGTGGCTGACACATGCCAATAAAGGCTGGTCCCTAATAAAGATTGGTTAAAAAAAACACTTTTGAGAGGTTGAATTTCCTATAGTATAATGGCTCACATGGTAAAATCAGCATAATGTTCATTTCCACATCACTAATTCCATCAGCATACTAGGAAAGGGAGGGAATATGTCCTTGTCAGGTGCTGGAAAGCTTTTAATGTGAAACATCAGTGGAGATTTGCAGAAAGTTTTCAGTTTCAGTGAAGGTGTCTTAACACCGAAAGAAAAAAAAGGCCAAGCAGAATAGACTGCAATTAATATGTGAGACAAGTATTTCTGTAAAATGTGGAGCAACTACCTTGTGTTAATTGATTTTTTTTATAAATTAACACCTAGAAATTTGATTAACTGCCAATTTCTATGAGAATTTTCATCACAAATCAACTAAGATGGGTCCTGCATTATTACCAAAGTCAATTGGTCATTCCATTGCAACATCAGCACCCAGCAACAAAGCTACGCTTCCGCCATTTTGGACTGAAAGCGACTACCGGACGCCAGTAAAACGTCTGCCAACAAAGTGCCGTACATTACTTAATACATATTAAAAGTAAAACAAAATTATTTCTATACTATTGTGATATTTATTCTCTCTACAGAAATGGCCTGTGTTGAACAATAAAAATGTTTTAAATATGCACAGTATTATAACTATTTACTTACTTATTTATTTGCCAAACATTAAATTCTGTTGATGTCATGCTACTAGCGCTACTAGCTACTTACCAATAGCCGGTTGTTTGGGAACAGAGACGTTAATACATCCACCACGGTACAGGCTTACAGCATGCAGCCCATGGGTGTATTATAAGATAATAAAAGTGATGAATTACAGCCAATATCTCCATTATTACAGTCGCATACAGGAAGCTGGCAGAACCGGATATGTCATATAAACATGCAGGGCGGTGCAGTCCCGTGAGTCTGATGCACGTTCATTATGCCGAGGAAAATAACTCTGGATTCAGCTATTAGTTCATTTTACAACTTTATGGACATAATGATGATTTAAATGAGGGCTATTTAAGTGTTTGTACTGGGAAGTTGATTTACCTTGAAAATAATTAACCTCTTTCTTTACAGGGATTGTATAATACGTGATAAAATATGTCCATGAATAGGAGATATAAGTTTACAGTTAATTACAATTCCTCCCCGGCATTGAGGAATTTGGTTTTGCCGGTAACACACTCATTGACACTTCACAGAATATTTAGTTTGTATCCCCTCTGGCATTTTTGCAGATTACTGTGAAGGCCCCGCACCACAGTGCCTCACACGAGTATAAACAAAGCTCAAGGTCTGGTCCTCTCTGCGGTTGGGGTGAATAAATGTAAGAATTATATGTAGGAAGATGGACTCTCTTTTTTAAAGCGATTCACCGTGAACAGAAACCTGTGCAGCGATGATGAAGACAGATGTGCTCACAGAGTCCACAGACGAGATCCTTCCCAGCAGCCTACACTCACATCCCCTATGGTGAACATGTGGGATAATCCCATTAAGGAAAGGCCACCGCTCATAGCTGTCATAATGACAGGGGGAATACACCAGGTGACAAAGCTTTGAGGATGAGAGAGGATCATCTTAATTTGCTTTAGCGCAAGATGCAGTGGGTCTGTAGGAGGCTTTGAAGGATACTCCCCTAAAACACAGAACATGCTTCGTTATCAACCGTTGTAGGTGTGTGCTTATAGGAGGTGTTGTGTGATGTGTTTATCTTGTGAACTAATGGAGGCCCATGCTGTCAGTCAAACAGCTGGTGGAAGTGGTGATGTGCACCTCAGGAGATCACTTTTGACTACATCTATTAATCATCAATCAAACATTGTTTTCATGCACCGCCATCTCTTAATTTCACCCCGAGAGCTCACGCAGGATGACAGAATTTTTCTTGTGAGGACTCGCGCTAAAGTATATACGTGCTTGACGCAATCTAAATCTGGCATATGGTGTTATTAGAATAGTAAACAGCTCTGACATAGTAAATTACAGTCTAAAAGGAGCAGGTAAAGTTTTGTACATTTTTATACTTTTTTGTCGCACTGGACTTTGAATGACCTTGTTTTAGCTCGCCTGCCTCCATGAAATCAATAACCTTTTTCCACATTAAAAATGTGCAAGGACTGGTGAGAATTTGCTTATTGCATTTGAAAAACAGATTACTTTATATTGCTTGAAACCTATGAGGCTCACCAGTCCAGTTATGAGCTTCCATAAGCCCTGATGGCATTAGTTTATACCTTTTGTTGGCAAGCAGCAGACAGGATAAGATCCTGTGTACGTCCGGGCAATATATAGATCCAAAAATACACAGCGTATTGTAATATTTTATATCTACTATACATAGGAAGGATGCTCCCAGTGATAGTATTGTGGGACGCATGAGAAAATCATTACTCATTTTGGGCTCGGAGGTCCCAGAGACGCATGGCGGGACAGTAATCCATACAGTAATATCTTTTTATTAATGCCTCTAACAGAATCCCATTAATGCAAAATCTTGTCTAGCCGATTGGAAAATAAGATCAGCTCGATAAAAGAAGTTTCGTTGAACTTTACCACGTTGTGTGTTCCATTACTGAGGCAAGCTGTGAAAATGATATGGATCTGTATTTATCAATAGTTCGCTCTTGCAAGAATAAATCAGTAGTTAATCATTTAGTGTCCGGATATATAGACTCGGAAGGGACAAAACACAATCCTAGGCCATCATATTCTGTTAACTGAGTCAGGTGATCTCAAGACTGAACAGAAAGAAATGTGTACAGACAAGGCGAGAATACAAGCATCACATACTGTATGAGGAAGAGGCCTTGCATATATTTTAGGGTTGTCAATCGATTAAAATATGAATCACAATTAATGATGATTGTCCATACTTAATTGCAATTAATCGCACATTTTTTATCAGTTCAAAATGTACCTTAAAGGGAGATTTGTAGCAAGTATTTAAAACTCTTATCAACATGGGAGTGGGCAAAAAATGCAAATCAATTAACAACACAAAACAATGAAAAATGTTGTCCAGAAACCCTCACAGATACTGCATTAGCATAAAACATATGGTGGCAAACTGCAGCCCAACAGGCAACAACAGCTGTCAGTGTGACAGTGTGCTGACTTGACTATGACTTGCCCCAAACTGCATGTGATTATCATAAAGTGGGCATGTCTGTAAAAGGGAGACTCGTGGGTACCCATAGAACCCATTTCCATTCACATATCTTGAGGTCAGAGGTCAAGTTCCTTTGAAAATGGCCATGCCATTTTTTTCTCCTAGTATGACATGGTTGGTACCAATGGATTCATTAGGTTGTCTTGTTTCATTAGTTACCATCTTCTTCACTATAGCCTTAAAACTGAACCCGCTACAACCTGAAAATCGTTGCGATAAAGTGTTAAATAAATTAGTGGCATTAAAAAACGAATTTGCGCTAACGCGTTATTATCGTGTTAAGTTTGACAGCCCTAATATTTACAAATGTGTTCATGCTTTATTACAAAATCGTTGGTAACCCTTTAAATGTTTAAAAAAGATTTAAATAATTAAATATCCTTAGTTGTTTATATGTTAAGTAAGAGTAACTGACAGACCTATTTCTATTGTTTATTTATGTTTTTAAAAAGGAGCAGGCAAAATGTGATTTTCTTTCTTCTTCCTGCTCCTTTTCATTCATGGAATATGGAAAAAGAAATAATTATCAATAGAAACACAACTCTTTTTCTTTTATTATGCACTACCGTGAGCGGAAGAAATAAAAAATGAAATGAAATAAGCAGTTTATAGAAACACATCATTGTTTATAACACACTCAACATGATCTTGTCATATTTTGCCACTTGGGCAGAAGCTCCCGGCATCGGGCAGCCTTTTGAGTAGTATCTTGACGGAGAAGGTTCACGCGTGGTTAACGTTGTGAAAAGGTCGTGGTCAACGCACACGATTAGGTTCAGGCAGCAAAACAACTTGGTTAGGGTTACAAAAAAGATCATGATTTGTCGAAGTACAACGTTAACTTGGTTTCACACGGGGCACCAACGCCGGCAGCCTGAGTGAGAGTCCCGTGTTTGTTTGTAACATTTAATACACTTAAAACATGACCTTGTATGTGCTTACAACTACATTTCATGTAATACGTTAATTTGTGTTTTGTGAGGGTGCATGTTATAAATAAATAAATGTTATAAAGCAATTGTATATACTGCTTATGAATGATAATGTTGATAATCTAGAGATTATTAAATTGTTACCCATATTTTTATAAAGATTTTTATGTCCATAAAAACTTATAATTACTATGGAAATACTGTTTTAGTAAAGGCCACATTGTCTTTACAGCTTCTTAACAATATATATATGGTTAATTTCTCCAAATATAATTTATGAAACAAGTTATGAAGAGAGGACCAAGTATTCTGATGTGAAATGAGTTGAAGCTGCTCAGTCTCGTGTCTCCTCTCTGAGCTAAACTCCCATTGGCCGATCACACACCAACTTCAATTTCGGTGTGTGTTGGACCATTTCATGCCTTACAAGCTGGGCCAGGGTGGAGCGACTACATCAAACCTGATTTAATAAATCTTCTCTGACTGCTCCTCAGTCATTGGCCAAAGCCAAAGTCTCCAGTCTTACAGAGAAGGAGGATAATCTGAGCGACCACCAGTGCCCGGGTGCTGCTGACTCACACCAGTGGCCGTGAACGCCACAGCCGGGCACAGCACCAGAGTTAAAATACTCACTGTGACCTTCCCCCCAGACATGTCCAAGTGAGAGATTATTCTACGGAGGAGAATCAAGTTGGACAAGGCCGTAACTTTTTTTTTTTGTGCAATTGTCAAGAAAGACAATAGCAGAGTTGTTAGTGTGGTTCTTTTATTTCAAGGTTGTTTATTCTGTGAAAATATAAATGTTCTTCTATAAATCTTTTTTTTTAAAGTTATTTTTTTGGGGGCATTTTTCCATTTTTTTTTTTTATGACAGGACAGTGGATAGAGTCTTGAAAGGGGGGAGAGAGAGAGAGTGGATGCAGAAAGGGCCACAGGCCGGATTCGGACCCGGGCCGCCGCGGTCAGGACCAAGCCTTAATACATGGACGCCCGCTCTACCAACTGAGCTAACCCAGGCGCCCGTTCTTCTATAAATCTTGTTAGCTTTACACGTCTGCTACTCTTTAATTGAAGAGCATCTAATCTTAAAATAAAATAATAATTTTCTGTACACTGTCATGATTGTGTTCCTTATTGTTTTGTTGTTGTAATATTCTTTATATACTGTATGTTGAGTTCTAACTCATATTTTCTGTGGAATCCAGACAGGCTAACCCTTCACCTGTACGTTACGTTAGCTGCCTTTTTTCCTTAAGAGCTTTATTTAACCAGATTTCAAAATGTTCCCTTCCTGCTGAGGACTTAAAGTAGCATTACACAACTGACAAAAAGTAGAGAAATATTCTGTCTAGTAGTAAATTATGCACGATAAAGAAATAGTATACAATATTACCTACAATAATGTAACTATTGTTGGCGGCTTCCTTGGGAACTGCAGGTCGAAAATAACCTTATATTTTTAGGTACAAAGAATGTACTCAAATTTAAGAATATATAGGATATTACGACAGACATTCCTGTAATCTTAAAACGCAATACTATTTTCTGCAAACTGTTTATCTAGCCATCGCTGCTGACAGGCGGAGTAGCCTGGTCAAGTAGCCTTTTAGCTACTGAAGTGTTGCCAGGTTGGTTCAAAAACATCATTATTAGCCAGAAAAGCATATGAATATTGAAAACAAAATAAGAAAAACATCTGCAATATGACAAACCAGGCCAAAATTTTGTCAACCCACCCAAGCTAGTTTTTATCGACGTAATCCAGCCGCTCAATTGGGCAGAAAATCGTCCGACAACATTTCTTGGGCTTAAAATGTTCCCGCCCAGATCCAGTGTCAACCAATCAGGGGCCACCAGGAAATGCCTAAGATATTACATTCACACATGGATGTATTAAGAGAACTGGATTCAGCGTTGGAAAGTTGCTCAGTGGCGCATGATGCCGAAATGGCTCGACTTCCGTCTGGTAAAGTACCCGGATCCTCTGGCGATCTTCCGCATCCATTAGGCCCATCGTCCTAGTAGGACATAGAGTCTTTTCAAAATAAACTTCCGTTTTCACAGGAAGTTAGGTTAAGGCAACACAACCACTTACTAAGTCTTGTGTTTGTTTGACCCATCCACCACAACTCCCTCCCGCCCTTTGCGGACTTTCAACGCTATTAATACTACGTCACTTGCTCCGACCGTCGAATGATACTGTGGGTGGGTTTACATTGGAGTTAATTGAAAGCCTGGTTCTTCACAGATTGTTGCTAAAGGATACCTCTGCGTGTCAGTTTCCAATGCCAAGGGGCGCTGCCAAATCGGCGATGTTTGACGAGTTGGGAGTGAGAACGGGTTGACTAAGATGGTGAACATGTTAATGTTAGCATTGTAACGTTAGCATTTAGGTATAAAGGCACTGCTGTGCCTAAATAAAGCCTAAAAGAGCTGCTAGCATGGCTGTAAAAGTTACAGTACTCGGTCATCCTGAGCAAACTTGAGTAATCTTACTTGCTTTTATACCTTTGTGACGGATAAGCAAGTGATGAGTTTCAATTTTAGGGACCCTAACGGAAGTGACGCTACCTCAGGCCTGAGGACCCTACCTTTTTTGACCCACTGGCTTGCAGAGTTGGGAGTCCCCAGACAGGGGAGGTCTACAGTCTTTCTGTTGTTCCATCTGATGCAAATGTGGCAATTAATGGCAATTAATTTGATATGAGTATTAGAATTCATGACTTGCCGTCACAAGGACAAGATGCACTCATTTTATTTAGTCCACATCGCTCATCTCACCAACAACACTCAGAGAAAGTCTTCTGAGAGTTTGTTCCTTGCTTGAGACTGTAATCTCACATCACGCCAAGCAGAGGTCAACAGAATCCTGCCGAGTCAGACTGCGGTACAACACCAACAACCTTCTCATCGTCTTCGACCTGCTCTCCGATCAGGCCGGCGACCATCCCTCAGGCTCCATTATTTCCTGTAGAGGGAACAGATGGTCAGAGCTGAGCATAGCCCAAGGTAGTGCTACCCACGGCACCTTTTCTTTTCCTCTTTTGTAATTATGCCTTAAGGGGAACAACCCAAAGTGGCTTCCCAGCTTGCAGCATTAGCTCCAGACTCTTGTCTGAAAGAGAAGGATGTCGTGGCTCAGATTGTGGGGTCAGCATGACAAAGAGAACTTCAGCTGAGCTTTGTGGTTTGAGTTGATTAAATCCCAGAGATGGAACAAGAACTGAAAAATACACTGAATCTGGACTTCAACACGAACCAAAAGTATCACATCGTGCAGCATCGGTAACACTTTATAATAACCATCATTAAAATTAGTTAATAGTTATTATACTGTTAATAAACAATTACATCGTAATTAATAATGTTTAGTAATTATTAGAAATGCTATAATTTCTGTTATTTCCTCATTACTTTGTGTAATATGAAATAACTAGTTATATATTCTATATTGTATCATAGCCAATAAGAGACAATAACAATTGCATTGTTATTACATTAGTAAATAATTTATTATCAGTTAATTGTTGCACACATCATAACATTTTAAACTATATTAAGTATTAGTTTGTGATTACCAAATGATTTATAAACATTTAAAATAATATTTGCAAAACATTTACAAACATTACATAGATAGATGGACCAGAAACCAATTATTAACCATTGACAAAGTATTTACTATCTATCTAAATAATGTTTATAGATGCTTAACAAAGTATTTATTAACCATTTAACAAGGTATTATAATCATCAGTTGCAACTTTATAATAGCCATCCAAATAATGTTTATAGATGGTTTACAAACCAATTATTAACCATTAACAAAGTGTTACAAATAGCAATCTATGTAATGTTTATAAAAGTGTTCCAAACAATTTCTTAAGGTTTACAAATAATATCTTAAACTTTAACAGACACTTATATATTTAGTATATATAAATGTTTAAGGATGTCAATCGATTAAAATATGTAGTCACGATTAATCACATGATTGTCCATAGTTAATCATGATTAATCACAAATGAATCACATTTTATCTCTTCAAAATGTACCTTAAAGACAAATTTGTGAAGTATTTAATACTCTTATCAGCATTGGAGTGGGCAAATATGCTTGCTTTATGCAATATATGTATTATTGGAAATCAATTAACAATAGAAAACAATGTCAAATATTGTCCAGAAACCCTCACAGGTACTGCATTTAGCATACAAAATATGCTCAAATCATAACATGGCAAACTGCAGCCCAACAAGCAGCAACGGTTGTCAGTGTGTCAGTGTGCTGACTTGACTATGTTGCCCCAAACTGCACGTGTGATTGTCATAAAGTGGGCATGTCTGTAAAGGGGAGACTCGTGGGTACCCAGAGAAACCATGATCATTCACATATCTTGAGGTTAGAGGTCAAGGGACCCCTTTGAAAATGCCCATGTCAGTTTTTCCTTGTAAAAATTTAACAGAAGTTTGGAGCATTATTTAGCCTCCTTACCGCAAGCTAGTATGACATGGTTGGTACCAATGGATTCCTTAGGTTTTCTATTTTTATGATATCAGTATCTTCACTCTAGCTTTTTTTGAGCCCACTACAACCTAAAAATCACAAGTTGGATTAATGCGTTAAAGAAATTATTGGCGTTAAAACAAATTTGCGTTAAAGGGTTATTATCACGTTAAATTTGACAGCCCTAAAAATGTGTACAACAATAAACTGATAAAATAACATAAATTATAGCATTATTAACTATTAGTAAACATTATTAATTATCATTTTGTTGCTTGTTAACAGTAAAATAACTGTTATCTAAGTTTAATTAACTATCAATTTACCATATATAATTGATTGTTATTATAAAGTGTTACCGTAGAATCACATGCAAGCATTTGAGATATGCACTCAAACGCTCCCAGCCATGAAAGCACACAGTAAGGCTGGGATAATGTTTCTTACCATGTTTCTTAAGTAATCTGACCATAATACAATAAATGGATTTTTTTCTGTTTTTCATTATTATTATTTAAAAAATGTCACAATAGCAATAAAGGGCCACCAGAGTTGAAATGATAATCAAGCCACAAGAGCGGGAGAGAATAGGGCCAGGGTTCAAAAATTGCCTCCTGTTATTGTTTTTGATGCTGACATCTTAGTGTGTGACCTTTTTCTGGGTTATGAGAAATTAGAGCAGTTATTAAGAGCCACCTCAGCACAGCAGCAAAGCACACACACACACACACACACACACACACACAGATTGTGTGTCTGGGTGCAAATTATGAGGAACCAAACAAAGACAGCAGACTCGTGATTCTCTCAGATGAAAGAAAGAAATGCAATAAGTGACCTCGAGGCGCACGAGGACGGTTCTGAATTTGAAAAATGCAATTTGTCCAGGGTAAACCGCTTCTTGCTGCATGACAGCTCACACAATGCATGGATGCGGCTGGTATGTGCGAGATGAGCCGAGCAGTTGGACACCTCCTCATACGCTTTCATAATTAGCTCGCTATGGAATCTAGCGGTGTTATAAGGTATCATTAGTTAATTTTTCAATTTCCGTCTTTTCCATGCCAAGGGAAATGTAATTAGCTCTTTTTTTCATTTTTCATCTGCTAGCCACAGTCACTATCAGCGGGCCATTAACAGTCCAATCTCATCCGTTGCTGCCAACTTGTTTACCTAATCTCATACTACAAGGCAGCACAAATTTGGAATAGAAAGGGCTTTACATTTGCAATTACATGTCTAACTTGCACTTCTGTTATATCTCTGTTGTGCTGAGCAAGCACTCCAAATCGGGATGATACACGTACAAACAACATCGGGGATTATAAATAATGTTGAACAGAGTGTTTTCTAATGAAAAAGAATTTGATTTCTTTTTATGTTTCATTTTGTTAGGTGATTAAAATATCAAATCATGATTAATCACACATTTTTTTGTCTGTTCCAAATTTATCTTAAAGAAAGATTTGTCAGGTATCGAGTACCCTTATCAACATGGGAGTGGACAATTATGCTTGCTTTATGCAAACATATGTATATATTTATTATTGGAAATCAATTAGCAACACAAAACAATGACAAATATCATCCAGAAACCCTCACAGGTACTGCATTTAGCATAAAGGAATGTGCTCAAATCATAACATTGCAAACTCGAGCCAAACAGGCAACAACAGCTGTCAGTGTGTCAGTGTGCTGACTTGACTATGACTTGCCCCAAACTGCATGTGATTATCATGAAGTGGGCATGTCTGTAAAGGGGAGGCTCGTGGGTACCCATAGAACCCATGATCATTCACACATCTTAAGGTCAGAGGTCAAGGGACCCCTTTGAAAATGGTCAGTTTTTCCTCACCAAAATTTAGCATAAGTTTGGAGCATTATTTAGCCTCCTTCGCAACACAATAGTATGACATGGTTGGTACCAATGGATTCTTTAGGTTCTCTAGTTTAATATGACGCCAGTATCTTCACCCACTAGCTTTAAAAACTGAGCCTGCTACAGCATATGAACGATTGATTACGTTATTGCATTTTGACAGCCCTAATGTTATCACAACTAAAAATCGTCTCGCTCATAGCTACATCCATACGGTTTATAATACACAAGAAAGAAACTTATGTTATCACAATAACATCTGAATAACAACGTAGCCCTTACATTTTCTACCCGCACTCTTGTCATGATCAGAAAACGGTCCATCGCTAATGTGGCCTAATGTGCCCATGCACACACACCAGATACGCCCAAGCACACACACACACACACATACGTCACTGGGTACACAAGCTGCACGAGCCAGGGATCGAATTGGGAACACAATGGCTAGTTATTAACTGCTTGAGGGGGCTTAACTGGGGCTACACAGAGTTGTGACGTGGTTATAGCACCACCTAACCCCAGTGTATTGCCGTGCCTGTTGGTATCTAACCAACCTTAAGCATAGAGGTGCAGATTAGAAAAATACTGATATGAATCATTTTTATAACAGGCATGTTATAACCCAAAGACAACCTATTTTGTCCTCTAGGTAGGAGGACTTGGTGGTGCAGTATATTTAGAAGCACAAGAACAATTACTTTCTTTGGGAGGTCTCTGATCCATCTTAAAACACATCTTATTTGAGAATTTTTTGAGCACCTAATGACTGAAACAAAACAGAAACTGATTTTGAATCCAAAAGGATTCTCAGCAGGCAAAGCAGGATGGAATAAAACAGCCTTCATTAGATCAATACACAGGCTTGCAGTCAGCAGCAGTCAGGCACTTCTCTTTTCTCATTTCAAGTGATAAAAAAGGATTCAGTTTTGAAATTAAACTGTCTATTCCATCATCTTCTCTCACTAAGGCATCAAGAAGTGGAGCCAGACTAGTAGTAGCAAATAAAATGATACAGTTATTATCATCATCGAGTAAATGTGAGGTTTTGTGAATGTAAAACTGAGATATATTTTCTTTCAAAAACCACATTACCAAACAAATGCTTAATTAATATGATTAAAATGATTGACAGCATAAGAGTTAGACAGATAATTATAGTGGTTTCTGAAGTGTAGCAGGTGCCTTGAGGTAAAGAGAATGCTTGGAGAGATTGTCAATGATACATCTTAAGTAATTACTTCTCTGCACTTTGTGTCCCATGGGAAATCAAAAGTTGATGTTGACTTTTTTGCTTTTTACGTAACATTACATAAGCTATCCGCTATGGGTGGTTGTTATGTATACATCATTACATTATTTTACGTTATGGCCTATTGTAACGTAACATTGTTACAATAACTTATGCTACATTGTTACGTTTTGTTACAATGTTACGTTACATTGTTTTATTACATTGTTATGTACATTGTGTTATTACATTGTTACATTATGTTATTACATTATATCCTTACATTACGTTGCATTGTTACATTGTTAGGTTACATTGTTAGGTTACGTTGTAACGTTACGCTGTGACATTATGCTGTTACGTTACGCTGTTACGTTTCGCTATTACGTTACGCTGTTATGTTATGTTACATTGTTACTTGTTACATTACGTTGTTACGTTATTATTTAAACACAAACCATGGTCTTTTTTTCCAACCTTAACCAAGTGGTTTTGTTGCCGAAACCTATCCAATCGTTTCATGCTAAACCACGTTGCATTGTGCGTTTCTGCAAGCGTGATACAAGATTGATATGAAACATATTTTCGGTCCAGAAACGTCGACATTCAACGTATCCGTGGTTTGTAGAAAAATGGCGACTTTCTGGCGACTGTGTTGAAAGAACACAGATATCTTTTATAGTTTACTGCATCTTTCAACTGTAATTAATTAGAGGAAAACGACATTACCACGTAGCAAACAAAAACTTAATTAATATGATTAAAATGATTTACAGCGTAAGAGTTAGACAGATAATTATAGTGCTTGCTGAAGAGTAGCAGGTACCTTGAGGTAAAGAGAACTGTTGGAGAGATTGTCAGTGATACATTTTAAGTAATTACTTCTCAGCACGTTGGGGATAAAAACAAACCAGGCCGTGCGTCTGTCAGAACAGACGCACGGTATAGTTTCCACGTATAACGATGATACCCATATGCTATTTTCATCAGCAGCTACGGTGGATTTCCAGAACTGTGAGGAGCATTTGAATCGTGTACAAATGCATCTCAAATTATAAGTGGCAGGAAAGAACAACTCATCTTCCTTGCATTGTTTGAGTGAAGTTTGGTCTAGGTTTGTGTGTATGTGTGTGAATTTCACCAGGAGCTTTCACGCCTCCGAACTAATTAATCTAGCCCATAATAGACTGTATGCAAGTGGATTATTTTACTGATTGGAAGGTTCAGACACCAGCGGTTAATTAGCTTTAACGAGTTCGACTGACATCCACATCTCTCTTAACTCCCTAATTTAATTTTCAATCCTAATGTAATTACCACACGGACCCAATTATTGATCAGCTGCAGGTATGCTGACATTCAGGAGGAGGAGGGCTTTTATTAAAGACTATTTTTTTTTTTCCACTGGAGCCATGCGGACGTGCCAGCTGCTCCTGTCTCAGTCTGTCCACACTCTAATAAAAAAGTTACATGATGATGGGATACATATTGTGCGAGCAGACAGGGCATCCAGCAATGTGATGGGAACTAATTGGAGGCGACAGTGAGCTGATAGGCTGACATGATCCGGGTCACGGTGTCGCTGGGAATCTTCCGTCATTCACCACTGTCCAGCACTGTGTATTAAACAGAACAGGATTTGTGTGCTTGTTGTTTTACTATGTGCTTTGTGAAAAATGTGTTTGAGAAATAGTAGTTTTCATGCAGTTTAAAGTAAGATGCAAATATCTGAAATGCAGCCAACCAACCTTATTTGGTTATTTATCAGGGCTGTCTAAGTTAACGCGATTATAATGCGTTAACGCAAATTAGTTTTAATGCCACTAATTTCTTTAAAGCATTAACGCAATCAATCTTTCGGAGGTTGCAGCAGACTCAGTTTTAAAGCTAGAGTGAAGATACTGGCATCATATGAAACAAAAAAATAACTAAGGAATCCACTAGTACCAACCATGTCATACTAGCTTTAACTGATGATAATTTGTCAGGCTTGTGTCCACAACTTGTTTCTGCTGCCCCAAAGTGGCCAAAAATTGTGTTGTTACGTTAAGTTGTTATGTTACATTCCATTGTTATGATACGTTGTTATGTTACGTTCCGTTGTGACATTACGCTGTTACGTAACATTGTTGCATTACGTTGTTGCATTATGTTGTTGCATTACGTTGTTGCGTTACGTTATTACGTAACACTGTTATGTTACATTATGTTACATTATGTGACATTGTGATGTTACGATACGTTACGTTATGTTGTTATGTTACATTGTTACAATACATTGTTATGTTATGTTCTTATGTTATGTTCTTACATCACGTTGTTACGTTACATTGTTACATTATTATTTGAACACAAACCATGATTTTTTTTCCCACCAACCAAGGTGTTTGTGTTGCCTAAACTTAATCTATCATTTCACAACTTTAACCACGTGGCATTGTACGTTTCTGCAAGCATGATACGAGCCTGATATGAAACATATTTTTGGTTCAGAAACATCGACATTCAACGTATCCGTGTTTTGTAGAAACGTACAATGCCAAAATAATTTTCTGGCGACTGGGTTGAAAGAACGCAGATATCTCTTAAATACAAAAAGTACTGCATCCGTCAAGTGTAACTTTCTTCATTTAGGTTAAAATTATGTTTTTGTTATTTTCGTTTGGCTGTGCATGCACATATTTTTTATAGGGAACAGAATTTTTGGAGAAAGTTGATGTTGTATGGCTATAAATTCGGTCATAAATTACATGGATACCACAGATAGGTGGTAAAGGGTTGGCCAGGGACCTCACTTTACAGGTCTTGAGGTAATCTAACTGTTGATTAAAGCTGCTGACGAGTAGAAACATAGTTACCTTAGTGTGTCTTTATACCTGGCAGGAGGCAGGAAAAAATTAAGTCTGCTTCATCCATCCAAGTGTGCTATTTGCATGATAATAAACCCATAGAGATGATGTTAACTTGCTAGTCTTGTCCAATGAAGAAAATGTTTGTGACATATGTAAGCAATGCCTCAAAGTCAGATATAGTCCATGCATGATTAAAGCTGTTGGAAAAGCAGAAAATATATACATATTATATATATATATGTATATATATATATATATATATAATATATATAGTCAATAATTCTCTCAGCGTATCCCCAGGAAGGTGGTTATTAGTTTTCCCTCTCATCCTTCGACACATCTATCTCAATCAGCCGGCACACTATGGTCTATTGAATTGCGCGGCAGAAATAGATTTGCAAACTTTCATGAAGCAAGTTGGAGAATGGTGCGAGAGGAGGACGTCACCGTATGATTAACATGACAGGATTGGAGGTAGAGAGCAGATTGATGCAGCGCGCACTCTTTCCTACTGTTCATTAGCAATTTCTGAACCGTAGGCTCTTTGTGCTATTTGGAATAAGAGAGAAACACCATCAATCATTTTCAGACTGTTGGCTTTAGCCTGCAATGTGCAATTATTCTTTCTACCACTTGACTCAATTGTCTTCCTTGCCTGATCAGTTGGAAAGCCTTTTAGCTCAACCACTAAAGGATTTATGGAGAGGATTCGCATGCGTCTATGTAAAAAGGATCTGAAAAGTGTTCCACGGCAGCACGGCGGACCATTAAATATTTCCTCATTCGTCACTGCTAATTCAATGTAAATCAATTCGCCGGGGAAATACACGAGAGAGGAGCTCTTTGTGGAGAAGTGAAAGGGTTAAATCTACCACTTAGACCCATGTGATTCGAGTGAGATATCACAAACAAATGCTGCCAAACCTGTGAGTGAGGCATCTATTGTTCCGTCCAGCCGCTCAGAGTTGCCACTGAAGGCTCAAGTGGTGACTATATCTGCTATTGGCTCATTTAACAAGCAACAGACTCAGGGGAGCTAATTAAAGAGCAATCAGGTGAAGTCTTACGATTTTCTAATTGCCTCCCGTGGGTCTAAGGGCTATGAACTAAAAGAGGAGAGAGCGAAATAAAATTGGATTTATATACTGTATAAAGAGAGAGAATAAAAAAAGTACCTCGAGGAACATTCGGCAGTTTGACTGTAACAGTGTAAATGCGATGATAAGGAAATTTACAGCCAGTCTGAAATGTAATAATCTCACACTATAAATTGAATGTGCAATACCTAAATCACAGCAGCATTGAATTTCACTGACACAAATGAAATAAAGGAAACTTTTTGGAAGTTAGGTGAGAAGATAGGTATCACTTTCATGCCTATGTGATGCGACAGCAAGCAGCCAGTTAGCTCATGTTAGCAAAAATGAAGGCTACCAGCTGTTTCCAGCTGTCTTTATGCTAAGCTAAGCTAATTGGTTGATGGATGTAGCTTCCCATTTAGTGCACAGATATGAGTGAGGTATCAATGTCATTTAACTGTCAGCAAGAAAGCAAAGAGTATATTTCCCAAAATGTTGAACTATTGCTTTAAGATGTGGTTGTATTCAGGCAACCAAAAGGGATATCAAAGTTAACGTGATAACGCAAATTTGTTTTAACGTCACTAATTTCTTTAATGAATTAACGCAACTTGCAATTTTTAGGTTGTTGCGGGCTCATTTTTAAAGCTAGAGTGAAAATACTGGCTTCTGGATGTCATACTAGCTAGTCGCGAAGGACGCTAAATAACGCTCCAAACTTTCGCAAAAGTTTGGCGAGGAAAAACTTCCTTCAGCTTTAAAGAAAGATTGAAATCCTGGCATTGAAGTATGGTTAACGTATGCTAAGTGATGGGCAACAAAAAACATTTGGTTATGGTTAGGAAAAGATTGTCATCATGAATTCCTGTATGAGACAGAACATAAACCCTCTAGTGTTAAAGTCAAAAGCTTTGTAGTTCCCCTCCACACCATTACTTATGTCTGCAACATACGAACATCACGTTACTTCTTGCATTCCTTCAGCACGCACTGGGGCGGTTTGCAGCCTGAAGCGGTCGAGATGAGAGTCAGTACCTCCAAGTCTGAGACTATGGCTCTCTGCCAGAAAATGGTGGATTGCGCCATCCGGGTTGGGAGTGAGTCACTGCCCCAAGGGGAGGAGTTTAAGTATCTCCGATTCTTGTCCACGAGTGAGGGTAAAACGGAGCGGGAGATGGACAGGCTGCAATTATGTGGGTGTTGTACCGGATCATTGTGGTGAAAAGGGAGCTGAGCCGGAAGGCAAAGCTCTCGATTTACCAGTCCATCTACGTTCCAACCCTCATCTATGGTCATGAGCTTTGGGTAATGACCGAAAGAACGAGATCGTGGATACAAGTGACCAAAATTAGTTTTCTTCATAGGGTGGCTGGGCTCAGCCTTAGAGATAGGGTGAGGAGCTCAGACATCCGGAGTACAGCCGCTGCTCCTTCGCGTCGAAAGTGGCCAGCAGAAGTGGTTCGGACATCTGATCAGGATGCCTCCTGGACACCTCCCTTTGGAGGTAGATCCAGAACACGCTGGAGAGATTATATATCTCATTTGGCCTGGGAACGCTTCGGGGTCCCCCAGGAAGAGCTGGGAAAACGTTACTGGGGAGAGGGACGTCTGGAATTCCCTGCTAAAGATAGATGAATAGATAGATAGAGTTTAGATCAGTTCCCTTCAATGAACTTTGGGTAAAGATCTTTGACTCTGCATTTGAAATTACGTCAAACAAAAAAAACATCGACATTCTAGCTCACTAAAAGTGTTTGCAAGTTGTTTCTGTTGTAAATAATTCTGCCAAGAAGCTTACAATTGTAAGTCCTTGGACTTTATGCTAAAGTTTGGGGGTTTTTGTTGGTGGGTATCTATTTATTTTTCTTCCCAAACTGGCCTCTTGCACACCTGTTGGCTTGAAATGCAGAGCAGAGAAAAATATTTGTGCACAGAGGTGAGAGAAATGTAATAATGTTTTCAATCAGTGAGCGTGATTTCAGTCGCTGTGTCTGCTATTGGAGTGATTCTTAGCAAATGCATGCAGAGGGCTTCCTAGGGAGTAAAGTGCTTTGACTAAGTTATTGTGGAGAGGTTCTGACTCACTGCCATTTGTGTTTGGCTGTGAACTAGCTGTAAGTGTAAATACAAGGTAGATAAGTGCACTGTAGTGCTTTTGAATGTTGAGTGCAGAGATGGGCAAGGTGTTTATGGAATGTTAGGTGTTTCAGTTTTACCCAGCCATCGTGTCTGCTTCTTTATTTAACATCCAGTCAACAGCTGATTTACATATTGATTGATATATGCTGTTACTTTGAACCAAATTAATGATAAACTCAATACTTACATTGAGCATATACAGTAGATGCCCAGCAAAGTGTTGATTTCAGGACCAGGGCCAGTTGTGGAACCATATGCATATAAATTGACTTGTGATTGTTTATAAAGAAGGAAAGTGTTGCCCTATAAGAAAAGCTGATAACTGAAAAACAGACAATATTGTGTCCTGCAATCAACACTGGTTTTAAAGGCACAGTGAAGCGACTTTTAAAGCGACTTTACCATCTATAATGTGACGCATTTCTGGGTGAAACACAATAAGCTGTGTTTACGAGGGGGAACGAAATGTAATCCTTCAGATTTCATTGGATCGCTCAAGAGTGGCCGTGGCTTAGTGAACACGGAGCAGGCTGAACTAACATCTATTTGTGCTTTCCAGCTGATTGATCTCATTGTAATAAGAAGACTTTTTATTTGCTTATTCATGCAGCTGCCCATCTGTCATGTGTGCAAACACTATAGCCTATATCAGGGTGATCATTTTTTCAGACAACCTTAACTGTACCGCAAGTTCATGCAGACACAGGTATGCACTTATGCACACACCATGGGAGTTTTTATCAGGATGGGGGACCATTATTTCAGTGCTTGGCACATCTACCGAGAGCACCTTTCAACACCATGGACAGCGCCTCAGCAGATGAAAAATGATGTTTGGTCTCCCAATAGTTACTTGAAAACTGTATAATAACACTAGCAAACACAAACACAAGGATTGCATTGGTGTAATATAACATAATTACTGATTGTCAGATACCTTTTAAAAAAAAAAAACACATGGTATTTGCCAGTGTGCACAAGCGCAGGCTGCCGGCTAAATGGCCAACTATGACAAATTATCCGCCAGTTATCTTTTATATCGGCATTTGCATTGTGCGCATCCGAAAATGTATTCTGTGCACAATGCAGCATTCTCGTTGAGGGGTACTTTACGAAGTAATGACTGTCTTTTTCTTCAGCATGACAGCTTCAGCTAACCGTTAGCATACTAACCGAGGTTCTGTCAGAAAGAGTCGCAGGCGTCATAGCAACAGCCATGACAAGGACACATTGATTGATTAACACTAGGGCTGGGTATTGTTTAAAAAATGACGATGCCATTATCAATACCGGTACCCTTAAAGCGATACTTAAAGTTAGCTTAATCGTCGCCGCACTGCACAGTGCTCATACAGTGGTGGCGGGACCGCATGGTCGCGGAAGCCTCCGGTTCCCTCCCTGGTTAAAACTGTTAGCTCTCTCAGCACCGTTGTTTAGCGCTGTTAGCACCGTTAGCTGCTAGCCGCTCGCTCAGACATCTCTGTGTTCAGAGCCGTGTGCAGGCAGGAGGTCCCGGCTGTATGGGTTGTAACTGCTGTGGTCAACATATTCTCGTACAACGATTCGTATGATATCTGACGAAAAAGTTATTCCTGCTTTTTCGTTCGTTTTCCTACGAATGTCCAGCAACACGTGTCAATTTCCGTTCATTATTTGCATTTTCAAAAAAGACTTCCATCTTCACAGGAAACAACTTCCTCAGGTTTAGGGCAAGAAAGCTACTTAGTTAGGCTTAGGAAAAGATCGACTTGGTTAAGATTAGGCAACAAAACTACTTAGTTGCCTAATCTTTTAGGTTAGGTTAGGTTTAGGAGAAATCGTGGTTTGGCTTAAAATAACTCTCGAAGTGGCGTTACTTTAGTACGAAACTTACGTGACAAATAAATCAACGTTGACTTCTGGTTTCACACGGGACACGAAGACCGGTCTCAATCCCTAATTGACACACACAGAAAAAAAGTGTTGAATTCAGGTGCGTGGTGCATTGTTTGCTTTTATATTTGGTTAGGTAATTATGAGGGACAGAACATGATAAATGTTAAGTGCGGGACTCAGGACACCCAGCTTGAAACTGGTATAATCCAGGACAAATCGTGACGTCCGGTCACTGTACTATATATAGGCTACCTGCTGCAGAACATGGATAAAGACAGTGAGGGCAGACAGTGAGTCAGTGGCTAGCACGGTCACCTCACACCAATCTTCCATCTTCCTGCATGAAATTTTAATGTTCTGCCAAGTTCAATGTTGGTTTTTGTCTGGGCACTCCTTCTTTCCTGCTGCATATCGAAGAAGGGCAACCCAAGACAGAATTATACAAGCAACAAAAACTGAAATTGGCATGTTGTGCCTTTACAAATGGCTGGTTGGCAACCAAAATAATAAAGAACAGGTTTGATTTAATGTATAGTATATTGCTGCTTTAAACAGCCCAACAGAGGTGTGTGTTTGTACTCGTTTGCCTTAGGATGAACTGGCAAACTATCTACTGTAGGTGTTCCTTGCCTTTAGACACAGTTTCCCACCAATCATTTTCAGACTCAAGTACATAGAAGCCTCTGACTTTGATTAAGTTAGCGGCCCACTTTAAAACACCTCCGGTGCCCTGGCGTGTGCTGCAGCACTACAATATGTCCCCTGGCTGTGGCTATGAACCAGAGGAAAATAACAATGAAAACAGTTAAAGTGACAGAGGGGCACAGGTGTATCTGAGAGAACAGGTGCTGAGAAGGAAGGGAAGAAAGACAGAAAGAAAGAAAAAGAGGCCTATTTCTGTGTATTTCTACGGTTGGTTAGAGAGAAAGAGAGACTGCAGACTCCACTCCGCCGCTCATTTGTTTAGTCATCAGAGCTTTGTTGCTTTGCATGCACAATACACGCCAGTGTAATTTGATGAAACCCTCTTCGCTCTCATAAAATGAGTGTAAGCACTGCAGAATATTATCAGGAGAACATTCATTATTAGGCGCTGTCCGGGAATCTGAGCTCTGGGTATTGAGCGGTTACACGGTTGTTTTCTCAGACAATGCCTCTCAGCCATCCAGCCTCGACATCTCCCTTATCTCCCGCTGCTCTTATGGGCCAACTGCCACTGTCGATGATGCACACTCATTTGTTTTTCTCTATACCAGAAGATATTGTACACTGAGGCGCCAAAGGTGATGCTGATAGCCTGATCTGTCTGTGTCTTAGTTTTCTCCACACCTGTAAGCAGTGGAAATGGTAACATTTGCATAATGCATTTCTGCTTTTTTATGTGCTATCATCAACTGCTTTGGTATCCTTGAGCTTCTCCACTTTACTGCATTATTCCAGCTAAACCTTTGCCAAACAGCACTTTGACTCCCTTACTTCAGTCACGGGAGAGAATGATTATCATAAAAAACACACAAAAAAGCATGAAACATATGCAGTGAGTTCAGTTGTAGTGTCCAGCAGCGACACTCTGTCACCAACTCAAGCCCAACAGGCAACAACAGCTGCCAGTGTGTCAGTATGCTGACATAAAGGGACTGTTTGTAACTTCTTACACGTATAAATCAATCCGGGTCGGTGTCCCATGAACGTTCGTGTGTGGCTACACTGTTCAGACTCAGAATCCAACACAAACTACACGGAAACACCAAAACCCCAAAGTTGTATCTGGTGAAGCCCGTCTTGTAAACAGTATTGGCCGCGGTCGGAGGACGCGGGGGAGACCGTAGCTTTGGTCTCCAGGGCCGGAGTCTCTGCTGTACTCTGCTCCTCTGCCTGCTTGCCTTCACTCACACATTGTGCTCGTTCTCGCTCCACTCTCACGTTTATGCGCGCACACTACACACTGCAGAAGAGTTAGTTTAGCACTGAGAATATCTAGTGAATGTACAGTGGATGTTTGTGCAGAAATAAAAGCTTCAGCTCCTTCAGACCAACAGAGGTTTCCCGTGTCTTGTGAAGTGGCGGGGCTCCGCAGCGAGAAACGATATCGTCTCCAAGCAAAACTCCGATGTCTCCCCTGTTCCTTCTGACCGCAGTCAGAAGGCTGAGGCAGGAAAAGCCAACACTAGGATCAGCATTGATTCATGGATCAGCATAGATTCATGGAGAGACCTTCGTCTGGTCAGCTAACATTACTGCTAAGCAGGTGAAATATAGAGTGATATTGTGGTTTTAGCTGACGTGTGTCGCCTCACTGTGTTTAGTTTTTCCTCGCCAAAATTTAGCGTAAGTTTGGAGTGTTATTTAGCCTCCTTGGTGACTAGCTAGTATGACATCCAAAAGCCAGTATCTTCCCTCTAGCTTTAAAAATGAGCCCGTTGCATTAATTCGTTAAAGAAATTAGTGGCGTTAAAACAAATTTGCGTTATTGCGTTATTATCGCATTGACCTGGACCGCCCTACTAAATACTAGTTACAAAATACTACTTCTAAATATGTTGGCTGATTATAACCTCATCTTAAAGTAATAGTTGGACTTTTTGGGAAATACACTATTTGCTTTCTTACTGACAGATTACATTGATGATTCACTCATATCTGTGCACTAAATGTAAAGCTACATCCAGCAACTGATTAGCTTAGCTTATCTTAGCTTAGCATAAAGACAGTGGAAAACAGCTGGTAGCCTTTGAAAATGGCCATACCAGTCTTTCCTCTACAAAATTTAGTGCAAGTTTCTAGCGTTATTTGGCCTTCTTCGTGACAAGCTATGATGCGTCAAATGCTTTAAAGAAGTTAGTGACAGTAAAACAAATGTGCGTTATTATCGCGTTAACTTTGACAGCCCTGGTTCCCACACATCACATATGCAGTTCATAGTGATAAATCATGGCAGATTTACCATAGAAATTCGTAGTAATTTTACAATTATTATTACAATACAAAGCTACGTGATACCAATTTCTTGAATACACTACGAAAAAATAATGTCACAATATGATATCATAGTATGCAGTAATACTATTCACTATAGCATGATATACGTATGAAGATGTTAATTCAGTACTATACTATGGATTAGACAAAAAAACTCAATTTTGTATAACACATAATGATATAACACTATATGATATGCTTGCAAGCCTTGCTGCAAAGTCACCCTAAGATGAGTTTGCATTGCATTCCCTTCTCCATCTTTACACAGGCTTTGATGCCGACAAAGACCGAGGCCACCAGGGAGGCTGCACCACCTGCCTCACTGTGTGTTTCCTTCCCTCTCCACTCAGCTCAGACCCTCCCCTCCATCACCAACCCAGCAAGACCTTTATCCTGCATGCATGCTATGGAAATTCATAAATGGCCCCACTGAGGGGTTACGTGTGTTTAACAAATAATATGATCCGGCTGTTTTACTGGTGCAGCCCCATGCTACTGCAATACAAGATGACACTGTATGTGATATGACTACAGCGAGTACGTGTGAGTAAAGGGTACAGTAGCACGTGATTCAATATCACATGGTGTGCCAGATTCAAAGGGTTAAAGTTCTAATACGAAAAAATGGACAACTCCCAGACCAGACAATGCCATGGCAGCAACCTGTAAATCACAACATAGCTACGCCCTAAAGCATACCCTGCTTTATGGTCTATTTTTTATGAACTCTAAATGGGACGATAATTTACTAAATGAACATCATGCTGTATTGAAGAAGACTTGAAACCATCGATTGATACCATAAACTCATGTTTACAATGTTTACTGAGGTAATAAATCAAGTGAGAAGTAGGGTCATTTTCTCATAGACTTCTATACAATCAGACTTCTTTTTGCAACCAGAGGAGGCGCCCCCTGCTGGCTGTTAGAAAGAATGCAAGTTTAAGGCACCACCGCCTTGGTTTCACTTTTCAGAACCGGAGTTTGCCGCTCGTGTATGTTCACAAATTTATTATACATATTCCCTTTTGTTATGTGCCGTGATGTTCTGTGTTTTTGCTCTCCCATGGGCCTCTCCAGGTGCCACATTCCCCCCGTATAGCAGCTGCAGCGTATGCAGCTGTTTCCAATCACTTATCAGGGCCTGGGGAATAAAAGAGAGAGGGAGCTACGAACGGTGCCAGTGGGCCAGCAGACGTGTTTGTATGAAAATTTCACTGTGGATTGCAGCTACCGATCTGTTTTTGTTTGGGGGTTATTTAATAAATTCCATATATTTTTTGCCTATCCTTCGGTTTTCCTTGATTATTTCCCCTCGGTTTAATTTCATCGTTACTCCCCTTATCCCCTGGAGTCTTTCGGGGAATGTAACCTCTTGTGTCACAAAGAGCTCACCTCCATTATGTGTATAATTAGACTGAATTCCACCACATGTTATGAATAATGACTAACAGACAGAAAAGAGAAAATTGTACAAAAAAATTCCACAGGATACCGGGGGGGGAAGGAGGGGGGGGGGGGGGGTCTCACACTTTTTAATGAATTCAATGGACCACCAACGTACACGGTTTACAATACAACAGACCTCAGTTTGAACTGCTTTATATTGATCAGGGAAAATAATCACATGTAGCCGTATGACCTATCTGTTACCAGGGTTACCAAATGATTTAGGGGCGGTCGTGGCTCAGATGTAAAGCGGGTTGCCCACCAATAAGAGGGTTGGTAGTTCGATACCCGGCTCCTCTAGTCCACATGTCGAAGTGTCCTTGGGCAAGACAGTTAATACCAAAATGCTCCTGAAGGCTGTGCCATCGGTGTGTGAATGAGTATTTAGATTAGATCCTGATGGGCAGGTTGGCACTTTGCATGGCAGCCTCTGCCATCAGTGTAGATGGATTTATAAGTAGTTTAGGTTTAGAATTCTTGCTAAAATCAAATATACTATCTATAGCTATTCACATAACTACTCACATAACTTCACATACTAACTATACTAAATATATATCATAATTAGGGCTGCCAAAGTTAACACGTTAACGTAAATTTGTTATAATGCCACTAATTTCTTTAACATAACTTGCGATTATTAGGGTGCAGCGGGTTCAGTTTTAAAGCTAGAGTGAAGATACTGTATCACATGGAACTAGAAAACCTAATGTTTTCGCAAAAATGGTTAAATAACGATCCAAAGTTACGACAAATTTTGGCGAGGAAAAACTGGTATAGCCATTTTCAAAGGGGTCCTTTGACCTCTAACCTCAAGATATCTGAATGAAAATGGGTTTTATGGGTACCCACGAGTCTCCCCTTTACAGACATGCCCATTTTATGATAAGTCAGCACACTGACAGTTGCTGTAACTGTAACTGCAGTTTGCATGTTATGATTTGAGCATATTTTTTTATGCTAAAAGCAGTACCTGTGAGGGTTTCTGGACAATACTTGTCATTGTTTTGTGTTGTTAATTGATTTCCAGTAATAAATGTATACATACATTTGCATAAAGCCAGCATATTTGCCCACTCCCATGTTGATAAGAATGTTAAATACTTGACAAATCTCCCTTTAAGGTACATTTCGAACAGATGCCAAGAATGTATGCCAACTGAGGGTTTCTGGACAATATTTGTCATTGTTTTCTGTTGTTAAGTGATTTCCAATAACAAATATAAACTGCACCAGAGTCCACTTGGAGACTTTCAGACCAGCCTAGATAAATGGCAAAAATAAACGTTTTAACTGCACCAAACAGGTTAAATTTGAAAGCACCCTTAGAAACATTACTACACTGCAACGCCTGTACCAGTGCACAAGCCTTCTCTATCATAGTTAGGACTGATCTGTAATGATGTGGATTGTATTTACTGGGTCATTTGTCTTCATATAGGGCTAACTCATATAATGTGCCTTATGTTCTGATTTAACAAAATCAGAAAAAAAAAAAGATTTCACTTCAGTTTATTCTCCACGCCGTCTTTGTAGGTGGTTTTATATTTGAAGATTTCTTTTCAAGTAGCAAGTTCAGGCTTCTTGTTATCCACATGTGAGTTAAGTTTAGTGGAGTCGGGAAGTAAAGGTCACAGTGTAATTTAATACCAATTGGCTGTAACAGGCCTTTCATTTCAATATTCTACATAAAAGAATAGTGTGCACTTAGACTTTGTAACTGTGGCAGCTCACAACAAAATGCCGTGCATTTCATTTCAGAAAGTATGAATACATACCGCCGTTCTATTGAAAAATAGCTGTTGGACAAATTGTCGGAGATGTGAAAGAGAAAAATAAAAACACAGGTAGCAAAGAAAGAGTCAACACAATCTAATACATGTATTTTCTTCCTCTGTATTTTGATCAAATAAAATGTGAGAAAACCACATTTGTCTGAACTTTTAAACACCATTTGATTCACCTCTATTCACACTAGACGAGCACGGTACTAGTTTGATACGCCTAAGCCTGGCCTCACTTAATTTCATTTAAGAATAACAAAAATAAACACTGATTCTTATGTATCTCTTTGCTTCCCCCATGTATGAGTGTTGATGACCTCTTTATATACAGTAGAACCACTGCAAATCCCTCATACGTGCACCGAGCATGAAGAATCAAGCAGCTCCAAGTGGAAGGTTATTAGTAATATGTCGGAACCTAATAGGCATGAAGATGCAGTCATTACATTGGCTCTTCATATATGTGAAGCTATTACTGTTACCACAGGCCACTGACTATTAACCTGTCTCGTCTGATTAAGTGCAGCTATGAAAGAAGGAGAGAGACAAATGGTTTGGGCGTGATGCGCATTATAGTAATACAGTAGTGCAGAGTCCATTGCCAATCAGAGTTATTGTATCTACCCTGTTTTAGGTCTCTTGAAGTAATTGAAGACTGAACGCAGGCCCTTGTGGAAAAAGAGTTTCTAAAGCTGTTGTGATGTTGCACCCCTGCATCGTGTGATAGATGGATCATTTAAAGTGTTATGTTTGGTGTGAGAATGGGCAAAGATCAGGTTGAATATAAAAACCTGACTGGTCTATGCAATTCTACTTCAGCCATTCGACCAGTGTTTTAGTCAAGACCACCAAAATCAAGAGACCGGGTCATGTCCACCTGATAGGGTGACCATATCCCAACAAACCAAATATGGGACAATGTGGGACACGTTACCAAGACTGAGAGGTAGTCTACTATTTTGATATAAAGTCTTTCTAACTTAAATAATAAACATTTCTATTCTGCGCCTTACTGTACCTTGTAACATTTCTATGCTTTGCCAGAATGCATCCATAGATCGGCACATCTCTTTCTGAGCCGCACGTTTCTTGTGAGATTCACATGAATTGTGTCGCTTCATGTCATATTCCTCCTGTGTGAAATTGAAAAATAACTGGCAAATTTCACAAAGAACTCGCCTTCCATCAGCCTATAATGTTATGTTCTGGTTTAACAAAGCGTGGTCTCAAAAGCAGACACACAACGATAGTCTTTAAAGGTGTAACAAAAGATAATTTATTATAAATATTAAAGGTACAGTAGACAGGTCTGGGGGGTCCTGGAAGTCCGACGTAGCAGTAGTAATGTCTTATAAGGGGATCAAGGAGTCGAGGGGCACGGGGAAGGGGTGTCCAGGGATCCTCCAGATGGTAAATCGAATCCATTTGTGATCCGAGAGGTGGAATGGCGTCTGAGAGTGAGCAGGCAGGTAAGTTACCAAGGGAATGGATCTGAAGCGAGGAGGGACGGCATGGAAGCCTAGGGGCCCTATTTTAACCATTATATGCTATTTTAGCATATAATTATTGAATAATGTTTATAATAAAGTAATTTTCAATAAATTTTGAGGTAAATATTGGGGTAATTTGGCAGTAATTCCAAATAAATTTCAAATAGGTTACTTGCTAATTATTACCTAATTACAATGACATTTGCTGACCTGTAAAATGAAGTGTTACCACGGCCACACTTAGGTTTAGGCAGCAAAACCACTTACCACTTCAGAGGGGTACCCCGTGTGCTGGATGGATGTACACCCTGCCGCGCCACCACATCGACCTAACCACACTGATCCAAAACAGCTAAGGATTAGACACCGCAACCCACCAACTACTTTATAACCTAGACCGCTGCAGCGGAGAAGAAGGGTGCCCTAGCCACCTCAGATAGTACACAACTGATGTAGGTAAAGCCATGGTCTAACTCTGCAGAGGTCAAAAACAAACAGTAATTGGCCATCAGCGATTGCTGAAAAGTAAAAAGGGATGTCAGGCAGCGCTGCATGCCACCTTATGTGCTGTAGTGACGCAAAACACACAAAACAAAGACTGGTCTCGAACACCAGTCTCCTGGTTGAAAGTCCTGTGTTTGTTGGACCCTCCCTCCATAAGCAGTCTTTCTCACTTTTTATTTCTCCATCACTAGCTCTGAGCATAGCATTTTCACACGGATGCGTTTACATTGCAGTCAATACAGACTACATGGCGTACACATGACACGCCAAAAGCAAGATTGTGTCATTCTTATGCCTTTTCGTGCGACCGGGCTGGAGTCCCACATTGCATGAAAACACTTACAATAAAATGTTGAAAATGCAAACCATAGGCACTCCTAAAATAGATCTCAAAGATACACATTTCCATAAGAACACCCACAGAAAACAATTGAAGATTCCTCTTTATTCACCTCTTAATTGACATATATACTGTATATGTGTGTGTATGTGTAAGTGAACCATGATAAATATCTTCATAAAATAATCAGAGGGCATTGCAGAGGTGAATTTCATGTGTGGAATTTTTTAATTTTGAGCAATCACAGTAATGATGTGAACAAATAAATCAAACAATGCACAGGTAATTTAGTGAAACCCCTTCAGTTGTGGCCTTGGCAGGTCTTCAAATAAAACCCAGAGTCCTTCTTGAGACAAGACCGATTAAAAATGTGGTCAATTCCAAGACCCAGACCTTCAAAAAGTGCTCTTGAAACCGGTCTCAGTCTTGAGTACTACAACACTGCATTCCATTAAACTGTTATTGGAGCTCTGTCATTTGATCCATTGAGTTTTGACTTTGCACTCATTCCTTGTGTTTACTGTATATTTACCCTTTCTACATCATGGTTCTACTTTAAAGATGACATACAGTCATATATATCACCATATTCAAAGTTCCAATCAGAGGTCAATCTGTGCAGTATTGCATTTCACTGAAAGGTACCTCTTCATTCTGAACTCATCATGCCAAGAATCTGTCAGAAAGGTTTTGGCTGTGTTATTTCAGTATAAGTAATAGATCTTTAACCTTTGGAAGAGGCCTGCTCTCTGTGCCTTTCATGGAGTACATTGCAGGAGATTCTAAAGACAGAACTGTGTGCTTGTGCTTCCTTTGGCTGTGTCCAAAATCAATCTCTATTACTATTGTGTGCACTACATTTACCCATTTGCCCTCATTGAAGACAGCCAAGTAGCTGCAGGTGGTAAACAGAGGTCCAGAATCAAGTCTTAGCCCCTATTATCACTTGGCCCAAGGTGTTACAACAAGTGGACAGCTCTAAGTACAGGTGTGAATGCACCCAAGACGCATTGAGGACGCATTTAGATTGTGATCCCTCAGACCACATTCGTAGGTGGTCGGTGACCATGACGTTTCCTCTTAACTTCACAAAGTGGTTTTCGTTCCCAAACCTTAGTCAGTGGCTTTGTTGCCCCCCGCTCATACTGCACGTTAATACAGGCGTGTAATATTCAGGTCTCTGCGAGGTGAAAAACGTGACACTGACACGCTATCCTCTGGTGGACAGGCGGGTCTATTACACGCTTTGGCGTGATACCAGGTTGGTATTATACATTATACAAAGCATGAGCTTTGGCAGCATTCATTCAAAATCAGGCAATGCGGCACATTCCCACGGAGGTTTGCGGAGGTGTGGGTATGTTTATTTGTGCTTTAGAACGTAACCGCCATGAAACAACACAAAGAGAATAATGTTTTATATCTCTAATTCACTGCTTCGTTCTCACCAACGCCGCTCCCTCTCTTCATTCACTCTATAGCTCGCTCGACCACTGCTGCTCACTCTCTCTCGGCTTGTTGAGTCGGGAAGGAGGGGCCAACTTTGAATGCTGTGTGTTCGCAAACAGCAACCAAACAAAGTAACATACCTTTAATGCCAGGTGTGAACAGGGCCTTAGTCTCTGCGGCATTACACTGCTTGACTTTGGCAATTTCATCATTGTTTCTATCTTTAAAAAGTAAATAAATATCAAACTAAATAGATTTTCTCCTGCTTTACTATTTACATGTTCCATTGCATCCAGAGTCTAAGGACATAAAGATGTGTCTCCGATATAGATAGGAAACCAACAAAGCACACTGAAAATGTAATCCATCAAGACTGAATGGGCAATTTCTCCATAATAACAGACAAAAACTTTCTCATCTTTATTTGTACTTTCAGCATTTTGCAATCCGGAACACAAATTGCAACAGCAGGGAATTTTTCTGTAAAATTGTACTTTTACTGTCTGTGAGTGAAATATATTGAAATGTCATTATTAAATAATTCAGTACTTCAGTTCCATGCCTTCTTTTTATGTTAATTCCTTTGGTTGATGGATCTTGTCTGGAATGTTGGAGATGGTACTCAGAGCTCAGGGTTTGGCATTTGGGATGATAATTCTATCTTCTGTCTCTTAGTATTAAGTAGCTCTTCTTGCTGAATAGGAAAGCATTTGAGGTCATTTATGAATGATGCAGTTCAGTGGAGTTTCAGAAGGCTGGACGGCGCGATATAACTGAGCTATGATACGGCAAAGAGGCGAATAAACTGCTGTTAATCTGACCTCCATCTCTGGTCTCAAACGCATCAATTTGAAGAGCAGCTTTTGCAGACACACATGGTCAAGTTGACTCACTTTGTGTAAACCTAAACTCAACAGTATTTCAACAGAGGAGACAGGGATGCTGGAGGCATGTATGATTCTGCAAGAACGTGAGGCCCTCTAAGGTTAGGGGATATAGCGCATTGGTATCATGTGTCTGTATAACAGCAAGATGTCAATGTAGGTCACGGATGTTAGAGAGTAAACACTCAGTTAAAATGAATTCTGCGCACATAGAAAGATAAATCAATTGATATGAAAGCCTGAAATTTAATTTAAAATTGTTTTTGCGAGCTTCATTCGGCCTAATCACATTGTTTTAATTTGGTAAACCAATCAAAAAGCTAAAATGATCCACTAACATCCATTAAGTCTATGACAGCACACCACAAAAATACATGAAATCTGCACTGCCTTCAATACCACAGTTAAAAAGATGCTATGTGAAGAGATAATTGTAGTCCCTGCAAATAGAAAACCCTCCTTGACCAAGAGTTTTTTTTTTTTGTCCTTTGCGCTCCTATTAGATTTGACAGGAACAATTGCCAGCGAACTGGTCTGTTCTGAGAAGTAACGTCCTTAAAAAAGTTCAGGGGTGAGTTCAAAGTACTGTCTCTCACACTTTGATCAAATTGGACTTCCCTGCATTTTATTTGGTCAAGACAATTTCTTTCTTCCATACCATCTGCCATCTCATGCCACTGTTGTTCCATAAGTGATTGGACACTGGGGGGGTGAATTCACAAAAGGATTGCGTGGCTATTGCTGCCGCTAAACCTGCACAAATAAGACAAAAAGAAACCGTGTAATTCTCAAAGCACCCCAAGCCAAGCCAAGCCAAGCAAATAGCGTCTCGGTGCTCCAATGCTATATTTAAATTAGGTAATATGCCAGCCCGTTCGCACAAAAAGGTGTATAAATGCCACGATAACGCGCAAGGCATTTAGTGTGCAATAAGTACGCCTTTCTTGATTTCCGCGTGTCTTTTGTACGCCATGTATCCTGTACTGACTGCAATGTAAATGCATCTGCATATAAATGCTACGGTAAGAGTTTGTGACGTGGTATAAAAAGTGAGAAAGACCACTTATGGTGGGCGGGTGTTGAGGTGGATGGGTCCAACAAACACTGGACTTTTAACCAGGAGACCCGTGTTCGAGACAGTTGTTGACCGGTGTTTTGTTTTTTAAGTTACGTTAGTGACGTTTGTCATGTCAGTTGTCACATGTTTTTTATTGATGTTTGTGACATGTTTTCTGTAGTTGTGTTACGTTGTTTCCGTACATATTTTACTTAGTTTACTTATTTTAAGCCAGATCATGATGTTTTCTCTTAACCTAGCTAAGTGGTTTTCTTGCCTGAACCTAAGTTAGTGGTTTTCTTGCCTAAACATAACCACGGACGTCTGCATGGTGTTCAAATGACATGTCAAAAGGCTAAAATGTGTACTCATGATATGGAAAATGTCCGTGTAATATCGTGGCATTTATAAGCCTTCCTGTGAGACCAGGTTGAATATGCAAAGATTTGGCACAAAATTGGGCCCTTTCCATGCATATAAATGAGCCTCATTGCAAAAACAGTCCGATTCACAAAGATTGGCACTAATAGCCGCACGCAGTTACAGTGAAATTATTAGCGTCTTCAGAGAGTTGGTGGTAAGTGAAGGGCTGACACGTCCAGACTTTACAGTGATCATGGCATCTTCTTTTACACTCTGAGGGTGTGCGTTTGAAAACACCAACAGCACTGACAGACTGAGATATTGAATCCCAAATATGTTTTTTTGCTGTCACGTTTAAATTTCTTGCCTGAAGTTTTGATGAATGCCTCTGCAACTCGTCGGTCGGGACCAGTAGGTCACTGTCTGAAAATGTAATTTTTGACTGGACCACAGAGGGCCCGCCCTACAAAAATCAAAAGACAGTCACTGAGTGACTGAGTGATGAAGTTACACAGTTAAACTGAATGCGAATAAGCCCGTCCAGTGCGGCGCGTCTGACTCACAGAACCAAGCTGTAAAACAAGGCGATCTAGTGTGACGGTCGCTTGCCACTCAGCGGGCTGGTTGGGGTTAATTATCTCTGAGGAGAAGCAGCTGTGGAGCCTAATAGTCCCTGATGAGGATCAGGTGGTTGAAGCCTATATCTACTCCTGGTTTCAGTGCTCAGGTGCTGACTCATTGTCTCTTTGTCAGAGCTAGTGAGAGTGCTGTCCTGTTTTTGCTCTATCTGTATAGGGTTGTGTGAATCTGCAGAAGTACCATGTGAACATATCTGTGGGATTTAGCTTCTTCTTAGAGCTGGAGTCTCTTGGAGTGGGTTAGGTCTGTGTGGCCTGCCTTCGCTGGTTCTCCTCATTTATGTTCTAGTCAGCTGCTCGGCAGCAGTTTTTTAGTCTTATCAGGATATATTGAGTTTAGGAAACCTTCCTTTTAGGCCTGTTTTCATTTGGTGTTTCCCCTTTCACTTTAAATCGCTTCCCTTTAACCTTCGGGATTAACTTTTAGATTCCCCTGGTCCGCAATTGCGTCCCTCTCCCCGTTCCCCTGACATCTAGTTCTAAAATGAAACGAGATCCAGCAGTGGCATAGCCTGTTTCTGCTTAAAATGGTTTAGGAGTAGATTTAGGTAGATTGTTTAGGTGGAATAAGCAGAAAACAAGGGACCAATCAGGTGCATTCCACGACTGGGTATGTCACCGCTTGAACAGCCAGTTGAGTGGAGCGGCGTGTCCTCTAGTGTCCTTGCCAGACCTGGTGGACATATACTGCTGGATTTAAGATTACAGACATGACCACTGACGATTTGTGTAACAATTTAGCCATAAAATCACAGACTAACCATACACGGTCCAGCCATATACTCGGTTTTGATCAAGTCTTGTTTTTTTTCTCTCTGCCATTGTTCTGCCTACTTTGTCACATGGACAATTGCAAAAAAAAGGGCAAATTGCACTCAGCTGTGAAACTTTATGGGCGTGTTTGCACTGTGATATCATTAGCACAATATCTTTTGTGAATTGGACCTTGAGACAGGGAAGATAGCAGTTGCAAATGATATGCAATTCATGATGCTATGAGCAGCAGCTTAACATAATTGTGATTGGCCCCGGTGCAATTTCTTTTCTTGGGCCCTCGCCCCAAACACAAGTGCACGTTCGTGCACACACACTCCTCTACACACAGAACGACTCCAGACAATTGCAAAGCAGACAGTTGCTATGCCACCATGGAGAGGCTCATCATGCAACTCCCATCCTGCAAACCAGCCTTAGATCAGCACCACGGACAGCAGCCAGAGGTAACGTTAATTTAACAGCCTGCGCTGGACTCAGCAGCCAAATGTTATCACAGACACAGATTACAGTAGATGCACATTTTTCAGCATATGTAACATAACAATTACAGTGCTATAGATTTAAATCCCTGATCCCACTCCATAATAACAAAAAAGAACCATTGCTCACCCATTAGAAGTTTATCCTACAGGCCTTGTACAAAGTCATTAACAACACTGCTTAAGAACCATGTCCTTTTTTATTAGAATGTTCTGGCCGTGAGTGAAGCAGCAAAACGTAGCACATCGTTTGGAGCTGAACTTTTGTCAGACGCCCAGCTGTTTCTATTCATTCTCGTCGCTCGCCTTGAAATTGCTTCAATGGACCAGGAGTGGCTGATTGGTGAAGTTGAGATGAGGAGAGGAGGTATCGTATAGATAACTTCTCATTTCATTTCACTATAAAAACCTTAATAAGGTTGCAGCTGGCTGGAGGGAGATCGCCAGAGAGCTGAAAGCTTCCTACTGCTGTTGGCTATATTGTATATCATTTCCAGTAAATATCACAATATTAAACGTGTGTTTTCTGTTTAAAAACATAGGAATATAAGTGGTTACGTCTCCAGTCTGATCTCGAGTGCACAGCTGATACGTAGCCTACGTGGTTTGTTTACATGACGCAACAGAACATATCCATGCATATAACAGATTTATTGTGGACATGGTGTAGGAAGGTGATTTTTGGGCCCCTGACAGCTTCTGGGCCCCGGTGGCGTCAATCCATTCTTTGTGAATTTCTTTGGGTGGCAATAAGCTGTATATGCTTGTGTAAAAAAATAATAATAATAATGTGCTGCTTTTAGCTCCTTATACTTCAGGTTTTTGGGCCTTGAAAAAAGGTTCCCAAGTTTGAAAGTTCTGACAGTTTCCCAAATCAATTTATCTGAAGATGACTAATGGAAAGTGTCAACATAGTTAATGAGGAAAGAATGCCGACCTTAATACATTTTTGAGATGCAACCGTGATAACAAATGATTCTCTGCAGCCCGTCCTCGGAGTCTGTGACAGACCGCAAAAACGCTGACCTGAGACCTGCGTGAAAGAAATAATCACCAGGTGCACCGAAGCAATATCTCTTGATTTATTGAAGTATTGATTTTGTTACTCAATTTTAAAACGGGGTCGTGGTGACATCTGGGGTAGCAGATGAAAGATAAATGTTATAAAAACAGACATACCAGCAGAAAACCACGATTTACTCATTGCGTCTGTGTTGTGTGAAGCCAATATGAAGTAAAGAGGTCAGCATGCAGTGCATGGTCATGCTAACACAGCACTCATTTATCATACTAAACCCTCTGCGGTACTCAGATCAAGTTATGGCATCTCTGAAAAATAAAGAATAGCTTTATGGAGAGTTTCATCAAGCGTGTAAACGCAATGTTCTTCAAATCCCACTTCAAAGAAGTCGCTTAGGATTATTTACTTCAATGTACTGATGAATAATTGATGTAACAGTTCCTTCCATCTGTTGTGTGTCCAGAGTGGAATAAAATGATATTTATGCTTGTTTATTCTGCGTCTAAATCGTGCCGACTGTGTAATATTTTTTCATATTACTTCTTGTTGATGTTGTTCCGTTGCTGGCAACAGGCCTAGTCGCTCTGTATTCACCGCAAATACAGTAGTAAACAGTGCATTTAGAAGAATTTCATTGTGATTTACTAAGACCATTAAAATGTTCCATTAGTGTACTCCAAAGCATAAAGGAGCTTATGCAGGGTAATGACTGTATAAACTAGTGAAAGCCTGCACTTAATGAAAAATAGATACATTTCTGTGAATACAAAAGCATATTCGGCGCATATGGCAACCTAGCGGCAGAGGGTGGCGTAATTGTTTTTCCATGCTCAATAAACTACCTGGCTTTTTTCCCGTTAAAGTGCACATTATTAGCTGGTGCACTGCGAGCAATTATGTTGTGTCTGCTCTGCTCTTCGGAGGTCCACGCTGGGGCGATAATGCCTCCCCGAAGGATGACATGCGGTGGTGAACGGAGTTTTTAAAAAACAATCAAGAGCGAGGCTTTGGAAATGGCTGCAGCTAAATTGTTTTTTAACTGTCCACCTGGATCTCTTGGAAGGGATCAATAATCATATATAAGTGTGTTATTATATCTGATGGGAGATTGGGGAGATTGCTGTGGTCAGCAATGCTGAAAAAGTGTGAAGTTTCTCTACTAAAGCAGCTTTTCATGGATGACCGCGTCAGCAGGTCAGCCAATTATTAGTGATGTTACTAATTGATGCCTGTATTGCATGTACAGTTGTGAAGTAGAGCAGTTGACATCCAATATGGCAGAGATTTTTGCATTACGAATCACTTCTCTGTGATGACGAGTTTAGACAAGTCTATTGTGGAAGTTTGATTGTCAGCTGTTAGGCTCACTGCATACAGTATGCCTTCATTGTTTTATTGTGTGATTGTGGTAGGGAACGCAGTACTAGGCTGCGGTCAAAAAGTCAAACAATTGCGTCCTAATGTCTTTTCCTAACCACTTTTCCTTGACCTCTATGGAAAAAGTCATGAAGTCAAGGAATGATGTGAGAGAAAATTCATTAAAGGACTAAGGAAAAGACAACCGTGGTGTTAAGAGAATCTGACTGCACTTACACTAGGCTCTGTAATTATGATGGAACGGCGACAGGTGTCGTGGTTCTGCCGTGGTGAAACTACAATGTTCCGAAGATTGACTACAAAAGGCATTGCTTCCCCCCGTACGTTTTTAAATAGCTCTTTCAGTGACAGGCTGCTTCACCTACAGCGTGAAAGAGAGATACTGCAGGTCCTTCTGCTGCTGGAACACTTTACATCAACATATAATAAAGGGTTATCTGACTTAACGTGGACAACTGGGGAAAAATATCACTTCAACTAAAATTTAAAAAAAAAGAATAACCTAGAGTCTACCACAAAGTTAATATGATGAATATTGAGTTATTTTTGGAGTTATGGCGAAGGAGTAGAACCATTAAATGTATATTTCTTCCTACTCCCTTTTGGACGTAATATTATTTTTTTTATTTTTTTATTTTTTATTTTAAGTGAAGAAGTTATTGCTACTGGGGTATTACCCAATTCCAGGAAGCATAGTTGAGTGCATTCTCATTTTACCTTTGGTGTTGGAAGTGGAGGTCACATGACTGCTTGACTAGGGAGAACACTCTCTGGAAGCAGTAACAGGTGTGCTAATTGGGCAGCTGACAGGTGTATTGAGTGCCCAGAGTTCATTCACTGTTTGCACTTCGATTGAGGAGGTTCTCTTCCTTCTTCCTTCCCTTCCAGGAGGGCCTTTGTTCTTTGTTCACGAGTGTGTTGAAAGCATTTATTGTCTTTTCTCTTCAGTCAGATTAAGGTGCATTTGACTGGTTTCCTTTCTACAATTGAAAGAAAGTAGGCATACAGATTAAAGTGTATCACATTCTCTTGAATAAAGTCATACAGAAGTCAACAGAGACAATCTTGCGATGGGATCACACCAGCTGCGACGCCAAATCCAACTGGGGGTGTAATGTCAAGGGCCAATGGCCCCTTCCCCACTTCCTACTCCTCTACTTTCAGCACCCTTGCTCGGACCACACCTATCTGTGAACACACCTGTAAAGTTTCGTAACTACATCTTGCACTAGGGATGCACCGATTTTACTTTTTCAGTCTCAATACCGATAGCAATACCTGTGCTTTGGGTATCGGCCGATACCAAGTACCAATCTGATACCAGTGTTTAGTCAATAAGCTGTATGCCTCACTGTGTGGAAGTAACTGGGATCATTCTTTTATGTATAAGGCAACATCAGGCTTGACTTAAACATTGCTTTCTTAACTTTGTAAAACAAAATGTGACCAATAATAAACATATGTAAATATATTTAATTGTTCTTTATTATTAAAATAGCAAATCGCACACCAGCAACTTGGTAAAAAAATCATAAAAAATTAACAGGAATTACAATTGGAGTGTAAACCTTTTTTTAATACAAATTGGTCAAAACTTAAACAGGAATTAAAATTACAGTATATAATGTATATAGTATATCAACATAAAATTGAATTGGATAGATTGGCTCTATTGTCACTGATATCTGATCCAGCTATATGAATCAGTATCGGCCCGTTATCCAATCCAGTATCGGTTTCGGTGCATCCCTATCTTGCACGGTAATGACTGCTATCAAGGTGACAAAATCAGTCCAGGCAGACAGACAGGAATATAAATAACTGGTAAAGTACTCAAAATCACCACTGTGTGGTCATGTGATCTCTTTCTGGGGACTTTTAACATTCGGTCTCCCATAATACCAGTTAAAATTATATCCAAACCATATTTATGTTGATTGTTAAAGGGACTGTTTGTAACAGTTGAGCAACAGGACACTGACTTTCGTTGGCTTAACGGCCAAAGGTGTCGATGTTACAACCAATTTCTGATTCTTACAAACAGTCCCTTTAAAGATGTCTACTCTAACCATATAGGCTTTGCCAATATACAACGTTTAACAATATACAAACGTGGCCTTTAAAGACCATAAAGATCCACCTTAACATGACAGTAATTTTCTAAAAAATCATCTCGTATGGTATTGTCAGGAAGTGACGGTCTGACCGATGCTGGAGCTTGATTAAGGGTTTAGTCCAGAGATTTCAATCAATAGAGGAGAACACTGAGGCCAGGCCCAATTAAATGCATGGGCCCATTATATCAGAGCTGATTGCATCGGCACAGCACAGCTCCACACTCGACAAAGAGAGCAGTGATCAATACACAACCTCTCCAGATGGACAGGCTTAAGATTGTAGATTTTCGAGGCAGGAGTAAAGAAGACTGAAATCCTTTAACTACCTTTGAGTTGCACTTCTTGTTGTTGTGGGACATGGATTTAGATGAAGAGAACTGTCTACATGAAGTATACAGTATGATGGAGCAATATTCAAGGATATGTGAGCTTCACGCGGATTTTATTCATAATACTAGAAAAGTGCACTCAATAGAGTGCAGATCTCTGCAAAGTGAATCTGCAACGATCACTGCTGTAATGTTTGATTGAATGAATACAAACCACAATTGCCCCCCCGTCTAGACCGCAAGTGTACCAGACACGTTTCATGCAACAGATGCGCTCTCATTTTAATCTCTGCAGCTGTTTGCACGGCTCCATGCAGCTAAACTGCAGTTCAATGTATAATATAACATAACATAATCTCCTCTTATCTACGCCTGGCGGAGATAATAAATGATGTGCCTATGTATACTACCTACGACATATACGACAGTCGTATATGTTAAAGCATAAGTAAATATTAACTGTTAATATGTCATATACATGTGTCATTTACATGAAATGCCATGTTAACTTGAAATGCCATGTGAACGTGTGAGCAGTAATGTAATACCTGCATCAACAGGCTAATTTCCTGTCATCTAAAGTATCAAAAGAACACACCAGTGCTCAGCTCCTGTTCAATAAAGTAGACTGTAGCTACTTTAAAAACTGTCATTTCGATAACAGACATTTTTAATTTAGCCGTGTGTATTACTGCAATTTCACGCACTGTTGGATTCGTCCTTGATTATGACCCTTTGGCCCACTCTTCTGAGCTGATGGATATTCCCTCCTGCGATGTTTTGAGCTTTTCTGAACTGCTTTGACAAGATATCCGGGCAAATGGGAGAGATGTTTTGCTTGGATGACATAATGAGGAACAACACGTTGGCGGAGCTGCCGGGCGGACGCTGCACTCCTCATTAATCGCTGGAATGCGGGAGCAAACGTAGCCTCATCAAAATGCTTTCTTGTGCATGTAATTTATCAGCAATGAAAAAGTATGCAGCTAATTACATACCTTAAATAAACTGTGTGCCAATTCAACCGCTCTAATAGCTTCAGAGTCGATGGAAAGCCCTGTAAATACGTAATTTGTAGTTGTGCAGTGTGCATAATAAACAGTATTTAAACATATGAGAATTACATGTCAGTTGCACATTTGCCTCTAAACAGTGTGTATTAATTAGGCAGAAATATACAGCCCCAGTCGAGGCAGTCTCTTACCAAAGATGACTGTTTGTTGGTGCTGGACACAGAATTACAAAGTTGTACCACATGCAAGGCATACTTACTGAATAATTGATTAATTTAGTTCTGGTATGAATCTGGATGTCCACATTAATAAAAGTAGAAAAAGGAAAAAGAGGACTAGCTAAGGCCGGGCACACACTGCACGAGAATCAAGCCGATTTTGGGCCCGATTCCTCCCTCCCGGCAATGGTCAGCAACGCCCAGATTTTTTGATGGTTCTAAAGATTATCTTTCAAGACATTCCTGTGGTGTGAGGTATGTTAAGAGTGTTTTTTACAACTTCCAATCGGCTCGGAACTCCATCCTGGCCGCACCGATTTCAAATTAAATATTAAACATGTTCAATATTTACGATCGGATATCCTGTTGTGTGTGGAACACCGAGGACAGCAGATGACGCAGTTATGTGGGAAAAAACGATAGCCAATTAAGAACCAAGCTGACTGACGTCACGATGGAGTCTAATTGCCAAAGACTTTGCACTATTCTTCTTATCATGCACCTTGTAATAAATTAGTGTTAATTCCATATGGTGTCTCTCCTGATTGAACTGTAACAAGTTCAAGTTATTTTTGGCACAGAAGGTTGTCTACATAATTGTCTAGTTATAGGGGAAAAGGCAACCACTCTTGCATGCATTGTGTATCCTAAGGGAGACTCGTCTTTCTCAGGATCCACCTTAATCATTTATGTGCATCTCACTCTTGCCTGCTTCAATCACTGCTGTGATACTGTATTTAATGGTTAGGACATGTAGCTTGACATTCTCGGCGGGATTCTTTGTTCTGCGCGAGGCGATGGGACTGCCAGAGAAGATAGAGTGGACAGACAGTGTTTACTTTAATCCCAGGCTAAATCTTTATTGAGTGCTCTGCGAGGGCACATGATGCTGTTACATTGTCTTTAACCTTACAAGATGCTTTCTCATAACCTTGAGTGCATGTGGCTGAATGTGTGACAGGAATAACTTGTTTACAAGGAAAGCTAATCTAGCTAGCATGCTACTAATGCAAGCCTTGGTGATGACACTAACGTTCACTCAGTGCTTTGAAGGCGCAGTGTGTAGGATTTGGCACCAGCTAGCGGTGTGGTTGCAGATTGCAACCAACTGAAAACCCATTTTCCCATTCCAAGACTGCGCTAACGTGAGCCACCAAATGCATAACCGTAGTAATGCTGTTCACCTTGCTCAGAGGCCATCCTTAACATAATAACTAGGGCTGTCAAATTACAGATACAGATATTATATGAAACCTAAGGGATCCATTGGTACCAACCATGTCATACTAGCTTGTCAAGAAGTTTGAATAACGCTCCAAAAAAACTGGAATGGCCATTTTCAAAGGGGTCCCTTGACCTCTGACCTCAGGATATATGACTAAAAATGTGTTCTATGGGTACCCACGAGTCTCCCCTTTACAGACATGCCCACTTTATGATAATCACATGCAGTTTGGGGCAAGTCATAGTCAAGTCAGCACACTGACACACTGACAGCTGTTGTTGCCTGTTGGGCTGCAGTTTACCATGTTATGATTTTAGCATATTCTTCTATACCTCAATTCTCATAAATCAAGCATATATTTCCACTCCCATGTTGATTAGAGTATTAAATACTTGACAAATCTCCCTTATAAAGATTAAAAAACAAGTGTTTAATTTAAGATTATTCGCGATTAAATATGTGAATCGATCAACAGCCCTGATAATAAAACTACTTCAGGAGCAACGGTGGCTGGCGGTACCACGGTTTTGCACTCTGCGACTCACGTTACCCCAGTTTCACAAGCATGTTGGAGAACTACGGTGGCCTTCAGGTAAAGTAAAACTATGAAAGGCTCTCTCTAGAACCAGTGTTTGGTTCGTCTGTTCTGGGCTACTGTAGAAACATGGCAGAGCAACATGGCGGACTCCGTGAGGAGGACCTGCTCTCTATGTAGATATGAAGGGCTCATTCTATGCTATTATATTTCATTACTGCTAAAAGATCCCCCGAAATGCTATACACTGGACCTTTAATTTCCAAAATGTGGCTCACGAATGAGGAATAATAGGCCCTAATGTACAGATTACTTTTCAGTGAGATCAGTCGAACTTTGATGCATTTCTTGGATTAGATACCATTACTGCCTTTGTCGTCTTTTTAGTTAACAATAGCAGATTTCAATTTATTTCCTTCGGTAGGCCGAAACTGTTCTGTTGCTTTCTAACCTTTCCAATCTAATCCTGTCCCAGTCTGTGTCCTTTGCCAAATGAAACTAATCAGTTTCTATCTCCAACCTTTGCCACCATGTAGGCTTTCTGTCCTGTCTTTTATTTATACTGTCACCTGAGGGGTAACACTCTTCAGCCCACCACTCTCCCTTACCTTCTGTGTTCTTGCCCTTTTCTCTCCGCATTTATCTTAACAATCACACCTGCTTGTGTCACATCTTTCCACTGCACTGCTGAACTGATGATGTGCTGCAAAGGTTTCCAAGACCCAGTATATATCCTGTATTTCATCTGAGAGAAAATATAAAAAAAACTGTATGTGCTCAGAGAAGGCAACATAATTGGATTCCACTGGGGAATCTTAAAACAAAGCTATATTAACCCTCATTATGGCTGCACATGGCTACATTTCTCACTGATTCACATGAGAGTTTGACTATACCTGATTTTGGTTTAAAAATGCAGTGCTTCTGGAATGTGTTTTATAACGTGAGAAGAGCATTTTACAGGTTCAAGAGGGAACACTATGTCAGCATCACCATTATCACAAGGGAAATAGGTCTCGCCATGATTTTCAGCGAGAATGTATTAGCACAAAGCAGCACCACTTGTACTGGAAACAATTTATTCTTTAGCAGCATGTTTGTAGAGAAAACAGAATGTTACCTCCTGGGAGTCTGGCTATTTGTTTCTTCTTCTTTTTTTGTGCCACACTCAATGTCTTTCTTTTTTTGTCTGGAACCATTTGGAGAAGCTTTAACAAGTGCCACATTAGGCTTACTTGAATATTCCCTCACAGGTCGGACGAAAGGGAGTCCTTTGTTGTCTGCACTGAGGGATAATTGTATTGATTGAAATAGCACTGTGAGAGCCATTTTTTCCGTTTTTTTACCAACTATTTTCAATGAAATAGCTAAAGCCTGCTCGAAAAGTTGGTAGTTGTTACTAGACAATGTCACATGCTGATCTGCATATATGCGACATCATTACGCAACTATTTACAAAAATAGAAATTAGAACAAAATAATGTGACTGTCGAACTGTCTAAACCTAACTTCCTGTGAAAACGGAAGTTTTATTTGAAAGGACACTAGACATGTAACGAGCGTATTTTGACACGCCATCCCTGGTCCGTCCAAAAGTAATGCAAGCAGGGGTATCCCGTACGTCGGTATTCGATGCCGAGGGGAACTGACCTAGCGGTGGTATTTGACGAGTTGGGAGCGAGAATGTGTTGGAGAAAGAAGTTTCCAAACGAGCCGCCATGTTGGTCTGGTTTGAATTGCAGGAGCAGCAGCCCACGAGTTAAAGCGTTCATTCAATCAGCTGCCTACTTAGTGGCACGAGCATCAAGCGTCCAATGCTGGGATGTGGCGCGACACCTCATGTAGAAAAAAGGCCCCTGTGGACACGTACCATTAGTGTCTCCACTGAAGGATAAATTGTAAGGTGCAAAAATGGAAATTGTAAAACAATTTATTCTTCTGTTTCAGAGCACCAGCTGTCTATAAAGTCAAACTAAGCCTAGTTAAGTTTGAAAATACTGAAAATTGAGTTTGTGGCCGAGGTCTGAAACCGGATTGGCGTTCAGAGTTGCCTTATTGTGTCACAATAAAGGAGCCAGTTGATTAACTTCATGAGATCCGTTATATTGGACGAGCAGGGTTAGGTTCTGTGAAGCGTTGTTGAGCTGCAGTCTGCTCATTATTGCCTGAGAAAGTGAGAAAGGGCAAAATGTACAATCCTGCTGCAGGATATTATAGACTTGACACACTGTACAGTACAGTAGAGTACAGTGACAGCTACCACCAATGTTCTGTGTGTAAATAGGTGGCTGCCATGGGGAGCTGGAGAAAGGAACAGACCCTTCAAGGATGACATGAAAGCCTGAATACCTGAATATAAATATATTTCCCTTTTCCCCACAATGAGAATTAAATTGCCACTGAGTTAATTATAAAAAATATCCAGTTGGAAACCGTTTTTAGGAAGGGCTTGTGAGCTGGCAGTGAGCCCTAAAAAAAACAGTCCATTCCTCTCACAGCAGACAAGCCACAGATGCTGTTTTCTGAGTGTAAGGCCAGCAGTGATTGATCTAGCTATGGCGTGGACAGGAAGTAGCCTGGTGAGCATAGCTAGAAGTGCCAAAGGCCACTACACAGTGACTGGGAGAAGAAGAAGAAGAAGAGAGGTTTAAGAGCAACAATATTTGTTCTGTGCAGATGATTTACCCCTTTACTTGTTAGCTGGAGTGCAACATGACATTCTTCAACAGTGCGATCCCCGCCACAATGAAAGTGTAGCTTTAGAGCCACTGCTGTTCTAGTGTTGTTACATCCAGCTTGAAGAGGAAAAAATCTCTGTCTGTTCATTTAATTTTAGGCACACTATTCAGTTTGTTGATTCGTCAGTCGATCCACCAACTGGTCCTGATGGACATATCCAACAACAACTAGGGCTGGACAATAAAACAACCTGGAAAATGTTCATGATAAAATCTTCCACGGTAAAGGTCCTTAGCTACACACCAGGGGTATGACGAATAAACAGCCTAACGCTGGCTTTTTACTTCTTGCAATTGCATTCACACTTCAAAAATCATAAAAGTGGTGTTCATTTGTGAAGATTATCTTGCTGAACAAAACATGTAAGTATCAGAAAACTTGTGTTTGCCACAGAACTTATTTTATGCAATAATCCAAAACCCAATGGAAAAGTCCCATTGGCTCTTTGTTGAGGGAACCCAGGGCGATGTTAACTTCCTGGTTGGCCTACAAAAATATGTCCTCCCTGCAGAACTCTATAGTGCCAAATTACAGCTTCACTGGATTTGTTCTTCTTAATGAACAATAAGTATGATTTTACCAGCAGATTGTCAACACTGAAGTATACTCAATCAAGATGTATCTCATGACAGCTGGGCCGCTCTCAAGGCACCACGCCAGTGGCTCCATCACATCTCCAACAACGTTGCAGCAAATTTTCCAAACAGTTATTTGGATAGACTGAGCATGTATTGGGAATCTAAATGGTTACTTTCTTGCCTGAAGACATATTACAACTTAAGTCACTTCAGTGACACAACAGCCTTCAGCCTGTCTCAACATTTCCCAAGACTTGACACCCGGTCTCAAGGCACCCAGACTCAATGCATTGTGGGGCAGTTAAGTATGTGCAGTAAGTTGGTTGTGTCAAAAAGGTAACCCATAAATTGGGAAACTCTCGCAAGATGGTTGAAGTTAGGCATTGACCTTGAATAGTTAAGGTTAGGATAGGTCGTCGGGCAGCAAGTCTGACAAGGGTTTTTGCACATTTTTTTGCAATTTGCGGATTACCTTCCAGACACGCCCAAGTAAGCTCACGTTGCATACTCAAAAATTCTTGCTAATGTAGTATAAGATAAGATAAGATAAGATATTCCTTTATTAGTCCCACGGGGGGGATTTTGAAGTGTATAGCAGCAAAGGGGATAGTGCAAAAAACAAGAAGCATCGGTAAAAAACAAAAAGCAAGATACAACACGGTGCAAAAAGCAAAACAAAAGTGAAACAAAATATGAACAATATAAATAGAAGGAAATATAAAAATAGGAAAAATATAAACAAGGGGAAATATAAAAAATAGGAACAATATATACAGTATTGACTATTACCAGACTATATGTACACATCAGGGCATTGTTCACATACACAAAATCCACATACAATGCAGTGTCAATGCACTACATACTCAATTTTACGTTAGTACGACAAGTATGTGAAGTGATTTTGAACACAGCCAATGTTATGTTCTTTTTTCTTTTTTTTCCCTTTTCTTTCTTTTTTCGTTTACCTTTTTGCAAGTACTGCATAACAGAAAAGAAGTCAACCTTGTAAATTAAATTAAAAAAAAAATAAACCTTTAAGTAACATGAAAAATACATGGCTCTGTCTAAATATAAGAAGAGGCACATGTTGTAACGCAGCAAACTGTGAGGCTGCTCTCTGCTGTTGCCATGTTATCACTAGTCACCATACTGTATATTGACTTCAGCTGGGATTTGGCTTCAGTTCTGACCTTGGCCATTCCGCTCCACTTCTCAGTTGTTAAAAATGAGTGCAAAATTCTAAAGGCAGCACTGTTCGCTGGAAATTACGGCTGCTCAAAATTGCCCTTATGAATGGCCATAAACATAACCTCCATCTGAACAAATATGCCTCGCTGGGGAGCTGCAGCAGCAGAGCAGCCATTAAACAGGAGTCCCCTGTAGCTCAGACCAGCTTTTTTTTTTGACTGGTGGTCAGTGTGCCAAGAATAAAACTCAGCAGTCCATATAGCAGAGGGCTATAACAACCCTGAACCAAACGACTCCCCTCAGTCTTTAATGGAGGCCTCTGCGAATAGGGTATGAATCAGGAGACTAACATGCAAGTCAGGAGGAGCGGTGCGGACAGGGATATCACAAGGCCCGGCTCAGACAGCAGCAATAATGCAGCCCTCCAAATCCTATTATCATTGTAATGGAACGGATGGCGTGGGAGGAGAGAAGATGGGTGTGTGGGAGGGGGAGAGAGATGAGGTGGAAGGGTGCTCCTTCTCTCCGCCTCCCTCCCCTTGTCTCAAGAAAACACACACACACACATACACGCACATTCTCTATCTTATTGCCACTGTAACAGAAAGCTCCGAGGTTGACACCACCGTGTCAAATAAATGCCTCCCTAAAGATGAAAAATGCCAGGAGAAGTGGTGATGTAACTCTAAACTTTAACTGAATACATCCTTCAAGACTCAGATAGGAGCAAGTCAGCAAAAACCTGAAAGCAGGCAAGAAATGTGTAACATAAAAAAAGGAGTGTTATATATGGCAGTGATAGCTTGAGATTCAGAGAAAACACTGTTTCGAGAATGAAATTGTGATGTAAATATAATTTCACAGCAGAATCCGACACATAGCAAAATGGGTCTTTATCACATACAGTACCATTCAGTCAGATTTATCACAAGAGTACTGCACAGAATAGGATGTCCTACCTAATAAAAAAACTGTAAATAATCCAGGCCTCAGAAACTTGAATTAATGGATAAGAGAAGCGATGAGCCCTGTCTGCCCGTCGTCCTCATTAAGCCTTTTAAATGAAAGCATTACATTTTTCCAAAGTAATTGAGCTGGTCAAGGGGGCAATAAATGACTGTAGGTGTCAGGATCTTATGGATACTTTAAAAATACCCTTGCCACTTGCAGAGATAAACCTTTTGACCACATTTCGACAGGTATACTAACCACTGGGACACTGCTTTAAGTTTCTCTAGGTGGCACGCTATCCTCTCTCCAGTAATTATCACTACTCAATCTAATTACCTTGTTCTTATTTTATTTATTAAAACAAACAGGAAAATCATCACTTCCTTTTTGAGTTTTGAGAAAACATGCCGAACAATAAACATAAAAGCCTCCATGAAGGGTAAATGGGGGAAATCAGTATGACTGAATTGCTATTTTGTTTCACTCAAGGGGCAACCTCCTGGTCTGAAAAGTGAAGCCAATGTGGAAGTGCCTTAAACCTGCATTCTTTCAAATGGCCAGCAGGGGGCAACTCCTCTGGTTGCAAAAAGAAGTCTGATTGTATAGAAGTCTATGAGAAAATGAGCCTACTTCTCACTTGATTTATTACCTCAGTAAACATTGTCAACAAGAGTTTATGGTCTCAATCTCTAGTTTGAAGTCTTCTTCAATGCAGCATGATGTTCATTTAGTAAATTATGGTCCCATTTAGAGTCAGATAGACCATAAAGCAGGGTATTATTTAGGGTGTAGCTTGTGATTGACAGGTCGCAGGTCTGGGAGTTGTCCGTGTTTTCGTCTTAGAACTTTAACTCTTTCACAGTGTGTTTTCAGTTAATGAAAGTTAATTGTAACATTTCGGTCGCCTAAAATTGTTTTATTCAGCGTTACGTTGTAGCTCCACCCTCTCGTGTCTCATCCGGCTTCTGGTTCCAAAAGCCAAGATGGCGACGGTCAAAATGCCAAACTTGAGGCTTCAAAACGGCAGTCCGCAAACCAATGGGGGTAACGATGACTACGCCCACTTATTATATACCATCTATAGTTTCACTTCATGAATTCAGCCTGACATTGTGTTCATGTTCGCCGATTTTGTGTTGGGTTATTTTGTTTTGTTATGCAGGAGTAGCAAGTAGGCCAACGTCTCCATCCCATTCCTTTTCAGTTCACACAGAAGCTGCAGTAGAGGTTACTAAGAGCTGTTAAAGTTTTTACAAAGATCAAAGAAATATGTCGATTTAAGAATCGTTATTTCTGTTGACTAGCTAGGGACCATATCTATTTTCCCAGGGTTATGTGTTCCCCAGCTCCGTATCCTCTTAATATGACACATTAAGGAGACCTTTCAAACGGTTTCATGTTCTCAGCAATGCTATTCCCTATAGGTCAAATGTTCAGTGTATGTTTCGCTGGGTCAATATGTTGAAATCACCCACAGCTTATAGCTTACTGATGTTACACTCCTCAATACACCCACAAGACCATTTCCTTGACTTTTGACATTGATATCTCCACAGTGGCTGAACAGATTTTTACTATTCAAACTTTATTTGAAAAATCCATCTCCCTAGGTTCTTTGGCAAGTTCAGCTGCGAAGATAGCAAATACCAATCACTTACAAGGTTAATTTGTATCAAGAGACACTTGTGCCCTGGGGCTTGCTAGCTATGTAGGAAGATTCATTAATCCTGCCTACTAAGTTCCGATTGGTTCGTCTAAAAAGTTAATAGTGTTCAACTGGCAGACCACCTGACTAGTGTTACACTAGACAACTAGATTTCATAACTACATTTTGCAACACAGTCTCACTCCCAACTTGTCAAATACCGCCAGATTGTCAGCGCCCCTCGGCATCAGAGAGCGACACATGGGGTACCCCTCTTGCGGACCTGACTAACGGAACTGACGATACCGCCAAGTCAGGTGACTAAAGACTGACGAGACAAAATAAGTGAACGCTACTTTTAGTTTCAGACGGGACACGAACACCAGTCTTGTGTTTGTTTGACCCATCCACCTCCAATCCTGCCCGCCCTTGGCGGACTCTCACGCTATTAATACTACATCAGTTGCTCTTACCTTCGAATAACGCCGCGGATGGGTTTACATAGTTAGTTGAAAGCGTAGTTCGTCACCTACTGTTGCTTAAGGGCACTTTCAGCTAAAGCCAGCACATTCAAATGTTCTTTTCTAAAATGATGTATTTTCTAGTCCATGTAAAATATCATTAAATCAATAAATAGCATGGGCCTAAAGACATATCCTAGCTTTGGCACCTGTTTAACACATACAGATTGCCCTTATAGCAAGCATTGATCTGCCCATTGTGGTAAACAAGCCAATGTCCATAGCAAAGCATCATACAATGGGCAAATCAATTAAGGAGGTGGGAATTGTATTGAATAAAGGTGCATATAACAAAGAACAGCCACATATTCCATTTGAGTCAGCGACAAAGAATTAACTCTGACATGTGTCATCCTTCCAGCTTCATCCAGGCTGTGCTGAGCTGAAGACCTGCAACATTTTTGCAGTCTTGCAATGTGCCTCAGCAGTTTCTGGGCAACGTCTTTATTTTTATGCAGTTTTGTCTTTTCTCTCCTTCCACTGCTCTACGCAGGCTTTTCCTAACTCATCTGAGAGAACTTCAGGAATCTAGCCCATGGATGTACTGTAAGTAGGGCTGTCGATCTATAAAATATTTAATCGCGATTAATCGTTTGATGGTCCATAGTTAATCACGATTAATCGCAAATTAATCGCACATTTTTTTATCCGTTCAAAATGTACCTTAAAGGGAGATTTGTTAAGTATGTCATACTCTTATCAACATTGGAGTGGGCAAATATGCTGCTTTATGTAAATGTATGTAGATATTTATTACTGGAAATTAATTAACAACACAAAACAATGACAAATATTGTCCAGAAACCCTCACAGGTACTGCATTTAGCATAAAAAATATATTCAAATCATAACAAGTCATAACTATGACTTGCCCCAAACTGCATATGATTATCATAATGTAAAGGGGAGACTCGTGGGTACACATAGAACCCATTTACATTCACATATCTTGAGGTCAGAGGTCACGGGGCCCCTTTGAAAATGGCAATGACAGTTTATCCTCGCCAAAATTTAGCGTGAGTTTGGAGCGTTATTTAGCCTCCTCCGCGACAAGCTAGTATAACATGGTTGATACCAATGGATTCTTTAGGTTTTCTAGCTTCACTCTATCTTTAAAACTGAGCCCACTACAACCTAAAAATCACAATTTGCGTTAATACATTAAAGAAATTAGTGGCGTTAAAGCAAATTTGCATTTATGCATTTACTGTATTAACTTTGACATCCCTAATTCTAAGAACTGGATATCGGATCCGTAGATGGCGCCTAATTAGACCGATAAGCTCGCCTGGCGCATCTGGGTTTACCTCCGGGGTATGCAGCCCGCTGAATATGCACAGTAGGTTTCTCTCCTTGGCCCAGCCCGCGAGTTCCCATTTGGCCCATAGACTTCAGATCACTCATGTCACAGATTTTACAATCGCTTTTCTTGGCACGAGGAAAGTTTTACGAATATAAAATCTCCATGGATCGAAAATTCACAATGGGATGAGTCATAATGGGTCTTGTTTGCAGTTTGATGTGTCATGTGAACAGTAATACAGACAATTCTTTACCGCGAATGGCCACTAGAAAAAATGGAAGCAAGGCTATATGTAAATAAATTATTCAGTTAAGGTGGCGATTACAGGACCTAACTTCCTGTGAAAACTGAAGTTTATTTTAAAAGGACACTATGCATATAACAAGCTTATATTGACATGCTGTCCCTGGTCCGTCCAAAAGTAACGCAAGAGGGGTACACATTGCGTCGGTCTCTGATGCCGAGGGGCACTGACCAAGCGGCGGTATTTGTCGAGCCGGGAGTGAGAATGTGTTGAATTAAAACCAAACTTGTCAGAAAAATTAACACTTGAGCATACATCATGATAAGAACTACCTAAGTTGACAGAAACCTTCTTTGGGAAAAATGTATTTGACGTGTACTTTGACTTTTTAGTTTGGCCCATGTCCCATCCACTAACATGGAGGGGGCAGGATTTATGACCTATACTGTAGCCAGCCACCAGGGGGCAATCCAGATGTTTTGGTTTTAGCTGTCATGTCATCCATCTTTTTTTTTTTTTTTTACTTTATTCAAGTTTCATTGAATTGAAGTCAGTATTAGACAACATATGACAATGTTGAACATTCCTTGACAAATGGCTTTTTCTTTTTCTTTTTCATTTTTTTCTTTTTTCAGAGTACATCTGTCCTCATCCTAACATGTATTTAGTCCAGTATGTCATAACTGGAGTCTATCTTTGTAGAAAAATGTCTTTACCCTTTACATTTTGGGATGGTTCTCCAAGTAAAAACAACACAGGATCCATTGGGATAGCAATTTTCATTATTTTTGTATCTCCTTTTTTTATATCTTGCCAAAAATCCCTGCAGTACTGGAAAGTCCCAGAAGGTATGTGAATGATCTCCAGTCTCCAAAACTACATTTTTTTATCTTCCAATCAAATTCTTTCCATAGATGACTGTTAATACCTTTGTGGCTACTTATACAGATATCCTCCCAGGTCCTGTCCTCAATGATTACATTTAATTCTAACTCCCATTTGTCTTTCACATGAAGGGTATTTTCTGCAATGTCAGCTATTAACAATCTAAAGATGTGTCAAATGTGTTGCTTAACTTTTTTAGTACCGTAATTGATATGGACAACCCTTCAACTGATAGTTCAATGTACTTGTGACAATCCCTCCTCCTCTGTTTGTCCATTTCTGGCTCTGGCTCTTTATTTTTAACTCAAACAATAAAGTTATTTCGGCCTGTGCAGCAGTTGCATGTGAGAACTGTGTGTGTAACTAAAACTCCCGTCTGCAGTCTCCCCTGTGCCAGCTCCTCTCTACCGGACCATTACCACATCCAAAACATGCCGGCAGATGTGCTTCTTCAGTGGAACCTCTGGCTCGTTAAGCTGCCGTTGTTGATGGACAAGAGGAGTCCACTCAGGGCTCTTCTCAGTCTGATTAGTGCGAGAAGTCTCTCTGAGGATGGCATAATTGTAATTACCAGCTTTTTCATCACTTTCAGATTGAAAATAGCTTTGATGAGACAACTCGTTTGTCCTGAAAAGAAATAATGATCTCGATGGCCTTCAGGACTCTATAAGGGTTGCTTATCTTCCCTCCATCTGGGGATTCTACTCTGGTCTCATTTTATATCTTGGCTGCTATAACTCTCATTTTATATAGGTTGCCTGCTTACAAAAGGTTATGTGAGTTTGTTTCAGAATGAATAATTTAATCACATGGAAGTTCCTCCAGCCAATAATGGTCCCATTCTAAGAGGCAATCATCTGGACCAAATCAAAGGAAATTACATTACATAGCATACCAATCTACAATCTAAATCTTACCGAGAGGCAACCTCATTTCCCCGGAGCACATTTCCAGGGATTAAAATCCTAATGTTCTTTCAGAGGATTATACCTGCAGCCATGCCCAAAAGAGAATTTATCTCATGCAGCATTTAGGTAATCGATTAAGTATTTTTTGAAGATAAATGTATGGACCCGCACTCCGCTTGGTCCACAATTATATCTGGTAGTGATTTCCCTGGCTTAGCAGAGCATGACAGTGAGTGACTCTTTCATCACTATAGCAACAACTTGTAGACTATAATTTACACTGCTTGTTATTGATGACAAAAAAACAAGCCCAAGGTGAAAATCTTTACTTCATCAATAATTCCCAGGACAGCAAAATGTATCTTATCTTTTTCTGTTATGGTTGCGATCGGTAAGAATTATGTGTTCACTGTTTGACTGTTTTATATGCCCTCATACATCAATACTTCTGCATAATTGTGACTAGTAGAGTAAGTTACTTATATACAGTAGTTCCTCATGTCAAAGAAATGTAAAGAGCCTTGAATTAATAAAATCTTGAAATTAAATTATGCCACTGAATTGTACATGTTTTTGTGGACATTCTCCATGTCTGAGCTCCTAAGGATTGTCACAAAACTTCACCCCACTTGTGATCACACTGCTCATGAACATTAAAGGTAGACAAAGGTGAATAAGGTGAAGATTTGAACTAATAAATATAGATTAACTAATAGATATCACCATGAAACTTCCCCAGTTGATTACTTACATTAAGACATTTTTGTTTGTACTACAGATTATTTTTTTTGTTAAGTTTAAATATGCAAATGAGGTACTCTCTTATATATAAATATGTGCTAATTTGCATACATTTCCACAACCTAAATCTGAACATTGGATAAAGACAGGTTCAAAATTCTTCTTTCAGTTTGTTGATATATTAGATTCAAAGGTTTTTACAGAGGGGATTTTGGATACAGAAAACTAATAGATATCAGAGTGAAACTTCCCCAGTTGATTACTTACATTAATAGATGCTGTCTTTCCACTATAGTCTGAAAGAAGACATGTCATGAAAGCAAAATAGCCCAAAACCTCAGAATTGACCAGTGTATGAAAAAACAATGTTTTTACCTGTAGTGTCTCGCCTTAATCTGGTATAGTCAATGTGGAATCATTTATGATACAGGAAGGTGCACGATTCAACCAGGTGAGATGGTGAAAATAAATTTCCCCTGTGGGTACCTGACAAATTCTCTCTGCACTGAAACTGTTCCTAATTTAATCAAATCCTGTCAGGTCCTGTGTTAACACAGTGAGCCAAAGCATCTAATTATGGACTTTTTTTTCTTTTACATTCTGTCCGAATAAAAGGGCTGAATAGGAATTTAGGTTACTTATATTTTAGAGACAAAGGTTTATCAAGAATTGTTGAGATATATGTGAATATTAAATTATTCTTCAATTCAAATTGGGTGTATTTTTAAATGTCCCCTGTGTATGTGAGGTTAACTGAAACTGAGACTGAAAGAAGCCCATTTTGTATTAACAAGATGAAGGGAGATATTTACCAAGCCTGTTGCTAATTACCATCATTTTTCAATTTAGTGCAGTATTTACTGAGACTAAAGCTGTAGATGAGCCCAGTCACAGTTCATCTGATTTGCATAAAGTGACAAAAAATGAAAGAAATGATCATGATGATAATTCTGTCATGCTGAGGTTCAGCAGGTGTAACGTTTACTATGTTCAACGTTTTAGTTTAGTGTCTTAGCATGCTCACATTTGCCAATTAGCGCTAAACACAAAATAACAGCCGAGGCTGGTGGGAATGTCATTAGTTGTCATAAAGTACTGGATAAATTAAAATTTTGATGATGGCGCTAGAATAAAAATCAGGGGAACAAAAATGTCTTAATCGAATTTGATAGCAATCCACTTAATACGTAAGACATTCATCTCAAACCCACAATAAAAGTCAACGTATTGGTGGCGCTAGAAGAAAAGTCAGAGGAACATTAAAGTCATGAAAATAAATTATCTGGAAACCATTACTGCCTGCGCTTTTGTGCCAATCCATCAGTAGATATCTTACTGGATAAGTGAAAACTTTGACCTGCTGGTTGTGCAACAGAAAAAGTCTGGAGATTGACAAAGTCAGTTGGCGTCATCCTCTGGGGACCATGAATGTCTGTAAAAATATCATGGCAATTCATCTTATAATTGTTGAAACATTTCAGTCATTACCAAAGTGATGGGCCGACGAACTGACTGACCGACTGACCTACCGAAAATGCCATCCCTACAATCAAGCCATTAGTGTGGCCAAAAATCGCTGCATTGGATATCAAATAAAGTATTGGCTTTGGATTGGACCAGGAAGCAACCTCCGGTTCTGAAAAGTGAAGTCAATGCAGAAGTGCCTTAAACTTGCATTCCATCTAATAGCCAGCAGGCAGCGACTCCTCTGGTTGCAAAAAGATTGTATAAAAATCTATGAGAAAATGACCCTACTTCTTGTTTATATTTATTTTAGTAAACTTTGTAAAAATGAGTTTATGGTCTCAATCGCTAGTTTCAAGTCTTCTTCAATACAGAATGATGTTCATTTAGTAAATTATGGTCCCATTTAGAGTCAAGTAAACCATAAAGCAGGGTATGCTTTAGGGCATGGCTACCTTGTTAGTGCCCAGTTGCTACCACTGCATTGGGTCGGGTCGGGTCTGGGGTCTGTGGGTTGTTTTCGTCTTAAAAATGATAACCCTTTCACAGTGTGTTTTCAGTTCATGAAAGTTAATTGTAACATTTTGGTTGCCTAAAAATGTCCTATTCAGTTGTACCTAGCTTCACCCTCTCCTATCACTTCTGGTTGCAAAAAAACAAGATGGCGACAGCCACAAACCAAGATGGCAATGGCCAAAATGATGAATTATAGGCTTCAAGACTGTAGTCCACCAACCAGTGGGTGACATCACAGAGACTACGTCCACTCTTTATATACAGTTTATGGTTTGGACCCCAATTTAGCTCTTCAAACATTTTTTAAAAAAATAAAATATTTGGTGCTGACAGATTTTCTTCTTTATCATACCCTGGCTGTCTGTGTCTTCGCCAGACATCTTTTCTGCATCATTTACACAGCTCTAATCTTTCATACAAGGTGACAGAAGGTTTAGTAAAGAAAAATAATAAAAAGCTGTGGTTTCCTCCCAAGCTCACGGAGGCCTACCTCGCACCTGTGCATCCATCCATCTCTGCAGCCCCCTGTGACTTCCACCACCTGCAGCCACCGCACTACAAACAGTTCAACAAGCCTCAGGTATTTATTTTGCCTTTGTTACTAAGCTAACACTCTGCACTGACAGACACACTTGGGGACACCGAGAGATAAAGAGTGATGGCTGGGCATGTGACAAAATTTGTCCAAGCTTAGGTATGCACATGTGAGAAAAAACAAGGTAGAGAATGAGACCAAGAGGAATGTTTTTCTCCCGCTCATTCCTCAAGACCTTTGGTCATTTGCTACAGGCAGCATGTGGCAGCTGTGGGGAAACGTAGCAGAGTAAATTGCGGACTGAGTTCACAGTTCCCCTCCGGCGATTTCTTTAGGCCCTCAGGGCAGAGGAAGTGTGGTTAATCCCGGTGTGTGGGGAAAAGCAGCCTGCCGGTTCAGGGCCAGGTACAGTAGGTAGCAATGTAGAGAGAGTACAGCTATGGTGTTTTTGTGTGTGCGTGTGTGTGTGTGAGTTGGTATTTATCACATTATGGGGACAACGCTTTGTTTACAGAGTCACGTTGTGGGGACCTCTGAAGATATGGGGACAAAAAATGAGGTCCCCAAAAGTGAAACCCTTTCACATTAGTGCAGGAGTCATTCTGATTCTGATGATTTTTAGCTTTGGACCATTAGACATGGTGTTCTGTAACTGTGTGTGTGTGTGTGTGTGTGTGAAGGGTGTGTGTGTACTTGGGTGGGGTCTGAGGTAGGTGGAATGATAACTGCCATTTGTATTCCATGATGCTACTATAGACTCAAACCAAAAGACAAGCACACAGGGACACAAGAAATCTCCCGGTAATGCAAACACACAGTTTCAAGCCATGAGCCAGTATCAAAAGAGCCTGTATTCCCTACAGGGCCAAAAGCAACGTTATGATGTATACGTCCTTCTATTCACCCAGCGGGTTGGGAAAAGAACCGATCCTTCTAAAGAAAAGGGTTAAACACCTTGGCATCCCCCTCACACATCATCCCATATTACCCACAAACCCTCGCCCCAACTCTGCCATCTATCTGCGCGCTAATAGTTGGTGGAAGACGGGTGTCTCGCCCCATTGGTTGTCCCTCATGACTCAACTGTCCCTGTAAGCACCGCAACTTCCCCTTTCCTCCAACCCAACCCCCCCACCCGAGGGGGCTTGTTGCATCGCAAGTGTATCTGTCACAGATGTGCTGCGGTGGGGCTCAAGGGTTATGAAGAGAGGCGTTCAGAATCTGAGCATGTACATAATTCAGCACTTTTGTAGCGGGATTTCTTTATCTTGTCATAGTGGTGACTCAGTCCCAAAGCCTTGAAATCTCTCCAGTGCTTTTATTAAAACTTTCTGTCACAAGGAAGCACTTCAGCAGAAATAAAGGTGGCGGCTGAATATTCCTAGGTGGAAAATTGCTGAATGTACAGGACAGAGGCTGTAGCTCTGATTGAAGAACTTTCTTTAATGTTTAGAAGCATTGCCTGTATATTACATATACTGTACATGTTACTTGGATACATGTCGCCAAATGAAATATCCAGCTATATGACCACAGTGTAAGTAGATTTGGATCACTCACTCTTGTTTAAACTATATAGTGATATTCCTTGAACATTAGATTTATTACTAAATTAATCTGGGCCCATATTTATAAGGTTTCTCGGAGTATAGTTCAGTCACTTTTAGGCCCGTAGCTAAAAGCATTCCATCAAGTTTCCTAATTTAGCAAATCACTCCTATCTCTGCTGATATTCAGGAGAGCCCCAGAGGTGTTCCACTCTCCTAACCAATCGGCTATCTGTCTGACGACATATAAGCCTCTGGGGGCAAGAGGCTATATTTCTGGGGTTCCAGTGTAGGCAGTGGATATCCCAACCCCTGTCTCTTCCAAAATTACATTCCCATACAACTAAATTGCATTCTCAATTACATTTCCATGGAAAAATATTCAATCAATTACACGGCTATTGAACAACTACATATATATGTCTAATAGATACAAAAAAAAATGGTTATAGGATTCACTTCTTGCTCAAATTGAACTGGGTGTGCTGACAACTATTATGGTTACCAACTGGTCTATGGACGGAATTGTCTAATATTCATCTAATTGCCGTCTATCTTCCAACTAGGCTAAAACACAGCTAAATGTTGGTAAAGGTAAAGGTTTAGTAGACGTCTAACCATAACCCAAGTATAGCCTAGCCATCATATACATATATACATGTCTAATAGACAACAAAATAATGGCTAAAGGATTCTTTTTACTCAAATATAACATACTATAAATGTCAATCCACCCAAGCAAAAATATGATAAACATATGTATATATAATTTGTTACAAAGATTACAAACAAATATGAACACTTTAAACCGCTTATATATTATACATATTAAAACAGGAAACAGGAACATTTTTTAAAACTTGACGTTAAAATAAGATATACTGTATAAATGTACAATAATTTCAAAGAGGAACATTTTAAAGAATTTAACATATTAAAACATGATAAATAAATAAAACAAAACTAAATGCAAAACAATTCCCCACCCTACTTCTTTCCATGAAACAGTTGTGGTTATGTATAGGCAACAAAACCACTTAGTTAGGCTAAGGAAAAACATCATGGTTGGGCTTCAAATAAGTATGTAAAATAAGTAAAGTACATACGTAAACGTAACATAAGTATGGAAAACAAGTCAAAAACGTCACTAGCGCAACATAAAATAACTTAACAACACTTTAACTATGTGACAGTACAGACTACATGGCATACACATGACACGTCAAAAGCAACAAAGACGTTGTTATTGAACGCGAAAATTTCAGAAAACTACAATACCACATCATAATTTCTAATTTGAGTGTTGTAGAGCAGCGATGTCACACTCTCTTCCAAAAGTAAGTAGTCCCCCTTGCTGAAAGTCAGTGTAGGAAGCGTCATTAATAGTCCTAACTTGATTTTGAGACACTTGATAAATATGTGCCCAGATCTCTATTGATGTGTTTGGGGCATTATTCCTAACAGCATCATGATATTGTGTTAGTTTGAGTCTTAATTTATATTGTCAAAAATTAAAAATGAAGAAAAAAAAAAAAGCTTTATCAAATCAAATTCCTGGCACAAATGAAGCAATCCCCCAAACAATCAAAAAGCAACTGGCAAAGAGATGTGATTTTTTTCCTCGGCGGGAAGCGAGCAATCAAAAACTAATAATGAGCACATTATTTTGTTTCTGAGCAAAACCAATTTATGTTGTGTCTGAATGAAAACACAGAGATCATAAACTCATAAAATAAGCAAAATAATGAATTTGCTTGGCAGTGGGCATGCAGTAATCTCTTATGACAGAGCACGTCTGAGTGTAAAAACAGTTTAAATTAGTGGTGTTACTTCTCGGTGCTTTTAGTTTCTCGCTAGCACCGGATTTTCATCGCCAACCCCACCTCTAATATCTCTTCTTTACTGTCTACCTTCATGCCATCACCACGGGGCATAACATTTGCTCCCTGTCTTTTCTACCTCTCCTCCGTCTGTTCCTCTAGACCTTTCCATCTGTCCCTACCTGCCCCGAGAGTCTGAAGCTTTGTGAACTGAACTCACAGGGCTGCGAACACTTGAGAGAAAATGGCAGAAGCCCGGCTCATCGGCTGACCTCTCTCTCTTTCAGTCCTTCATTCTCTCCTGCTATCAGTCTTTTCCCACTCGATCTTCTGCATCTGACTCTTCTATACCCTCTTTGTCCCTTTGTTTTCATCACTAAGTGTGTGAGAGGTTTAATGGCATTCAAAGCTGCTTCTCCCAGCTACCCTCTAGCTCTGCCTCCAAAGCTTGTTTATCTAACCTCACATAAAGACGCTGCATTTAGCCTTTCAACATCAGCAATCATTACCACCCTTTATTTTTATGTTTATGAATACAAATGGACTAGCTGTTTCTGTTGGCCTCTGCACTGCATTAGCGTGCTGCAGGTTACATTACAGGAACTGTTTTACTATGCAAGTAGAAGTAAAGTTTATTCCAGTTCCACAGTTGGAACTGCATACCTTCTCCTTCATGTTACATCACCTCCTCGCTTGCATATTTGCTGAGGTGTAATCCTTTTAAGCAGATGTACAGAATGCAAATGCATGTGTCGGTGTGTGCATGTTGCAACGGGTACCAGTTAGAGGATGAAATACACTTGTTTTTGATTGGCCAACACATTGTATTGTTTGATGATGTTGTATAGAGTGCTCGAAGCCTACTCAAGGCTTTCATCCAGGAGACTGCTGTTGGTGTCCCGTGTTCACAACGCTCAGTGTAATTTTCACTTTACAAACGTAGTAGTTTCAAGCCCAACCATGTATTTCTTTCCTAAACCTAACTATAGTGGTTTTGATGCCGAAAATAAAGTGACGCCAAGCGGCGTGACATAGCGAAGGTATGTGACAAATTAGGATGAGAACGTGTTAGAAAAAAAAATTACTGTGTATTATGAAAGGGATCGCTCTTAGTGACAAACCCACATAATATCGTTTGATTTTGCAGCTTCCCTAAACTCTACAGAGCGTTTTAGCTTCTTTCAGTTTGGTTCTCACCCAAAAAGCTCTGATAAACCAACCATACACTACCTGCCCAGCACAAAACAGTAGACACACAAAGTTAGCGATTAGCTGGTGAATGTAGTGGAGCATTCAGCAGCTAAAGAGACAGATATTTCCCTTTGGAGTTGGTGGAGACCAAAAACAGAGCTAAAAGAGAGTGAATATTGGACTTACATTCACTACAATCACCAACTCCAAATGAATGATAATGGTGCTCTGTAACTGTGTGATGTGTAAGTAGGCAACTGTTTGCTAACACTTCAGCCACAGCGACTTGATAAGGGGATTATGTCAATGTTGTGTGTACAGCTTGCTCTACTACCCCTAAGTGACCAAATAAATCTATTAATGCGGGTTTAAGGATTTAATATAGCCTACTTAAACCAGCAGGCCCATCTGCCCAGTCCCTCTCCGGACCATTGCTGTTGATCTGCTGAACCACCTGACTCTCAATATCAACACCTCCCTAAGACTGAACAAGCCCCCCACCCCACCCCCCCAAACCCACTTTGATCAGCTATGCCAATATCAACAACAGCCTCTACATCAGCACTGGCTTCAGACTGCACAACAGTGTTTTTGTGTTGCCAGAAATCACTGCTGAGCCTATAGTGGAGGTGCCATGGGTCTAATTCAATAAAGCATCTGTGATGCCCGCATTCACACACTCAACCTAGTAACATTTACCTTAGGTGACTGCTGAATGGTGCTGCCTGTTTAATGGTCCTGCAGATTGATGATGGCACACCCTGATGTTCTCCATTGTCACCACCGTGGGTTAGTAAATTATCCTATTGACACTCGAACTGGGCTTCTGTGTGAATCCCCACTAAGCTCATGGTAGAAAGCATTGTTGCATCGACTGCTGTGGTAAATGTCTGCACATCTGTTTCACTGGAGCCCCTCCAGGCTAAACCCCCTTCCCTACTTTCGTTAAAATGGATCCTGCATCCGCAACGTTTATCCCCATCCAGTGTCATCCCCAATTTTTCATTCTATAGTTATAGCAACAACGCTCAACACTCCTTTCTTTTACCACGGTGTGACTTATAGCCGCCCTACAAAGCTTAAAGTAGGGAAAATCTAATCATCAGACACTCTGTGTGCTGCACCTCAAGCTTTAGCCATCTTAAATCTAAAGTGCAACTGCCCCCTGAAACACTGACCCGCGGCTTATTGAGACCTTTGCAGGACCCCCTCCCTTCTTCCCCCACAGATTATCTTATCTCGCTCTCCTCTTTATGCTCCCTCCAATGGTGGCCCATGGCTGCTCAATTCCTAAACCCCTGTGCTGGTGTACAAGGCTGCAAAAGGATTTGCACCCTCACATCTCTAACTTATAGGTTAAAGCTCTACTGCCACTTCCCTCCAGGACCACAGACACTGTTGTTCTGCTCAAGTTTCACACTAAACTTTGTTCAGTTGCACCGTGGCTGCTTAACGGCCAATGCAGGGCTTAATTTGTTGCGGATCCTGTTCCTTTCGGTTTTTGACTGCCTGTGTTCTGGTACCTATTTGCGTGGATTCAATACCTTGTGTGTGCGCGTAGGTGCAGCGCTGTCCGTAGAACTGAAACAGAGCAGAGAAGATCGACAGACAGACAGAACACGTTTTTTTAGCCTCCTTGTTTTTCGTGGTTGTAATTGAATAAATGCCAAAACAGACACTTGGGTTCTGAAACTGCTACGGAACCGGTGCACAGCTTTTATACTGTGCAGCAATTGGGTAATGTGGGAGAAGGCAACTAGAACAAATACAATAAGTTGTTCAATAAAAGTCCCTAAAAAACTAGCAAATATAACACAACTTTTTTTGTTAAATATTGCGTATTATTCTCATATTAATCTAATTTAATTGTGCTGCACTTTGTTTCTGGAATCAAGCCTGTAGGGGTAAAAAAAAGTAATATAAATGCTATTTCTTGCATTTATATACATTTATACAAATTATTAAATTGTGCTGTATCATTAAAAAGTGCATATCTACAGATGTTGACCATTGCGCCAATAAAACAAGCATATTGTGTCCATTACTGCGACCCATGTTAGCTCTGGGCCAATAGAAACTCTGATATGATTGTGACACATCAAGTCAAGCTGCTGCTGCTTAGCTTAGCTTATTAGCCTGGTGGGCAGTGCTTGGTATTTCCTTAACTGATCTCAACATGGCGGCCGGGTCACAAACTCTCATTTTATAGTTAAACAGTACACTACAAGATGTTTCTGTAGACATTTTATGCGAGAAATAGGCATTACACTAACAGAATATTGATTCATGTTTGATCAGTGCTGCCTAGTTTAACCATCATGACTGATTGACAGCTGCTCAGAGACGGCAGGCTCCAGCTCTGCTCTGATTGGTTGTTTTCCTCTGGTCTGTGAAATCTTGCAGATGCCGTTAGGAGCACCGGAGGACACCCGAGGAACATTATTTTTTTCAGATTACCTGTCTCAAGTACTACTGTCAGGATATAGTGACCATTTTATAAAAAATACTTTTTTTAATCTGCTACAATTCTACCTACTGCTGCTTTAATTTGAGACATTAACAATTAAGGTGTATAAATGACACAAACTTGTTTAGTTTGTTTATTTTATGGGCTCATAGGATTTCTTGCCTGGATGTTGCAGTAGATCAGCTGCTCAGCAGCTCAATCAAGGAGAGTGCAAACAGGTTTGCCTCATTGTGTCCTCTGAGCAGGGAGGGGAGATTGTGTATTAATGGTATGTTCATTATTCTGTGTGAATTTGGATGCTTGTTTAACTCACCCTATACTTACCTGGGCAGGTGGTAGGCTCCAATTAGGAGAGGCTGAGAAAGTAAAATGCCATTCACTGGAGGAAAAAGGACTTGGCAGCTTGCCGTGAGGCTGCACCTTTCTTTTGTTTGTTGTTCTTTTTCTTCTGTTTAATTTAGTTTTATTGAATTTCCAGGGTTTTGTTTTTGCCCTTTGCACTACTCCTGCTTATCAACCTGGTTCTTCAACATCCTTTTTTTTAAAGCTTTCCACTGCCAAACCACCTCATCTGCCTTTTACACAGGGTGGCAGCACTTCACAACTATAATGTTATATAAAAAATGGTTGACAAAAAATTCAGACTGCTATTCCCAACGTAAGTATATTCAAATTTCTCTTACCATTAGCTTATCTTTGATTGTAGATCACCCCTATCATCGTTTTATGGGAATTATCATGAATAAATAAATATACCCCAAAATGCTGAGGTGTCACGGCGGGACTTTATTCGGCTCTGAGTGGTGTCTAAAAGGCTTCATCACTGAGAGGTAAAATCCATGCAGGGCAAAAAAAAGGCTGCAAATCGCTCTCTACTGCTTTAAAGCAATTTGCTGTGAGCGTACGGTAAAAACTGAAGGTGCAGCCAGAGCACTAAAAAAACAAAACCAAAGGTTTGAACACATCACTCCTATTTTAACTTCTCTTCACTTGCTCCTAGTAAAACAAAGAATTGATTTAAAAATATTTCTTACTGTTTTTAAATCTACGAATGTCTTAGCTCCTTCCTACGTTGTTGACATGCTCACTGAATACACACCAGTCAGAGCCCTTAGATCATCAACTAAAGGTCTCCTCACTATACCACGAATAAATTCATAATCAGCTCATGATGCCTTAAGTCATTATGATATGAAATGTGCTATGAATAAAATTTAATTGATTTGAATTTAACATCTTAATCAACTGTAAACGTCTCTCATATGGAATTTACGACCTTGACTAGAACTGTAAATGTTAAAACTCACTGTAACAGTTGCTGATGAATTAAATGTGCCACTCGTAAGGAGAATGTGTTACTTCTTTCAAAGGTGTACATCGTTTTAAATCATTATGACTTGCTGTTACAAGCAACCGAGTGATGTTAGCATGTCTCATGAATGCATTAAATCACTTGTGTGCCGCAGTTTGTTTAAGATAATGGTAGCTGTACTGTACAAAACTTATCCTTTTCAAAGTACCTACTTTCTAAACTAAAATACCTCTTTACAAAGAAGCTAAACATTACAAATATAGCCTAGTGTTAATGAGGTAGTAGCCCATTCAAAAGGCCACAGAACAGAACAATAAAGTGACTCAAAAAACTGACTCACCCTGTGTAACGGGGTAAGTAAATAAAGGCTTTTATACACTGAGGGCGCGACAAATAAACAACATGAAAATGCAAAATACTCCTTTCGTGTTGCAAAAGCTCAGAAAAAAATCAGCCTTGTTCCCAAAAATGCTATTTTGCTGCATGTTAAGCCCCATTTCCACCGCAGGAACTTTCCCCCTAAACTAAGAATATTTTGAGGAACTCATTGCGTTTCAACCGCAGGGACCAGGGTCTAATTTAAGTTCTGGGGACATGTTATGGCTCCTTTTTTACCCCCAAGAAAGGCCCTGGTCGGGGTGTAGTACTTTCTGAAAGTACCAGAACGTTTGGGGTGGAGTTTGCAGGGTTGACCGTCGTTGATTGCTTGATTGATTAATTTTCCTCCTCTGCTTTCATTCATTCCATCCAACGTGCATCAGTAAATATATGCAGAAGTAAATAGCATTGTCGCAGTGAGACAACCTACGTTTATTTTTTCAAAGGTTTAACATGTTTTTTTAGATGAAACAGGCGGACACACTGAACTGCAGAGTGTGTTTACTGCTGTGACCACGAGCAACCCTTGTCCTATGTCATGTTGCTTTTTCATACGTCCGTGGACTAATTTGCCTATCCTTTGCAGGTCTGTAGAGCACGGTGAAAATGCAGACAGCAGTGGGCTGAAGGAACCTTATAGTTCCTTAAAATATAGTTCAAGGGACTAAAAGTCACGGAAACTTTTGGTGGAGACCTGGTTATAGTCGTGTTCTGTGTGAAGGCACTGAAGTTTGAAAAAATATATTGACGTGTGAATTAGTCGCACAAAAAAAGGGTACAAAGGCCTTCATAGTATAACTCCCACACAACACTCAAACAAAACATGAACTTGGTTCTACCACTCCTAGATCCTCTTTCCCTGTAAAGCCCTCTTGATTTGGCCTCCACTCTGCAACATAATGGCTCCCCAATGGTGGACTGACCTTTCCTCTTCAGCCAGAACAGTAGCGTCTGTACCCCTCATCCATTGTAGGTTAAGGATTATTTTTTGTCAACAAGTATTACGTCAGTCTCACTGAGTAACCTCCATTCACCTCTGCTCACTCTAATCCCTCTTAAAACATCTCTTCCTGTTCTCCTTGGTGCTTATTTTCTTCCCCTGCTACTTTTCACTTATACAGCAGTTCAGTGTTCACAGACAATTGTAAAAGGGCACCGTGACTTTGAACTTTGCCGTTCTTTGCAGTTAGGATCGCATGTGTCTGGAATGGCTTCCTGATGTGGTTGTCTCACAAAATATGATTACACATTCTCTATGCGATGGAGGACACAGGTGGAGCATTATAGCAAATGGCTGCTGCCAGCTAGGGCTCATTCTCCCTCGGGAGCTATATAGGGTTCAAATCTAATTTACATCGGGAAAATGAATAATAACAACACAGCAATCTGTTGTGGCGTTATTAGCTCACCTGATTGATGGAGTCGATTGAAAAGTGTGATTAGGGGTCAAAGGTTTTATGGTCCCAATACCAGCAGCAAATAACATTTGGATGATGGAGAGGCTGTGGAGCGTTTGCAGAAATTCCTCAGCCAACGGTTCCTTTTGAGATTGGAACAGCAACGTAGTACAGTTCTGATAAACAAGGTCTCTGTGACGGCTAAGTCTGTAATTATGAAATTAATTTTCTTGTATTTGTAGTTTCTGACATTGCACACATGTAGTTTTCAATGATAACTGAGGCCAATTTACAACTTGAAATTTGCGCTCATTTTTGAACCAATGGATCTCTACTTTAGACGGATGCAGACAAACACAGGCCTCTCATTTTTATCAGTTAACCACTGATTTTGCCAACCGAATGAAAACTTTAGTTGGCATATTTTTTCTTGCTGTAGCTAGCTAGCTAGTTAGCTAACATGTCTCGTGTTTAATGTTTCCAGCTGATGAAAATACCCTGAAAAGGGTCATATATTAATTTGATGGCTGCATACATGATATCATGGAAATTTGGCGCTATGTAATGATGCAGAAAAGACTGAAGCAAACAGACTCCAAGAAAAAAGTAAGCATTCTCACTAGTTGGTGTAACACGCATCGAAATGAAGATGTGGCATTGTTCATTGTTCTAAAATAAATAAATAAAGACGAACCACTTATTTTTTAATTATGTTTGGTCCATCATTGATAAATCACAACTGCATTGTGTTTTTTAAAACAATATATTTCGCCTGCATATGTTGTGACTTTTATAGGCATATATATATATATATAAATATATTTTTAACACAATTATTTCTTTAAAATAACCACTTTTTGTTGGAAAAACCAAGGTTAAGGCAAACAATTTGGCATGACTTTTAATGGATATTCAAACAGATGTAAGAGTGTTGGTAACAGGACAGAAAAATGCAACCAACTTCCATTTAGCAGCATTGTAAACAAATAAAATGGTCTGGGATTGACCATTACAAGGTTTGAATTGTTAAATGCATGTTATTAGATACAGTACAAGTTAAATTTTGAAAAGTTGCAAAATGCAAATGGCACAAATTTGGCAGAAGGACACTTGAGGATGAACACAAATCAATGTGTTTGGCAAAAGTTATCTCAGCTAAACTTCCCCAAATGTAGCTAATGCTTACTCTTGGCCTTGTAAGTAACACTAGTTTCTGTCATGTCCCCTCCCTGCCCATAGGTTATGGTTTTAATTTTGTGTCATTCTTTCATTGTTTCCTATTTCATTTGATGAACAAACATCTCCTGTCATTTCAGTTCCTGCCCTGGTGTGTTTCCTGCCTCCTTGATTAGCCACATCTGCCCTCAATTACTCACCTGCCCCTGATTTTGCCATTACTCAACCCTGTTTATATACTCCCTTGTTTTCGCTGTTCTCCAGCCAGTTTGTCTTTGTTCTACCTTGTGTGTGCATCGCTTTCCAGTTTTTTGGACTTGTCTGTGTCTGCAATTGAGTCTCTGTAACCCTGAACCATAACAGTTTACTATTATAGACAATGAGAATTAGTTAGCTGGACGAGCTAACTTTTGCAGTTTATGTTACAAACGCCACTTCCTTATACTTTTGCTCTTCTATTTTTTTTTTCTCACACTGCTTTAACATGTGGAGAAATCCTAAGCTTAACAGACCTGCCATGCATCATTCAAGATGCATCATTCAAATACCAAGAGTGTCATGGATCCTGGGGAGGGACTTGAATTGCTCCCTTCAAATGTGTTGCAATTTTTAAAGGGGACATATCATGAAAAACTCACTTTTTCAGTGCTTGTGCACATACATTCTGGTGCCTACCAACCTATAAACTGTGAAATAAGACAACCCAGTCAGTTTTTTGTGTGTCGCCTAGATTCAACAAGGTGTTCAGATCAGCTCATTAGAATATACCACCCACAGCTTGAGAACTACCTTTGCAAAGGTGCACCATACCTTTCTCACAAGCCATTCAGAGTAGACTGGGCTTTTTCAGGAGGGGGCCTTAAAGAGAAAGGCGCTAAAATGAAGCGTTTCAGACAGAGGGTGAATACAGGTATATTCAGACATATAGTATGAGAAAAATAATGTATTTTGAACATTAAAACATGTAAACATGTTGTAGCATAGTGGTTCTCAACCTGGGGTCCGGGCCCCCTTAGGGGGCGCTAAAGATCACAGGGGGTGCGTGAGGATTTGTCTGCTCAGAGGTTGTCAAAATTAAATTTGCACATATAACTAAAATCATAATAACACACTTACTGGATTAATTTATACAAAAGTCTGTATATAAAACTATTTTAAAAGATACATTTGTTGCTACTTAGTAGGCTACATTCTGTTTAAGCCCAGTATTTGTGCACAGTTGCAGATAAAGATCAGGCTACACTAATATTATTAGTATTATACTATTTGTAGAATTAGATTCCAGTAGTGACTGCGCAGGATTGTTTCCAACTCATGTGATCCAAACATTTCCAATAACTCCAGAGCGTTGTAAACATGTTTTTATCGAATTAAATATTCAGCTTCAATCCATATTTGTTGGCGTTTAGCCTTTCAAAAATACCATTTTCAGTTGTGTGACATGAGTTGTGTTCATTAAAGAAAGACTAACTCATTTAATACACTGAATCACTTCATCCAAATTGAGGATGTTGTTTGAGGATTTGTAATTTTTTTAGGGGGATGACGGTGGTGATGATATTTTAGGGTGGTGGGGGTTTAGCTTTTCTTAGATACAAGTAGGGGGGTGGGGGGGCTTCAAGGAAAATAGGGTGGGAACCACTGCTCTAGTAGAAACCCAAAATAAATGTATGAACCTGTAAATGAGCAGGATATGTCCCCTTTAATTATTTCCAAAGGTGAATCCCTCTTAGTGCATTGAACACAATACAAAACACTCAAGGTTACATAAATTGTTGTCAGTTTAGCGAGAAATATCAGCCATCAATAATTCACTCTAACTGACCAAACGCACCCAGCAGACTTCACAAAGACGGCATATCTACTCTTGCATGCAGTGCCCACACAGCTAGGGGCATCTAGCAACACAGCAATAAGCTGAAATCCCTGCTGGGAGTTGGCACAGATCCCAGCATTCTATATTTACAGTCGTCAGTGTTTTTAAGTGGTAAACTCCAACTGACAAGCTGATGCTCCGCGTTACACGGGGCCAACATAGAGTAAAAGCAGAATTTAAATAAGGATCAGAGTTTCTCAAAAAGCTACAGAGAAACCTAATGTCTTTTATGATGTGGAATTCAGTTTACTGCTATCATGTGCTGATGTATTTTGATGTCAGTAGATGGCAGAAACTGACGTTAGAGTGATGCAAGAAAGCGTTGGTATTACCTACTCAGCTCTGAAGGTTCAGAGGGGCATTTTGGGCAACTAAAGTGACTCAAGTATAAGTCCACAGAGGGCATTATGAATTATTTCACATTTTATTACATGTTGTTGGTAGTCAAAGCACGTTTTTTTGTGAGCCAGCGTGCACCGCTGAGGAAACGCAACAAAGAGGTAGATGCAAAGGCTGCTTTGGCCGGGAAGAGGCACAGCCAGCCAGATGCTACCTGACAGAAACAGGAACCAGAGAAACAGAGTGACTCTCTGAGGCAGAGAGTTTTAAAGCGTGGACTATTCTAGGTTTTGTAGCAAACACCAGCACTCACTTTGTCAGCCCATTCTCATTCCCATGGTGTCAAATACCGAGGATTTGTCACTGCCGTCGTCATTCGGTGCCGTCGCACAAGGCACCCTTTTAACGGCAGTTTGAAATGCAACGGGCGTTCCATTAACTATAATGTAAACTCATCCGCGGCAACAGTAAGCGCTCCAAGAAAGTATGGTGATGTAGTTTAAAGAACAAAAGAGACACACCAGGCGGGTGGGAGGGAAGGTGGATGGGTCCAACAAATATTGTTTTTCGTCCAGGAGACCACTGTTCGTGTCCCGTGTTCACAACGTTCAGTGTAATTTTCACTGTATAAACATAGCAGTTTTAAGCCTAACCATGGAGTTCTTTCCTAAACCCAACTATAGTGGTTCTGTTGCCTAATCCTAAAGTGAAGTCAAGGGTTACTATAGTGGTTTTGACGCCAAGGGGCAGCGTGACGCCAAGGGGCGGTATGTGAAGAGTTGAGATGAGAACGTATTGGCTTTGTGTGACACGAGGAGGCTTGAAAGAGTTCAAAAATAGGGGTGAATAGGGATGAATCAATCCAGGTTCCTGCACTTGCTTTCGAAGAACCAAAATAGACGGATGTAAATTATCAGGGTGAACAAAGACAAAACACATCACTATATCTGGTTGCACAAAGATGAACACATCACTTTATCTGGTTGTACAAAGATGGAACACGTCACTTTTCTGGTTGTACAATGACAAAACCTTTTACTTTATCTGGCTGTACAAAGACGAAACGCATCATTTTATCTTGTTGTACAAAGACAAAACGCATCACTTTATCTGGTTGTACAAAGACGAAAAACGTCACTTTATCTGGTTGTACAAAGACGATACACATCACTTTATCCGGTTGTGTCTAGATGGTAACCCTCGATTTGCAAAACTCCCGTGAGATGGTTGCGGTTAGACATTGACCTCAAATGGTTAGGATTGGTCGTCAGGCAGAGAGTTTGTGACAGCTTTTGCAAATGGACGTCTGCACAATACGCCACAATTCATATACTTTTAATGGCATACGACATATCTCATGTAATGATCCAACACATTGCTGAAAGCATGAGTTTAAGCTGCTTCACACTGTCTAACATTATTTGGGAAAAAAACTAACAAAACCAACAAACTATGTTTTGAAATCTGTTAGGTGGGAGTGAACTCCTCCCACATAACAGCAGACAGACATAGCGAGGAGGACGAGTCATGAGCTCCACAGCATTCTAAGCAGTTTTAGATAAAAACAACTGTTTTCCACTTTTTGGACTAAGATCCAATATTTTTTTTTTTTTTTCCTACAAACCTTTCTGAGGCGAAGCCGTGAGAAGCGAGCTGTGTTTTGATGGCACAGGAATAGAAGGGGATGGTGCGACATCAGACGTCCTTTCCTGAAATACCTGGGAAAAATGTAAAATGACTTTTAGAGACTGGAAGAGAGGCAAAAAATAGTCTTGCGCACAAATCTTGCATGTAGTCTTTAAGTCAGGCCATGAGCCACTGGCAAATGAAAGTAAGATGAGAATACAAGCTTTGTTATTTCTAAAAATATTCCAAAATAATGAAGTAGCTGTAGGTGAGTCACAGTGCCTCCTTCTTCTTCTTCTTAACTTCTGTTGGAAGTTGTTACGAAGTCAGACACTTTTTAAAGTTTTTGGCGAGACTTCACACTTGATTTGAAGATGTGTGCCTCCAGCCATGGTATTCATTTTCTATCAACTTTAATTTTAGACAGCTACAGTGACAACTTATTTAACAACTTACAATGTGTCTCCAAAAGAAATGTTGCTGTCTGGATTCTCACTGCATTTTTAAATGAAGAAAGAAACATAGTACATGTTGCAAGCTTTCACAACATTTCCCAGTTAACATTCTGGCAACAGCAACTGTTACATTTGCATCTGTGTCCTAAGAAATTAACAGTTTTAGCACTGTGGATAGTTTGGCATATAAGATTCAAATGCACTTTTTACCTAATTTTGGATTGACATGACTCTCTGGTGACCTGAAATATTATGACATAAAACTATTGTGGCATTAATTCAACAAGACTAAGGGCCCTATTTAAACGATCCATAGCGCATGGTCTAAAATGCATGGTGCAAGTGCATTTAGGACGTGTCCAACTCCACTTTCACTAGTTAAATGGCACATAATCTGGACGAAAAGTATGGCGCAAGGAGCAAAGGGCTTGTATTTAGTCTCTTAATTAATCATATGTGTGTTTTGGGCATACCAGGAATTAAATCAGAGTGTCATCTCTCATTCCCTTTAAAAGTCGGGTGCGCCTGCACCGGCGCATTGCTATTGAAAAGGCGGATTCGACAAATTGGAAAAGCGAGCATTTTTCTGCTGAGGAAACGATCTGCTCTTGCGTGAAGGGAAAGTGCGCAAGCAGATGTACGTGGTCCTCAGTGGACCGTCTGCCTCCGCCGTCTCCCAATCCTCTCTTCCATCAACAACTCCATTTGACTACAAATGAGCAAATGCACCGATAACCTATTTAACCCTTGCAGGAGGCACGGCTTTGATGATGTAAAGATTTTTAACTGGATAAGTGAACATTTTGACCCAGTAAGTACTGCATGAGAAGTTGAGGGATCATCAGTCATTGAGATCCATCCTCTGGAGACCATGAACGGTACCAAAATGTCAAGGCAATCCGTCCAATAGTTGTTAAGGCCGGGTACACAACTACACGAGAATCAAGCTGATTTTGGGACTGATTCCCCCCTCCCAACAATCTTCAACAAAGCCCGGATTTGTTTTTATGTTTCTAAAGATTATCTTTCCAGATATTCCTGTGGTGTGAGGTATGTCAAGAGTAATCATAAATATTAAACATGTTCAATATTTCTGATCAGATATCCTGTTGTGTGTGGGGAAGCCCGAGGACAGCCGATGAGGCAGTCACGTGGGAAAGAACGATAGCCAATTAAGAACCAAGCTGAATGAAGCGGAAGGACAACCACCGCCGTCATGGTGTTTATTTAATGTGTCTCCTTGACTTCATCCATCCATCCTTTTTGAATTTTCAGTAGAAAGTAGTAAAAAAACTAACACTAACACGAGTGTACTCGACAGTGCACATCGTTCCACTGGCCCCAAACCTGGACAAGGGGTTTCTGCTAGGCCAAGAGCCTTTATGGTGTGTTTCCGTTGGTTTCAGGAGAACGAGAGGGCTCTGAGATGGGCCAGACAACGAGATCTCAAGTATCGCAGTACGATATTGAGAGCGTACCCAGATATGACTGCCGCACTCGCAAAAAAAGAGGGCTTATTTCAAAGATATCAAGCAAACGCTCTACAAGAAAGGAATATGGTTCCGTCTGCTGCACCCGGCACATCTTCGACTTATAAAAGGAGAGTTATAAATCGTCTCTTCCATTCACCTGAGGAAGTTTCTATAACCGACAGATTGCCAAAACAACAGCAAGCTGGTTGAATTTGACATGTAGCAGCTGCTGTTACACATCTTTTTCTGTATTTCACTTGTTTTTGTCTATTTGTACTATGCCTGATCTTACTTTACTTGTCTCACAGACTTTGAGACTGTGCACTCAATTTGTGCACACCTCTCCATTCGAGAGTCTGCATTGGAAATTTTTCACAATTTGAACTCGATCTAAGCAGAGTTATGATGGGTTTTTTTTGTATTAATGCAGTCAGGTGCCCTCACATGAGAGGGCACTCTTTTGTTTAATTATCCACTGGAGGTTTGAAAGCACAGGAGATCAGAGAACGTTCAGAAATCACAGAGAAGCGTAAACTCTGTGAAGCTATGACTTCAGCTGCTCTATAAAATGAAAAATGAATAAAAAAGTGAGGTTGCGTGGTTCATGTGTTCATGTGAAATATTAGTTTCTCTGCTGGGGCGGGACGAGCTGCGTCATCGTACGTGTTATTTAACAGTGGTTGTCAACCTTTCTCCACCTCCAATCTCCACCCGCGACCTCACATGACAAGCTTAATACGCCCACAAGAGGTGAGCAATGATTCACCACCATCTTAAGGATGTTTCATTTGATTAATTATCAGAGACCCGGAGGCTTAAAATGATTCAGTGCTTTACCATAAAAAAGCAAAAGCTGATACTTGATAATTTAGTGTAGCAGAAATATGATTTTTCTTTCCCCTTCTATAACTCATCTAACGACCCCTCTGTCTTATCTTGTGACCCTGTAGGGGGGGTTTAACCTCCAGCTTGTCTACTGATTTAGATACTTCCAGCTTTCTTTAGAGGTCCACACTAAGTGGCAGGACTCTAAGTCCAGGTGACAATTACAGTAAGTTCCAACTTAGCTGGAAGTCACGGTCTCGCTGGGTACATGGACACAGGAAGTGAGGGTGCTTAGGGTGTTGCAGCTGAAGGCCTATTGCTTAACTGCAATGGAAATTAGGTTTCCCTGCCATTACAGCGCGCTTATCGATACAATGTTCACATTCTGCAAAAGCAGTACATAATATCCCTGATTAGAGTGAATCCTCTACCAGTCATTCTGTTAGAATGCCAGTTTGGAACTGGTTGTTTCCTTCAAAATTCCTGATTTCGACTATTAATAAAAGTGTGATCTTTCATGTGATCTAAAAATGTCAAAGTTCTACTGTTAGATACTTGCCCAAAGTACATCCGTACCAAATTTCAAAACTTTTGACCTATCAGAACTAATGTGGTGGCATTTTTCCTTATTATACTAGATATAGTCTTTGGGGACAGATGGGTTAAGCTTTTGGGGCGTTATCTATAGTAATAACAAATGATCCAAAATGATGTCAAATTGCATAGTTTAAAGTAAAAAAGGAGGACCCTCAACCCTCCCCTTTACTTTACTTTATATACACACACACACACACACTTCCACTGTATCGAACGCTTACTCGTGCTCCTCTATAACACACTTAAAGACACTCGGACACTTTACACCCATCCAATACACCTATCATTCTCATTCACCCCTGTGGTCTCCTTCACATTCACCCCGATTTCTCTCTCTCTCTGTCACACACACACACACACACACACATACACTTTGTACAGAATGTCACTGTTATCACCTAATTAATTAAACTTCAAGAGGCTGGCACCTCCGAATGAAAGAGCATACATTTACAGAAGGAGAACTAGAGGTGAGAAGTGTCAGAGACTCTGTTATCAGACTAACAGGGCTGGGAGTGTAGTAAGTGGACTTGCATTGCATTTTACCTACATTTGAGCTGAGAGGTCAAATGGAAAATGATTATGACTTTTTCTCCAAAATTAGTGCTTTTTTTTAAACATTTTTTTTCTAACCTTAAGCTTTCACTTGTCCTCAGTAGGTGACAGATACATTTTATGTCTAGCTGCATTCACACCCAATCAGGCGTTTAACCTGCGGCGGTGGGAACCGCAGGGGATGCAGGAAAAAAACTCAGCAACGCGTGGCGAAGAACTTGAAACAGAATCAACTTTTGGAGAAAGGCAACCTGATGTCACGCTGCAGTGGCCAATCACGTAACCGGCGATCCAGAGCTGTATAACCAGATCATGTCTAACCCACAAATTGCGAAAACTTGTAAAAACTCTCGCGACACTCGCTGCCCAACGACCTATCCTAACCCTAATCTATTTGAGGTCAGAGTTTCACAAATAAACCCTTTTCACAGCAGCCATTTTTGACATGTCATTGCAGGGTAAAGATAGGTGAAACTGATTTTGACATTAATTATGGCCCTGTTGCATTTAGGTGGGCGAGGACCCTGGTATTGTGCACACTGGCTCATTGGAATTGCTGTGACACACTAAATAGAATTGGACCATATCAATTTTCTCAATTACACCTGTGTTCACCCTGCAATGACATGTCAAAATGGCTGCTGTGAAAAGGGCCTATTGTGATGTTCCATCTAGACACCACCGCACAACCAGCCATGAGGGAACCAAAGAAAAAACTGAGATAACCTCAATCTAATATTTTAATTCAATAAAAAAATGATCCAACCAAAGAACCCAAACCAACAGTCACTAATTTCTTTAAGGCAACATGTGATTTTTAGGTTGTAGCAGGCTCAGTTTTAAAGCTAGAGTGAAGATACTGGTGTCATATGAAACTAGAAAACCTAAAAAACCTAAGAAATCCAACTAACCATACTAGTTTGTGGTGAAGAATGCTAAATAACGCTCCAAACTTACACTAAATTTTGGTGAGGAAAAACTGGCATGGTCATTTTCAAAGGGGTCCCTTGACCTCTGACCTCAAGATATGTGAATGAAAATGGCTTCTATGGGTACCCATGAGTCTCCCCTTTACAGACATGCCCACTTTATGATAATCACATGCAGTTTGGGGCAAGTCATAGTCAAGTCAGCACACTGACACACTGACAGCTGTTGTTGCCTGTTGGGCTGCAGTTTGCCATGTTATGATTTGAGCATATTGTTTATGCTAAATGCAGTACCTGTGAGGGTTTCTGGACAATATTTGTCATTGTTTTGTGTTGATAATTGATTTCCAATAATAAATATATACATACATTTGCATAAAGCAAGCCTATTTGCCCACTCCCATGTTGATAAGAGTATTAAATACTTAACAAATCTAATAATATTCAAACTGGCCTTACGTCTTGAGTGATCACGCTGATGACGGCTTATAGCTGAAACGCGTTTGTTTGGTTGCCCAGAATAAACTAAAAAAGAGTCTTTATCTGCGAGTGCCAGTGATTTGTTTCTTCTGTTCTTACCACTACCTGGCACCCGATTCTGTTCAAGACTTGGAGACGTGCTCGCTTGCTATTTTCTTTTTTATACTTGACAAATCTCCCTTTAAGGTCCATTTTGAATAGAAATAGAATATTCAATTACTTTGCGATTGATCACAATTAACAATGGACGATTAACAACCCTATAGTTTCATTTAGAATTTTTCTGCAGAAGTGAGCGCATGTTTCTCCAGAAAATTTAACCATTTCCTTACAAATATTCTACATATGTAATAAATGCAATATGGTCACGATATTGAAGCAAATGTTCTTGATACACAGTGATTCACTTAGACTGGAATTAATGGACACTCAAGCAAACAGAAGCTTCTGTCACTAGAACGATTTTGTCGTATTCTTGGAACAGCTTCATTACAGGCCACTGAATAGAGTACAATAGGGCTGCTTTCTTTTATCCACACTGATAAACAACACCAGTCAGCCAGACAGCCGGCCACATTTGAGGTGTGCATTTATCTGGTCACTTGTACAAACAATAGGAGTGGATTTATTGATTTACTGCGAACGAGGCAGGGATATGCACAGCAAAAATGGCATGCTTGCAAAACCCCTGACAACACTGTGGCAGTGACTTAAACGGATACTAAAATAGAATGCCATACACATACACACACACACAATAAGTCAGCGCAATCAAGTTGTCTTTGGAAGCGCACAGTGACTCAGCAATGTGCCCGTGTTTTAGCCGAAAAGAAAGATAAGAGAAAATGTATTCAGTGTATGTGAATATGAGGAAATATATCAAAGCACAAAATCGACTATGAGGGAAAAATAGTCCATCATTTTTAATAAAATGTCTTTTTCATTGTATGTTTTCATCACTCTGATTCTAGCGGACTGTAAGGACATGCTTTTTCAGGTCAGTGGAGATGGCGTCGAGGCCTCTGGCAGGTCATTGGCTCAATCCCTGAACCTGCTGAGTGCAACAGTGCATATGGAAAAGCTTTAGATGGCTTATTCAAGTGAAGTAACACACTCCCTGGCCATCGTCTTGGAGGTCTAAAGTACAAAAATGGCTGTGTTTCAGAAAAACATAGCCACAACTCTGTTTTGATTGTTTTTTTCCCATCTGAGTGTTGAGGACACTGTGTCAGCAGGAGAAAAGTATCGCCCAGATGTCCTTCTTCTCCCACCCACGTCCTACTGCTCCTCCTGAGGGATCCAAAAGGAGTCCCAAGCCAGATGGGAAATGTAATCTCTCCAAGGTCTGGGTTCGCCCTGGTTCTCCTGCCAGTCAGATCTGATCAGAAGACCTCCAAGTGCATGAAGCGCCTCAACTGGCTCCATTAAAGAGGAACAATACTTCAAACTCCTTTCAGATGTCCCTAACCCAGGGAGGGAAATTAGTTTTGGCCACTTGTATCTGCGATCACATTCTTTCAGTCACTAGCCAGAGCTCAAGAGCACAGGCAAGGGTTGGAACTTATATCACACTGATCTCAATTTTTAAAGCACTTTTCTTTGGACCATTTCCCTAAATTTACAAAATACAGTATGGTTAAGATTGGGTAAATATTGTGGCCATGACAAATAAACTTAAGGTATATTACATTTTTAATTCCATCTTGCCGGCTGATAGGATTGTTGCCATTTGTGTTGTGCTAGGCTAACGCCATTGTTGCGCTACTTCCCCAGTAGGCGACAACGCCTATTGAAAGAGGCTGGGACACGGGCGGACACCGGTCTGCGGGTATGGGGTATAACACATGCGCAGTGTAACTGGAGCTGCGGTCGTACATTGCTATTGGCCCAATTTCGGCTAGTGCAGACCAGATTTTAATGTTGCATGTGTTGTACCCCTTAGATATGACGCGTTGGTGACGCGTGACTTCTCCTCTTTCCACCCTCCAGGAAGAAACATTAGAACACGTTATGCTCTACAGTCCGAAATATGATGCTGAGAGAAAGGAAGTGGTACTGAATCTTGAAGAAGGTCAGTTGGGCTATCATTTAAGTGATCTCTTACAAAGAAGTTCTGGGGAAAAGTGTTATTTATTTTTGATCCAATATCTCAGGAGAACGAATTTGATAGAGAGAATATGACTCTATTTGTGTATATGTATATAATATATTTTTGGTATTTTATTTCTTTATTCATTTTTATTATTTTCATTTTCTTTAGTAGTAAAATTAGTGAGTAGTTAGAATCCTGATCCACACTCCATATCAGTTGGTGGCCGTAATGCACCATAAAGTTGTTTGCCAACTGCCATAAAACTTCAACGAAAAAGAAGAAGAAGAAGAAGAAGCCCTATAGCCAGGAGCCTAGTGTTGGTCGGTGTCTTGTGTTTGTTTGACATACGTTTCCTGATGATAATTCAAAGACATTTGTACTTAGTTTTCCCTTTTTCTTGTATTTCTCCATTTTTTTTTTCATTTTTCTTTGCACTTGGCTGGTGACAGCAATAACACAAAGCACCCGGTGACGATTTCTGAGTCCGTGCCTCCTTCTTCCACCACTGGGCCAAATCTTACAGGGTCCTTTCCATAATGTTGTGTCTGCTCAACTCAAGAATTCATGGGCTAATTTTGACAATTCCACACACTTATAACAACAATCTGAGCCTATCAGTGGCAAAAACGATTACATTTAGTGGACGTACATTAACAGTGAGGAATTGCACCAAGCTATAACATTACAGCTCATTTAGCGGCTGCCGTCTGCAGCGTTCTCCCTTGATACTGGACCAATTTAAGAAACTGTCATCCCCATTAGTCACTCAGACTCAAAAACATGAGGTTGAAAAATACAGAAGTTACCCTTTAAGTATCTCATGTACAACTGGCTGTGTTGATGTATTTAATCTTGATTTAAGCACTCCCCCACTGGACCTCAGTGATGGTGCCAAGTAGGGGTCTTGGACATTTACGATGCAGCTGCAAAGTCGCCATAACTTGTCAAGCTGTTGAGGATTTCTGGGCTCCTGTCCTGCATCGTCCTGTTCATTAGTCTGCTGCTGGCCATGCGTAGATGCAGGGGGAGGGAGACACTCTCCTGACAGCTGTTATGACAGCACACTGGAGAAAACTGGAGCTCTGCTATACAGTAATATCTGCATCCTCATCATCTACTGCACTGTATATAAAAACCACTACTGTTACGGCTCCTTCCGGTGGTAGTTTGCTCCACTGCATGAGCTTGTCAAGTGAAGAGAAGTGTCTTCTTACTCCTCAGGCCACCTGTACATTCCCTGCAGGCTGTTATTGTGTGTACTACACAGCTGGAACTGCTGACCAGAGCTGCAGGAGAGAACACACTTTAGCAGCGTAGACAGTTGCTTCAGATGCTCAGGGCTCATTGAGTCCCGGCAAAATCCCACTAAAAATTGAAAGGTTGTTTCCTTAAATATAACGTATAGGAATTAAGAGGGTATCTATGTGGAAGAGAAGGGCAGATTTAGGGCGCCTGGGTTAGCTCAGTTGGTAGAGCGGGCGTCCATGTATTAAGGCTTGGTCCTGACCGCGGCGGCCCGGGTTCGAATCCGGCCTGTGGCCATTTCCGCATCCACTCTCTCTCTCCCCCCTTTCAAGACTCTATCCACTGTCCTGTCATAAAAATGGAAAAATGCCCCCAAAAAAATAACTTTAAAAAAAAGAGAAGAGCAGATTTAGAGAAGTTGCTCCTTGAGAGCATTATGAATTTTTAAATAGGGTTGAATTGGAAACTAGTTTATTGCATTATATTTCTTCTCAAAGAACAGGAATCTTTTTGAGAGCAGTAGTTTAAGGATGCTGTGTTAGGATCAATTGTAAATTGACTTTAAAATGAGTTTGGGTTACTCATGAATATTAAGAGATGGAAGAGATGACAAGACTTTGTTTTGAGAAATTATTTTAAAAAAAAGAGTCATTTTTTGTTGAATAATAGATTTGACCTTTTATAGCCATTGATGGAATACGATAAAAAAATGTATTTTGCTAAATAATATTTTGAAAAGTTGGTTGTAAGATGTTATTTTTTGCATTCATATTTATCAATGATGGTTAAGTTGTGGCGTGGCTTTGGTCCAGACTGATGTATCTCAACAATGGCTTGCTATTAAATTTTGTGCAAACATTCACAGTCCCCAGAGGATGAATCCTATTAATTTTGGTGATCCCCTGATTCTTCCTCTGGTGCCTCCATGAGGTTGGCAATTTAGTGTTTTAATGACAAGTATATAATGGATTGCCATGAAATTTGGTACAGATTTTCCTGTCCCCCTCAGGATGAATTGTAATAACCAGTGGGCAACATCTGGTTCTGAAAAGTGAAGCCAATGCGGATATGCCTTAAACTTGCCTTCTCTCTAACAGCCAGCAGGGGGTGACTCCTCTGGTTGCAAGAAGAAGTCTTGATTATATAGAAGTCTATGAGAAAATGAGCCTACTTCTCACTTGATTTATTTCCTCAGTAAACATTGTAAACATGAGTTTATGGTCTCAATCGCTAAATTCAAGTCTTCTTCAATACAGCATGATGTTCATTTAGTAAATTATGGTCCCATTTAGAGTCAAATAGACCATAAAGCAAGGGTATGCTTTAGGGCGTGGCTACCTTGTGATTGACAGCTACCAGGGCATTGTCCGGTTTGGGAGTTGGCCGTGTTTTCGTCTTAGAACTTTAACCCTTTCACAGTGTGTTTTCAGTTCATGAAAGTTAATTGTACCCTTTTGGTTTCCTAAAAATGTCTTATTCAGTTTTCGGTTGTGCTTAGCTTCACCCTCTCGTGTCACTTCTGTTTGCAAAAATCCAAGATGGCAATAGCCAAAAACCAAGAGTGCTGCAGGGGTGACATATTTTATGTAGGCCAACCAGGAAGTTAGCATCGCCCTGGGATCCCTGGACAAAAAGCCAATGGGATTTTTTCCATTGGGTTTTGGATTATTGCAGAAAATAGACTCTGTGGCAAACAAACGTTAATGATACTTACATCACACAATTTTAAAACACATTTTCTTGGACCACTGCCTTGATCAGCAAGATAATCTTCACAGATGAGCACCACTATTATGATTTTTGAAGTGTGAATGCAATCACCAGAAGGAAAAAGGATGAGTTGGTGTGATGACATTTAGTAGTCTCATTGAGCCACTTGTTAGCAACCGCCTTTTTGAAGACACGTAAAGGCTTCAAAATTCACAAATTGGGTATTTATTGACGTATTTTATATTGTAGAACAAAATGCTAAAATCTCTTCAGCTTGTGTTAACCACAGACCTTATTTCAGATATCTAATAAAAACCCATTGATTTTGAGACAAGGGAACCAGAAGTACTAAAATGCTAACTCATTTCTGGGTTTTAGGACTCATTCCTGTAGCACTCTATTCATGGCATGGCTGTAGTTTTGTTTGCCATCAGAAATATTTGTATGTCTCTTGTAAAATATGTTGAATTCACTAAAGCGTGTTCTCCATCTAGGACATATCTGAAAGCCTGTTATTTGTCTATACCTGCTGATGCCTCTATTGCTGCCTCCCCTCATCTTCTTGAGCACCCTACCTCTGGGCTTGGCAGCAGTTCTCTGTCTCACATAGCGAGGTCACATGGGGAGTCATTTTGGCAGCTCCTGCCACCAGAGCTTGCCAGTCCTTTGCACAGCCATCGGTACACGCTGCCAAACCGAGGAATGAAGCATGTTATCTGTAACTAATACAGTCCCATCTCTGCTGTGGGACTATCTGACATCTCAGACTGGGCTCTGTGCTGTCCACAGTGTGAAACGCTGCTGATCTGCCTGAGAGATCAACAAGCTGATGTCAGAGCAGCTGTAAACCTGTTTGATATTTGAATAAACAGATTAGGGAATGGCATTGCAAGACTCTAAGCTTATTGGTTAGAAGTAAGAAATGTTGAACCACCTGCAGTCTCAGCTGGAGATACCACTGATTTATCCAGTCTGGTTTTTATGTTGGAAAATGAAAAAGTGATGCTTTTGACAGTGCACATTTGATATTGTGATCTAATCTTATTCTACTCTACTGCACCTTAAAGGGATGGTTTGGATTTTTTTGAAGTGGGGTTGTATGAGGTACGTATCCATAGTCAGTGTATTAACAACAGTAGATGGTGGTCAACACGCCCTCAGTTTGGAGAAACAGATAGGAGTACCAGCACGGGAGCAAAGCAATGCACTGCTGTGGACGGGGACAGCAGCAAAATGCATTTTAGACACCTAAAAAAAGGTCAATCCGAACATCTCATACACGGTTCGTAGTTATACCTACCAAAAGTAATGCACTGTAATTCGTATATATCCAACAAAATCAATATGTGTGTAATCCACGTAATCGTGAACCAGGAAGTATAAAGGTCGACAAATGCTGTGTAGGGAGGAGGTTGGGGTGGATGGGTGGGTCAAAAAACATTGGACTTTCGTCCAGGAGACTGGTGTTCGTACCACGTGTGAAACCAGAAGTCAATGTTGATTTATTTGTCACGGAACTTCTGGAGTTATAAAAAACAAACCAAGATCTTTTCCTAAATCTAACTAAGTCGTTTTGTTGCCTAAACCAGTTATTCTCAACCCCAGAGCACCACCTGGTGGGCTGCAGCAGTTCTGCCAAATTGTTAGATTAACTTCTTCAGTCTTTCAGAGGTTATAGTGGGCTCAGTTTTAAAAAAATAGAGTGAGGATACTGGTATCATATGAACCTAGGGAATCCATTGGTACCAACCATGCCATGCTAGCTTTTCGGTAAAGTTACGTTAAATTTTGGCGTGGAAAAACTGGCATGGCCATTTTCAAAGGGGCCTCTTGACCTCTGACCTCAAGATATGTGAATGAAAATTGTTCTATGGGTACCCACGAGTCTCCCCTTTACAGACATAAACAGTATGTCTTGGATGCAGTGACACAAAATGGAGCGCTTTTTTTAAATGAAAAAGTAATGTTGGAGACAACCCTGCACCAGTAAATGCTCCGAAGCATGTGCTGAGGAAATATGACCATGAATACTTTGGATTCATAATAGCAGGCAGTGATGGGTCATTATACCTAACAGTGGCATAACACATATTTATATCCCATTTTATAGCCTACATTTTTTAACAATCACAAGTGGGCATCAAGTTACAAAAGGTTGAGAACCCCTGGCCTAAACCTAACCAAGTTGTTTCCTGTGAAGACGGAAGTTTATTTTGAAAAGACTATGCATGTAACAAGCGGAAATTGACACATGTTGCCGGACATTTGTAGGACAACGCACGAAAAAAAGGAATAAGGAAGGAATTTCATGAGATATCATTCGAAACGTTCTATGAGGATATGTTATGTTTTATATGTTTTGTTTTTTTTAAAGTAGTCTGGTGGCTTTGAAGAGCTCATAGATGACGACTTCAGTTCCCCGTCGGAATAATGTGTCTGACGGCAAGATAAAGCGGTGAAAATATTCTAAATATTGTGTACACTTAAACTGATATAGATTCTTTTAGGTGTGCCTTTCTTTTAGGTGGCTAAAATATGTTTGGTTGTTGTCCCCGTCCACAGTAGTACACTTTGCTCCCGTGCCCATATTCCTGACTATGGATAAGTACCTCATACAACCCCACTTAAAAGACTCCAAACTATCCCTTTTAATATGTTGATGTTTAGACTGTAGATTAAATGAAACGTTAATCACATTTGTTCTCATTCACTCTTTGATACAAAGTAGAATTCTCCAAAGGCTCGCTCATGCATTAATTCATCTTTTCATGGCAGATTTAAAGCGTTCTTTTGTCCGCGAGTCACCACTTTCTCAGAGTCAGCTGCACTAACACAAGCAATATCTCCATAGACAGAAAACAAACAGCAAGCAGTCATGTCTTCCAGGCATGCGGTTGACAAAACCGCAGATCAGTGGGTGTCAATTTATTTACAAAACACATCGAAGTTTAAGCTCGGAGTCAAATAGAGCGTCCAAAACTTACAGTTTGTTTATGAGTGTGTTGTACAGAGTGGTGCCCTGGGGAAGGCTACGCCATCCTCTGTTATTCGTCTTTGTTTTCTGCTGTTCCAGGGCTGAGGACACACTGGTGAAAACACACTAAAATGTGGTCAAGTTCATAACTTCCACAGTGGCTTTAAATTCTCCCCAACTCGGGAATGTGAAAGAAAGCATTAACTAAAGTATGAATCCTGAGGAAAGTGTAATCAACAGCTTCCTGTGTCTCAGTCTCAGAAACAATGGGCCCATCACTAATTATTGCAACTATGGTATTTGATGTTGTATTGATTGCATTAATGGCATCCTCACATGAGTGCACCATAATCTGGGAAGACTGATTTAGTTTACTGGCACTAGTGGAATGGGGGTGATACCAGTTCTTCCCACTCATCCCATTCGGCCTCATGCAAACAGCACTCAAACGAACAGATTTGTTCCAAAAGGGGAACTGCACTCATTTTATACACCAAAGTCTGTTTACAGGCGTTGGGTAGTGCTACTGCATGGTGAAAGAAGTTGCATAAAGCTCCAGAGGGAGTTGTGTGAAGTCTGAAGCATTGCCTCAAGTGATGTCACTTGAGTCAGTGTCAGCTGGGGTTTAAAACTACAAGTTTGAAAATAAAAAAAAATCTGGAGGTGTGGGGTTAGGAACAAGTGAGTTTACCAGATATCAGTAGCCAGCTCCTCTTCTCTGCTGGAGGCTAAGTTAGCAGCTACACTAGCCGCCGCTACTAGCACAACACAATCACAATGTTGGTTGCACTGTGGCTAACGTACAGGCACTAGGTTTTGACAAGGCAGAGTAAGGCATGGAACAAAAAATGATCTGGTTCTGTTGCCTCCATTTTGATTTTAAAACTGTCCAGTGTGTAAGAATCTGAACAACTGTTGTTGCTCTCCTATATACGGAAACTCTCCTATATACGGAAGCCCAAAGAGGCAAATGAAAGAAAATCAATTCTGGTGATCCATTTTGTAAGTCTGAGCTAAATTGTTTTCTTTCCTGTTTTTATGACTTAAGGAATTTGTGATAATATTAAAAACAAACGTAATCCACGACGAAATACATTTTCCCCTTAAGTAATTCACAAAGCTGTACTATTGTAGGGGAACTATTGTTTTGGGGTGTTGCTGTAATATTCCTTTTGGCCACAAGAGGCTGAATTGCACCACTATCCCATGTTCTGAGTAAGGGATAATGTACAACGAGCTGGTCATTGTTGTGAAATAAACCCCAATAGGGCGCAGCCAACCGTGGAGGGGTGGAAGCCAACCGCGGAGGGGTGGAAGCCAACCGCGGACGGGTGGACCCCAACGCTGTTTCTTTCACAACAATGACCAGCTAGCTGTACATTATCCTGCTTATTACATGGCTACTTACTTAAGAAATCAATAATTTGACACAAAAACAGTCCGAAAGAGTCCGACATCAGAACTACACCCATTGCAACGGTCTTTTATACATAGTAATCTGTTATAAAGAAATAACAGACCGTAGAACGCTGTGACTGACCAATCAAAATCGAGTATTCATAGCCATGTAATAAAAAAGACTAAAAGCATTCATGTTTTCCAGGTGAATTTGAATTCCTCCATGCACCACTCCTAAACATGTACATATTTACATATATTGTGTGTTAGTAAGTTAAGTAAGGGCTTCCATACCTCTACAATAATCAAAGAGAGAAAAAAAAGCACTATCTGATTTTTTACTTCAGATAACCACCATTCCAAACTTGCAAATTGTGTATGGTAATCGGAGAATTCACACCAAACCCTGTCTAGATAAGACCCTCGTTTGCTGGATAGATCATCAGTTAAGTGAGTGTCTTTCAGGATTTAAGAGATGAAGGGAGATTTGAAATGGGCCTGTGATGGTTAACTAAGGATTTCAGGAACAACGGTGAGCAGGGTTTTAATCTTTGCTCCTTTAATGGGCTGAGGGCACAATACCAGAGGAGAAGGTAGCCTATTAATGAGAGTGAACAGAGGGGGACCATAATGAGCTTAGCATTGAGCGGGTAGAATAGCCAGCATGTTGGTTTAGTGGCAAGTACTAATTTGTTGAAGGTATCTAGAGATCCTGTCTGGGGAGACTGCCTCAAACTAGGGGATTACAGGTGGATCACAGGGCACAAGAAGAGCACGCTGAGCAGGAACCAGAATTTATGTTAAATGTTAATCATCTTTGATGAGATTAATTTGCGATTAAGGACACTTTTAAAGGAGCGGTGTATGTTTCAAAGGAACATTGAGGGGGATCTATTTTGCAGAAATGGAACAATATTAATATTTTCTTTAGTGTATAATCACCGGGAAATAAGAATCATGTTTTCGTTACGAGCCGTTTATATCTACATACTTAGCGGATCCTCTTCACGGAGCTGGCCTCCATGTTTCTACAATAGCCCAGAACGGACAAACCAAACCAGCTGATTAGACTGTTGTCAGGCTATTAAATATACGTTATCAGTCACTATAAGCCCCATAGATGTGGGTCAGTAGGGGCCTACTACCACCACAAGTAGGTTTTATCATCTATTTACATAGTAGATCACTGAAAGAAGGTATACAAGAACACGACAGCGACCTCTAGTGACTGTAGTAATTATTACAGGAGCAGAAGTGGAAGTCAGGTGCTGTAGTATTGACAGTGTGAAACTCCACATAGGGTAGAGGTTGGGGACGATGGATGGGACACAAAACAGGTTTCTCACCCAGGAGACTGGACTTTGCATCTTGTGTGAAACCAAGAACATGTAGTTGTCTTTGTGTTCATAGTTATTTTAAACCAAAACACAATGTTTTTCCCTAAACTTAACAAAGTATTTTGTTTTGCCTAAACCTAAATAAGATGTAGTTTTGTTGCCTAAACCAAAAGAAGTTGAAGTTGTATTGCCTAAACCTAAGATTTTTTTTCCTAAACCAAAAGAAGTTGTAGTTTTATAGCCTATACCTAACTGTTTTTTTGCCTAAACATAAATATGTTGTCGTTTTATTGCTTAAACCTTAAGAAGTTCTAGTTGTATTTCCTTAACCTAACTGTTTTTTTTTTGTGTAAACATAAAGAAGTAGTATTTTTGTTGCCTAAACCTATAGAGGTTGTAGTTTTGCTGCCTAAACCGACGGAAGCAGTTTTGTTTGTGTTCAAAAAGTGACATTTCATTCAGTTTTACATGTTAGAACGTGTGGCTTTTAAGTTTCACTTTCACTTTTACATCATAGGCGAGGCGTAGTAGGCCCCTGATGACCCACATCTATGCCGCTTATAGTGACTGATAACGACTATTTAATCGCCTGATAACAGTCGAATTGGGTGCAGCACTGGCTCTAGATAGGGCCATTTGCATTTTCATGATTTCTCATTGGCCACCATACATCTCCTGCACACAAGTTTCAGTGGTTTGCAATCTGCAACCTAATCGCTACATACTGTACCACCAGATCTTACATGCTGCACCTTTAAGTCTGTTGACATTATACAGATGGGAGGGCTTAAAATGACATAAAGGAAAATTAACATGGTTGTCTTTCCCTGTTTTCTGGAGCTACTTTGGTATTTTTGTCACAATGTCAGCCAGTTCCCTAGTCTCACATTTTCCCTGTCTGCTAGTTCCCCCTGCCATGTACTAACTCTCCTGTCATTTCACATCCTGCCACTCCCACCTGCCCTGCCGTAACCCCTGTTCTCCCACCATTCCCCATTACCTGACCTCCCCCGCCCAACCTCACACCCATTCAGCATCAGTAGCGATACATGCCGGCCCATTTCCATTCATGCCCCGCCAGATTGTCTATTGTGCTTCTGCGTTAGTGGTCGAGCCATTTTCCCTGCCTGTCTGAGTTTTTCCTGTTAGAACCCCTGCCTGCCTTTTGGACTCCGGCTCTCTAGCTCCGATCCCTATTGGATAAGTATGCCTCACCTCCCCTGCCTGTCTGCCTTTTGCCCTGATTTCAACCTCGAGTAAACTTGAACCTTTTATTTTTCCGGCCTGGTCTCTGAGTTTTTGTGTTCAAACCTGTTTTTACTGAGAAATGTATTCAGTTCATTCATGTATAAACCATGGTACTCATAATATATTTAACTTTTACATACCGGCTCAAGTGTAGTAATGCACCGCTGTTCTTTATGTGAATCGATAGGCTCTTTCAAGATGAACTGCGCTTCGTCTTTGGAGAGTAGATGAGATCAGGCGGCAGCAGCAGGGGGCGGTGACGATAAGCTCAATTCAGAAAGTTTCCAGCAGCCTTCAAAGAATTTACAGGAAGTCACAGGAGTAGTTACATCCTGTATCTGGCATTGGATTCTGTCCTTTATTATTTTATGTCTGCCTTGGAAAGCACATTGTAATGAGCACTCGTTTTGTGCTATATGAATAACCTTCATTATTATTATTATTATCAAACCCACAAGATATGTTTTTTAACAGATTAAACCTTCATTGCACAACATAAGACTAATAGCCTACAATATAGCATTACAATTACAATTACACAGATAGGACACGGACTGTTTTTTGTTGTCAAAACTAAGAGCCAATCAGCTCTTTGATCAGGCGTCAGTCAGGCGTTTCCCATGATGCCCTGGGTCTTGCAGTCGATGGAGAGCAACTGCGGCGCCTGGCTCTAAAATCTGCGGCCGCCTCGATCTCTTGAGGTTATCATTGCCCACATGCGCATGACATCAGAGCAAGTCGGGATCAAGTCGGACACAAATCTAACCGGCATGCATTGTGCGATCGCCGCTGATCGATTCTGCGCAGGCCTGGCTCATCTCGTTGTGAGTCTATCATCAAACACTAAGTTCTTTAACTCTAAAAAGTTTTGATGAAGTAGTGTAGGATCATAGACCACAGAAGGGGGGTGGGGAGGGGGGGGGATCAGGGGGGCCACGGCCCAGGTAACTGATATAGTCTGATATAATGTTTTTATGAATAAAAGCCTGAATTGTATCTGTGTTTTTTCCTCAAAACTTGTACTTTAAATGAGCCAAACGATATCAGTCACTTCCACCCACTGCTGTATGCAATTTGACATTTACCTATCACATTGTTTATCAACGACATTGTTTCAGAACCATGGACAGCGTTGTTTAGTGTGTCTAGAGTGTGTGTGTGTGTGTGTGTAGGTGCGGCGTGTGTGTGTGTAGGTGCGGCGCTGTCCATAGTACTGAAACACAGCGGAGGAGATCGATAGACAAAACATGGTTTCTTAGCCTGCTTTCTTTTCGTTTTAATCGATTAATTGAAATCAATCAACAACACAAAAAAAAAGACAAATATTGTCCAGAAACCCTCACAGGTACTGCATTTAGCATAACAAATATGCTCAAATCTTAACATGGCAAACTGCAGCCCAACAGTCAATAACAGCTTTCAGTGCGTCAGTGTGCTGACTTGACTATGACTTGCCCCAAACTGCACGTGATTATCATAAAGTGGGCATGTCTGTAAAGGGGAGACTCGTAGGAACTCGTAGAACCCATTCACATTTTGAGGTCAGAGGTCAAGGGACCCCTTTGGAAATGGCCATTGCTGTTTTTCCTGATCAAAATTTAGCACAAGCTTGGAGTGTTATTTAGCCTCCTTTGCGACAAGCTAGTATGACATGGTTGGTGACAAATTGGATTCCTTAAGTTTTCTAGTTTCATATGATGCTAGCATCTTCACTTAATCTATTCACACTCTCTATTACTACTCTATCTTCACATGTTACTATCATGTTAACTTTGACACCTCTAATATTTAGTGCTCTGCTAAAAAAAGTGTTCTGTTACTACTCAGTAGTAATATAGGCCTATGTTTGTTTCAATGCATATAACCCCCACCCCCTCTGCATGCCTTGAAATTGTGCCCCCCGACTTGTTCAGATGGTGGTGTAGGATTATTAATAATCTGACGATTCAAATTCGTTTAGATCTTTCTATTTATCCTTGATTTAATTCAATAATATCTGTTTGCCTCTATGATATTAGCTACCAGAGGGCCGCAGACGGGCCTACAGGGGAATGTTTAGTCTGCAAACAATAGAAGAGCATATCATACAAATGACTGTTTATCTGTGCCCATTTGCAAATAGGTGTTTTAGTGCCATCTTTTCTTTATGTTGTAGATCCCGCAGGAATTGGCTTGTTTCAGCTTCAAATGGAATGTAAAACACCACGAAATGGCTACTTTTCAAGCAGGTATCGCACTCCGGAGAAATGGCAATGTTTCCACAATAATTGATGAAAAATAAATGGAGTTGAAAAACAATTTTTCACGGAGAGTGGTTAAGGTGCAGTTTTCCATACTGCTGAATAGTGAAAATGGTGCCTGGTGCTACAGTAAGTCCAGTGCTTGAAGTGGAAAAAAATAAGTGCTGGTACTCCCCTGATTCACATCGTTGTGTATATCGGCCGGGATCAGCAATCTCTTGTGATTTATTCCTATTCATTCATTATTTCTTTAAGCATGTTAAACTGTATCAGTCATAATCAGTTGTGATTTTATTGTCATATATACTTGGGCTATGCATCTTCTTTAGTAGGCCTATAATACTCCAATTATACTGGAACATTACTACGCGTTACGTTACGTTGTGACGTTACGTTGTGACGTTACGTTGTGACGTTACGTTGTGACGTTACGTTGTGACGTTACGTTACGTTACGTTACGTAACGTAACGTAACGTAACACGTAACAACCGGAATGTAACAACGTAACGTAACACTGTAACTTAACAATGTAACAACGTAACAACGTAACGTAACACTGTAACTTAACAACGTAACAACGTAACATCAAAACGTAACGTCACAACGTAACGTCACAACGTAACGTCACAACGTAACGTCACAACGTAACGTCACAACGTAACGTAATAACCGTAACTAGCGTAAATAAATAACATTAAATATAAATAAAAAATAAATAATGCCCTTAGCAGACTTTCTTACGTAACATTATGTAAGAAGCGAAAACTCAATGTGTACTTTTGGCTTCACATGGGACCTGGGTGAAAGTCCTGCGTTTGTTTGACCCGTCCCCCACAACTCCCATGGATTTTCTCACTAATTATACTCATTATTATACCATGTAACTATAACTCAATAACATATTGTCGCTCCATATACTACATCACTTCCTCTGACCGAATGCATCACATCCACATTTAACATATAATGCCAAAAAAAAAATTCCTAGCAACTGGGCTGCCTTTACTTTGTTTAGTTTATTGTAGCTTATATTTGGATCATGAGCATAATTAACTGAAACAAATTTCACTAAGCACCAGCTGTGTGCTCATTAACTTCTTCGTCTTCTTCTTCTTCTTCTTCTTCTTCTTCTCAAATGAGCATCTTTTAAATCTGACGTGCCATGGAGGGGCATTGTTATGGTGTAAGCCAAAATATATCCATTAATGCAGCTTTAAAACTGTGATTAGAAGAACTCAACATCTGATATTTGAACACGATAAGATGAGTAACAGAAGAGAAACGATCAACGCTCTTGGCTAAGACTGACAGATTGTCCAGGTTTACAGGATGGAGTCAAAGAAACTGAGAGCCCTGTATGGCTTGCAGGTATATCCTCCTTGATATCACACAGAGGGGACACGTGACAATAACATGCGCTCTACCTCCCAACAGCTTTATATTAATTAGATGCCCCGAGGGTCGAGGTGAGCCATACAGCTAAAGCTTGACTAACTGCTGCAGACTGAAGACATCATTTACTGAAGAAGACAAAACAGTTGAAGATCACTGCTTTTACATCACCAAAGAAGGATTTCTTTCTAATCTCCTGTTTCCTCTTTTTCTATTTTCTCTTTTACCTACTCATCAGGTGTGATTCAGACATGATTCAAATGCAGACTACCGGATGTGTTGTGAGAGAGTGCACAGGGCAGAGAGAAGGGAAGTCGCATGTACCACAACATTGTTTTAATAGTGACACTACAGGTGAGAGGAAACAGAAGAAGCACAAAGGGTTGACAGCTACTGCAAGGCTGAAGAGACAAGCTGAAGGAGGAGGAGGAGGTGGTGGGGGGAGGACATGCTCTGCATGAATCACTGTTCCTTAATCCTCAATGTGTTACCGGGTTCAACCGAGGACTTTGAGGGCTAGTACCTTCACGGTTAATCTTGTATGGAAGCTGCCAATAGTTCTTATATTTTGCTACTATTTCACAAAAACTTTCAAGGATACACAGTTCCCCCAGGACTGTACAGTATACTTTCTAAGAATGAGAATTATTCTACCAGAGATTCTGCATTCAGACCCAAAATAATGAAACCAGCAGCAGTTCCTCAAGGACTAACTCTTTGGTTTACATTACATTGAATAAAAAGTTAATGTCTGAGTCAAATTAGATTTCATTGTAGTTTTTAGAGCTTGTTTCAGTATAGCAGGGAAAATTAATTTTAATGGTGCTTAACTGTGAATGTCCTATATGCAATGTATCTGATAAGAAACCAGAACATCCTTGGGGTTTGTTTTTAGTTGTGCACTTATTCGGTCGGTCCACAACTTAGGTCGAGACTGAAATATCTGCGACAAAACCTAACCCCATCATCGGGTCAATCAATGTCAGTTGTCAATTGTACGATACTTCCAAGACTTTACTTTATGCTTATGACTAAATGCCAAACTAATGGCATTCCCGTCAGCCTCAGCTGCACTTTGCGTTTATTGCTGAGACACCCCACGCAAAAAACATTGCTCGATCAATTTTGAGATTTTGGGCTGTTTTGCTTGTTTTCTTTCAGACTAGTGGAAAGAAAACATCCAAAATACACATTTAGGTGTTTGTTTTGCTACTTTCTCTATTTGTAGATTTCTCCCAAATTCACCAAAAGTTAGCATTAGAAAATGCCTCATTTGCATATTTAAACACAACATTTCAGAAAACTTGTAACACAAAAGAATTATTGTCTTATATAATTGATCAAGTGTCGAAGTTTCACGGTGATATCTATTTGTTTTTTTGGGTTTTTTTACCTTATTCACCTGTAGTGTCTTCAAAGCGTATGGAATTTTACAATCCATATCTTTAAAGGCCGTTTTGTTAAAATTAGTTTTAGAGCCAGAAATCTCCACTTCAGTAACACTTAAATACACCAAACTTTCCAGTTTCATTCCTATCTTTATTCTGAAGGTTTTGACTGAGGGGTTTGTTCATATATCATTCATAGCCTGATTTATAGAACATTTTATTCCTAAAAACGTGGCGGAAATGGATTTTTTTTTATGGCTCTTCACAGTATTTTCTGATTTATGGAGCGATACAAAGCGATATCCAAAAATGTCCTCTGTAAAAACCTTTGACTCTAATGTGTCAACAAAATAAAACAAGAAATTTGACCCTGGCTTTATCCAATGTTCAGATTTCTGTTCTGGAAATGTATGCAAATTATCCCATATTAGATAAGATAATGCCTCATTTGCATATTTAAATACAATTTCAGAAAACTTATACAAAATATATAATAATAATAATCAACTGCGGAAGTTTCATGGTGATATCTATTTGTAAAAATGTTTTACCCTATTCACCATGTTAACACGCTTAACTAAGATGGCGAACATGGTAAACATTATAGCACCGACTCGCTATACTGGCAAACAAACAATGCTGGTTTAAACCTGCAGTAAGCAGTATATTTTTGGCATCATTGGGCAAAAAATCCATGATAAACTTTTAGCATATTGTAATTCAAGTGTTCTGAAAAAAAAAAACTAGACTTCTGCACCTCCTCATGGCTCTGTTTTCAGGCTTTAGAAAATCTAGCCCGTGACGGGAGACTTTGGGCAATCACAGGTCATTTCAGAGAGAGAGCGTTCCTATTGGCTGTTCATTCAACAGAGGCAGCTGTCAATCACTCGCGGTACTCCAATCAAACGGTCAAACTAGGCAGCGTTGATCAAATATGAATCAATATTCTGTTACTGTGATGCCTATTCTCGCCTCAAATGTTTTCAGAAACATCTTGTAGTGTACTGAGAAAGTGTGCTCCCGCTGGTGGGCGGTGCTTGGTATTTCCTCAACTGACCTCACTTTCTCATTTTACAACTAAACAGTACACTACAAGATGTTTCTGAAAACATTTGAGGCGAGAAATAGGCATTACAATTCACATACGGCTCTGATTGGTTGTTTTCCTCCGGTCTTAGAAATCTTGCAGATGCCATTAGGAGCACCGGAGGACACACAGGCACATGATTTTTGTAAGAGTCTCATGCACTACTGTCCAGATATAGTCACTGTGTTATAAAAAAATAACTTTTTTAATCATATTTGCTTCAATTCCACCCGCTGCTGCTTTGATGGAAGTAATCAACTGTGGAAGTTTCATAGTGTTATCTATTAGTAAAAAATATTTACCCTATTCACCATGTTAACACGCTAAACTAAGATAGCAAACAAACATTAAAGCATCAACTCGTTATACTGGCAAACAAAAACATTTTGGTTTAATGACTATAAAACTGGGGGGCCATATTTAGTCTTGACCACTCCAGCACCTATTATCTCCCACTCCACCACCAGCGACCCCTTGCATGGTCCTCCACCACTAGTGGTGTTATCCCACCAGATAAGGTCCCCTGTCAGTCACGTCGACCCCTGGGACATTGTGACATTTGGCGAGTAGGACAATGTCACAGCTGCTTACCTGACCTTTCACAAAGGCTCCTGCCGCACCGTGTCGGGAGAACCGCGGAGTCGCTCTCCACCGCAATCTCTAACAAGAACTCAATTTGTGCTCTTGGGTAAAGGTGTAATGAGGTTGCACATGCAAGTTTCTTTCATTTACCACCTGCTCACTGTCTTGCACATCACGGATGAGCAAAGGGTGTTATAAAGCATGTGCAATGTGTTTTACACCTGCACAACTTCCATCTTGAGTTTGCTTTTTATATCCTTTATAGGAGGCAGGTTCATATGGGCCTCTACTTGCAGCAGAAAAATAGTGAATTATGGGCTACTTTCCTGGAAACAATCACCAACATTAAAGCAGTGTAGACAAGAATCCCTTTGCTAACACTGCCACCCGGTGCACAGGAAAAGTACTACACCCATATTTCCTGCAAGGTAATAGCCCTTTTCAGCATCACAGTGGTAAAATAAAGACAATGCAGCTCCTCCATGAGTCACTTTATTCATTCCACATATAAGAGTAACTACCAAAGAAAGAAGCATGCAACTTTTAACTGCATTTACCTAATCAAGCCAGCTCTTAGTTTGCCCGTTTCTCTCGTCCAGCAGAGTTTACAGACCTTGAATGCTAATGGTGTTATTGAGATGCAGAGCATGCCTGCACTGTGCCGGGACCCCAGCCTGCATGCAGCGAGTGAGTACAAAGCTCAGAGATGTATGCACACGCTCTGAACTAATAGTCTATACAGCATACACACCCAATTTGTCTTTGAGGATGTTAGGGCATCTTTAAGCTTCGAGATCTATTCCTTATGCTTATTCGCCCTTCTCTGAATACCAATAAAGCTGACCTGTTTGCCCTTTCCTGCATGGTATTTATTTTGCTTATTTTGTTATCACACAGGCAACTGATTGAACCTGTTCCTGTTAATCATCAGTTTTCATCCAATCATCACTTTGACACTTAAGCAATCTAAAAAAAATTCTCCTGTCATTGTAGATCTTTCATTATTCTATCTATATGCAAATGACCCTTGAAATTCGACTGTGTCTCGGTATATAGCAGACCTTTTTTTGGGAAGAATGTACCAACAAACCTGTGTAGCTCAACATCATCTATTAAAAAAAAATCAATACTTTATAAAGAAGCTTTCTGGGGTTAGATTTTGATTTATTTGCAGCAGCCTCGCATAACTGTAATAACAATATTCTGCCACAATCTATGGCCAGCGCGGTGTGTGTGTATGTGTGTTTACAGTAGCCTGCCTGCCTGGCTGCTGAATGTGTTCTCTACTTTATGATTCCCAGCGTTTTCTGAGTGCATATACAGTACATATTACAGCACAGCATGCAAATCTCCCGCATGATGGTGACACATTATTGGCTCTTGCACAAGGAGGGGGATGAGTAGCATTTACATAGAAATCACATTTAATGCAATTTAATATTCCAACTTTGAGTGTTCAACAATTATAGGGCTTTATGTTATGTAACGTATACAACTGCAGAGAAGTGACAATGTGTTATAGAATCACACTCATATGGTGGTGTCGATATTACAATCTGCTTTTAACGTTCTAACAAGAGCCTCTTCTGGCTAAATATGTACTTTCCAACATAGGAAAGGGATATACAGGATAATTAAGGGACTGTACACAAATTACTTATATTTCACTTCTTTTTTTTAAATATATAGGCTCCCCAAAGTTATGTCATTTAAGTTTTGATTTGTTCTAGCATGACATTTTACAAAAAGACAACTTGTATTAATGGGACATAGTTCTCTAGTGTCATAATTCAGATAGACATCTACAGTATATAAACCAAAAAATGTAGTCAATCAGGACAACCCTGGCAAGCCACACGTCACTACTGCGGTATGAACCCAAAATAAACAGATTCATTGCAATAAACAGATCAAAATGATGCCGAAATAACTACATAGTGATGTTGATTTGTAAAAAGTGTGAATTCATGCTGTGTCAGGTCTGTCCGCAAGATGACGAGCAAACAACTTTTAAAATGCTTGTTTTCTACAATATTTTTTTTTCCTCCATTTCTGATTCAACAACGTCTAGATATGAGTGACGACAGGAGGAGAATCTCAACGCTTATAGGCTTTCGATATACAGCCTGACTCAAATTTATGGTTCCATGATTGCATTTCGGCCAATGTGTTCCGCCTCTTTTGCTATCCACACAGACTGTTTACCTGCATTCAACCAAAGCCTGCTTTAATGTGATTGGTCAATACTACTTAGACTACAAACGGAAACCAGAACACTTCTGACACCAAAAGTTTGATCATTAATATCCATGAAGATCGACATGTAGTCTGTGTTACTCAAAACTGACGTATTGGTCATGTTGACTGATGGAAAAAATAAATAAATATAAATTTGGCGTGAGAAAAAATTAAAAGACTCGCTTTTCTCAAAAAGTCGGACTACCGTCTCTTTAGCAAAAGAAATAAGAAATACATAAACCCACCTTTTCTTTTTACTTCCCTTCCAAGCCTAATCATTTTTGTAGAGTCCCTAACAACTCTAAAACACATCTTCTCTGCCTATCTCTTATACCTGATGCTTGCAGGAAAATAATCTAATAATCATGTCATTTACATAAATATCAACACATGGGGCAAACCAGTTTGAATGTTCTCCAGCAAAGCAATCAGCAAAAATTAACATCATGAGCCTCAGTGTGAGCTACATTGTTAAGAGATGAAAGGGTGTCAGGGCCTGAGGGCAGCCAGATAACAAAACAAGAAGCAGCTGATCTACACTAGATGAAAGACAGCGGTATATGCAAGTAGTATGAAGATTCCCCTTGTGGATACTTTTGCCTATGGCATATGAATATAAGGAAAGCACACGACTGACATACTCTGAAAAACCCAGACATGTATTATGATTTTAAAAGCCTGTGTTGTTGTTCGTTTGTATATGGCTCACCAACCTGATCCATGGAGATGGCATATAAATAGCATGCTATTTTGAGGACATTCCGTATGTCATTATAACTCATTTTAGGCTTTTCGCATGTCATTTATGTTTTTGCCATGAGACAGTAGTGATTATGTTTAGGCAACAAAACCACTCAGTTATTTAGGAAAAACATCATGGTTGGGCATAAAATAAGTATGTAAACTAAGTAAATTATGTATGTAAACAACATAACATGAGTACGGAAAACACCTCACTAACTTCACAATAACTCAACAACACTTGGGACTCCTATGATAACACATTTAGGCTTTTTGCATGTCATTTAATGCCACGTTGTTACCTTGAAACAGTCACGGTTATGTTTAGGCAACAAAACTACGGTTGCGGTCGCAGTTAGGTTTAGGAAACAAAACCACATAGTTAGGTTTAGGAAAAACATCACGGTTGGGCTGAAGATAAGTACCTAAACAAAGTAAAAAAATATGTACGTTAAGAACATAGTATAAGTACGGAAAACATGTCACTGACTTCAAAATAACTCAACAACACTTGGGACACGAACATCGGTCTCGAATACCGGTACAATGATGACTCATTTTAAGGCTTTCGCGTGTCATTTCACACCATGGGGTTAACCTTGTGAAACGGCTTTTCACGTGTTATTTAACGCCATGTCGTTACTACGGTAACGTTTGGTAATCACTAACACATACTTATACAAAATGTTATCATGTGTGCAACAATAAATTGGTAATAAATAGTTTACTAATATAATCAGAATGGAATTGTAATTGTCTCTTATCAGCTATGACACAATATAGAATTAAACTAATTATTTAAAATTACACAAACTACTGATAAAATAATACAGCATTATTATTAAATAGTAAACATTATTAATTATCATTTCATTTGTTTGTTAACAGTAAAATAACTATTAACTAAGTTTAATTAACTATAAATATACCATTTATATGATGGTTATTATTAAGTGTTACTAGTATAGTTTTCGTCGTGAAAATGTAACTAAGCCTTTTTCAGTTTGGGAGATTCTTGGTATATTGGCCGATAACCTGCTGAATAAATCGCTTGTCAATAAACTCTTTTTGGGGACATGACGACATGCATCATGCTGTCTTGATATAATCACTGCTTCCTGTAGGCACTGCAGGTAAGTTAATATAGGAGACTTCCTCCAAATATGTGACCATGTGTTTACATATAGCTGTACCATCATTTTTGCCATCAATTTGTCTAAAATGTAAAAAAAAAAAAAAAAAATGCATTTATCCTGCACAAAATAGATGCATAGAACAATAATGCTTTTATCTCTTATGAATCAGTGATGCCGGCATGCAGATGAGATGTCTGAGCGACCCCTCTTGCCAAAACCCTCTGAATGCTCACCATGCTCACCCCTACCATTACGCCATGTTTTCTGCATCTCTGCATCTGCATCAGTAGCAGCCCAGCTGGAGCTCACCTTCAGGTTGGGGCCATTTGACACAGACGGTTATCAGATAGTATTATCTGGGAGCTGCCATGTTTGAACCAGCGCTGGGCACACACAGGGCCTGATAAGAGGCATCCATGGCAGCTGGTGGGTCATGTTTTTCCTCAGCCCCGCTGGACCACAGAGTTCAGTAGCTGCGAGCCAGCCGGAGGAGTCAGGCTGGGTAAATGGGATAAAGAGAGACACTGTGGACTTATGTATTTGCTTTGGTCGCGGATTTTTGTGTAATGAATGGAACCTGGGCCAGCTCGGCAAGATGGCGATTTTTAGATAGTGATACTTTTGGTTTATTATTGTGTCAGAGAACTCCTGCAATGATTGCTGGTGCCATCTCGGACGACTCAATGGAGCGTGAGTGCAGATTGGCTTTCCACTGCAAAATGCTACATTACAACAAATTTAAAAAAGACCAAATTGATACAGTTGTTTGGTGAATATCCTAGAGTCTATATTCTAGAGACCTCTGTCCTAGACTGTAGCCTATATAATGATGGACTACATGATAGTTCCCCAAAAGTGAAGCCAAAAACATATCTATCGCCCCCTGGTGGCTGGCTGCAGTATAGGTCATAAATCCCGCCCCCTTTATGTTAGCGGATTGGACATGGGTCAAAATAAAAATGTCACATCAAATACATTTTTCCCAAAGATGGTTTCTGTCATTTTCGTTAGTTCTCATCACATTGATGTATGTCCAAGTGTTTATTTTTCTGATAAGTTTGGTTTTAATTAGTTATTTGATGGAATTGTGCTGTTGCATACTGTAACTGAAACAAAACACTTCCTAGCTGTGAGGTTATTAATATTAATTTAATTGTTTTTTTTCTAATTTAAACCGGACTGACTGTATTCTATATATATATATACTACAATTAATCTTTTGAATCTTATTCTCTGTGCAGTGTTTTGTGTTATCTTTTGACACTTGCAATAAACACCCAACGGACACTCTTACCATTTATCCTCCAAAAATGTCCGACTTGCTGTCGGTGACTTCACATTCCCATTCCCTATGGGTCACATTGGCCATTCATGGATGGATCATAGCCGTGTGATAGTCTGGCAACCTGTCCAGGGTGTATCCCATCTTTGCCCAATGTCAGCTGGGATCAACTCCACCAGCACGGTATACCAGCACGGTAGCCAGAAGACAGCCTCGCCAATCACTGTAGCCTATAGCCTACATAACTTACAGAAGTATGTCTTCATCTCTACATAGATTAGAATCAACATTATTGTTATATGCCACTAATAATGTGTTTTCCTGTGTGTCACATTACTGTCTGTGCCTCTACTGTGTTTGTTTTGCCAGCGTGGGTGCTGTACTTGTCAGATCCAGACAACAAATGCAAATTTTGGAACCGTGACATCCATTGAAGAGCTGGAGAGCAAGGCAAATGTTGATTTCACCTCCTGACAGGCTGCGCAAACATGCAATAACAATGTGGAGTAGGCAATTATGAGAGGAACTCATTCAGTAAATATCACATTAGCTCCATTTAATTAACAGAGAAATAAACCAAAATAATGAACAACATCATTTAACTCATCATTTACCTCCAGTGATTAACATGCCACATTCCATTCCACATTTTAGATGTGATGGTAATTGCATTATAAACTAAAAAAGGTCCTTTGATTGCTGTGTTTATGAGCTAAATGCAAAGGGCATGAACAATATTACGTCTCCCAGGAGGGGACAAAAGTTATAGTTCTCATACTGTATGGCTTTCACAGCAGGTTTGGTACTCTCCCGAAGCTGTTGACAAGTCTTCCCTTCAGAATAACAATCAGATTTCGTACTGGCCTCCAGCAATCCTATAGGCGGCAGATATAAGACCCCAAATTGAGCCGATCATTACTAACACTAATAACTAACTTTTCCAGTAGTACGTGTTTAAATAAAAAATGAATTATACGACAAATGCACCTCAGGTGACTGGTCTCCCTGGGCATTGTACAATGGGTTCTATTGATCCATCTTTTTACATCATTAAATCCCCACAAGTCCTGATCAAACTGAAACGGTTGCTGCCATAATTCTTCTTAGTAGCTCATACGTCTGTTTTGGTCTGATAACCCCCCCGAGACCCACAGGATCGACCCACTGTACTGTCTTTCAGAGGCTGTAGCAAGTACAGTTTTAGAGCTAGAGTGAAGGTACAGATATCATATGGAACTAAAAAACCTATAAGGAAACCATGTCATACTAGCTTGGTGTGGAGGAGGGTAAATAATGCTCCAAAGTTATATGCTAAATTTTGGCGATGAAAAACTGGCATGGCCATTTTCACAGGGGTCCCTTGACCTCTGACCTCAACATATGTGAGTGGGTTCTATGGATACCCACGAGTCTCCTCTTTACAGACATGCCCATTATGATATCACATGCAGTTGGGGCAAAAGCCATGCCATTTTTTTAATGCAGTAAATGTGTTATTTACACCTATTCTAAGAATGATATGTTTGAATATTTCTGCATACTGGGGTCCCTCAACAGTTTTGGAAATACATAAATTGGACATCACTGTAAAGCTGAAACTCTTGTGGATCCAATGAGCCCAATTGTATTCATAATATGATGATGTAATAGCCATTTCATTGTAGTGAGAACCACAGACCTAGAGCATTCAGAGGATGGATGGCTTTCCTAGGTAGATTGACAATAAAGGGGTTTCTGAGCAGTTTCCAAAACAGAAGCGCTCGCCATCTAATCGCTGAAAAATGCAATTTTTGCATGAATCTCCAATTGTCAAAAGTTTTTTAAACCAAATCACAGCATTACTTTTTCTATGGTGTTCCTCAAGGTCTTGAGTGTTTTAATGTGATATTTTGGAGGGATTGTTGATCATTTTTATCAAGTGTAAAAAAGTGATTAAATTTAGCACCGAATCGGTGTAACAAATGGTGCTATCTCCTCCTAAAGACCCCCTGTACACCCCTAAAAAAGACAAAAAACAGGTCTATTGTGGGTCTCAGAGGGATAAAGATACTAAAGTGAGGTGGTTCCGATGGTAAAATTCCCATTCATTGAATTCACAATGTTACATGACTGACTGGGTTGGAGCACCTCTGCGGCCATGGATCTTTGGTAAAAAGTCGAAGGTACAAGCCACACAAAACATCTGTGGTAGAAGTTAAGTTTTTTTTTTTTTCTTGTGCTGCATGTTCTAATTGTAAAAAGGTCTATAGAGTACAAAATTCCAAAATATATATACTGGAAAAACAAAGTTTGGAAACTTGTGTTTGGTGGATTATTTCTCTGTTGTTACAATGCTAATTAGCATTGTATTTTACATCGTTGGAAAGCCTGTTTCTTTACCTTCACAATGATGTCAAACTTGTAAGGATCATGCATTCGTAGGATGAGCAGCACAGCTGATTATGTGGGTAGCGCCCAAGAAAAATTTGCCAAAATGCTCTGCCAATGGTAAACAGTGTATTCTCATAAGGCTACCAGGAAGCCTGCAATGACTGCCCTTCACCGCCAGGCCCATTTGCGCTGGTGTCGACAACACAGACAATGGAACCTGAACATGTGGGGGAATGTCATGTTCAGTGATGAGTCCAGGTTCTGTCTGCCAAAGTTGGATGGCAGGGTCAAAGTATGGAGACGACGCGGAGAACGCTATGCTGATTGTTGCACCGATGGAGTAAGAGCTTTTGGTGGGGGCAGTGTCATGGTGTGGGGCGGCATCTCCCTCACTGGAAAAACAAGGCTTGTCATCATTGAAGGTCATCTCAATGCAGGGAGATATCGGGATGAGATTCTGCAGCCAGTGGCGATCCCATATCTCTACAATCTGGGACCTAACTTCATCCTCCAAGAAACAACGCTCGCCCCCACAGAGCCAGGGTTATCACAGACTACCTCCACAATGTGGGAGTAGAGAGAATGGAACGGCCTGCCAAAAGTCCAGACCTCAACCCAATTCAACACTAACACTACAGCTTGGGCGTGCTGTACGTGTTAGAGTGACCAACACAACCACGCTGGCTGACCTGCAACGAATCCTGGTTGAGGAATGGAACGCCATCCCACAGCAACGTGTGACCAGGTTGGTGACCAGCATGAGGACGAGGTGCCAGGCTGTTGTGGCTGCGTATGGATCTTCCACCGCTACTAAGGCTCCTGACGGTGTATTAAATGAATAAAGTGTAAAATTGACAATATGTCTTGTTTGTTCCTTGTTAGTGATAGAGAGTTCAATCATCCAATCCACCAAACAACTCAAAACAAGAGTCAACACCAACAGAAGAATACTCTGTTTACCATTGACGGAGCATTTTGGCAAATTTTTCTTGGGCGCTCCCCACATAATCAGCTGTGCTGCTCATCCCACAAATGCATGATCCTTACAAGTTGGACATTATTGCGAAGGTAAATAAACAGGCTTTCCAACGATGTAAAATACAATGACCATTAGCATTGGAACAACAGAGAAATAATCCACCAAACACAAGTTTCCGAACTTTGTTTTTCCAGTTTATATATACCATGCAGCTCCAGTAATTTGGTCCACCTCCTTGCGTGTTTCAAATGTGGCATCCAATATGTAGGAAAAACAACTTAGATGCAAAATCAATGAACATAAAAAGTGCTATATGGGCTGTGCTGATCCTAAATCAACTGCTGCAAGACACTCCACAGATGGCAATCACTCTATTTCGGATTTAGCATTCACATGATGATTCCCAGTCGTCGTGGAAATGTGGATCAAATTCTCCTCCGACGTGAATGAAGATATATCTTGTACCTTAACACGCTACACCCCAGTCGGCCTGAATGAAGAATTAATTAGATGTGACCTGTTTTCTGTGACTGTTGTCTTTCTGTACCAGTGGGTTCCATCCCCAGTGTATAAGCTTGTATGTAGGCTACAGTATATATAGTATGTGTATGAGAATGTGTCAATGCTTTGTTCTGGTGTGTTTGTAATTACTTGACCAGTTGGCAGTTGGCTTCATGTGTGTTCAATCAAGCCCTTGATGATTGAGTAGGTGCACCTGAGGAGTAACCTACATATAGGGTGACTCATCATGCATGTCTCTGCTTGCACTGAGGAAAGTCCAACGTGGACTGAGATGTTTGCACTCTATGCACTATTGCCCATTTTTTACAGCCCCGTAATGTATCAAATAGAAACCTTTAAAATCCAGACTCTAGTCTGAATCTCGTTTTTGTTCTCTGTGTGCGAGCCCTCCCTTGCTGCACTAGTTTTTCCCTGACTACAGCACCAGAGAAGGAGACAAACAAAGATAGCCATTGTGAGCCTCAGAAATGAAGTTAAAAATATTGGTGGCCACAACAGTAGCTTGTGATGCCTAATGTTAGCCAAGCTAAGATAAACATAGTTGTATAATTGCTGGGGCTGTCAATCGGGTAAAATATTTAATCGCGATTAATCACATGATTGTCCATAGTTGATCAATTATCGCATATTAATCGCACAACTTGTATCTGTTCAAAATGTACCTTAAAGGGAGATTTGTCAAGTATTTAATAGTCTTATCAACATGGGAGGTTTTATGCAAATGTGTGTATATATTTGTTATTGGAAATTGGAAAAAAAAAAAAACAATGACAAATATTGTCCAGAAACCCTATGCATAAAAATATGCTAAATGACTTGCCCAAAACTGCATGTCATTATCATAAAGTGGGCATGTCTGCAGAGGCTTATGACCCCTTTGAAAATGGACATCCCAGTTTTTCTAATGGACTTTCTAGTTTCATATGGTGCCAGTATCTTCACTCTAGCTTTAAAACTTAGCCCACTACAACCTTAAAATCGCAAGTTGTGTTAAAGCTTCAGTAGGCAGAATATTTTTGGCATCATTGGGCAAAAATTCCATAATAACCTTTCAGCATATTGTAATTTAAGTGTTCTAAGAGAAAACTTCTGCACCTCCTCATGGCTCTGTTTTCAGACTTTAAAAAATATAGCCCATGATGGGAGACTTTGGCCAATCACAGGTCATCAGAGGTTTCAGAGAGAGAGCGTTCCTATTGGCTGTGCTCCAGCTAGTGGGCGGTGCTTGGTATTTCTTCAACTGATCTCAACATGGCTGCTGGGTCACAAACTTTCTCATTTTACAGCTAAACAGTACACTAGAAGATGTTTTCTGAGAACATCTGAGGCGAGAAATAGGCTTTACAATAATAGAATATTGATTCATATTTGATCAGCGCTGCCTAGTTTGACCGTTTAGTCTGAGTTTGTGAGTGATTGACAGCTGCTCAGAGATGGCAAGGCTCAAGCTCAGCTCTGATTGGTTGTTTTCCTCCGGTCTGTGAAATCTTGCAGATGCCATTAGGAGCACCAGAGGACACCGGAGGACACAGAGGCACATGATTTTTTTCAGATTACCTGTCTCATGCACTACTGTCAGGATATAGTGAGAAGTTATAGTAGTATAGTGAGTGTAGTATTTTATAAAAATAACATGTATTAATCATATTTGCTCCATTTCTACCCACTGCAGCTTTAAGGGGGGGCATTCACGGGAATTTTACGAGTTGGGAACTCGTATTTCCAATTATTCCGACACCACATGAATGCAGCACTAATACCTAGTTAGTTCAGTTATAGTAGCCTAATACCAAGCCCCTAGGAAGAGCCGGGCTTTGAAGCAAATTTTCGTAGTGGCCAAACCGTGGTACTACAACTTCCGTGTCCGTCACGTGATGCCATTGGGCCCAAAAATATTTTTTTCCCATAGACTTACATTGGGAGAAACATCCGTAAACCAGTGGATAATTTTTTTTGAGGTAAATCAACTTCCCAGTATGAACACTTGAATAGCCCTTATTGAAAGCATTAGGTCCTAAAAGTTGTAAAATGCACTAATAGCAGTATCCAGTTATTTCCCTTCCTCGGTTCATGTGAATGAGCCCCAGACCGAAGCTGGACCGAGGGCTGGGAGGCGGAGTTAAAGGAAACGCTACTGCGCCTGCTCTATGGGCCCAATGAATGAAGAACATCGCCAGATGATCCAGGTACTTTAGCTCTCGGCTGTCGAGCCATTTTGGCTTCATTCGCCACTGAGCAACTCGTAGGAATGAGCAGGGCCCTGCCTCCAATGCTGTATCAAGTTCTCGTTATACATCCATGCCTAATACATGTTAAAAAAATAAATTGACATCACATAAATGGAAAGTTCTTATTAAGAAATATTAAATAGACTTCACATTCTATTTACGAATGCATAATCAAAACTTCCCGTCGTGTTTTAGCATTTAAGAGTACCTTTGTTGCACTGAGAAGTGTAATTTTCCCCCCGTTTTTCCCCAACAAGGACCAACAATTGATCCCAGTGGCAGTCTTTAGGCTATATAAGAAAAACAACTTCATATTCTGAAAGGGTTGAATTATACACACATAAAACACTTGTTGGCATCCCGCCGCTTGTTATTTCATCTGCCTTCAGTATTAGATTTTTTGGTAGGCAATAGGCAGTAAATGAAGGCCAGTGGGGTGCTTTTATCAAATACCACTGAGACTTACAAGTTAGGAAACTATAAATGTGAGATGGACCATCAGAGAACACTGGCAGACCATCTTCACACAGAGTCAAAAGTAGATGCATGAAAACAAGCTTTTCATAAATCCCTAATGGTTTGTGGGAAATTATATTTGTTGTGTGCACATTCATACTTTATTTATGAGGCTTTCGGATGGATTGTTTTATTTCTAAAAATAAAGTCATACCCAACAAAATTAATTATTTCTATAAATGTAAATGTGAATTTAATATCTCATCAGTCCTCAAGAGGAGAATATAACCTAAACTAACATATATTAACTTACTTAGCTGTCACACATTGGTAAATACAGGACCGCTAAGGCTTCATTAACACATATAATAAGTAAAGGAAGTTGCTTAGTGTGGATATTCCAGCTATTTTTTCAATAAAAGTATAATTATCCATCAAAAAGCAACACAGCATGAATCTAAAAGCCCTATATGTCGCTGACTCTCTGAGGAAATACTGAAAGATATAGAAAATGAAGACGAGGAATATAACCAAGAAACTCTTATGTCAACATTCCCTCATCAACATGAGGATTATTTTATTCAGTGTAATTCCTCCGGTATAATCCAAACGTTTGTACCCCTGTCCCTCGGGAGATGATTCAGATCCAGCCTTACATTTTCTACATTTGAGAATTGTGCTTCAGAGGCAGCACTCAGTGTTTTGTCTGAAACATTAGAGAATTTACAGATAATGTTTGTCTCATAATCTATAAGGATAACAAACAAAGTGAGATTACGCTGCATTAGCTCTACATTTGCATTCCGTCTGCGTCTGTGCATCCTAAACCAGGTTTCTTGTGACTGCAGAGGAGTTGTGGGAGAATGATTGTGGGGTGAGATACTCCTCTGGTGGAGAACTGGTGTCATTGGAAGGAATGGCTTCATGCAGCCTGTCCTTGTTAATCAGTTAACCTGAGGACAGATAGGCAGCTAATCCACCAATCAGATTACTGCAGTTCCTTGAGGTTTGCTTTAGGTAAAGGGAAGTGAAAGAAGTGTTTGAACAAAAGATGATATCTTATTTAGTGGATAATATATTTATAGTAGAAAGGAAAGATGTTACATTGACTATCCAGCACTGACACGGTGCTGTGGAGATAGGTCTAGAATAATGTGTTATTCATGTTTATAGTATTGTTTTTTCCATTTTTTAGAGGGTTAGGGTTGGGGGACAAATATAAGTGGTGTACATCATCTGAAAGCTGGGAACCTGAAGATTAATTTAAGATGCAGCATAACATGAATTTGTTAATTAAAATAAATGTATTAATTAAAATAAATTTTGAGAGTGTATAAGGGTTTAAAAGATTATGATAGAAGTATATGACAGCTATATGATGACCATTCCCACTATTCACAAGTTGTTGCAGCAATTTTTGGGTTGATACTATTTGTTACACAGATTTGGTGCTAAATTTAACCATTTTTTAACCACTTGAGAATTGATAGAAATAATCAATAATCCCTCAAAAATACCACATTAAGACACCAAGACCATGAGGAACACCATAGAAAAAGCCATGCTGTGATTTGGTATCAAAAACTTTTAACATTATGAGATTTCTGCAAGAATTCCAGTTCAGCGATTGGATGGCGAGCACTGTTCTGGAAACTGCTCAGAAACCCCCTCATTGTCAATCTACCTAGGAAGGCCATCCATCCTCTGAATGCTCTAGGTCTTTAGTTTGTGGCTGTAAAGTTTTATGAGGCTGTGATTATACTAGAGGTCACCACAGGTAATTTTATACAGTGACGTCAAGTTTCAAAAAATGTTATCACTACAATGAAATGGCTTCTATGGGGACTAACATCATCACACATGAATACGATTGGGATCATTGAATCCTCAAGAGTCTCAGCTTTACAGTGATATTTATGTAACTATGTAATTTATGTAATTTCAAGACTGTTTAGGGACCCCAGTATGCAGAAATATTCAAATTCACCATTTTTAGAATAGACGGAAATAACACATGTATACTGCATGCAAACAACTGCATGGTTTTTGCCCCAAACTGCATGTGATTATCATAAAGTGGGCAAGTCTGTAAAGGGGAGACTTGTGAGTACCCATAGAACACATTTTCATTCCCATATATTGAGGTCAAAGGTCAAGGGACCCCTTTGAAAATGGCTATGCCATTTTGTTCCTTGCCAAAATTTAGCCTAACTTCGGAGCGTAATTTAGCCCCGACAAGCTTCTTCCTCACGTTTTATAGTGTCATATGATACCAGTTCAAGTTAATAATGTATTACATATCTACTCTTACAGTATATTGAGAGTGTTTTAGCCCTTAGATGAATGGGTGGGTTAAAAATGGCTAGAACAGCTGGTCTGTTTTTTTTTCTACCTTTTAATGAACCTTGAATTCAACTTTGTGAGAATATTGAATACAATGTTTAGGGTATATTACATTAAAAGATTATTGAAAAATAAATAATTGTTTCTTGCTATGTTTTGTAAAATGATTATTTTAATTTTCATTACAAATGATTATTTTGTGCAAAACTATGGACATACCATTTAGTGCATTTATTAACAGAAAACACAGATTCTAATATAGCTCACTTATGGAAGAATGTGTGCTCCAATGGTATCTATTGATAAATAAATATTTACTTTTTGCATGAATCATACTGCATTTAACTTTTAGTGCAATAAAACATGGGAGGCTGAGCATAAGAAAATGCACTGTTTGTTCCACAGTGAGGAGTGGAACACATCTGCTTGCTGCATAAGGGAAGTGTTTTTTGAAAAGAAAAACCACCTTGGAGCAGTTCCACTGACTGACGTGTGGAGGCAGACAGAGCATTATGACGTGAGCGCCTGCCAGGGTCAAGCCAGTGCACACAGGCTGTAAGTTAGTATTCATCTCAGTATTCATCGTCTGGCAGCGTTTTATCAACAGGATTGTTTTGAGCTGATCATCTTTGGAGCTCTCTTCAAAAAACGGCCAGAGCTGAAACACACACAACAGTGCCTCAAATGCAGAATGCAAATGAATGGGAACTGTCTCCAGTTGGCAATATGAAAGGGAGGATATAATTCTTTGTTTAAAAAAAATGTGAAATTAACATACACTGAGGATGTTTGCTTTGAAATCTTTACCCTTGAAAAATATGAATTATTAAAAGTAACAATAAAAAGAACTACAATAAATTCCACCTATTTGGAATTGAGTAGTTTCTGTTGTGAAACGCCATAGTTACATTTCTTGGTTTCCCTTTATCAGCAATATAAATATAAAAATGATGGTTATAAGCAGGTTTGAATTTCTACACTTAAAGGTGCAGTGTGTTTGGCGGCATCTTCTGGTGAGGTTGCAGATTGGAACAAACTGAAACTTCTCCCACTTGCCAAGTGTGTTGTCAGGCTATTAAATAGGTCAGTCACTATAAGCCCCATAGGTGTGGATCAGTAGGGGCATACTTTGCCTACTAGTATGTTTAATCATCTATTCACATAGTAGATAACAAAAAGAAGGTATAAAAAAACAGGATAGCGACCTCTAGCAAGCATAGTAATTATGACAGGAACAGAAGTGGATGTCAGGCACTGTATATAAACAGTGTGAAACTCCATAAAGGGTGGAGGTTGGTGACGATGGATGGGACACAAAACAGGGTATACACCCAGGAGACTGGAGTTCACATCTCATGTGAAACCAACAATGTGTAGTTGACTTTGTATTCATAGTTATTTTAAACCAAAACGGGATGTTTTTGTGTATTTTATTATTGTTTTGCCTAAACCTAAAGAAGTTGTAGTTGTGTGGCCTAAACCTAAAGAAGCTGTTCGAAACGTGACGTTTCATTCAGTTTTACAACATGTTAGAACGTGTTTCACTTTAACAATGTAGTAGGTGTAGTAGGCCGCTAATCACCTACATCTATGGTGCTTATAGCGACTGATAACGCCTATTTAATGGCCTGATAACAGTCGAATTGGGTGCAGCTACGGTGGCCGACGAGAAAATAAAAAAATGTGAATGGCCCCAGCCAGTGTTGTTTGTCCGTTCAGGGCTACTGTAGAAACATGGTGGCCCGCTAAGGTAACGAAAACAAAACGATTTTCTATTTTCTGGTGATTATACACTAAAGAAAACATACTTATCTTATCTATCTATATATACTGTATATACGTATAGATATATATATCATATTCCATTTCTGCCAATAGATCCCCCTAAATGCTGCACACTGTTACTTTAAAAGTCTGATGATATACAGTAAATGATACTTTCAGTAAAGTGACTAAGAAAAGCAGTACAGTAAGTTCAAATATAATACTATATAAATATTCTGAAAGAAAACTATTGCTGACCCTGGTGGTAAACAAGCATAATCTTACCTTCCTTTAATCCTCTCATCAAAGTGTTACGCAATGACATTTGATTTGTGGTTGCCAACGGTATTCTATTGTTGTGTTATTTTGTTATTGATTTAAATTGTTAGAAGGAAACAGATGATTTATGCAATACAGGAAAAACAATCTTGAGTGCAGCCTCATTACAATGCATGATTCTATCAAAAGGCAAAAACAGAAAATATGCCCAGCACTGGGTCACAGGTGGTGGGAAGGAAACAATTCCATATTCAGGCACTTCATCAGCCTGAAACAAGATGCCCAAATTATTGTAATCCACTTTCAATTTATGTCGTAAGAACCGCTTTGCATGGCTCTGGCCCTTCTGTTTTAAAGGAGCTGATGGCATTGTTGACGTGGCATGAGACATTATAATGAAGTGATGTGCTGTCAGGTCAACACAGTCTCACGGCAGTTTGTGAAATTGAATCTTCTATTTGATTCGTGTACATAGACACAAATTCTTTTTTTTTCGTGACACTCAGCACGACTTTCAACGACGTATTTTTTGTGTTTTTTCCTACAAATGTCCAGCAACATGTGATGCACGTGTCAATTTCCGCTCTAGTCTTTTCAAAATGAAACTACTTAGTTAGGTTTAGGAAAATATTGACTTGGTTAGGCTTTGGCAACAAACTAGTTAGGCTTCGGAAAAGATCAACTTGGTTAGGCTTATGCAACAAAACAACTTAAGTTTAGGAAAAGATCAACTTGGTTAGGCTTCGACAACAAACTACATAGTTAAGTTTAGCTAAAGATCGACTTGGTTAGGCTTCGGCAACAAAATTATATACTTAGTTAGGTTTATGAAAAGATCACGGTTTGGGTTTAAATAACACCAGAAGTGCGCAACTTAAGTACGGAAGTTATGTGACAAATAAATCAACTTTGACTTCTGGTTTCACACGGAGTATGAACACCGGTCTCCTGGGCGGAAGTCCTGTGTTTTTTGACCCACCGATCTCTACACGGCGTTCGCCGCTTGTTATACTTCCCGGTTCACAATTACGTGAATTACATACGAATTGATTTCGAAAATGTGAAATTCTTGTCTATGTACATGAATCAATACATTACATTTCGGGACTATTTCACAAAATGCTGTGTGACTATGCTGGTCAGGTTATTTTGGATACTGTCCCACAAAAGAACTTAAAAATCCCATGAAATTTCATAACAAACCATTCTTCAGCTTTGCAGAATCTTGCATGCTTCAAACACACAGCGCATGCTATTTCAACAGAAAATTTTGTCAGTGGACTAAAGGTCTGTACCACAATTTGCACTGCCCAGTGGACTCCTAAATCACAATTATTGCTTCTCTCTGTACAATTAGGCGACCCTTGTATTCACCTTTTCTCTGGAACAGTGACAACAGTAAGTGGTTGTTGTTAAAGAGAGCTGTGCTATGTCTCCTCATGGATTTGTTCCGCTTGAAGGCACCATAAGCTTCTGCTGACCACGACTGGTAATGTGCAAATGCGGCTGATGAAACAGAAGCAACATAAATGAGCTTTGATATGTTTGAACAAGAGGCTAACATTTACTGCAATATGAGCAAATCATCTACAAGAAAATCTCCTAATTAGAATTTATGAAATTATTAATAAATAATAAAAAACTCTTGTTAGCATGTCTTAGCAAAAGAAGGCAGGGGTGTAATAGAGTTCTCCAGAGATGACGTATTTTTGTAGGCCAACCAGGAAGTTAGCATCGCCCTGCGTTCTCTCGACAAAAAAACAATGGGATTTTTCCACCGTAAGTGCTAAAATGCTAACTCATTTCCAGGTTTTAGGACTCACTCCTGTAGCACTCTATGACAGATGTTGCTGGGTTGCACGTGGGTATTTTAGGATCCAGTGTTTTTGGAGCTTGACTCACACTTGGGACTAAAAGTCAGGATTGCCTCAATTTTGACCATTCTTTTTTTAAGACTTATTAATGGAAGTGCAATACATGTGCTGCAGTAACTTTTTAAAGGTGCAGTGTGTAGGATTTGGCGACATCTAGCGGTGAGGTTGCAGATTGCAACCAATTGAAAAGTCTCCCGTGTGCCAAACTTGTAGAACTATGGAGGTCGATGAGAAAACACGAATGGCCCTATCTAGAGCCAGTGTTTGGTTTGTCCGTTCTGGGCTACTGTAGAAAATGGCGGCCGGCTCCATGAAGAGAACCCGCTCTGTATGTAGATATAAACGGTTCATTCTAAGGTAACAAAAACACAATGATTCTTATTTTCAGGTGATTATACACTAAAGAAAACATACTTATTAATATTATATTCCAATTTCTGCCAATAGATCCCCCGAAATGCTACACACTGTTCAATTAAGTAATTTCACTGAACCACACTAGGTTAAATAATTGACTAATTAGTGAATTTATTAATAAAGGACACTCTTGGTGGTTGTGCAACGGCATGCATGATTGCATGATTTCTTTTTTTATTAATAAACAAACTGTAAAAATGTAACGTGAAACAGAAAAATAACAATTGATTAGAAATTGGCCTTATTTTTAGCTTGCCGCATTTGCCAACAGAGAGAAATGATGTCTCACTGAAAGACTGAAAACATAGTTAATAACAATCATATGATATTACATTATTAATGATGACATTATTGATTTGATTAATAATTTCCATACACCAAAGAAATACTTATAAGATTCAAATCCTGGAATGGTTCATGGCACTGATGTGATCAAGTTACTTTCAGTTCATTCAATGGTACAGCTAATTTGTCAGTAATGGGGCTATATTACTCCATTATCTATTAACACGTTTTAATATTTGTGGACTTTTTATTTCTTTTTTAAATCTATAAAAAATTGAGAAACACACATTGAGACCATTGAGCCACCAAGACACTACATAGTATTTGAATTTTGAAGATGTAACCTCTGAACTGAATGAACTGAAAGTACAGTATGCAACCTTGTTAAACACCTGCATCTGTAATCTTGTTATGAAGCCAGGTAAAATGAGCACCATATATTGTAAACATTAAATTGTGTATAATTTGTTTTTTTCTCTCTTAAAAATACATATTACTCACAAACAAATTCAAAAGCATATGCACAGACATGCAGTATGCATGCAAGATGCACACCTTTTTACCACAAACATTGTGTGGATAGAATAAGCTCTTCCTCTCTTCGCAGTGGCATGAACATCGTCTTCTGAAATCCTTGGTAAAGCCTGCTAATCCATAATCCCACTGGTCCCTTTAGTCTCTGTGCAAGGACTGTCCAACAACACACAGGTCCGGGTGTGATGCAGAGCGTAGTGTAGCCCTGAGGTTTGATTGGCTCTCCCATAATTCTTCATCTCTGGTTGGTTCATCGTCCAGCCTATAAGAATGAATGGAGAATGTTGTCAATAACAATTAGAGAAGTGGGCCAGGAGGGTGTGTGTCAGTTATAAACAGGAAGGGTGCATGACTGAGATTAGTTTGTGAAGTGATTTATAGGTTCACTCAGTTACTCTGAAAGTAATCATGTAAGACCACACATAGGTGCAAAAAACCCTAAAATTAACACATTCAAGATTTTTGGAGTTTTACTGCAGACTATTGTGACAAATAACCCTGGATATACTCAACATTTAAAATTAATGCATTATTCAACACAGAAACGGCAAGATAAATACATAGTGGAGAGAAGAGAGATTTAAAAAGACTGGCTTTATATCTTTTATACTGGATGTGATACTCTCTAGTTTATGTCTCCATAATTCGAATATTCTCTTTTATCCTTGATGTACTCTCATAACATCTTGGGAACGTGTCAGCTTTATGTCTAAATGTGGTTAGCGTAAAAGATGATTGAATGATAATCTAATAATGTGGTATAACAGCTTTGTCAAATCAGTCAGATACTTAAACAAGATACTGTATTTGAGGCAACTACATTTGCTTATCTCAGACACAGTCATGTCTCAGTAGACATATGTCATGTTATTAACTTAGCATATTGTGTTTGAAGCTAATTGCAGTAGGGTTTGATACCGATGTTTAGTGAGAATGAAATATATGTCTGACTTGGTCATTTTTATGTAAATACATGTATGACTAAAAACCTAAACTGTAAGTGTGTCAGCCATTTTTGAGAGAAATCATCAATGTAACGATGAGCTAGTGATGGTTTATTTTATGGGTCCCTAACTTTGCTACTAAATTTCAGGAAATTGTCCTAATCATTTCCTAGATAGGAGCTGGATATTTCCTGGAAAGGGTTGTGTAATTTGGTAGTATATGGGGTATGGGGGAAATGGTCAGGTGGTACAGTTGGTAGCTAATCACTCATGGACAAAAAAACAACAACTAATGTACAAATATGCAGTTTGACAACCAAAACTAAAAAGTTTCCTGAGTGGTTGAAAATCACAGCTAAACATATAATGAAACAATTGTGAAGCATAAACTTACAAATGAACATTTACTTGGTTCCCCAGTGGATCTTTGTCATTTAAAGATGTGTTAAGAATCTCAGTTATTATGAATTTTGAACATACTGTTTTCTATTTTCACTATAACTGCTATAGTTTTCCTGGTTGTCTCAGAAAAACTCAATGAGTGAGTACATATCAACTAAACTAATGACATTCTCCATTTTCCTTCTAATTAGTATATTGCATTGCCTGTTGTGGGAAATTTCCAAAGAATTAACTATATCTCATACCAGCAAATTACTAGAATTTACAGGAAATGAAGGTACCTGTAAAATATACCATTACAAAAGATTGAATGAAAAGCCAAATTTAAGAATTTAGGATCTGTAACATAGAAACATGGTACTCACCCCTGTTGGTATATTGCTGGCTCACTCCCACAAGTCTCAGCCACTGAGATGCCTGGCGATCTTGGTGGCAGACTTAGACTTGGCCTTCGGTCTGATTGGCTACGTCGGACGAAGGGCCGAGGTCCTTGAACGGATACAGGAAACCTCCCACGACTCCCCCAAGTACGTGAGAGAAAAGAGACCCCGGTAGCAGCCCATGCTTGAGGGGGTCGAGGAACTTGACAAGGCTGGGCCTCAAACAGAGATGGGGACGCACGGCAGAACACTGAACGTGCATTACTGTTCATCCGAGCGCTAGATAAGTCCTCACTGCTGTTCTCTCTTGACCATCTTTGTACTTTTGGCGAGGCTGGTGGAGATGGTGCTTTGAAAGGATAGGAGGAGGGTGAATTTGAGTTCAAAATGTTCTGCTTGCTGACAGGTGGGCTGGGGAGCCTCCCCTGAACTGCTGGTGGTGAGGGGAGTTTCCTGTTAACAGGGGGGCTAGTTGAGGGTGGAGTAGGTTGCCTTTTGAAGTTATGGGGACTAGGAAGTCTTCGATGTTGACTGCTTGGTGTAGAAGGTGTGGAGGGTAACATTCGCCCCCTATTCATGGGTGGCGTGGCAGGTGGTTGGCTCCTGGCCGATGAAGAAGGAGGCACTGTAGACATTGTAGTGTTAGATTTAGGCACTGAAAGATTGCCACCATTTTGTCCGTCAGCTAATTCTTCTTGACTGGCAGATGAATTTGCTGCTACATAACTTGTTGACGATGTCTGCAAGTCTGAAGAGTGTCGTTGGTGTATGGTCTTTCTGCCTTGCTGGTACAAGGAGTCCTTTTCCTTTCCTGGGTCTGCCTCTCGTTGGAGATCTGGTAGACTGACCTTTGACAGAGCAGATGTGTCTTGTTGATCCGCTCTAGCAAGGGAAATAACCTTGGAAGCTTGTGGCGGGCCTCCTTTACTTGGCAGCACTGACTGAACTGAGGCTCTCAGTCGTTGCGATATTGTAGCCCTTTTTAATACAGGCGACTTTCCAACTTTCGTAGCCCCTTCATCTGCTACACCAGTTGAAAGAATCTGGGCACTTTCAAAGGAATTATCCATTAATACCTCTAGTGGAGGTGGCGGAAGACTATCCAGATCTAAATCATTGGTTTTCTCAGAGGAAGTGGTGTCAGGTCTACAGCTTGTTATCCCCATACTAAGCACAGCTTCTACATTCCCTAAACCAGGTAACACAGGAACGCCACACTTCCGTACTCCTTTGAGAGGCCCCAGAACTTTAGGACTTTCTAGATCCTCTATTCCTTGACTGAAGGTATCAATCAGTCTTTTGACTGAGTTCCTACCTCTGTAAAGGCCTGAAGATGGTCGTGGTGATGAAGGAGGGCTAGGGGGTGGGGTGGCTTTTATAGGACCCTTGGATGTTTTATTGTCCTTCAGTTTATCATCTTCCACATCACTGGCTACCTCCTGTTTTTTACTGTTGCGCCTTGTAAGGCCTGCTTCATCATCAAGTGGTTGGGGATTGCCGTTCTTCTGTAATGGGGGATTTTTGCGATTTATTGCTGGAGATTGTGCCGGTGACGTTCCTTGATTTTGTTTTGATGGAGCGGTCTTCATGCTTCCACCTGCCTTGCTTTTACTCATCCTCTGCAACCGCTGGTTTAAATCCTTCTGGGTCCTTTCTAGTTCAAGCAGCGTAGGATCTTCACCTTTGCTCCGCAGGGATTCTGCTGACTGGGAACGTCGATCTCTAGCCACCCCTGGTGTCTTTTTTACCACTGCCTTCCGAAAAGGTGCTGTTGTTTGAGGCCTCCTCGGAGATTGTTCCTCCTCCTCCGTCCACTGGCGTCTACTGCTTTTTGGGCTGCCAACTGCCTTTGTTTTGGCACTAGCACTCTGTGATGGGACAAACTGTATCCTACCACTTATAGCATTTTTCATTTTGAGAGTCATTTCGACATTTTGAGGATTCTCTATGCGCTTTGGGGGTAGGCGGCGTGGGTGTTCTCGGTCTACAGGTGAAGAATTTGATCGCTTTCTAAACCCTACATCTCCCATGCCTCTATCCATCTCCTTATCATCATCATTGTCGTCTTCCTCCCCATAATCTAAGGAGACTGATCCTAGCAATGAATCTCTGTGGTAATTAGCCATTATGGTACATATAGAGCCTAATGAGTTGAGTGAGGAGAGGGAAACACTTGGACTTATTTGACTTGCAAGCTTTCGCCTTGATATTCCTTGCCTAATGTTCGTGGAGGTGTGTCCCATAGGACTGACAGACTGAGTAGTTCTATTTGTCCCAGTGGACGCACCACTCCCTCGTCTATGGCGTCTTTCAGATCCAGCAAGGGATTCATTCTCAGCCCCAATACCACTGTCCTCACTGAAAAGAGCAGAATCCTCTGGTCCAGGCTTGCGCAGAGAGGCCATTTCAATGCGAGACAGGAGTTGCATTAGCCTACTCTCTGCTGCACGTTTGACTTTCAGTTTCTCCTCTAAAAGCTCTGAGACAGAGGCAAAGTACTCCACTGCCTCCTCCAAAGCAGCCTCCCCAATTCCGGCAACAGTCTGGCTCACATTTCGCATTCTCTGTGTGGTGTACTGAAGCAGCTGCTGCAACAAATCCGGTGGGGGCTCAACATTAGCAGAGCCAGACTTCAAAGGTGGAGAAGATGAGAGGTTTTTCATTTGACTTGGCCATGCAAGATGTTCTCCATTTTCTTTTAAAACTTTCTCTCCCTCGTCTGCCATCTCCTCTAGTCCCTGAATGATTTCCTCGTAGCGTAGAGCCATAAAAGCCACCATAGTCTGCACAGAAACCTGTGTTTGGGTTGCTTGTTCCAAAAGTCCTAGTAAAACATCATATTTGTTTATGCTGGGATTCAGAAAGGCATAGGCAGCTTGGTGAGCTTTTACCAACGGTTCAGGGAAGTCCACTTTCTGTTCTGGTGGTTTTTCTTTGTCCTTGTCTTTCTTTTTTAGCCCCTTAATACCTCTGGTATTTTTCTTTTGTTTTCTGCCAGGCTTTTTTTCTGTCACATCCTGCTTGTCAACATTTTTGTCTTTTCTCTGTGAAACTGTGTTGTTGTCCATTCCTTGACTCCCCGGTTTATCCACGTTTACTGCGTCAGGGACGAGCTCAGTCACAGATCTCTTTTTTTGTGGTGTCATATGAGTCTCTTTCTGTAATACCTGGGTTTGTGTGGCGGCCTTCCTCTCCTTTGTATCCCCATCTGTTGATCCAGTTGAATTACGATTCTCTCCATCTTCATGGGGATCTCTGGGGCTTTCTGGAGGTGCAGGGGGAAGCATTCTCCCCTTCCTATTGGGACCCAGAATCCCAAACTGGTTACCCTTGGATGGTGAGCAGCCCATTTCGGATGCTTTCAAATACAAGCTGATTTTTGTGTCCTCCTTGAGATGCTAACACAACAGTGCAGTGAACGATGCAAAGAATAGCCAAGGTCCTTAGCCACCTGCTGTATCTGTCATTTTCAGATAGCTGAGGTTGTCGAGTCTGATAAGGTCCCTCTCCACAAGGATGCTACCAAAACAAAACAATGATCCATCCATTTTACAAATCTCTCCCACCTGTCATAGATAGGCGAAATAAATCCACAGATCGATGCTCATGTTCATAAAAAATGTCCTTGTAGCGTGCTCTGAAACACACCCTTCTCTACCTTGCTAAGGACAAGCCGCTGAGAGGATTAGTGAAGCTTTCAGTGAACTCCTCAGCACGAACATATGTCACGTTAAAGCATATAAAACTCACCTACTTGTAAGACTATAAGCTCATTTACGTAATGAGGAGCTGCAGGCCTCAGGTGGCTTTTTATAGCCTGCAAAACAATATCTCTCTATTTAGCCCTAAGGCCATTTCCATTGCAAAAACAAAAAAAGTCAACTTGATTTAAAAAAGGAGAAAGTGTTTCTTTTCAATGGCATTATATTCAGTTGCAGCTATATGCACAAAACAGGTACTTATAGTTCTATTCTATCAAAAATGATGTGATATAGAACATTTATATCACTGATGTTTTAGTAAACATGAATAATGTTTCCATTTGACATAATGTCCAAAAACAGACTTAAATACCTTTGTCATACAGTCGTACAGTAAGTTATTTTGGTGATTTGCTAATCTTCTCTTAACTTCTATATCCAGCATCAGTTCACTGGAACAGTGAGGCAAGCTTTAAAATAACTTGAACTGCCTCTGCCTCTCTGTAGTAGACACTTTCAATAAGATGAATATATTTAGAAGGCTAAACTCTATGGTTTAGATTAGGGATGCACCAATACCGGATTGGATATCGGGCCGATACTGACTCAAATAGCTGGAGCGGATATCAGTGATAATGGGGACGATCTAATAATTCAATTCTATGTTTATATACAATATACATTATATACTGGAATTGTAATTCCTGTTAGTTTTGAAGATGTTTTTAAGAAGTTTCTGATGTACGATTTATTTTAATAATAAATAACAATTCACAAAATTTATATCTATGAATTTAGTTGTTACAATTTTGTTTTACAAAGAAAGTCAAGCCTGGTGTTGCCTTACACATAAAAGAACAGCTCATTAATTAAACACCTGGTATCAGATCGGTACTCAGTATCGGCCGATAGCCCAGGTATCGCTATCGGTATCGTGACTGAAAAAGTTGGATCGTGCATCCCTAGTTTAGATTAGCATGACATCAAACTTAACCATGATGTGATAAAGGCTTTTTCACAATGAAATAATTTGTCATTTTTGCACATAACTTGTTACAGTTGATTTTATTACCCAAATCAATTAATTTGTGAAAACATTTCCTCTCATTTGGTTATTCTGGACCTATTTCTGGTTACATGTGCATGTATCTGCCCTATCATAAATATTATATGAATTACTACAAACTGAATCTCTTTAGTATGGAAGATGCTTAACACTCCAATCACTATGTGCCCTTGACTTCTTGCCTCACACATCGTCAGATCACAGCGGAAAGAAGAATTACAATCAGTTTTCTGTCTGTGTAGAGGAAGCTCACAGTTGTACCCCTATCCATGTCCTACATAACCCATTCACCTCAACATGTTCTTGTGCTACACTCATTTAAAGTAGTGTGATTGTTTTGCATTGTCTCATATTTTCTTATATTCCTATTATACAGTATCTCTGTCTCTGTAATCTCTGTCAAGTAACCATTTAATGCATTATTGTTTTATAATAATAATAAAAATAACTAGATACCTTAAGCCTCCATTTTCACAAATTACAGCTGCTCTCTCCCACCAAACTATGCTCAGTACACTGATCAAATTTCCACTATTCTCTGGCCTGTCTGTCTTGTTCTTCTATGCAATACTATAGACTTAGGCTTCACTGAAATATGAAATAAACAAGAAATATGAAATAATAAATTAATCCAACCAGGTGCTAAATACACCCATTTATTTATTTATGTATTGTGAATGAAAAAAACAGTGTTTAAAGTCGAATTAAATTTAATTATTAAATGCATAACAATAACAGTACAGAACAAATGATAAACTGTACATTTAATCCAAATTGTGAAGCAATAACTGCAGGACGTTTGTGTAAAACAAGAGATTTGGATGAATTTTGAGCAGATTATTTCCAGTGAATATTGCTTCAGAGATGAGGTTTCCTATTTTTTTTTTATTTTTTTTTCCTCCCTGACGCTTTTCCATTGTTCTATTAGCTCTTTGGTTGTTTTAACTGCGTGCTTTTCTAATGCAGGCTGCCTCTGTGAATACTACTCATGTCCAGGTCTTCACCGTGCCCTTATCCTAATCCTAATAACCCAAACTTTAAAAATAGCAATTCCAATTTTTTTTTCCCCCAGAAATTAATGAAATGCTGAGATAGGCCAACTGTTTATATTTTTGAAAAGTTGTCTTACAGCCCTTAAAATCAAGAAGGCCTCACGACCCCATGTGAAGCTTTAGATAGATAGATAGATAGATAGATAGCTAGATAGATCGATAGATAGATAGATAGATAGATAGTAACTTTATTGATCCCAAGGGAAATTCAAGAACCCTAGGTGACCCCTAGTAGGGGTCAGGACCCCCAGGTTGGGAACCAGTGGAGTAGATTATCGAAAGAGAAAGACTGCGTTTTCAATAATGATTTGAAAAAAAATACGTTTTTTTTTGCACAATTTATTCTATTAGTTTTACCTTTATATGAATGTGTCTTTACCTAAATTCAGGGGCTGCAGCCTGATACAGCAGCTATAGAGGGAGGGAGTTTCACCATAACATAACAAAGAAGAAGGAGAAGACATAATTCATTTGATTAATATCTCAGCAAAATATTACATACATAAAATAATATGGCTTAAAAGAATACACTCCTTTTATATTTTTAAAGATACTGATTTTAAACCATATTTGACTATGATAGAAAAACTCAAACTCAAAAATTCTAAATTGGCAAAAATTATATTCTATTTATTCTATTAAAATTAGATTGATTAGACATTTCAAATTTATTCCAATTGTTTAACAGACCCCGATTGTTTTGTTTTTTTATTTTATTTTATGTTTTTATTCATCTCTTCCTGTCCTTACATTTTATTTGTTGTATAATTTATGTATTTTATTTATTATCATTATTATTATTATTATTATTATTATTATTATTATTATTATTATTATTATTATTATTATTATTATTTTTAATATGTAAAATATATTTGCTGAATTTTTTGTAATGAAAAATCTGAACATTGAAATTGAAGAAGAAGAAGAAGAAGAAGAAGAAGAAGAAGAAGAAGAAGAAGAAGAAGAAAAAGGGAGGAGCGATTGGTCCTCGTCCCCGCGTGCAGGTGTACTGCTCAGCGATTGGCGCGGAGCCTGAAGCGCGTTCGTTCCCAAACCTACATCTCCTCTTTCAGTGTGTCCTAGCTGTTAACTACTGATGACTGATGACTACTTTATGCTCAGTTTGAGCTGTTTTAAAAGGTGTAGCTCGGTGTTAGCATTCTCTCCTGTTCTCAAGGACATAGTTCGCTTCAGCTCTTTCAGCTCTTTTAGCTTCTGTCCCGGTGTGTCTCTGATAACCGGCAGCATCAGGAACACTGAAACATCTCCACTACTCATCGGTGTTCAAGGTAAGTTAACTCGGCTAGCTAGCTAAATGCTCACCTCTCTGCTCCACTCACTGAAGCTAAAGGGAGAACCGCAGAGGTGATGGACGTTGATAGGATACATTAACTTTAAGACTTGTTTGTGTGTTTGTGTGTTTGTTTGTTTGTTTGTTTGTTTGTTTGTAAACCAGAACTAGTTCGGTAATGACATTAAAGTTAGCTTCATACCAGCTAGCTGGCTGACAGCTGTTTTGCTAGGTGGCTTGACATGAGATTCATTAGAGATATATACAACGTAATTTTGCCTAGTCAAAACTCTAATTCAAGATATCCCTAATTACATTTTGACTAGTACGATTCTAACTACTTTTGCCATTCAGAATAATAGATATGTTGTGGTTAAAAACAAATCTTTGTTTAACAAGGACTGGATGGAGAAAGGAATTTGGTCGGTGACTCACTTAGTTGATAGTAGTGGCTGTATCATGTCGTATGAGAGTTTCTGTCTTAGATATTATTTAATTGGCAATCGTGACATATTTAAATCCATAATTAAAGCCATCCCCATCTCTATTATATGCTTGATTAGAGGAATTTTAACAAATCCTCCTCCTATCACACCTCGTCTCCCACAACTTTTAGTTGGTGGCTGTGACTGTAGTGAAATCAAAATCCCAAACAAAACAATTAGAAATATGTTTAATGACATCTCATACCCTATAGTATCGTACAGAAACTCAATTTCACAAATCTATCAGAAAGAAACTATTCACGTGTTACGAAACTAAATATCTAAAATTCCCCATAACTCCCAAAGCCAAAGAAATCCATTTTAAAATAAATAAAAAAACCTAAAAACTTTTGCCATTCATGTGTATGGGGTTCGTCATTACGGATATCCGTAATTCACATTGCGGATATCCGCAACTGAATTATGACTTGTCGTAATTCCAGTTTCAGATATCTACAATTTAATTCTGACTAGTCATAATTCCAGTTAAAGATGTGTTTAATTCCTCAATTGAAGATATCTACATTGTCAAAATAAAATTGACTAGTCAGTATCTCAAACTGGAGTTGGGGATAGTCAAAATGTACAGTAAATACAGATATCTTGAATTAGAGTTTTGACAAGGTGAAATTACATTGCAGATATCTGTAATTACGTCAGAAGCAACGGCAAGAGGGAGGCGGAAGCTATTCAAACATACTATGGCGCTGCACTGCAGCCGTATGGGTTTATAAAGTGTGTCCGGAGACAATAAATCTACAATAAGCTGTACATTTCTACCACAACTCTCTAGCTAAAAAAGCTCTCGTTTGCCACAAATCCCTTGATGATGAGCTCTTTCTATTTCATGGCATTTTCTAACTATCTGATCCACAACGGTCCCTGACCACTCGTCTCACAGCCGGCTGCACATAGAGACCGATGTTATGTGTCCAGCTCGGAGGACGGCTCGTTGTGATTAAAACGAGGTTGTAGCTCGTTGTCTACCTTACTACTTACTTACTGTAACAATGTTTCACTGATGAGTTATTGACCCGGGAAGTTTGAATCTGTGACTATCTTTCCATCTTTACCGAACTATCCAAGTTATCAAATCCCCAAATTCCACATCCAAAAATGAGGTAATGTTAATTCTGGATAGTCAAGTTTAGCTATTAAATATTAAAACGGCTTGCCATTGCTTTGTGTATACTGGAACCTTATTTTGGGTTTGCTGCTAAGCACTTAATGTTAATTTTTCAATCTCTCCTACATTTCCTCACAGAAACACACCATCACTCTCCACTACAGATGATCTAAAGTGAAGCATGATGAAGCACACACGCAGTTGGTGCCAGGCTAATTTTACTCCCTCAGTACCTGTTGGCGGAGTCAAACCCAGCAACTCACACTCCCTCCAAATCAGAAGAGCTCTCCTGCTCAAAAGAGCCAACGGCCAAGACGCCCAGGGCCCACCAGGGAAGAGCCAGCCGAGCCAGCGTACGAATGACTTCAATGGTGCCAAAGTGACCATGTCCCCAACTATTGTCATCCAGCGGCAGGAAATGGCATCGTTCTTCAGACTTTTTGGTATATATATGTTTCAATTCAGTGGCATCATAGTGACCAATCTTACTTTTAAACATGAACGAATGAAGAGTGTTTGACATTTGATATTAAATAATTATGTTTGGTTACAGATGATGATGTGATCCATGACTTTCTGTGGATGGACTGTTGCTGTAAAATGACTGACAAGGTAAGTTGGTAACCCCATACTGTACCAACAACAGTGTATGTCACATAGAAGTGGTGTACATCATCTGCAAGCAGGGAACCTGAAGATTAATTTGAGATGTGTGTCAAGTTGTTCTAGTCATTAATAAGAAATATAAAAAATAATTAATAAATGAATTAATGAATTAAAATAAATTGCATTCCCATGCTCTATTATGTCTCATAAGTTGTTGCAGCAATTTTGTGGTTATTTGGTGCTAAATATAACCGTTTTACCACTCAAAATGAAAATGATCAATAATCCCTTTTGACATTTGGAGATTTCTGCAACAATTGCATTTTTTGGCAATTAGATGGAGAGCGTTTCTGTTCTGGAAACTGCTTAGAAACCCCCTTATTGTCAATCTAGTTAGGAAAGCCATCCATCCTCTGAATGCTCTAGGCCTCTAGTTTGTGGCTGTAAAGTTTCATGAGGCTGTGATTATCCTAGAGGTCACCACAGGTCATTTTATACAATGATGTCAAATTTCAAAAAATGGTCTCACTACAATTAAGTGGCAATTGATGTAATTCCAAGACAGTTTAGGGACCCTAGTATGCAGAAATATTCAAATACACCATTTTAGAATAGGCGAAAATGACACATTTATTCTGCTTTCAAAAAACTGCATGATTTTTGCCCCAAACTGCATGTGATTATCATAAAGTGTGCATGTCTGTAAAGGGGAGACTCGTGGGTACCCATAAAACCCATTTTCAGTCACATATCTTGAGGTCAGAGGTCAAGGGACGCCTTTGTTAATTGCGATGCCAGTTTTTCCTCGCCAAATTTTAGCGCAACTTCGTAGTGTTATTTAGCCATCTTCACTCTAGCTTGAAAACTCAGCCCGCAACAACCTCTGAAAGACAGAATACAGTTTTAAGGGGTTAAGTAAATGACTTGGTGACAAAATCTCTTTGAAGCTTCAAGATTCTTACAATTAACTGACTCCAACGTTTCTCCCTAATTCATCAGTACCTTCTAGCCATGACCTTTGTGTACTTCAAAAGGGCGTGCTTCACTATTCCCGAATACACCAGGAAGAATTTTTTCGTTGCACTGTAAGTTTCAAAGCTTTTGTATCTTGTTATTCTCATAAAAAGTGAAACATTGTGTGCCACTGCTGGACAAACTGTAACCCTAAATTTAGCTAAATGTGCTCATAGGTATCTCGCCAACACCATGGAGGAGGATGAGGAGGAGAGTAAGTACGAGATATTTCCGTGGGCCCTGGGCAAGAACTGGAGGAAGCAGTTTCCCCGCTTCCTCAAGCAGCGAGACAAGCTGTGGGCTCGCGTCGAGTACAGAGCTGCCGTCAGCAGGCGTTGCTGCGAAGAGGTACACACGAGTAGAACTGCCCGGGGAGAATGATAAATGTTGTTTCTTTGGGAATCTTTTAAGGGTCTTGTTTTTGCTGCACAGTGCAATTTTCCATCTCTGTTGTTTTTTTTTCTTCTGATGGAGCTGTATCTCTGTCCTCCAGGTGATGGCCATCGTGTCCTCTCACTCCGTGTGGCAGCGAGAGCGTTCGGAACACCACAGCGGCGCCCAGCGGCAGTACGAACACCGAGACCACACTCGTATTCCCCGCGGGCCCTCGGCCTCCCCCGTCTCCTGTGCCCTCTGTAACCGTGGCGCCGGGGTAGATCGAGGCCAGGGCTCCTCTTCTCCCTCCAGAGGCTCTTCTGCGCAGACCCCAAACCCTGCCTTTCCTCACCCATTCACCTCCACACTGAGTTTGGAGGTCACCCCACCCAGGGCCGCAGCCTCCCGCAGGAAGGCGGCAGAGACGAAAATCCAGGCACAACATTCCTTCTGCTGCTGTGCCGAGGAGGTTCCCAGTAGGTATCACGTTTCCCAAAAGCATAAATGATTGTAAAATCCATCTCAGGGACCTTCTTAAGCTTAAGACGTGTTTCCCAAAAGCATTGTAATTTAAAAATAGAAATGATCGCAGATTAACAAGTACTTCTTACCCACTTGTACTGTAGAGGCTGTCTTCAGAGGCTCTGGCAAATGAATCACACATTTTTTATCTGTTCGAAATGTACCTTAAAGGGAGATTTGTCAAGTATGTAATACTCTTATCAACATGGGAGTGGACAAATATGCTTGCTTTATGCAAATGTATGTATATATTTATTTTTGGAAATCGATTAACAACACAAAACGATGGCAAATATAGTCCAGAAACCCTCACAGGTACTGCATTTAGCATAAAAAATATGCTTAAATCATAACATGGCAAACTGCAGCCCAACAGGCAACAACAGCTGTCAGTGTGTCAGTGTGTTGACTTGACTATGACTTTCCCCAAACTGCATGTGATTATCATAAAGTGGGCATGTCTGTAAAGGGGAGACTTGTGGGTACCCGTAGAACCCATTTACATTCACATATCTTGAGGTCAGAGGTCAAGGGACCCTTTGAAAATGGACATGACAGTTTTTCCTCGCCAAAATTTCATGTAAGTTTGGAGCATCATTTAGCCACCCGCATCTTCACTCTAGCTTTAAAACTACGCGCTACAACATAAAAAATTGCAAGTTGCGTTAATGCGCCATAGGCATAGTCATTCAACCCTCCCAGAACCCCAACCCTTGCCTCGTAAACCGCAATACACATCAGACATCACAATGGTTTTAAAACAAAAAATAAAGACATAAATAAACAATTGGTCCCTGATGTTGTTTGCCTAAAAGTGTTTAGTCAGTTTCACTACAATTTACACTTTTATTAACAAATAGATGCGGCTGGTCAGATTAAAAAGTGTGAGAAAGAGAGTTACAGGGGTGAAAAGTGTATTTCTTTATTTCTATATTTGTTACCTCAATGCAGAAAATGAGGAAGGGCGCACACCAGGATTTTTTTTTTTTTTAAAGGGTGTCCAGCGTCCCCCAGAGGGTGGCGCCCTAGACGACTGCATAGATGGCCTATGCCTTAAGCAGGCCCTGACACAAAAACAACGGAAAATAGGGTCCAGTTTGAAAAGTACCAAAGTTACCCTTAAAGACCAAACTTAACAGAGAAATTATCACTTGAACATACATCGGTGTGATAAGAACTACCTAAAATGACATCATTTGTTAAACTTACTTACTTTGTGTGTGTGGATTGTGTGTAGATGTGATTTAGCTGGATTACACCTGGGAGGTATTTCACAAAGCAGGGTTAGAAAGTGAAGCTAAGAAAGACTCCCTGTGATAACAACTTGAAAACCTTGAATATTAAGTTTAGAAATAGGATTAATTCCAGCACTTTGATCGTAAAGATATTTCTTGTCTCAAGTTGCACTAAACTACATTTTTCTATCCTCCCTGTTTGTTAGAGAACAAGTCTTCCTGCAGGTCCACATATGACACCTCCATGGACTGGATCAGCGAGGAGTAGAGCGTCACACCACCACCTCAGCAGTTCTGACCCAGCTGTTCTGTGCATCGCTGTCTCTCCTCTTTAATACAACTTTTACTCTGAAGTAAAAGGTCTGAATCACAAGTGTAACTCACGAGTTTGTGTTTACCTCTTTTAAATGCAAATGTGGTACCGATTCAACAGAACAAAGTTTACCATTTACTGTCATTCCATACGTCATACTCTGATGGAAACATGCCGAAACAGACTGATATGACTCACCAAAGAGTGTTGTAAAGATGTGTTTAACCTGCACTGAGTTCTTGGTTTTTATTTATATATTTATTTATTACTGTACTGTACTGAAGCACTTCTGGGATTTTTTTGATCACCATTTATTTATTCACGGATGTTAAATGAAATGAAAAAAATTGAGTTTGACATTTTTCAATCAAAGTTTAGCCACTGATACGTGTCCTTAACGCAGGATTTGATGCATTTTCACACACTGGGATTCTACTGGGCATTGTTTTTAGTATTGTTGCCAAAGTGCCGGTTTAATGATCCAACACTGCCTCTTGAGTTTTGAATAAAGGCTTGAATTTAAATTTGTGAGTCTTTATTACAAACTTCTGTTATGCACTTAAGTTATCACAGGAATGGAGAAAATACACCTGGTTTTCCCAACCTCAACCTGTGTTTTGCACATATGTGGCTCTTTACATGCAGGCAATTACTGCATATATTCACACAAGTGCACAGATTTTTAATTGGCATTTACTAGATAGACTTTTCATGAAAAAAATGCATATCAAAACACACAACAGTGACTATTTTGACCATTTATTTTTTTAATTATTTACAGTTATAATTTAATCGATATGCAACAGTAATTTTTGTCCATGGTCCCTAGCAGGCAGAACAGCTACTGCACACACTTCCTCAGTTTGACCAGGAATGCTGAAGAGAGAAAAGTAGACTGAGCAGTTATTTACAACATTATACACACACTGTTGTTGACTGGGACTAGTAATGTACTATCTGACCTGTGTGGCTCAGTTGTTCAGGATGAGGTCTGGCTATATAGGGAATACTCCCGAAGGCCGGGTGTTCCTCTGTGGTCATCTCTTCTGAAATAGAACAGTAATGGAAAAAAAATGCTCAACAAATATCATTTAGGACAAATCGACACAAGCACGTTGATCTGTCGTGTCACTTTAAATCACCTTTGTCGGCCTCGTCTGACGTCTCGCCCTCCTTCTCCCTCTGGTCTTCTTCCGTGATCGGAACTTTCCTGACGCAGTACTTCCCGTTTTTCTGGAGGGCCGGCGCCACCACCCACTCTCGGATCGGAACCTCGATGATGCGTTCACACAGCAACGGGAGCGCCGAACATCGAAGCCCTTCCAGCAGGTCAATGACCTGTGTTATGCTGTGTTCCAGAGAGGGACAGTCAGAATGCACTGACGTGACTCTTTATTACTACCATACTTAAAAAATCATGTTTGTTTTTCTTATTCTTACGCACTCAGGGCAATCCAAATTTTGTACATTATTTTAAATCAAGACACATCCCGCTTTGAAAAGTTAATCGTTTGACACCGCTCTCATGTCTGTACTGTAAATGTGAAGCTGGAGTCAGCAGCTGGCTAGCTGAGCTTAGCACAAAGACTGGAAACAGGTGGAAACAGCTAGCCTGGCTCTATCTGAAGGTTAAAAAAAAAGAAATCACTTCTCCGCACATCTAGAGCTCACTAACTTTTGCCCATGTGACCTGATGCAGGTTTCTGCATGATGACGCTGCTGCATGCTACTTCGATGGCATGCTCCCAGTTTGTAGAAGCAGACAGGAGTACTGGTACGGAAGCTAAGCAATGCACTGCTGTGTGGCTAGTTTGGATCCAAAAGTCACACAACAATACAAACAAACTAACCGATCGATGCAGCGGCAGACCAGCAACTCCCGTGTTCTGCGAAGTAAAATTACTGTTTTTGTGAATGGAGTCTGGTGGCTTTGAGGACGATAGCGATATAACAGCTTCAGTTCCCCGTCAAAAAAGGGCTGTCTGATGGCGAGGTAAAGTGGCTGTGGACGGGAGAAGCAGGAAAACATATTTTAGCCACCTAAAAAAAAATCAATATCAGTTGAAGTGGACGTTATATTTAAAATATTTCCACCGCTTTACCTCGCCATCAGACAGTCCTTTCGCGACAGGGGAGCTTTATATCGCGGTCTTCAAAGCCACCAGACTCCATTGACAAAAACAGTAATTTTGCCTTGCAGAACACGGGAGTATATACTGTATACAACCCCACTTCAAAAAATCCAGTTCAGTTATTTCCAAACTTGGCACAGCTAACGTTGACTCAGCTAGTGTTAGCGTTCGCATTATTCATAACCTTATTTATTAGCTTACTTTGGTAGCCTACCTCACTGCTTTTTGCTAACGGCTGAGTGGGCATTACCATTTGAAAAAACAAACAAACAGAAAAGAACGCGGATGGACCCGCCCTTCATCTTGTGTTTTACTGAGGGTTCTGTGCCAGACTATTTCTTGACTGGGAGCGGCAACTTCCTGGAATCTTGTTGTCACCATGAGGTTGACAACTTGTCATTTTTAAACTGAAATGAAATAAATGAGATATAACATGTTAATTCGAGAATTTTAGAAGTGCTGGTAAGCTGATTTCGTTACCTTTGGATAAACTCGGGCTAGCTGTGTCCCCCCCGTTTCCAGTCTTTGAAAGCGTATTTCCCAAAATGTCAAACTATTCCTTCTCAGTATGAAGCCACTGCACTTTTTCAAAGCTAAATGTATGCAACCCCATTTAACCACTCGTGTTAGGTCTGGTTTGAAAGGTAACAGCGGACAACACTGGAGATACACACTTGGCGAGGTAGACGGCACATACAGCTCCGGGGTGCAGATGTGGAATCAAAGCGGGTAAAACCAGGTGAGGATTGATCAGGTCAAGAGCAACCTAGAACAAACAGAATGAGTAGGTGTCACGAAATCTACATTCCTGGAGTCTTAATGCAGGTAATCAGGTGTTGCCCTGTTGTTAATTTAAACACTGCCACACAGTCTTTTTAAACCAAACACTGACCGCGTGGAATCCCTGAGTAGCGAGGAGCGAGGAAGCCGTGCCGAGGTCGGCGATGTGAAAGCTGACGTTGTCGGGCCACTCCTCCCCTCGCCGCAGACCCCACGACGTCCTCCAGCGGTTGTAGTTGAGCACAGCTCTCTTGTGGTGGTCCTCCCTGACCTCTACGCTCAGCACGCTGCCTTTACAGCCGACTGGGGAAAACAAAAAACATACATGTTTAATTATGTTACCTTCAGACAGATATTTCATTATAGCATGCAGGAATACACTATACATAGCATTTCATAATTTGCAAAAAAATATATGTTAACTAAGGCTATCAAAGTTAACACGATAAAAACACGTTAACGCAAATTCATCTTAACGCCACTAATTTCTTTACTGCATTAACGCAACTTGTTTTTAGGTTTTAGGTTGGAGCAGGCTCAGTTTTAAAGCGAGAGTGAAGATACTGACATCGTATGAAAATAGAAAACCTAAAGAATGGTACCATGTCATACTAGCTTCCTTGGAAAGGAGGATGAATAACGCTCCAAACTTACGCTAAATTTTGGCGAGGAAAAACTCTCATGACCATTTTCAAAGGAGTCCATTGACCTCTGACCTCAAGATCTGTGAATGAAAATGGGTTCTATGGGTACCCACAAGTCTCCCCTTTACAGACATGCCCACTTTATGATAATCACATGCAGTTTGGGGGCAAGTCATAGTCAAGTCAGCACACTGATACACTGACAGCTGTTGTTGACTGTTGGGCTGCAGCTTACCATGTTATGATTTGAGCATATTTTTTATGCTAAATGCAGTACCTGTGAGGGTTTCTGGACAATATTTGTCATTGTTTTGTGTATGTAATTGATTGCCAATATTAAATATATACCTACATTTTCATAAAGCAAGCATATTTGCCCACTCCCATGTTGATAAGAGTATTAAATACTTGACAAATCTCCCTTTAAGGCTCATTATGAACAGAGAAAAAATGGGTGATTAATTTGCGATTAATCCCGATTAACTATTTTAATCGATTGACAGCCCTAATGTTAGCGGCTAGATTGGCACGCCCTCAAACAAAGCTAGTTAGAGTGGAGCTGGAGCAGAGTCCGAAGAGTTTGGTTTGTTGACCAATCACAACAGAGTGGGCCAACTGACCAATCAGAGCATACTGGGCTTTTCAGGAGGGCGGTAGGGGCAGGAGCTCAAACACAGCATTTCAGAAAGAAGGTGCAAAGAGGTGCTTACAGCGCAGCCGGTATAAGAAAAATAAAGCGTTTTTTTTAACATTTAAGTATGTAAACATGTTCTAGTAGAAACCCAAAATACAAGTATGAACCTAAAAATTAGCATAATGGGTCCCCTTTAATGGAAGAGAGTGAGACAATGACAGTATGATGGGTGCAGACCTGCTCTAGACAGGAACAGAGACATGGCCCCGGACCCAGAGCCTGACTCCAGCACGCGGTCTCCCTCTGTGACGTCCATCATCATCAGCATCGTACCTGCATCCTGGGAAAAGACAGAGACAAAATCTGTAAGAAGAACCAGGAATGCATGTGGGACTGTGACACACAAACAAGTGCTGTACCTTAGGGTAGGCGATGGCCGGCCCCCTCTTCATTAACAGCACATAATCCTCCAGACTGGCCCGGCGTACAAGGAGGCGAACCCCCCTGCCCGTCTTCAGAAAGCTACCTGCGGGCTGCCCGGCTATGTCGTCGTGCAGGACGATCCCCCAGCTGCTCTGCAGTCGCGTCCCGGGCCGAAGCTCGAACATCTTTCTGAACTCCACCCGGTTCTTCTTACGATACTCAGCGACAAGCAGCTCCCCAAACGCGAGCGAGCTCTCCCCGGGAAGAAGAGTGGGCGATGTCACACTTTCTCCTGTGTCTGAAGTCTCCATAGCTGCATGTGATGCATGATGGGTACCTGAATCCTCCTCTTTAGGATGTCCACTTTCCTCTTGTGATGCATGATGGGTACCTGAATCCTCCTCTCTAGGATGTCCAATTTCCTCTTGTGATGCATGATGGGTACCTGAATCTTCCTCTCTAGGATGTCCATATCCCTCTTTTGATGCATGATGGGTACCTGAATCCTCCTCTTTGGGATGTCGACTTTCCTCTTGTTGTGTGCCCGTCACCTGGATGTTGTTTGTGTCTTCTTGCTGGTCCTGCTGCTCCCTCAGTTGCATCACCTCCTGGGTCAGGGCGTCCTGGGGGAGCAGGCTGCTGATCCTCTCCAGGGGGGACAGGGGTCGTCTCCGTCTGGACAGCAGTGCTTGCCTGGAGGTCAGCTTGGCGCTCAGGGGTGAGGAGTCTGAGCTGTCACCCTGGTTTTCGTTACATTTCACAGAAGCAGTTGAAAAGGTTCTTATCTCCCTCCTACATTTATGGAGTATGAGATGTCTTTGACAGGAAGTGCTGATTCTCACCAGTCTGTGCATGACCAGCAGTCCAAAGGGCATCTGAACAGCCATTACTTCATTATTAGAACATCATATGTAAACTAAAAGCAAAGGCTATATCTTGAGATCCCATCCAGTGAATTAAAAGCTGATGAAATTGATACAAAATGAGTGCAGTTGTTAAATATAATATGAATTACTGCGAAATAAACAATATATAATAGTAAACTGGTTGAAATTTCACTTACTCCATTCACAGTGTAACTGACAGCTGGCTCGTCTTCATTTCCCCTCTGTACTGTATTTACCACCAAGGAGGTCACCATGCTGGAAAAACCATGTGAGCTGCGTCATAACTCAGCGACAGGTGTAGTAATTGAAGATAACCAGCAGAGGGAGACATTATAGCAATTCATTTTTTAATATATTTATGCCTCATTCTAAGCTCAAATAGGCATTGTACTGTGAAATACAGCAGTTTTAACACTCTCTTTGCTTTTGTTATTTCGTTTTCTGTCTTACTGTTTAATAAATTGGCTTTGGTTACGTATAATGCAAATATATGAAGTGAGTTTGGCATCACAAACAGGTCCAGAAAGGTAGTTTTTCGGATAACTGTCTTCTTCTACGCAGGAATTTACAGCAGAGAACTTCATTTGTTGTTGATGCGTTCAAGTGCTGTAAAAAAAATCGTAATTATGGCAATGGGATATCCAACAAAGTGATGCAGAGATAAAAAAAAAAAAAAAAACGTATACATTGTATTATTTATTTGTAGTTATAGAACAAACGGGGATACTTAAGTTATGGTGTCAGTTTTATGTTATTAAGTTCTTAAATGCATCAACTGGTTGTGTGCTAAATTTATTTACAGCTGCTATTGAGATAAAGCATTTAAACTAGTGAAAAGAACAAATCATGTCCAGCTAGATAAGATTGTAAGGAGGACAGTAAGATACAGGACAAAAGGGGCATCCTGGAGAAAGTACTGCGAGTCAATTGAGAACTGCGAACCATGTGTGAGAGGTTTTGGGGAATGATTAAAAAAGGACAGGAGGGATCCTGTTTGAGTAATGGAAACGAATTAGCAGCAACCAATAACGAAAGGCTGAGATAATGGTGAATACTTATACAGTACACAGGTCCAATATTTTGTCAGAAGAGGGAAGAAGAGGCCACGCAAGGGAATCAAAGAATGCACTAAAGGGGAACATCATTATCATCAATAGTTTCATATAATGCTTATTGCTCATTATTATTATTATTATTATTATTATGATTATGATTATTGTTATGATTATGATTGGGCTATATATAATTGTTATCATTTAACTCAGCTTTATAGGTTCTGTCTCAACCATACTATATGTGCACATTTACTACTTTTTGTATATAAAAACAAAACATTGCAATTTGCAGACTTTGCTAATGTATATAGTATGTTATTCTATGTTCATATTTTAGATTTTTTTAATGCTAGTATATTTATAGTGTATTCCAATATTCTTTATATTGCGTATTCTACAGATATATTTCTCCAGTGTTGATATGTACACTTTATTTACTGTTCCGGTGCATTTCCTGGTTAACCTGCTGCTTTAACACAACAATTTCCCCAATTTGGGATCAATAAAGCACATCTATATATTTATATGCATATAAACAGGTTTGGCTGTTACGAGGAGACCTGAAGGCAACCTGCTTGTTGGGGTTGTCTGGCAGCAGCAGCAGCCAATGGGAGGGGGCGGTGCTCCTGACTAGTGATGGGAATTACGGCTCTTTTTAGTGAGCCAGATCATTTGGCTCAGCTCACCAAGAGGATCCGGCTCTTTCGGCTCCCAAACGGCTCTTAGTTTTACCACTTCTGCCTTTTATAATTCAACCAAATTTAGCGCTGTTTTGACCTATGATTAGTATGTGTGCACATATATCACTTAAATTATTCAATATAATTATACTAAACCTTTTAATTTCCAGAATACCATCATGTTACATGGTGCTTCGTTTCCGACTGTCACTCATCTTGTCTGCTACTTGTCTTGCACTTCTCTCTTTCTCTCCTCCTCTCCCTCCTGCTCTGTACGTGTAGACTGTCAACACCCCACCGCCTCTCCCTGCTTGATGCTATGATCCTTGTCAGTCATCACCTGATTGGTCGCACGGACGTCATTAACACAACATTCAGTCACAGTCAGTGCATGGAGTGCTCGTGGCGCGGAGAAGATCATCCTATCATTCTGCCTTGAATTAATTAAAGAAAAAAGAAAAAAAAGAAAAACGTCTCTCGGACGGGAGCCGGCTCTTATCGTTCACTTAAAAGTAGTGATGGTGAGATGAAGCTTCATGAAGCATTGAAGCTTTCCAGCAAATTGGTTCGGAAAAGGGTTCATTACTCGAGGCTTCATGTGCACACGAAACCATCTGGTGGCCAAAGAGTGTACAGCAGGCAGATATGCTCCTAACCATGTGATCTGTGATATACTGTAAATCTATTACCATGTAATCCATTTATATCTATATAATATATAATATATTTTCTATTTTCTTGTAAGTATATTATGAGTATATAACATGCATGTATAATAAACTGTAATTGTATTGTAGTGTAGTGTAATATAATATAATAATGGCAGTAGGAGTAATATTAGTGTTCTGTGTCACTTCTGGAAAGTGTCATTGGTTTAACCAGTGAAGATCTGAACCACTTCATGAACCAGTGAGCGGTATGCAGCGAGGCTTCGGACGTCATCAATGACGTAATTGGTCTAAAACGATACAAGCCTCGATGTGCGCATCGTGGAGAACTTTCTGGATTACTCGACACACGCTCCGAAGCCTCGGCACAGCACATAACATCATAAAATCTTCTTCTAATCATCTTAAAAGAGCCGGCTCTTTGAACCGGCTCGTTCGCGTCCAACACATCACTACTCCTGATACTGCTACTGCGCATGTCCCTCAGTCGTCCACACGTGGTTGGTTCTGTGTAAACCACGCATACAGACGCAGCAGCGGTCTCAGAAATGGCGGCCGACGGTGGCAGCTCTTCGCTGCTGCAGCTACCTTGCGTTTTCTCACCAAAATCACGACAATACCTAGCGCTGTGTGCCCAGGACGGCAGACTGCGTATCTGGAACACAGATAGTAAAACACTTCACCAAGAGTTCGTGCCTTCAGCCCATTTGAGTGCAACTTGTGTCTGCATAGCCTGGGGACCATGCCGGACAGTCAAGGTACGTGAGGCTGCTCGAAGCCAGGCCCTAGTAAGCTATAGCTTCAGTTTCCTACAGAAGTGAGCACAATAAATGCAGAAAAAGTGTCACTATTCTTAAAGGAGATGCTACAGAAAGCTTTCAGCTACGTGTTAACTGCGGGACGCTTCCATGTGTCCGACACAGAGTTAACTAACCACGTTAGCAGCTAGCTAGCTTTCACCAGCTGCGCACATGTTAGTCCCACATGGTAGTCTAGTGTAGAAAACATGGGACAGTGTTTTAATCTGCTGTTTCAGGGTGATCTAAATCTAAAGAATACTTAGAGTTAACCACATTAACCCGATCATTTGATTCTCACTCTATAAAGACAGTTAGTACTGTAAATAAAGTCATTATTAAAGTTAGCCCAGCAAAAGCTTCAGGAGCGTGTGCCACCATGACACTTTCTGGGAGGTGAGGTTAGAAAAAAGTTTCACCTCAGTTTTTATGCACCAAATATTTGGGACAAGCTCCCAGAAAACTGCAACTCTGAGTTCTTTTAAATCAAAGCTTCAAACTTTCCTGTTTGCTGCTGCCTTTTATTAAACCAGATCATTATCTAATACTGCTCTAGAGCTTTTACTCTTGTGTTATATTCTATTTTAGCTTCTATCCTAGCTTTTATTTTTAGCTTTGTTTTTATTTTCTAATCTTTTTAATGTTTTTATGTTTTTATAACTGTTTTAATTGTCTTAATGTTCTTGAATGTTTGTGAAGCACTTTGAATTGCCCTGTTGCTGAAATGTGCTCTACAAATAAAGCTGCCTTGCCTTTCCTCAGTGTTAATGCTGGCTATTGGCAATTTGTAAACCCAAGTAAAGTTTAGTTTAGTAGTTTTATGACAGATGTTTAAATATTGAATCGTGATTATGGTTTTTAATAGTGTAAGGAATGTGTTCATTGTGTCCAGGTGTGTCCACTACTTAGTAATAGGTTGCTGAGCCAAGCACATTTTTCAAATGTCAATTACTAGTATTCAGTCATTTGTTTTTATCAGCTGTCAGTGCTGGTATAGATTGTTAAACTGGTCAGTGGTGTAATAAACTGCGATTTTAATACAAGTAAAGACATAGCCTCCATGTGAATTACATCATACTTATATCATTATTTGTGGAGTTTTAAGTAGGTTTACATTTACATTTTTGTGCTGTGTTTTCAGGAGGGGCCTCAGAGGAAGAAGAGGAAATCGGAGCCAGGTCAGGTGGAGGAGAAGGCAGACCTGTTGGCGATGGGCACAGCAGCGGGCAGTGTGCTCATCTACAGTACAGCAAAGGGAGCACTGCACTGTACCCTGGTGAGTCTGACACTCTCATCCTCGTTTGAATACTACATCCTAATTTGTTTGTCCTATTTTTCTTTCCGCCTGGGAAAGGTTACTTCATACAGTTCATGACGATATCTTTGCATGTGGAGAATCTGTAACCTGGAAATTAATTTGAATGTTTTTATGAATTTGTATTAGGGCTGTCGACCGATTTCAAATATTTAATTGTGATTAATCACATTTTTTTCATAGTTAATCGCAAATTAATCACATAGCTGTCTCAGTGTGCTGACTTGACTATGACTTGTCCCAAACGACATGTGATTATCATAAAGTGGGCATGTCTGTAAAGGGGAGACTCGTGGGTACCCATAGAACCCATTTACATTCACATATCTTGAGGTCAGAGGTTAAGGGACTGCTTTGAAAATGGCCATGCCAGATTTTGTATAATTTTGGAGCGTTATTTAGCCTCCTTGGCGACATGCTAGTATGACATTGTACCAATGGATTCTTCAGGTTTTCTAGTTTCATACGATACCACTATCTTCAGTCTAGCTTTAAAATTGACCCCGCTACAACATAAAAATCGTACTGCGTTAAGGAAATTAGTGGTGTTAAAACGAATTTGCGTTAACTTTGACAGCCCTAATTTGTATTAGTGTTCAGTTTTGAATAATAGGATAATTTGTTTCCCACTGCTAACTTATCATTTTCTCTCTGCCAGGATGGAGGCCATAGCGGAGGAGTGAATTGTGTCGAGTGGCACCCTGAAGACAGTTTATTATACAGCGGCTCAGATGACACAAACATCATAGAGTGGGACCTGCAGACAGGCAAGGCGCGAAGGTCAGTATCTACTTTATTACACTTTATTCTGCGCTGGTGGGAGTCACTCCATTCACATCACGATCCCACCACTCCAGGCTCCGATTCTGCCATCCACACACAACTCCATACAGAAGTAGCAGCCTTTACTCCACAGTTGTTAGTCATTTTTATAATATCTTTTTTCCATATTGTTATTGTAATTTTTATATTCAAAATTTATGTTCTTGGCTTTTGCAGCAGTTTGCCTGTGTTTTTATTTCCTCTTTAAGCTGAAGTAGGCGAGATTGGAGAAAATATAATTGAAAAGAAAATATTTTTGTAAAACGGTCGCTATATCCTGACAGCAGTACATGAAACAGGTAACCTGGAAAAAACAAACATGTGCCTCTGTGTCCTCCGGTGTCCTCCGGTGCTCCTAAAGGCACCTGCAATATTTCACATATCGGAGGAAAACAACCAATCAGAGCCGAGCTGGAGTCTGCCGTCCAGCCTCCGTCTATGAGAGCCGGCTGTCAATCACTCACAAACTCCTACCGAATGGTCAAACTAGGCAGCGCTGATCAAATATGAATCAATATTCTGTTACTGTAATGCCTATTTCTCACCTCAAATGTTTTCAGAAACATCTTGTAATGTACTGTTTAGCTGTAAAATGAGAAAGTATGTCACCCGGCAGCCATGTTGAGAGAGGGAATGCCATGCACCGCTCACATGGCCAAAGCACAGCCAATAGGAACGCTCTCTCTCTGAAATGTCCCGTGATTGGTCAAAGTCTCCCGTCACGGGCTAGATTTTCAAAAAGCCTGAAAACAGAGCCATGAGGAGGAGCAGAAGTCTAGTTATCTCTCAGAACTCTTTTATTACAATATGCTGAAAGGTTTTTATAGAATGTTTGGCCAATGATGCTAAAAAATTGTTGCCTACTGAAACTTTAATATGTTTATTGTGTTCACCAAACACCGAGGCAAATTCCTTGAATGTGAATAACCTACTTGACTGTCTTTCTCCTCGTCCTCGTTGGGGCTGATCTATATATCAATATATCGATATCGTGATATGAGACTAGATATCGTCTTAGATTTTGGATAGTAAATGCGGACTTCAGTGGCCTAAATCCGAATTCAGCATCAAGGCTTGCAGTGTGAATGTAGCCTTAGATATACTAATATGTTTTAAAAAAAGGAATATGGTAACAATTGGAGTTCTTCCTGATCTGTCCAGAACTGACTGAACCAAAGTCTAAAAAGGATGCTGTTAGATTTCTGAATAGATATAACATATCACATCCAGAGAGAGCTGCAGTCTGTAGTACAGTGCCAGATGAAATGGGGAAAGTATCATAACAGCGGCTTGTATATCCGCCGTCTTCGGTTTCCCTTTTTGAATAACAAATACAGACTACCGCTATTGGTGTGGTGAGTTATTTCATCTCACGCAGGTGCAGGATGTACGGGGTAGTTGGCCGTTGACTGTAGTCTTTGCGGTGTGTTCGAGTGCAACTTTTTGGCCGAGACAACGGCGACGTGAGGCGACGCAACGGTCGGCCTTTATCGCCGCTGGTTCTTTGATGTCGGGTTGGTTTGTCTGGGCCTCAAGAATGCTAGCTAAATTTACCACAGATAGCTTAAGTATAGGGTTTGCATTGTGATAACAAGGGCCAGTGGATGCAAATCCTTCCAAGGAAATAACAGACTGGCTGTGGGACACAGTCAGTTCTGCTGAATGGAGTGCCATAAGTTATTGATTATCTGGTTTGATTAAAACAAAACCAAAGGACGTCTCGACTTTGATTAACTACCAACTTTTTTTTTACTGCTGCTGCATCTGTTTTCATACGCATTGCTGTAAACTTTTAGCTTCTTGTATACTGTCAAACCATCACCTGTACTTTGCTCAAAAAGAATGGTGTGTTTTAAAAGCACCTCTCTGAACAATGGAACTGTTATAACCTTTAAACAGCCCGTGATATTTCCTTACCAAAGCAGTTGCTATTGGTCTCAACTTCTCCTAGAAAAGACACAGATAGTTTGAAAGATCAGAATGTGGATGCGACCTAACGGCAGCTCTACCGCCGACGTCGGGACCCGACACTTAAATACACCAACAAGCCATAACATTGAAGGCTCTACCATCATGCGTTTAGTATTTCATCATAAACACCGTATTCCTCCAGTGATTTAGTAGCAGCACAGTCAGCGGATACAATCACGAGCCGTAATGTCACCATGAATCCTCACTAAAGCCCATTCGTGCACCCACAAAATGGTTTGGAGAGTGGTGGGAGCGTTTTGTACATTTCTTTACTGCTATCAGATGGAGTGCAATAGTAAATGTAATGCTGTTGAATGTAGCCGTAAAGTTTCAGGCTCTTCACATACATACACCAAAGCGAAACGCTGGAATGAAAGACTCGGTAGAGAAAGTGCTACTTAGATCTGACAACGGAGAACAAAGCTTGGTGCTTGTGATGTCGACAGTGGAACAAATGGAATTCCATAAAAATGCAGTTAGAAGATAAACCTTCCTCAAAATGCACAAACCCAGTAGTCATTGTGTCTTTTATTTGTTTCCCCCAGTAAGTGGAAGGCGGACCGTGCAGCGGTGACCAGTCTGTGTGTGAGCCCCGATGGCAAACTGCTGCTCTCAGCCGGTCAGATCATCAAGATGTGGGACTTGGACACCAAGGAGGTTTACAGGGTGAGTGTCACGTTTACACATCTTATTTAGTTTCATATCTGTTGATTTATTACCCCAGAGGCCTGTACTATGAAGCAGGATTTGGGGTTAGCGAGGTAACTTCAGGTTTAACTCCTGAGTTTTCTATCCTACGACGGTGGTTCACTTCTTACCGGGTTAGATCGCCATGGTAACTTATGCTGAACACCTAACCTGCTCCGGAGCAGGTTATGTTCCAGATAAAAGATTTACTCGTATAAAAGCACCGCCTACTGTCCAATCGGAGCTCGGTGCGCAGATCGAATGATATTACACAAATACGAAGAAGTTAAAATCCCAATCCCGGCTAAAAGCAACACAGTTTTAACTGACAAATGCAGGAAGGACAGCTGGCTGTATGATGTATGTGCTTACCTTTTTGAATTATGTTTTGTTTTTTTTAATCGCTCTCAAGTCCGTTTCACACTGCTGGTGTCTGGGACGCAGCTGAAAGAAGGCTGAAATAGTCATACACGCCACATAATTTTCAAAGGGTATAATGTACACTACTGTAATATATTCATCTTTTCTACTTTGAAAGCTTTTTATTATATCACTGCCCCATCTAGACGACTATATCTGACTTTTGAATATTCCGTTAAATTTATAAGTTAATTTCCGCATTCACACATCATCTTTTCTTTTGTCAGCTGTCCTTACTGCATTTAGCAGCTTCAACATTAGTCTGGATTATGTGTTTAACTTAATATTTGTCTAATATGATAGTTTGCTCTTCCTTTGTAAAATCTGCCGCTCTGCTGTCAGTAGACTTGTCCATGTTTGTGATTGGTCACATGCTGCAAACACCGCGCCTTTTATGTGAGCGCGCTCGTAGCCAGATTGACAAACCCTCGGTTGATTTGCCGAGTTGATAACCACCGTCGTAGGACCGCTTAGCGGGATCGCAGTTGTTAGGGTTAGTTTTAAGCGAGAAGATACCCTGGGTATGTTGAACTCGCTTCGTGGTACAGGCCTCTGGATCAACTGTTGTGGGTTTTAATGTTATATGCTAGAAGACACACTACAGAATATACGCTATTAAGTGCAAATATCTGATTCCAGTAGAGATGACCGGCCGATGAGTCTTATATTTCCGATATTTTTGGCAATCATATTTATAGTGGCACGGACATTAACGTCATACACACACGCATGTCGTCGACGTGGAAGTTCTTCAGTGTTGCAAGTGCAAAATAAGCCGTAGAAGAACAACCTTAAAATATTTGAAACAACTAATTTAATCAGACACTTGTTATATTGTAATTAATTCCCATGATGCTGCTTAGAGTCATCACAGTGACCAGCTTGTCTGCTGACCGCACAGGGTTAAATATAAAATAGATATTATAGAGGGAATTATGACCTGTTTAACTTCCCTAACACTAAGCCCTAAGCGGCTTATAATACATAATTAAAACTAGCAATGCCAAGATTTTTTTTTTAAAATCAAATAGTTCAATAAGAATACAATCATTTATTTCCTAATGATTTGAATTGTGTGTTTTTTAGGTATACAGCTAACGGTTATTTCATTATCTATTAATCTGCAGATTATTTTCTAGATTAATCGATGAATCTTTTGAAATAGTTGCAGATTATTTTTCTGTCGATCAACGAAACAATTAATCAACTAATTGTTGCAGCTCCAGTGTTTTTAGATGACAATAACAAAGTAAATGGATAACATTTAGAATTTTTGACGGTTTACAATGACTTCGGGACGGTTACAATTATTTTTGGCACGGTTGCAGGATGGTGGTTAAAAAAGTTAGTGTGGAGCTTTGCTGTCAATTAAATGTCTTAGAAAATCGGAATAGGAAGGTCAGAAAATTGCAATCAGTGCATCTCTAGATCCCAGTTTAGTTGGAGAGAAACGATGAGGCTTATAAACCAGTCAAACTGATGTTTTCAGCAGAATTGATTCAACTGTCCTGCTCTTTGTCATCGTTCCCTCTGCAGAAGTTCACAGGCCACTCTACGGCTGTGACGACCCTTCGCTTTGCCACCACGCGACCTCCCGACAGCAACGGTCTCTATTTCCTGTCTGGTGCTGCACACGAACGACTGCTCAGTGTTTGGTGAGTGCCCGTTCCCTGTTGTTAGTGACATCATTTGAAATCTACTGCTATTTGTCTGGCTTTGATTGCCATGCTCATTTGAACTGACACGAAGTTGTCTCACTGCAGGCAAGTACGACAAGATGGGAAGGACAAAAACTCAGTCGTGTCCTTCACACTGACGGACGAGCCACGACACATCGACCTCGTCGCGTCCACCACCAAGGAAGAGGTCAGAGTTGACAAAATGTCTTCACATTACAGACGTCTTAATGTATACTAGGAGTGTTAACGATTATATGTATTTGGAGAGAGCGTGGGATTTAAGCACTTGCTTCAAGCTTTCCTAAAGTGTTCCTCCCTGTGGTGTAATTATGGAGCTACACAGACATATTGCCTGTTTAATGTAACCTTATTTACCTTGTGTGAATGTTTGTGTGTTATCTGTTTCCCACAGGCGGTGAGGCTGGCAGTGGTGTGTAAGGACGGGCAGCTGCATCTCTTTGAGCACTTTTTAAATGGGTAAGCCCTTAAAACACTGCATACTGTACTAGGCAACATATGGCAGTGTTAGGTAACTAACATTTGAGCACTTGGAAAAAGCAATTACTTTTTTATGTTTAAGAGACATTATGTATTCCTCTCGCTGTTTCTCCGTCCATAACGTTTGATTCAAACAAAGGCAGCATCTCAAACTGAAAGAGTGGGTTGCTCTTCTGTTACAGCTCTACTCTGAATAGTTAAAACTTTTAGATGCAGAGCATCTCCATGGAGGCTGAAAGTCATTTTCACATTTGGTATGTTTGCCCCCTAGAGGCTGTTAGAGGACATTGCACTGCTAACAGATTGAGACACTGATCACTTCTCTGCTCTGCAGTGATTCGAACTTTGGGTTGAATAAGGAATCTCATCTAACACATTTTATACGATGTTGTATACAGGGTTTATGCTATACTTTTTTTTTTTTTACGGCCAATTTTGCCATTAATCTTCCAGAATTCCGGACAAATGTTTTTGAATAACTATAAAATAACCTACATTTGACATAAATTAAAGATAAATTAAATGAAGAAGCAGTCGGAATAAATAAAATAATAGGCCGGTCGGTCTGTTTTCCACCTTCGTCCAATTCAAATTAGTGTTGTGTGGCTCATAGGGTTGTAGCCTACCCAATAGTTTGAAGATTCACTCGTAACGTTAGCATTCGAATTATTATTAATAACTTGCCGAAACATTGCGTGCAGTTCACCTTCTCTTCTCCTCTCTGTCTCTCTCAAACACGTACACACTCACAGCCAGCGTGGCGCCACATCTTTGTAACTGTCCAAAAGTCAAAACTTATTGAAGAAACATAGATGTAATCATTATTTATATCATAATTATAGTGGCTTGGTCCGAGCCACTTTGTTTATTTCACATTTACAGTCAGCTGGCTGTGTAGGAAGACGGCTTTTTTATAGCACATGTGAATGGACAGCCAGCAGACCGTGAGGAGATATTTGCTGAATACGACAAAATGTTTTGGATTAGAAGCACAGCGGAGTGGAGGCGTTTAAACTTTTGTATAATTTTTATATTTAGTTAATAATTAAGTTTTCTTAACGACATATCTTACAATATTAGGCCATTTAATATGCTACAACTGAATTTATTTATTTATTTATTTGATCATTTAATCTGCCAGACAACTACACGTGACGGCGGCAAAAAGTCGGCATATGCCGGCTAACGTAAACGCTGGTTGTATACTAGGCTTGCTCATGTCCTGTCTAAACATCTGTACCCTCAGGCCCTGTAAGAAGCCGTTGTCCCCCTCATCTACGGTGCAAATGTCAGACACAAAGGACTCCCCGGTGCCGATCCCACTGCTGGCCGCCGCCCTCGGAGCTGATACGCAGACGGTGATGATGGCCTACGGCAACCACCTACAGCCTGTGATGGAGAAAGTGGTAAGTACACAGGAGGCTGCGGAAATGCACGCGTTTCACTACTAGAATTAGACCACTATGAAGATGGGCTTGGACAGCCATGTTTTGTTTCGCTTCACTTCTTCTCCATATCTCCTTTATAGAAGAGTTGATTATCCTGGTGTGTGTTCTTGTGCTGTATAAGCAACCGGACGAAAGATCTTACTACATTTTCCTGGAAGTCAGAAACATATGGCTGTGACTTGTATTCCACATGTTGGATAATAATTAGGGCTGGGACGACAGCTTATCTCCCGATTCGATACCATCCTGATACTTGGGTGCCGGATCAATATGTATTGCGATTTTTTAAGTGCTGCGATTCGATATTACATTTATTGCATTTTTTTTAACACTAGACCATGGGGAAAAGTTGAATCATACACTTCTAAGGACTTTTACTTTGGAAAATCTCTATATTAATACAGTAAAAATGTTGGATTTTCAGGATGTATGTAGTCAGAGATGTCCTGAAGTCAAATATATCAGTCATTGTCAGGAATTATTTATTACATTATTTTACAACAACCCAAAAATCAAAGAATAAAGACATTTCCCTCACGTATTAGTGGACACATAATGTTTTATACTTCTGGTGAATATAATCCACTCAATCTTATTTCCATACATGTATGTTGTATATAAATATCCCTTTAACACCTTATTTTGAAAACCAGACGTAAGATGTTAATCAGCTTTGGTAGCTTCAGAGAAATGTTAAGTTGCTATTGTCAGCCTTTAAAAACCTGCATTCGCCAAGCTGTTGATTGACCTGCCACGCTCCCTCCTCTTATCTGTTCAGGAGATCAACACAGCAGAGCGACACGTCTGTTTAACCCGGGATGTTCAGACCAGCTTGTCCCTCTCCATGGAGACCACCGTTTCCAAGGTAACAATCAAGTGTTCCTGTCTTTTAATATGAGTCAAGAAGACTGACGTAGCCTGGGCATGTTCTCCACACACCCTTTATATGGTCTTACTTGCCAATCCATTAAACTATAACTGTGACTGAGGATGAAAAGCTGAGGTTTTGTTTCTGTGTTCCAGGTGAAAACCCCAATTGTGAACGCCAAGAGCAGAGTGTTGGTCCCAGGGCTTCCTGGTCACCAAGCCCCCGTCAAGGGAACCCCACAGGGGTCAGAGAAGAGGAAAAAAGACACAGACACCAAAGAGGTGGGTTCACTGATGATGATGATGATGATGATGATGATGGCTCACTGCGTCTCTGATGGCTTTTTGGCTCAGACTCCAAACAACTTGTTTGCATTTCAGAGTTGGTGCAGGGGATTAGTCACCGAGGTTATAATAGTTTTGAATTGTAAATTATTTTTTGACTTTTCGATTTTATTTTAGTTTTAGTTAGTTTTTCAGAAAGGTTTAGTTTTTATATATTTAGTAGGGTTGTCAAATTTGACCCGATAATAACACGTTAACGCAAATTCATTTTAACGCCACTAATTTCTTTAACACATTAACACAACTTGTGATTTTTAGGTTGTAGCGGGCTCAGTATTAAAGCTAGAGTGAAGATACTGGTGTTATATGAAACTAGAAAACCTAAGAAATCCATTAGTGATGATGATTGTCATACTAGCTTGTCGTGAAGGAGGCTAAATAACGCTACAAACAAGTCATAGTCAAGTCAGCACACTGACACACTGACATCTGTTGTTGCCTGTTGGGCTAGAGTTTTTCATGTTATGATTTGAGCATATTCTTTATGCTAAATACAGTACCTGTGAGGGTTTCTGGACAATATCTGCCATTGTAGTGTGTTAATTGATTTCCAATAATAAATATATACACACATTTACATAAAGCGAGCATATTGGTCCACTCCCATGTTGATAAGAGTATTAACTACTCAACAAATCTCCCTTTAAGGTACATTTTGAACAGATAAAAAATGTGCAATTTATCGTGATTAAATATTTGAATCGATTGACAGCGCCAGTGCTTATCAAAGGATAAGAAACAGTTTAATGTACTGGAGAAAATCTTCTCTGAAATCATTTTCACATTCTGGCTACACTGAATACAAACTGTGAGAACATGTTAAACATAGTGCTTTGCATGCCTTCAGACTCGTTTTCGTGATAAATCTGTGTGATATTGGTGTTAAAGCTGGCTAAGATGGGTACATTTAGTGTGTGAACTGATATCAGCCAATTCCTGTTTGACCTAAAACCTCTCTGTCCTCCTGTAGATGTCGATAGCGGAGCGACTAGGTGAAATCGATCTGTCTACAGTCTCCGGCGGGAAGGGGACTCCTAAAGGGACGGCCTCTTTACAGACAGACAATTTTGCAGTGCTGCTGGTGCAGGGCCTGGAGAGCAACGACGCCAACATCCTAAATGTAAGTGTTCTTCCCACAGTCTGAGCTCTGAAAGGAAACATTCAAGTTTGATAAATGGAGAAGTGAATTTCCTCCGTTTGGTTTGCCCACAGATTTCTGCTCATTTTCCATTCAGAAGGTTAAAAGGACATGTACTACCAGCCAAAAGTTTAATTCATTTGGGTGTGAACATTTTAAACCCAAATCCCTAAAACATCTGTCACACCAAGTCTGGATGTTTCTGCTTCCGTAAGCTCAAACTTGTAAAAGCTTTTACAATTAAGCAGGTTGACCTGAATGTCCTGGGTGACACAAAACATGAGCCTATACTTTATATTAGTCAAATCTTAATATCTTAGTTTTTTTCCCCTCCCTTTCTCTCCCACAGAAAGTTTTTCAGACTCGTAAAGACATGGTGATAAAGAAAACGGTTGCTCGGTTACCCCTCCCTGCTGTTTTACCTTTGGTGGAAGAGGTGAGTCTCTCTACTGTACAAACCACTGCATATTTATTCCTCAGTGAAGTTGTTAACTCTGTTCAATGGTTCACTGCAGTTTTTAAATCAACCCTTTATCTCCTCTCCTGTAGATCACAAAGAGGCTCCAAGGGCATCCTTTCATGTAAGTCCAAGCTTTACAGATCAACTGTAAGCATTCAAGTGGCTTCAGTTGACACTGTCTATACATCAGACCGGCACATACGGGTATTTTGCAAAGAGTCAGAGCCGCGGCACCTTTTGGGGGATAGAAAAATCGAAGATCCCGTAGACTTCAACACAATTTGACGCGTTTAATTTATAATTTTGACAAATTCGTATGCATTCATCTCTCGTTATACAAACGTTTGTTATACAAACGTTTGTTTTACACGCGTCTAATAGTTATTTTGCAATCTTGCCTGAACCTGAGTGATCGCGATACCTTAATAAATTTAAGGTTGAACGCCGCCATGTCCCTTCAGTCTCCTCCCGTCCCACACAGTGGCAGGATATTGCTTAACCAGACTTATATACATATTTGATAGAATCATGTTAGGCTAAATGTTGTCCGAAATCAAGATGTTATAACCAACATGTTAATAGCCAACTGTTTGATCTATAGGCTGAGATTTAGTTGGAGACGACAGTCTGATGCTGCTATAATGTTAATTAATTACTGCAGCAGCCTCCCACCGTAGCTCCCGTTAGCTAGCCATGCTAGTTACTGTCACCAGCATCATTTGCCACACTGACAGTGAATATTCACGTATCGTATGTGCCTCAAATCAAAGCCTCACTCAACCCGCTACACAACAGCTTTTCGCCATTTTCTCTCCTGTGACGGCGAGTTTCTTTCCCCCAAACGGGAGCGCAGCCTCGGAGATGACGCCATGCTGGTCTGGTCTATAGCTTGGAGCCCTAGAGGCCCTCTATTATATCTTTTTTAGGTCATGGCAGGGAAACAAATCCGAGATCAGCGTTTTTAGATTTATTGTTGGTGCAACCAACTACACAGCAACTCTTCAACGTAGCGTTATTACTATTACCGGTTTGTTCAAAGTAGAAGTTTGGAGACATGTTTCAACTTCTTCTGTTTACGCTGTTACCGTCTATGAGGGACACGGGATTGTTTTCTCCTAAAAGGGGGGGTTGTCATGCGAGAGTACTCTGGATGACGTATTACCGGTCTGATGTATACTGATTAGAAATAAGTCACTAATGCAGACGGTGATGTTTGTGTTGCTGATTTTTACTTTCCATTATAAAAACATCATGTTGATCATTTACAATCATGCAGTTCTGACTCCCACCTGACAGGATATTCATTTTGTTCCTTCCCACAGGGCGGTTTTAATGGTACGGTGGCTCAAGGCCGTGCTCATGCACCACACATCATACCTGGCATCGGTGAGTTACCATCATCACATTGTGCCCATACGAAGCCACCAGACTCCAGTTTGCATCTGCTTGTTTGACTTGTACCATAATGTCTTCTGTTCAGACGGCACACTTAAGACTCTCCACGGTCTACACAGTGCATAATGTGATTCCCCTAAGCACAGCACACAGCAGTTTAAATAACACAAGCATACAAACAAACGCACAGCACCCTTCCCTTTGTCGACATTCATGTTTAATCTCAGTTAGATCTGCAGCCATTACCTCCCACCACACAGCAGAGATTATGCGATTGCCTGTGTGTGTCGACTCCAACCAAAATATCTCCATAACCAGCAGCCGAATACCCATTTATTATGCACATTGATGCTGGAAAGATGAGGAAACCCTGTGTGACCTTTACCATATCACTGTCAGTCGGCCAACGTTTTGATTTTCAGCTGACATATCCCCTGACCTGTGAGGTCATACAGACAAAACATTTGCTGTTCAGATTGATCTTAACAAGAGAAAACCTTACCCTTTCTATGAACTGTTTTCTTCAACTTTCTACACTTTATAAATGTGAGTTCAAGTCTGCTGGCTAGCCTTATGTATACATTATAGGAAAGCATTAAGTAATGGAGGATGTGAGACCTTGGCAGAGGTCTGCTCATCGTCGAGTGCCGTCTTGTTTGTGTGTTTTCTGCTGCTGAAATGTTTTTACCTCCAACTAATCCATCTGTGTATCCCAACAGCTGCCAGACCTGGTTTCCCAGCTGGGAGTGCTTTATCACATGATTGAGAGCAGAGTGAAGATGTTCCACAAGCTAACGAAGCTGCATGGGAAACTCTATCTCCTGATGACACAGGTAGGTGTCAACCATGTACACAAATGAGCACAGTATCTTAAGTGTTTTTATGAATGGACTCTGATGTTATAGGTATGAATCGGGTGGTAGCGATAGCTTAGATTCCCCTACTTGATGATGATGTAGTGCCCAATAGCACCCTGCAAAAGTGCAAAATGTCCTCCCAGCTCATTGTTGGAAACTTGACTCTGAGTTCCCAAACATCACCTGTGGGCAGAGAGGATTCTTGCATTTGAGTTAGGGCTGCTCGATTATGGCAAAAATCATAATCAAGAATATTTTGGTCAACGTTGAGATCATGATTATTTAACACGGTTACTCATTGACTTTGGAACCAACATCCATTTAGAAAGAACAATTTTTAGCCTACGTTTTAAAGTTAAATGCATCATTGTGGTGCCATTTGGGGGTAAAATTAAAGGGCCAGTGTGTAGCATTTCGGGGATCTATTATCAGAAATGGAATATCATATTAATAACTTTTCTTTAGTGTATAATCACCTTAAACTAAGAATTGTTGTTGAGCCCTTCATATCTACATAGGGAGCGGGTCCTCTTCATGTAGTCTGTCATGTTGCTCCACCAAGTTTCTACAGTAGCCCAAAACGGACAAACCAAACACTGAGAGAGAATCTTTAACGTTTTTACGTTACCTGAAGGCCACCGTAGTTCTCCGACAATCTTGTGAAACTGCGGTAACGTGAGCAGCAGAGTGCAAAACCGTGGCACCACGGCGGCTCACGTTACCGCAGTCTTGGAAAGGGAGGAGTGATCAGAGGGTTACTCGGTTGTACTCTTCAACCCCACCACTAGATGCTACCAAATCCTACACACTGTCCCTTTTAAGAGGCTAGCACTATAAAGAACTTTGTGCTCTTGTAAACAATTTAATCATAAACACATTGGTTGTTTAGATGTGAATAGTGATGACATGGAAAGATAGTCACACCAACGAAGCATGGTAAACGAGACGGGGTCAGTGTTTCAAGACGGGTTGGGTGGGTTGCCGACATCGTTGCAGACCACGCACTTGGTCAGTCCGCCCCGGTTGACAGTTGTGCCGGGAGCAGGGCCCCCCCCCGTCCCCGTCCCTCCCCACAGAAAGAGGGCGCAGAGAGCCCTGGGAAGCGGTGGAATTTGATTATCGCCCAGCTGTAACGTGTGTGCAGCGAGTAGTTATGTACAATTCTGCCTCCGCCAGAAATTTGTCTTAAAATGCTGAGCAGTTAATTTAGTGTTTGCATATGTCTATAGATCCATTAAAGTACGATAATAAATACCGCTTGCTCTGAGGGGGAAATCCACAGGGGTTATATATGACTAACAAACATCACAGTTTACACAACTTCTCTCTTGACTAGCTGCACAAAGTTTATTTTAAATCAACTTTGAAAAACCCAATACATTTGTCAGACTACTGCTGTTTATTTATAACCTTGAGCTTAGACTTGTGCTTTCCACCCCAGTCCTCAGGCACATCTGTCCCACAAGGACAACAGTCTGTTCCAAAAATGCAAAGCCGGTACTCGTGACCTTGTGGAGAAAGTTATTTCCCCGTTGTCCCGGATGGAGCGGTCCGTTTATAGAAGCGGACAGAGATTCTTCCAAACGGGTTTTTAGCTACGTCCCTGACATCAGCATCACAATAAATTCAGACAAAGACGCATCTGCAGATTTTACAAGGACAAGGACCCGCGGAGGCCATTATCAGTTCCCAAAATGCAAAGTTGACAGCTTCCGTCCTTGCGGAGGAAGGTACATGGCGGGCGGTTCTGCTCGTGAACAGACATGCCTCCTTGTAGGGTCAGATTGGCTGCGTGCTTTACATCCTCCACACAATGAATTCAGGCGCCGATGTATATTGTCCCAGTGCAATATCAGAATCCTCAACCCGCTGCATAATAAACTACAGCGTGTTGGGAATGTGACGCTGACACAAATCTTGGAAATTGCCACTCGTACCAGTGAAGTCGGCGTTGGAGGCGTCTCCGGCAGGAATGTGACTTCACTGGATCTTTTATTCATCCTTCATTCACAAAGAATGCACATCACCTCAGTTTTATACACAGCTAATCCAATGGAGTCATGAAAACATAGAACCCCTAATTGGCTCATGTGTGCAACAGCAGGACTGAAGAGAGCCTGTGGGCTTTGAGGACTGATGAACAAACACGTAGGCAGACTAGTTTTTATCTTGCTGCCGAGCATTTAAATAGTACGGGAGCAACATTCAACCACGGGAGATCTCAAGGTGATGTCCTTTAGTAAAACTGGCTCCGTGTTGTATCACATTCCCTTTTTTATGTGGAGATGCATTTAATTAAAAAGTGACTTGTGGATAAAATCTGAAAAGAATTAGGGCTGTCAAAGTTAAAGCGAATTTAACCCAAATGTGTTTTAATGCAACTCGCGCTTTTTAGGTTGTAGCGGGCTCAGTTTTAAAGCTAGAGTGAAGATACTGGCATCATATGAAACTAGACAACTTGTGGAATCCATTGGAACTAGGGATGCTAATTTAGACTTTTTTAAACCGATATCCGACCCTTGTTAACCAATTATTAACCGTTAAAGCTGAAGTAGGCGGGTTTGAAGCAAATATGATTAAAAAAAGTTATTTTTATAAAACGGCCGCTATGTCGTGACAGTACTACATGAAACAGGTAACCTGAAAAAAATCATGATCCTGTGTCTTACGGTGCTCCTAACGGCAACTGCAAGATTTCACTTATCCGAGGTAAACGGTTAATTATTAACATCCCTACTTGGTACCAACCATGTCATACTAGCTTGTCACAAAGGAGGCTAGATAACGCTCCAAACTTGGGGTTAATTTTGGCGTGGAAAAACTGGCATGTCCATTTTCAAAGGGGTCCCTTGACCTCTGACCTTAAGATATGTGAATGGAAATGGGTTCTATGGGTACCCACGAGTCTCCCCTTTACAGACATGCCCACTTTATGATAATCACATGCAGTTTTGGGCAGGTCATAGTCAAGTCAGCACACTGACACACTGACAGCTGTTGTTGCCTGTCGGGCTGCAGTTGTGCTATCCATGTTATGATTTGAGCATATTTTTCATGCTAAATGCAGTACCTGTGAGGGTTTTTGTGTTAATTGATTTCAAATCATACATATATGCAAGCACATTTGCCCACTCCCAGGTTGATAAGAGTATTAAATACTTGACAAATCTGCCTTTAAGGTACATTTTGAACAGATAAAAATTGTGATTTATCGCATTAACTATGGACAATCATGTGATTAATCGCGAATAAATATTTGAATCAATTGACATCCCTAAAAAATATACTGTACTATCATGATCTGAACAAATCCTTCATTGGATCTCATTATACCCATCTTCTCTTTTACCACTAGGTGGCGACAAGTGACAGCAGCAACACAGTTACAGATGTTGACCACACAGCTAAGCTGGTGTATGAAGAAGGTAAGTGTTCTTGTTGTGTCTCTCTTTGTATTCAGTTTGAACTAATCTGTCTCCCAGCTGTTCTTTAAAACCTTCTCCCTTGGTGGCATCACAATTATTTTTAGCCCCTTCAAATCTCATGTAGAATCACAACCATGGTCCACCTCTCAGTCCCAGTGATGATTCAGTCTGGTGAGCAGTGTGAGTGGCAGCTGACTGAAACAAAAATGATCATCTTATTTCGGTCCGTAACTCATCAGTTGTACATTTGAGATGCGTGATTGACTGGAGTGACTCCTTAAACCCCCACTGCCGTGCAACAGGTCACACTGATCGCCCGCTGCCCTGCCAGACTAAGGTTTTCTGATTATGTCTGACTGGCATTCATTATCTCGTCAATTCACCCTCAAGTCATTCAGGATTCCTCACACATCGAGTCAGTTCAGATTTATGAAGCCAATGTTGCCCATCACGCAGCCACTCTTGGCGATGCACCGCACGCAAACATGACTCCTGTTGCCTGGCAACCTGACCGGCAGCGTTCAGATCCTCCCCTTTGAGCGGAACAACAATGCCCCGCTCTGTTCGCTCTCATTTCTCATTACCGTACTGTATAAGACGCTTTATTGAACCACGCAGAAAATTGGCTTTCATGAAATAATTAAGCTGCGCTTTGAGTCCCCAATACCCCCGTCAGCGGTCCAGGATGTGAAGGTTCATTTAAAAACCGGAAAAGTTCATAAAGGGGGAGCTGATGAACAGGAGGTTGTTGCAGTCCTGTGAGGATGCTGCTGTGCACCGGGCTTATTATGGGTCCAACCTGGGAGTCTTGACAGGAAGCTGAGTTGTGTCAGACTTGTTAGTGAAGCATAGGCTGTGTGGACAGAATCTACAGTTAGAATTAGGGGTGTTTTCGATTCAAGATCACAATTCGATTTAAACATGTCATTGTTAGACTATGGAGTCTTATTTAGAAAGTGTTTCAAAAATTCGACTACATCAGTCTACAATATAAAAAGCTGCATCTTTTCATTATCAGTATCTGTGTGACCCACCTCAGTATATAATTACATTACAAAAACACATCATAAATCCTTCTGCAGTGCATTAGAGTGTGATTTTGTTGCCATTTACTGTCGCACTTGTTTCTCTCCTCTTTATTCCCCCTCTATCTCTCACTCTGATCCCAAGAGCGGAGTCAGAGTGCGCTGAGAGACAGCACTCGGCTGTCCCGCTAGCTCGTTGCTCTCAATCAGCTGCTCTGATTCAACAATGTTGAGCTGAAAAAAAAAAACGTGCATGTAGGCTGAAATTCAACCATTATTTTGTCTGGAGCAGGACTTCAAGCTTAAGAGCGTCCCGTCTTCCCGGGGCCGAAAAAAAATATGATCGGGGAGGATGAAAATTAATTTTGGGAGAGTTGAAAGAAAAATACCTGTTACATTACAATGAACAGCGATGAAAATGACTGCATGTTTTGTGTAGCGAGCCATTATTATTTAACCTCCTTGACAACATAAACACACACACCGTCAGTGCCCGATTCGTACCGCACGTACACACACACACATACAGCACATACCACCGGGCGCTGACCTCACGACAGCCGCAGCGGCTAAAAATTATTCCCAAGTCAATGAGGTAAGCTTTCTAGTATTAACGTTACCAGTTATCTAACGTTAGACTGTTTGATCATAACGGTGACGTTACAGTTAACGCTCACTAACGAGTCGGCAGCCAACGTTTGTATTCTCAGTGAGTGAGCCGATGATAACGTTACGTTAACTACGAGGAGTCAAAACTCTGCAACAGCTAAAATCCTGTTACTAATGTTAACCACTTATTTACTTACTCCTCTTCATCCCCTTTGGGTAATAAGACAGCAATGAGATCTCTCCATCGCATTTTGTCCGTGGCAACATGCTGCTCCTCTCCCCGTGACAGGAGCATCTCGTCCTGCAGCTCCTCCAACTTTAAAGACTCACGGCTAGCAGGGCCGGTTCTAGCTTTTTTGAGCCCCATATGCGAAATCTTGTTTTTTGACCAAATGCAATTCTTTTTTACACATAGAAAAATATTTGCGCTTTTGACGACATTTGGAGCCAGAGTCTGCGCAGTAGTGATCGGATGGTGAAGCCGCGGTAACGAGGTCCCGCCCAAACCAATCGCGAGCCAAGTACGGCCACAGCTCGTTAGCGACCACAGCTGTCAATCATGACCTCTCACCCCTACCTTTTATGGCATCAAATAACTAATTAAAACCAAACATATCAGGGAAAATGAACACTAGAACATAAATCAGCATGATAAGAACTACCTACAATTTTAGATACCATCTTTGGGGAAAAATGTATTTGAGTACTTTTTAGTTTGGCCCATGTCCTATCCGCTAACATAGGGGGGGGGGGGGGGGCAGATTTATGAGCTAAACTGCAGCCAGCCACCAGGGGGGGCAATCAATATGTTTTGGCTTCAGTTTTGTGGAGCTGTCATGTTCTCCATCTTTATAGACAGTCTATAATTACCGTTGTCTAATTTTCCTGATCTACAGCTCATAAGCATATTTGCACTCATTACATACAAGAGTATAATATTTAGTAACATCTCTATCAAAGTCCACTGGTGACTGTTTGCAGCAGACGACGCCTGGCTGACCTAATGGGGCAGATAGCCTCGGCAAATCATATTGACTTTCCTCCCTCATGCACCGCACAGTCGGTATTGTTGTCACAACCAAATGGCCCCGCTCTGGTATTGAAATGCAAATATCTGCTGTCTGTGGCATGATATTTATACACAACCAAAAGCATGAAAGGCTTTTTCGCTTTCTCTTCTTTCCTCAGCGTTTTCCTCGTGTGGGAGGGGGTTTGCACTGGCAATGATGGGAGTGAAAACAGTTTTGCAGTATTTCACTGATGGATTTGTTTTCTTGTGTGCCCTTTTTACAGAATCATCTGACGAAGACGAGGCCTCTGGTGACGAAGGACTTCCCGATGATGAGGACTCTGATGTAAGTTATGATAGACCGGCCAGTCGGACAGATCCCACAAGTGTCTGCTCAAAGAAGTTAACAAAAGTAATGCTGCAAACAGCTGGAAGAACTGGCCGAGCAGTAATGTTTCCACTGTAAATTAGTGCGTGTTGACAAACTGCAGACGTTTTATTAGTAGAAATGGGCATCTTTAGGATTTTATTGATACTTCTACTCTTTTCGATACTCCTTATCGGTTCGGTTCTTTGACTTGAGATAAGTAAACAAATATTGAAGTGTTCATATTGGCTATACATATATTTTAAATATATTTAACTAGGCAAAATGTTGTAATGAGTAAGAGTAATGAGCATAGTTGTCAGTTATCTTCACCTGGTTCACTTCACTGTCTCTGCCGTCATCTCTCTGCTCTGCTATTTGCTGAATTTGCTCCATGTGTGTGCTTGTGTGTGTGTGAGGAGATGCGCGCTGCAGCGTGATAATAAATTACACCAAAACGTTAAAAAGTACCGATAAACAAACTGGAGCTTATCAATCTCTCTAATAATTTAGCACCAGTGCCCGTTAATACCAGGTTTCAGTACCCATCCCTGCTTATTAGGCTGTCCATTTCTGAGATGAGTACTAATATAAGATGTTGGTTTTGTTTTGGTCGTTCTCAGAACTGGGAGGAGGAGGAGGAGGTGATGGAAGAAGACAAGAAGGAACAAGCAGACGAGGAAGAGGACGATCCAGACCGCAAAACAGATTCCAAAGCGAACGGAGAGGAAGACATGGATCACGGAAACGAGAGCGAGGAGGAGTGAGAGAAAGGAACGAGGAGCAAATGCCAATCATACATAAAAATGGACCTGAAAGAGTTATATATACTTTCATTTTATTTTCATGCTTATGATTTTATTATCAGAACAAAGTATGGTTTTACAAAATCAAGGGACACATGGTGTTGAAATGTGGGCAGCTTGGCCCTACCCCCCGCCCCCTCCCACCCCAACCCACAACACAGTTCAGCCACAAGGGTGGTGATGTCACGCTCCCCGTTTTCTCCCCATCTGAGGAACAGATGCAGCATTTCGGGGAGTAGGGCAAAAAAACATTCTGCAAAAAATCAAATTGAATGCAACTTCCCCCTTCTGTTGTCAGTTCAGTCGGCATCCCAGCTCCACAACCTGACGAGTTTTGCTTTGAAAATGACTGAAAAGATAATTCGGCGGTGTTCCAGTTTGCCTACACTGCAACGTGCATTCCAAATTTTTATGTTATTATGTAATAATATAGTATTATTAGAGTATATCGTATGAGCAGCTTAACCAGTAGATGAGACGGCACTCCTTCTGTTAATTCTAAAGACAACTCTGCAGGCCATCTGGAACACGCCTGGTTCAGCGGAGCTCACAGATGCAACCACAGTGCAGGTGTGGAGTTTGGGACGCAGGGGCTCTTTTGTTGTACAGAATACCGCTCGATCCAGAGGTGGGCTCGCCACGCAACACAATGCATCATGTCCCCAACACAATGTAAATCTGTATGTACAGTGAAGTGTTTGTATGAGCTCTTCCCTCTACAGCTACCCCCCCCAGAAATGCTTGGGATTAAATGAACTCCTGTAAAGTCTCTTGCTGTTTTTTTTTTTTTTTTATTATTATTATTATTGTTTCCGGATTTGTTGCAGCCCTCTTTTGTTTTAACTGTCTTTCTTTTTTTGTGCGTTTAATTTCTGGGCATGCCCCGATGTCCACTGCCTTGAACCCATTAGTCACAGGGGCAACTGAGAAAAAGGAAAATGTGAACTTTGCTCGAATAGGTGAATAAATGGGTTTTCAAAATGGCTTGCCGTGTCTGATGGGAGGGAGGTGAGAGTCCTCCCTGAATAATAATACTCTCTAAGGGATCATTATACTGAGGCCACACAGGATGCTGCTTTTTTTTAATCTGCCCGTTATAGGCATAGCAATAGCCAAAGGGAAATTTGTTGAGGTCATACATATTTAAAAGTGTTCACATGCAGTGGATGTTGAGGATACAATTCTCGAGCATGGTTTCTGTAAATTCATTGTGGTATTGATCTATATTGTGAGTAGCCTTTCTGAGAAGTCAATTGAGAAACAAAAAGAGAACATTGTTTTTGGCTAATCTACTAAATTAAATACTTAACAAAGGTACTTCATTCCATTGATCTAAAAAAATCCAATATTGTTGTAAAGTGGTTCTGCTCGTTGATCTGCAACACTGCACAAAGGCCCTAATGTAACCAGGTATACTACAGGGATACTGAAGGTAATACAGCATAAATGGTGTGGCAGAATCAATTAATGGGTGATACGTTTATATTGCATCTATTGTCCAAGCTTGCTCCGAAGATTAAATCTTAAATAATACAGTTTCTACTGAGCAGTGAATCTGCAGTCCGTAGGTAAAGACTTGACTCCTTTGGGACCAATCAACTGTTTTTTTCTCTTGCAAAACCAAAAAATAGAGTTTGGAAACACTTCTGATACTTCTGCTACCCAAGTAAATTTTGTGCGGAATGGGCTCATTGTTGCTTCTTGTGAATTTATGAATGGCGCTATTCTTTCCGGCTGTGGCCTGGTCGTGTGTAAATGGTACCCCACAATTTGCGAAACCTCGCTGCCAGACGACCTATCCTCCTAACCTTAGAGGTCAATGTCTAACCTTAACCATTCAAGGTCAATGTCTAACCTTAACCATTAAGCTGGGTTTCCACCAAAATTTCTCGGGACTTTTAGTCCCTGTAACTACTTTTCAAGGAAATGAAAGGTTCCTGCAGCCCACTGTTGTCTGCATTTCCACCGCGGTCCAAAGACCTGCGAAGCTTAGGCAAATTAGTCCGCTGACGTATGAAAAAGCAACATGACATGGGACGAGGGCTGCTGGTGGTCACAGTAGTTTTTTGGGGGGTCAAAAGGCCCATTAAAAATGTTCCCGGAACTTAATTTAGACCCTGGTCCCTACAGTCGAAAGTTTGAGTTTCTCAAAAGGTCTTTAGATCCAGTGGAAAGTTCCTGTGGAGGTCAATGCCTAACCTTAAACATTAGAGTTCAATGCCTAACCTTAACCTTTGCAGTCAGTGCCTGACCTTAACCATTTAAGGTCAAGGCCTAATCTTAACCATAAGAAGTCCATGCCGAACCTCAAACGTTCAAGATCAATATCTAACCTTAACTATTCGAGATCAATGTCTAACCTTAACTATTAGAGGTCAATGCCTAACCTTAAACATTAGAGTTCAATGCCTAACCTTAACCTTTGCAGTCAGTGCCTGACTTTAACCATTTAAGGTCAAGGCCTAATCTTAACCATAAGAAGTCCATGCCGAACCTCAAACGTTCAAGATCAATATCTAACCTTAACTATTCGAGATCAATGTCTAACCTTAACTATTAGAGGTCAATGCCTAACCTTAACCATGTCGTGAGAGTTTTGCAAATTGTGGGTTACCACAACCCACCTGATGCCATTTCAGTAGAGCACCTGGGGATCTCGTAGGAGGAACTTGAGCAAGTTGTTCAGGCAAAGTTATCTGGGCTGTTCTACTTGCCCTTTTCCCACCATGAATCTGATCTGGATAAACAGCTAGAAAATGGACGGATGGATCTTATACGACTTAAAGGGTAACGTCGGTACTTTTCAACCCGGACCCAATTTCCCATGTTTTTGTATCTAGCTGACTAATAGGGGCAACTGAAATTGGTCCAATACTGAGGGAGAGCGCAGTAAACGGCAGCTGCTCACGAGCTGCAATATGGTGCTATTGGGGCAAGCTGGCACCGTCATTTACCTCCACTAAAAGTGCTTGTTTTTGCCACGACAGGCTCAGATTGTTATTATAAGTGTCTGACATTATGGAAACAGTCTCGCTCAAGCAGAAGTCTCCTTCTGAAATCTCGCCAGGTGATGTGTTGCCGGAAGTGGAATAGTGGAATACATCCATGGTGGAAACGCGAGTGGCAGCCGGGCAGAGTATGTAACTTAACTTAACTTAGTATGAAACTTAACTGAATTGAAATTAAAAACGAAATAAAAATAAAAACTAATGAAAAATACAAAACTCTAATAAGTCTGGCTCAGTGCCCGGGGCGGGGCAATAATGAGTCAGAGTCAATTTATGAAGTCTGGGGACTCCAGTGGAGACTTAATTTTGTTGGCTGTCTTGCTGCTCTTGCTTGGTTTCCTCATAAAGTCCTGGGCAAGTATGTCCATCTCACTGAGGACATTTAGAACAGGCCACGATAAGAATGAAAATTATGAAACAGAACTGCTACTGAGATCTTTACTGACTGATGAACACCTATACTGTTGAGTACATTGTACATTATCAACAACTGTATCTATTTTTTTTAAAAAGAGGAATGCATAGAAAAGATATTGGATAGTGAGTATAGATTAGTTCATACATCCTGTCAGAACACAAGACTGGAACAAGATAGGCCTACTCATTCAAGACATTAAGGAGTTAAGGCAGTTTTATACCATGGTCTGGATGAATACTCAATTCTGATTGGCTGCCGGGTGTCCATTAATTCCTGATAATGTACACCTATAAAGTAAGTACAGTTTAACTGTCTGTAAAGTCTGTAAACTGAGTGTGAAGTTATTCCATCACAGAGTGGAGACTGTAAGACACAAGCTGCAACAAGTAAGTTACATAAGGGATAATGCCCGACGAGGTGTCCATTATCAAGAATTAATGGACAACGCAGAGGGTTGGAGGTAGAGCGGTTGCTTCTGCGAAGTTACCAGGGAAATGAAATGAATGCATTGTGGAAAAACTTTAGATTTTGGTTGCAAAACACGTGAAAACATAAATTAATGGTCTTATTTGTTAAATTTTTTTCTTTGGCAAGTGACCATGGTAGTGTCCATAATCAGGAATTAATGGACTACGCATCGGGCGGTTCTGGCCTCATTAATTCCTGATAATGGACACCTCGTCAAGCATTATCCCTCACTTATTTGGCACCTACTGTAGATTGTGTAGACCTTTTTTTTACAGGAGACATTTGGCATGTTATAGCCAGAAAAGCATTTATTAAAGTTTAGTTAATAACCGCCCATAATTGCTGCATTCCATTGTATTGTGTATTTTGTGCAGAGCTTTTGAGTTTCCAGTAACCCACTATTACATACAGAGGTTTAACAGGAATTATTACACAGCTTTGTTGAATACTCGATTCTGATTGGTTAGTCACAGCGTTCTACTGTCTGTTATTTCTTTATAGCAGACCGTTGCTATGTATAACAGACCGTTGCTATGGGCGCAGTTCTGATGTCGGACTTTGGCGGACCTTTTTGGGTCTTAATAAACAGGATAATGTACAGCTAGCGGGTCATTGTTGTAAAATCCACCCCTCCACAACCCACAACAATGACCGGTTCGCTGTACATTATCCCTTACATAAACGTTTGTGGTTTAGTGAAGTGGAAGTAAGTGTTTCAAGGTGACTTAAAAGATGCAGAGGCAGACAAATATTAATAAGGGATAATACATGTACCTAGAAATTATGTTTTTTTTTTGTTGTTGTTGGCTTTGTTTTTGCTGTTAGTGTTCCTGTTTGCTCCTGAATGTTATACCTCATTATTTCTTGTAAGTGTACCTGCCTGCCAGTGATCATATACAATATCAGAATTTAATTTGGAAAATGGAATGAATTTATGAATTGGAGGGGGAAGAGGATGTTCTCCGGTGCTGCAGCACCACTTTGTGATTTAGGCTGACAAGACAGGTGGGAGGCTCCGAATGTCAAGCGAAGTGCCTCGCTGGTCCTGGTCATTTTGTACAGTATAGGACGACTATCCATCAAGCTTTCACCTCATCGTTGTTCCTCTCTGAAGGGGGCCCGGGCTGCATACCAACCATCTCATGTCATGAGTGCGACAGAGAATATGTGAAAGTGCAGTCATGTCTTGGGTTGGATATTGGAGTTTTGAGTAGTATAGAATCACTTGATTTTTAACAGCAAATATCAGTGGCAGCAGTTAAACTGTAGTTCACATCCAGGCGTTCTCTTTCTTCCTCTCAGTGCACACAGTAACAGCTGAGTGAGAGTCAGCCATGATGGAGGTGATGGAGCATGAGTTCTTGCTCCCTTGGTGGGGGTCCACAGCTGTGAGAAGACAAAGAAGTTTTTCCAGTTAATGATGATCCCCTCACTTCTAACAAACAACGATAGCAAACACAGGGGGCCAGAGCACTAGTTAAGCCAGGGATGCTTCAGTAAATCTCCTCGGCGTTCCATACGGAGCGACTCAGAAGGTCTGAACACTTTTAGATGTGGTCTTTAGATGTAGTAACTTTCAGCTGTTAATCACATCTCAAATGGGTCTTTATGGTGTAACTTATTTGTTGTACTGTGTATTTGTTGTGTACTGTGATGTTTGTTGTCTGTATGAGTTGATTTGTTGGCAAATGGGTTTGCCCATTGGTGATTAATAATGCTTTCTAATATAGCCACGGTTATTTTCAAGAAATTCTGTTTCACATTCGAGGAGGTTTTCATACTTACTGTACCGAAGTTACCATGACAACTCATCCTTCCAGTGTAGCCCGGTCCAAAGAGGTGTTTCATAAAGCAAGATTACCAGTTAGATCAGGTGTACTTCAGTAAATCTGGCTTCATTTTAGGAATCCGGTCTCATAAAGGAGCTTTAAGTACATGTGATCAGTGGGCAACCTGTGGTTCTGAAAAGTGAAGCCAATGCTGAGGCGCCTTAAACTTTAAACCAATAGACCATAAAGCAGGGTATGCTTTAGTGTGTGGCTACCTTGTGATTGACAGGGTTGCCTGGTTTCGTCTCAGAACTTTAACAGTGTGTTTTTAGTTCATGAAAGTTAATTTCATGGTGACAGCCAAAAATAAGATGGTGACGGTCTAAAACAAAATGGCAACGGACAAAAAAAAGATGGCGACCGCCAAAACCAAGATGGTGACGGACAAAAAATAAGATGGCGACGGACAAAATCAAGATGGCGACGGCCAAAAACCAGATGGCGATGGCTAAAATACCGAACTTGAGGCTTCGGAACAGCAGTCCACAAACCAATGTCTCAATTGCTAGTTTCAAGTCTTCTTCAATACAACCTGATATTCATTTAGTAAATGATGATCACATTTAGAGTCAAATAGACCATAAAGCAGGGGATGCTTTAGGGCGGGGCTACCTTGTGATTGACAACGTTGACTGATTTCATCTTAAGACTTTAACAGCGTGTTTTCAGTTCATGAAAGTTAATTTCAGGGCGACGGCCAAAAACCAAAATGGTGAGGGCCAGAAACAAGATGGCAACGGCCAAATTCAAGATGGCTACAGCCAAAAACAAGATAGAGACGGCCAAAAACAAGATGGTGACGGCCAAAAACAAGATGGCAATGGCCAAATTCAAGATGGCTACAGCCAAAAACAAGATAGAGACGTCCAAAAACAAGATGGTGACGGCCAAAAACAAGATAGAGACGGCCAAAAACAAGATGGTGACCGCCAAAAACCAAGATGGCAACGGCCTAAAACAAGATAGCGACTGCCAAAAACCATTAAGGCGATGGCAAAAATGCCAAACTTAAAGGGCTGCAGAACAGCAGGCTACGAACCAATGGGTGACTTCACGGTGACTAAATCCACTTCCTACGTAGGCTACAGTCTTTGAGTGTGACCCAAGTTACCATGGAAACATATCCCCCCGAGACAAGCCTGGTCCTGGTCAGGCTAGTTTTTAACCAGTCAATCAACACTGTGTCTCCTCCCTGACAGCTCTTCTTTACAGCTGAACTGTGAACATGAGTCAGTGTGCTGCATGTCACACTGATCACAGTTTGACATGGGATGCACTTATTAAGATGAGCTCAGTCTCAGTCTAAGGTATCTACACAGTACTGCGCTAAACATACTGTACAGTATGTGCTTTTGAAAGCACTGCAATTAAACCTGCAATAGGTAGTATATTTTTAGGCATCATTGGGCAAAAAATCCATAAAAAGTTTTCAGCATATTGTAATTCAAGTGTTCTGAGAAATAACTAGACTTCTGCACCTCCTCATGGCTCTGTTTTCAGGCTTTAAAAAATCTAGCCGGTTACGGGAGACTTTAGCTAATCACAGGTAATTTCAGAGAGAGCGTTCCTATTAAGCGTTCCTATTGGCGGTGGGCGGTTTTTGGTATTTCTTCAACTGATCTCAACATGGCTGTCACAAACTTTCTCATTTTACAGCTAAACCGTGCACTATAAGATGTTTCTGAAAACATTTGAGAGAAATAGGCATTACAGTAACAGAATACTGATTCATATTTGATCAGCGCTGCTTAGTTTGACCATCTGGTCGGAGTTCGCAAGTGATTGACAGCCAGCTAGACGGCAGCTGGACGGCAGCTGGACGGCAGACTCCAGATCAGCTCTGATTGGTTGTTTTCCTCTGGTCTGTGAAATCTTGCAGATGCCATTAGGCGCACCGGAGGACACAAAGGCACATGCTTTTTTTTATACTACCGGTCTCATGCACTACTGTCAGGATATAGTGACCGTTTTATAAAAATAACTTTTTTTTTTAATCATATTTGCTCCAATTCTACCCACTAATGCTTTCAAATAAAACTAATGATCTATTTGGCTAGAGCATTTTCAATGCCACTCTGTGAGGAGCCTGGAAAGCATCCCCCTGTGTCGCTTACTAAAGGTGAAAAAAGACACGCACATTTGACTGTGTAAAGTTGGACAGAACAGACTAATACAGGAAGTTGTTGTTTGTTATGTTGTGCTTTTATTTTGGGGAACTCCTGCTAATCAATCACTCTCTCTTTGGGATCTACCTCCGGGGGCGTGTTCTCAGGAAGCACACATGTAGCACACACCTGAGGATGCCTCTGCAGGACTCCAGCTGATGACATTTACCTAAATGGAAGTGAGCAAAGTGAGCAAACGAGTACAGTCAAGAGGGCAAACACAGACACTCTTTTCATTTTTCATCTTCCATCTTCATCTGATCATTCCAATACAGGAATATTTTCACAGCGACATGGCAGTCTGGAATGAAGCTAATTGGTGAGTGAGAAGAGTGGTGTGAAAATGGTCCCATGTATATATCATAACAACAGCTTGTATATCCACAGTCCTCTGTCTTCCAGGGGCTGTTTCACAAAACTTAGACAGTGGATTAAGCCGGGGTTTTTCCAGTCATCCTGATTAAAGCAGTAAATCGCCATGTAGATTTATTGTGTGCAGCTATCCTGCTCCAGACCAGGCCAACAACCAGGCTAGATTAATCCTGGTGCCTTATCTGTTCAGTCAGCAGCCTCTCCGATCAAAAAAACAATTTGTTTATTACAGTTATTCCATGATCTTCTGCATGTATTTTGCCTTATTTTTATTAGCCTGCATTAAAATACCATATATTAATAAAGGCTAATAAAAAAAAAGTTAAGTACTGTTATTATTTTAACTTTGTGACTATTCATTTTTTTATTGTTACAGTTATATTGTGTTTATGAAGACTGCTGTTCATATTGTTGTTAGAGGTTTGATGAATATATTGTTGATTAGAAATGGCTGATATAGTTCACTGGACCAATAACTATATATAGTGTACTGTATATTCGTGAAACAACAGGGAGAGGACACCACAATACTTTTTGACCTTTTATTGTACTGGGGATCGGTTGTCTGCTGGGAGAGAAAAAAGTAGCAATAATTAATACATTGTGTTACAGACATGCTTACGGTGTACATGGAAATTATCACCTACTTCTCTGTCTAATCCCCTCAGTTTGTTTTTTGAAGTGTGTACTGTACAGACATCTGACAGTTTGGGGATTCTGTAAAACACATGTGTAATTCTGCATGGTGTGGATGTCCTACAGGTAACACTCAGTATGTTGCCAGGCTGACTCAGGCTGTACAGCGTCTGGGTCCTGTTACAAATGATATTTTCTATGAGTATCACCTAGCTGACTTCTTATCCATTATAGACTACAGTATTTCCACAAGATTGACATGTACATCTATCTGTCTATCTGTCTATCTATCTATACCATGCATAATTCCTGCTGTGCTTATTGTGTTTTACAGAATTCACAAACTGTCAGATGTCTGTACAGCACACACTTAAAAAAACAGAGCTTGCAGAGGTGGAAATCATAATAAATATCCAAGGTAAAAAGTAAATTCCCACACACACTTATCACCTTTGCATTGATTCTTTTAAAAAAGACGCGGCGAGTCGTGCTGGACGCCCCTGATTTGCTTAAAGTAGCCTAGACCTCAACTTTATGCAAATAAGAAGCGGTCAACGTGACGCCCCATCTCTCAAATCGTGCCACCAAGCTACCAGAATGCATTGCACGGCAGATTACATAGACAATGAATGGGAAGCGTGGAAAGGACGTAGGCTGTTTTTTATCGCGAGGGATCTTCCCATCTGCTTCCCAGCATTGGACACTTGATGGGCTGCCATTAGACACTAGGCACTGATTGGACGAACGCTTTCCCTCATGTGCTGCTGCTCCCAGCTGTCAAACCGGAACCAACATAGCATCTCGTTTGAAAACTTTCCTCTCTTACATCACGAAAATTGTTCACCGAAATGTGTTTGTGAAAACACTTTATGCGAGAAATAAGCCATGCGTTTGCTAAATCTGTCTTTATTTTGGATCGACAAGACTTAATTTCTCAGATTTATGCCTGTTTTCAGGCTTTAAAAAAATCTAGCCCGTGACGGGAGACTTTGGCCAATCACAGGTAATTTCAGAGAGAGCATTCCTATTGAGCGTTCCTATTGGCTGTGCTCCGGCTGGTGGGCGGTGCTTGATATTTCCTCAATTGATCTCAACATGGCTGCCGGGTCAGAAACTTTCTCATTTTACAGCTAAACACTACACTACAAGATGTTTCTGAAAACATGCGAGGAGAGAAATAGGCATTACAGTAACAGAATATTGATTCACATTCGATCAGCGCTGCCTAGTTTGACCGTTTGATCGGAGTTTGCGAGTGATTGACAGCTGCTCAGAGACGGCAAGGTCCCAGCTCGGCTCTGATTGGTTGATTTCCTCCGGTCTGTGAAATCCTTCTGATGCCATTAGGAGCACCGGAGGACACAGAGGAACATGATGTTTTTCAGGTTACCTGTCTCATGCGCTACTGTCAGGATATAGTGACCGTTTTATAAAAAATAACCCCACTGCTGCTTTAAGTGGCAAAATCCCACATTTCCTATGGGTTTGTCGTCGAGAACAATGAATTCCACAATGTTGTCGGTTATCTTCGTCGCATTTGGGCTATCTTTGTGGAATTATATCTCGCTATTGGAATGTGTTTTCCAACATTTGCTGCTGCGGTCCGCCCTTTTCCCCTTTGCCTCGGTGAAGTCGCCGTGAAGTTTTTTTTTTAGGTATATCAACTCACCAGTACGAACACTTGAATAGCCGTTATTTAAATCATTAGGTCCTAAAAGTTGTAAAATACACTAATAGCCAAATCCAGAGTTATTTTTCCTACCTCCGTTCATGTGAATGAGCCCCAGACCGAGGCTGGACCGAGGGCTGGGAGGCGGAGTTAAAGGAAACACTACTGCGCCTGTTCTATGGGCCCAATTGATGCGGTAGATCGCCGGATTATCCGGGTACTTTATCACTCGGCAGTCGAGCCATTTTGGCTTCACGCGCCACTGAGCAACTCTCATAGGAATGAACGGGAGCCCGCCTCCAACGCTGTATCAAGTTCTCTTTATACATCCAGGAGTTAAACAAGTCGATATTTTTCTGGGTTAATAAATTATGGTATCGTATCGGTGCATAGACTGACGTACTCGCCGGTACCCGATACCGAATTTTGGGCAGTATCTGACACATTTTCCGATACTGGTATCAGTATCGGAAAACTCTATTAGTTGCAGTGATTTTTTTAGTTTTTGTTTTATTATTTTCATTGTCCATAATATGTTTGCTGTTCTGAAGCTGTTTAGTTTAGTCGTCAGTTTTCTTCACTGTGAATCGCTCTGCTTTAGTTCTGTGCCTTTATGAAACTCCCTTCTGGTCAGTTTGTGCTAGATTCCAACTGTGTCCCTCTGTAAACTCTTTACAAGCCTGTTTTGTCGAAGATGGCAATGAGTTCATATCCATGCAGTCATCACCATGGGACTCTTCTGTTGTCAGATTTACTGGGTACTAGCAACATTTTCTTTGACCTTGGATTTGCTCTGAGGGCGTCTAACATGAGGGAGAGCTGTCCAGCGTATTGATTAAAGCGCCCCCGAGAGAGAAGTCTTCCTGTCATGCTATTGACCACCTCTTGGCCCATAAGACTGTAGATGATGGAGAGAAGAGATGTCGGCTCATTAACAGAGCTCGTGGTTGAAACCGAGGTCAGACGAGTTCAGCCGAGGGTTGAGAAAAACCGCGTCGCTTTCCAAATGATCGGTGATGACTGGTTACCCGGAGCCACCCGTATCGCTGGTTAACCATCCATGAACTCTTATATAAAATGTCAGTGTTCTCCACTGAAGCTATAATTGTGCGAAAGAACACCAGACTTTTTTTTTTTTTTTGCACATTGAATAATGCATTTATGAGTGTGCATGAATAATGAACGGCATGCATAATTCAAAGCTACAGCTACAATAGTTCAAACTTTTTAACAGTATAACATTTTGAAGCGCGGCTGTGTTTTGTCATCCCCATTTTCTCTGCGGTGTCACAGAGCTGACCTCCCGGACCTCTCGACGTGATGCGGATGTTATGCAGGAAGTCCAATCAAAGAGGAGCGGTATCAGTCCAACCACTGTGGCCGTGCATCTGGATGAGATACATCCCACCAACCCTCGGAACAAGGCAACAGCTGAGAGGTCAGTCAAACACTTGAGCTGATACATTGCATGCATGATGGAGGGGACATTTCAGAGAATGTGGAGTTTGAGAATATTGAATGAAACTGAACATCCTGCATGGACAAGCGAAAATATTAGTTAGTGACTAACTTATTTAAAGGGGAACTACGGCCATTTCAAAAACATTGATATTATTTTGGAGGCTATGGCTCAATCCCAATGTCCACACTCACACACTCACAGACTTTGAGGCATGTTCCCGCCAAGTCCGTGAGGGTTTAGAGCTGTCCCACTGTCAAATCGTCAAGAAGTCCCCGAGGGCTCTCTCGCAGACATTTTGAGCCCTTTATGAACACTTTCTGTTTGTATTTCTGCAGACTTTGCCTGAGGGAATTACCCACAATTTCAGAGTATTGTGATGTTAAACACAGGGTTATGTCTGTTTTCTAAGTGTTTACTGTTAACATGAAATAGATTCAGAAAGTGACAGCGTGTTTGTTTATATTGCAAATGTTTTTGAAATTCTATACTCCATTCATATCGACATTGACAGGCATTAACCGTTTACCGTGATGATGCCAAACAATGTATATTGGTATATTGCTAAGAAGTGAAAGTCAATTATATGTTCCATTGCAATGGCAGCGCCCAGCAGCAGACCTAAGCGTCTGCCATTTTGGACTGTAATCGAGTCGACTACCATAATGATGCTAGTAAAACGTCCGACAACTTACTTATTTACTTATTAAAACATTTTGAAAAATCCAGCACACAGATTTTTCAGAGCAATCTCAAACTTTTTCATGTGGACATCGAAATGGATGTCCAATAGACCACAGACCATGGATGTATAGGAGGTTAGTAAATAGCCTACAACTACATTAAACTCTGTTTATGTCGTGCTACTAGCACTACTAGCTACTGGCTGATAGCCGGTTGTTTGGGAACAGAGACGTTAATATGTCCACCACAGTACAGGCTTACTGCATACAGCCCATGGGTGTATTATAAGATAATAAAAATGATGAATTACAGCCAATATATCCATTATTACAGCCGCATACAGCTAGCAGGAAGCTGGCAGAACCAGATATGTCATATGAGCGGTGCAGTCCTGTGGGTCTGATGCACGTTCCTTATGGCGAGGGAAACAACTTTGGATTCAGCTATTAGTTAATTTTACAGCTTGTAGGACGCAATGATTTAAATGAGGGCTATTTAAACATTCGGGAAGTTGATTTACCTAAAAAAAATCATCCTCTGATTTACAGACGTCTCTGTTTACATCCATGGCTATAGACTCATTGGCGTTTTCAATCCAAAATGGCGACAGTGATATCGCAGTGCCATCTAGCGGCTGTTGTCAAAAAAGCACCAGAGTTTCGCCTCTTTGTTTATATACTCTTTGATGACGCTGCCATCTTGTGGTTTCCCGGGCACGCCCTCGCAATGTGTACATGAGCAAGTTGCAGTATTTTTTTCTATCGTGCCATGTTATATAGCCTCCGGAATAATATCAATGTTTTCAAAATGGCCGTTGTTCCCCTTTCAGAGAGGAGATTTGTTTGTTTTGGTGAGAAAATGTGAGTCAGAGAGAGTGCCCTGTATCCTTCAAATAGGACATTTTCTGTTATGTAAATTAGACCTTTTGAAATGTTTCCTCTTTGAATTTGTGGATCTGTTCATGATAATTTGCCATGTGATCATATTGGTTGTTGTTGCTGTAAAATGTCTTGTTCAGGCTGGGCACCATGTGGTGTGGAGGACAGTTAAATCAATCAAAATTCAGATAGACTGTAGCCATGGCCAGGTTTACCTGCTAGGAGGCCCCGGGGCAAAAATAAGCTGCCGGGCTCCTACTAAACCCTGTTCCTCACCCTCTGGGTAATGAGTTTTATCACTTCATCCAGTCTTTTACTACTAAAAGAGCATTCTATGTCTTTTTCTACAATCTCTTTACTCACACTGTTTTTTGGCATTGTGGTCTATTACAAGGAGCATTAGATCCATTGAACATTGGCTCACCAGTAGAGATGTTCTGATACCATTTTTTTCCTTCCCGATACCTGAACTTGAGGTATCGGCCCATACCGAGTACTGATCCGACATCAGCGTGATTTAAAAAAATATTATAATAATAACATCATTATTATTTTTTATTTAAAGGGGACATATTATGCTAATTTTCAGGTTCATACTTGTATTTTGGGTTTCTACTAGAACATGTTTACATGCTTTAATATTTAAAAAACCTCATGCTGTCTGCTTGAATATACCTGTATTTACCCTCTGTTTGAAACGCTCCGTTTTAGTGCATTTCAATGGAATTATATTATTATTCACATGCACTGCAACATGAAATAAACTGGGACCCATTTAGAATGTTTACGTTTAAAACTGTGAAAGGGTCTAAATATTGTAGATTTGTGACATCACAAATGGACAGAAGTCCTGACGGCTTGTTTCAAAAGCTCAGTTTCTGACCACGAAGTTAACCGCTGTATGTGACGTAGCCAGAAGCCTCAAGCAGACAGCGACCGAAGCAAGGTTCTTGTCCAACCTCTCGTCCTGGAGCCTTGACACCAAATTGAATTCTCCTTTTACATAGCAAAACAGAACATTTCATGCACTTCTTGATTTCCAGTTTTTTTTGTCGCCGTCTGGTCTGAATGGCGATTGCCAAGGCCTTCTTTTGAAATACATGACAATACACAAAACTGTCTTCTTCTTAATCTTCTGCGACTGTTGTTGCCTAGAAACATGGTGAATCGCTTCCTTGCACACTTTTTGATGACCTATACCTGCGCTCTGCACTAGCGGTGAATGAAGAGCACATTTCTCATCTGAAGGCAGGTAGTCAGATCTCTAAGAATTCTGCTGGTCTTGTAGTACTCCTTCCTTTAAGTGGTCCTCTTCAGAAAACCTGAAGTGCACCTTACATCTTACTGCCTCTGTGGTCTAAGTGACTGTATGCCCTCTGTTAATTCACCTATATGCTTTTAAATGACATCAACTTTTTTTGGTGGCAGCAGGTGATACAATTTATGAAACGGAGGTAGACAAATAAAAATGTGCTCAACCAAAGACACGAGGAGAGCTGGGGTGCGTGTAACCAATCATCTTACAGTCAATGTTCTTGAGTTTTACTGAATATTCTCTGCATTTTATTTTAGTTTCACTTCATATTATAATAAACTGTATAATTCATCAAAGGCAAAAAATAATTAATAACAATACTTTTGTTCTTTAGACAAGTTTTTTTTTTGCTTTAACTTATCATTATGAAGTTAATATTAATTGCACAATGTAAAGGCCTTTGCACACAAAGTCCATGTTTTTTGTCCAAAATTGTTGTACGTTTAAAACTAAATATGAGCTGATGTGTCAATCACGTTTACACACCCGCTCCAAAACTTTTGTCCATCATTAGAGGTTTCAGAACGGGTTTTTTAGAGGGTTGTTTGACCACTCAGAGCCACCGTCCGTTCAAACGTCATCATCCAAAATGGCATCTGATAACCATTCACTCCATCTCCCAGCACAAAGCACTTCACGATAACGAAATAAAAGAATACAGAGATGCGGAAATTAAAGATAGATTGTGGCAGGTGATAGCATAACAGCTTGGAATCAGGGATGATCGCTACACAAAGGATGTAGGAAAGATTAGCCAGTAGTGATTGTGCTCTAGGAAGCTAAATGATAGCTTCTTGCTAATGCCGATCATTTATTAGGACCGTTTTGGACTGGTGTTATCCATTGCACTCACGTAATTAATTCAGTTTTGTCTCGTATTGCGATTTTTCACAACAAATAGAATAATAAAACCCACTCAGTGTGCAGGGTTTCTGTGCGTACCGTTTTCTATCATATGATGGATTAAAAAAAATGCATATGAAAAATACGGACTAGTTGTGCAAAGACCTTAATGGCTATAGAATAATGACACCATCAGCATATAGATCGGTTCCCTATAAGCCTCGCTTTCACTATGCAATTCCGTCTGCCGCTGAGTGCGATCTCCCGGGAAAAAAAAGGCTCCAATTACGGCATGAAGGAAGTGTGTCAACCATTACACAACCAAAACAGGAAGAGGATAGCGCTATTGTTTTCCCCGGTAGCTATCGGTAGCTAGTTACCAAAGAGTATCAATGTTAAGTTCTTTGCAGTTACTATGCCTGGTAGCGGAAATGGCAGACGGTGGAACAACCAAACCGGGTCTCACAGGAAGGCGTATAAATACCTCGACATTACACAGACATTTTGCGTGTCATGAGTACGCATTTTAGTGTCATTTGTATGCCATTAAAAGTTTGGTTCAGGCAAGAAAAACACTTAGTTAGGGTAAGGGAAAACACCATGGTTGGGCTTAAAATAAGTAAGTAGACTAAGTAAAACACGAACTGAAACAACTACAGAAAAGACGTCACGTCAAAGCGTCAACAGAAATCACATGAGGAATGTCACTAATGTAATTTAAAAAACAAAACACCGGTCAACAACGGTCTCGAGCACGGGTCTCCTCTCCTGGTTGGTGGTCTGGTGTTTGTTGGGCACATCCACCTCCCCACCTGCCCACCATAAGTGGTCTTTCTCACTTTTTATACTACGTCACTAACTCTTACTGTAGCATTTATACGAGGATGCATTTACATTGCAGTCAGTACAGGACACATGCCGTACAAATGACGTGGAAATCAAGAAAGGCGTACTTATTGCTCGCTAAACGCCTTGCGCATTATCGTGGCGTTTACACGCCTTTTCATGCGAACGGGCTGAATAACAGAAATAACTGTGGAAAACAAAATGCAGTGTGTCCTGTGTTGTTGGTAGTTGAAAAGTTTCTGTTTCCACATTAATTTAAACAGTAACTTTGGCTGGAATCCGTTGTCTTGTTCCACTCTCCAGGTAAATTGCAGCAATAGCAGTAGCAATGCTTTCAATAAGTGAACTCTGTGTGTTGTTAGGCTATATAATGACTAACAGCCCGGACACACCGGGAACGTCAGGAGCACGTGGCGGCTGCGTGGCGTGGTGGCTTCGTGATTCACGCGCCGGGCGTTCACACCAGCCACGCGCTCCTGACGTTCTTGGTGTGTCCGGGCTGTTAGGGTGAATGTGAAAATGGCTATAACCCAATCAAAATCAGCATTAATAATAGGAACCAGATCATGTCATGGGAAAACATTCATCCCTTTCAATAATAAAGCGTACAGAAGCTTAAATCCATACATACGGCTGTGATTTCGTCAGCTTCCATCCATGCACTGAATGGAAGCATGGAAAAGTTTTAACTAGCCGCTGCTGGCTTCAACTATTATTATCTTCATGCTTCCACTTCCTGTGTAAATGTATGTAATAAGGTGATCCACCAGTCTCCGGGGGCGATCGCAGTCCCACAATACCACGGCACATCTGTCAGAAAACCCCTGGACGGGGCTCGGCCGGAGTTCCCCCGTGAATTTCTATAAGCCCCCGCGAGCTTTGTCCCATTTCAGCTGAGCAAACCACAGGAGATGAAGGGGGCAGAGGGCACGGCTAGATGTGCTTCAACTGCCAATGGGAAATGTCAGTCGCTCTCACAGAGGAGGAATAACAAATAGCCTCTTGAGTGTCTTGACAAGCGACGGCGGCCGCAGCAGCACACTTACTTCACCCGCCGTCCACAGAGAATTATGCATGAGAAAGAAGAGCCTCCCACTATACCTGGGAAATTTATCTCATCTAGCACTTGAAGATGTTTTTTGACAAGAGTATCTTAAATATTTCATCGCATGTCTCTGGTAATGCAGAGTAGTACCAACATGGAGTCATAAATAGGAAAGGTTTGACATTATTTACTCTCGGTCTGAAAGCTGAACATCGGCTCATTATTCATGTCACAGCACGTCAGCGGAGAGGTGAATTGTTCTTATTTAATTCAACATTTCAGTCCCCGCATATACAGTTTAAGCTTTCACTCAAAACTGTCCAACACCATTCCCCAATTTATTTTCTAGAGCTGCTAAAATGTTGCCAAAAGTAATTTCCTGCGACTGCAAACACTTTCAGAAACGTTCAACAGTGTTTATTGGCATGCCCGCACACACACACACACACACACACACACACACACACACACAGCAGGTTTGTCCATGTTAAAGGGAAATCTACAGTGATTGCCCTTGACATTTTGAAGTTGGACCATCTTGGTGACACAAAAATTACATTTATTTTACACTCCAATGGACACTGTGACCACACTCTCCTTTTCATTGCTTGTCACCACCACGTCTGGCTGGAAGCACCGAGAGAAGATCTAAAAAGTTTCATCTAAAAATAGAGACATTTAAATGTTAGCTGATGAAAATGTAACTCAGTGACGTTTACACGTTTTTACACCAGTGCTTTTACTTGAGTCAAATTTCTCGAAAGCAACAGCACTTTTACTTGAGTGCAATATTCTTGTACTCTTTCCACCTCCGCTCCACTGTTAAATTCAACTTACTGTAGAATCTAAAATGTGACCGCTACTTGTAATACCATCTATCACATTGTTTGAGGTGTTTAATGTGTTATTGTGTTGGTTCATATGTATGTTTTTAATATATGTGATATATGGCCTTTAATACAATAACAGTCAGTTTATAATGGTCAGTTTATTATACCTCCGGGGCTCAGTGGATTTCTCAAACAAAGACAGTTCATATACTTCCATTGCTGGTACTAATAATAACTAGAATGGCACTCGGAGAGTGCAGACCTCTGCCAAGCTGCCCGAGTACGATTGCTCCCCCTTTCCGTTCAGCTTGCGTCATAAACCCCCTGTATTTTTGTATACACTCTTCTCTCTCATCACTCAGTCCAATTTATTTCATTCAAACTAGGGCTGTCAAAGGTAACGTGATAATAACGCGTTAATGCAAATTTGTTTTAATGCCACTAATTAATTTAACGCATTAACGCAACTTGCGATTTTTAGGTTGTAGCAGGCTCAGTTTTAAAGCGAGAGTGAAGATACTGACATCATATTAAACTAGAAAAGCTAAGGAATCTATTGGTACCACAACATACTAGCATGTGCTAGTCGTGAAGGACGCTAAATAATGCTCCAAACGTGCACTAAATTTTGGTGAGGAAAAATTGGCATGGCCATTTTCGACGGGGTTCCTTGACCTCTGATCTCAAGATATGTGAATGAAAATGGGTTCTATGGGTACCCACGAGTCTCCCCTTTACAGACATGCCCACTTTACGATAATCACATGCAGTTTTGGGCAAATCATAGTCCATAGATTTGAGCATATTTTTAATGCTAAATGCAGTGCTTGTGAGGGTTTCTGGACAACATCTGTCATTGTTTTGTGTTGTTAATTGATTTCCAATAATAAATATATACATACATTTGCATAAAGCAAGCATATTTGCCCACTACCATGCTGATAAGAGTATTAAATACTTGAGAAATCTCCCTTTTAAGGTACATTTTGAACGGATAAAAAATGTGCGATTAATTTGCGATTAATCGCGATTAACTATGGACCATCATTTGATCAATCACGATTAAATATTGTAATCGATTGTCAGCCCTAATTATGGTATGTTTGCATTGAATTGAGGAAATTTTTATTGTATTCAACAGTATATTAATTAATTTGAAACCACTAGATGTCAATATTGTTCAGGTTTTAAATGTGCAAAATGTCCATGGAAACGGAACAAAGCAGAGCTTAAAGAAAAAAAAAAAATAACGTTTTACAATTAATGTGGGGTTGCGTTCAACATTATGTGACGGCCACACTGCAATACCCAAGGCTGTGGCCTCCCAATAAAACCAGCTGCCACAATGCAGAAGGTCAAGTTACACAGTGACCAGAATGAAAAGATGTTGCAAGAGCTGCCCGAGGACAGCTCCAGCAACATGTCGCTCTTTTGATGTGCATGTGGGTGTTTTTGTCAGTGTGTGTGTGTTTGGAGGGAGGGTGGGGGGGTCGATAACCTTGCAAGCTCTTGTTGTGGCTTTTTCTATTGGTCCTGCTCATCCCCCAGAGACGAGGTCTATGGTTATCACTGCATGAATTTGATTCTGAGCATCAGTGCCTTGCAGTAATGCTGATTGAAACCACTTTTACCAAGCCTCAATTGCTTCCATTTTTTAGCATAAACCGCTGAAGCATGATAGAAATTTACAAGCTAAGCAAGAAAGCACTCCTCCGCCAAGGTCTAATCATCTCCTCAGTTAGCTGTTACCATCACAGACAACATCGTGCTTGGCAGAGGACAATATTTACCCAGGGATATAGCTGAGGTTTGGCCTGATGGTGGCACTAAAGGAGAGGTCACCGTTTCTTCTTGTTGGGACCATGAATGTGCACAGAATTTTGATCATTCATCATCAGGGATGAATACATACAGTGTGTGGTGTAAGGAAGTACACTCATTTGGCCAGATGATGGCGCTAGATTAAAGGTTACAAGGTCACCAAAATGGACGCATTTACTGTATTTCACATGGTAGTCTAAAGTTCCACGTCAAATCCCAAATAGGGGAGATATTTAGATGAAATACACACAGCCAGACATGGAGGTGTTGACCTAGGGGCTACCCGTTTGGGGAAATAAGAGATTTAACTTCGTCAGACTAATGAAAAAAATATTTTGATGTAACATAAGTGCAGGGGGTGGAAGTTACTAAATATCTGACTTCATCATTTTTTTGTGTTAATTTTTTTTCTATTTATTTTTATTTATTTTTTTATTTTTTTATTTTTTATTTATCTTTTAGAACAATTCCATAGCATCTATATTTAGCCCTGTGGCTTCACACATTTAAAAGACAGACCAACTGACCACTCGGTAAACCCCTCCCCTGAACACAGATTGTCCAATCATAGCTTAGCAACAGTAACTACAGTAGGTACAGCAGGGCAAAGCCATGTGCATGGGGATCAAGAGCGTGGATTTGGTGGGTGGAGCTCTAATGTTCTGTAAAACTGCAATTAATAGCCCAGGCTTTCATTTGCTTCAATCACTGAACTCATACAGCGCCTTTATGAGACAGGTCTTTCATTCCTTTCGCACAAATATCTTGCTCAGCAAAGATGGGACATACTGTACTAAAAAGTGTTTTATGAAACCAATATGAATATTACTTGTATGAAAATCAGGCTGTCGAATAACATTAATTACAAATCATTCATTTGATTAGCTCTATAGGCTACCGAATGTCAGAAGCTTCTAATGAGGTTTTCGAATGAAGCTTTTAATGTCATCGTCAGATTTTATGATGTCATCACCCTAAAAAATGGGTGTGAGAAAGCCATGGAGAAACAACCTTAAAAACATTTGGAACAACTTCTATAATCAGACGCTTCTTATATTGTAATTAATTCCCATGCATGCTGCTCAGACTAATCACAGTAACCGGCTTGTCTGCCGACAGCATGGAGCACGTTACGGTGCGTTCATGCTGTACTCAATAAAAATGAGTAATGGGGCGATGGCAAATTATAACGCTATCGTGATGAGTTCAAATGTAATCTAGTAAAATGTAGTTTTTGGCGAGAAACTTCAATACAACCAGTTGTTTGAAGGAGATGTTTTCACAGCAATATAAAATAGATAATAGAGAGGGAATTATGACCTGCTTAACTTCCTATCACTATCTCTAAACAGCTTATAATATACTGTATAATTAAAACTACTAATGCCAAGATTTTTTTAATCAAAGCAAATATTTAAATCAAAATATGATAATTTATTCCCTAATCATTTTGAATTGTCTGTTTATTTGTTTATATGTGAAATTGCAATTAAAATATTTTTTCCCTAAAATCAATGAATAATCGTGAGCTCAATATTGATCAAACATAATCGTGATTATCATTTTGGCTATAATTATGCAGCCCTTGTAGTGTGTACCTGACATTGGCAAATAACTGAGCAGACACACCTGGCGGAGATCTGCATTCTACTGAGTGCACTTTTGTAGTTGTAAACTGAATATGTGCAGTGCGACAACAGGGCTGCTTGATAGTCATAGCAACACTAACAAAGGGGGACAGGAATTCTTTTTCATATGTGACATATATATAAACAATGGAACTCTCAGGGACAGCAGCATGCCAGTGATCCACAGGGTTTGTGTCAAATGCATGAGTACAAACCTGGCCCAAACAAGAAATTAGTCGGATAATTTACAAAAGAATAAGGAAGCAGATGGGAGGTGGGTCTGGCATCTCAGTCTGGTCTGCTTGATGTTCCCGTCAGTCTCCCACAGGAGGTGAGACAGAAGACAGACGAGGGAGGAGACGTGGAGGAGGTGGAGTGTAAATAAATCACACAGACTCATATATAGATGTAGATTATTTAGATAGGCGGCGTACCATTGAGTTTCGTTCGCCGAACTTGAGTTATGAAAATACTATTTAGAAGTGTCATCTCAATTCTCTCACAGGCAGACAGGACGGGCAGATGTTGTCATCCAGGAAAACAGAAAATTGGATTTTTTACTTATAAAAACATTTCTTCGAGGCAGAGCTGTCGGGTGTCAGAAATTGGTTGAGTTAAACCTCGCTGGGCAGAGCACCCGTATTTTAAGTCTGCCGGTTAGGATGTCAAAGAAACACTAAAACAAGAAAAGATACATACTGTATGACGTTTTATTTTCATTCATCCAGAGCCTTCCGCAGTCTTAATCAGTGTGGCTGGCTCTATTATGAGAGGTGTACTCACACAACGCCATCATGTGAGCCCTTCAAACGTGTTCTTTTGAATTGACTTAAAACTGAATTATTTAACACTATAAATTATAAAAAGTTGATATTGTTGTAGTAATATTTTGTGAAATGAAACTGCAATGTTTGCTTGTTAGTTGTTAGTTTTTTTTCAGTCAAGTTTGTATTCATACTGTTAGGGCCGGACTGGGCATCTAACTTCAGGCCAGATCAAGCTTCACACATTCACAACAGACCATATATAGGCTACTGTAACAGTATTTATTTCTGTTTACTGTTAACCCTCATCCCGACCGACTTCACTGTCTTTCAGAGGCTGCTTCAGAAGCAGGTTCAGTTTTAGAGCTAGTAACTGAAGTAACTGAGCTAGCTACTGAAGGTACAGATATCACATGAAACTAGAAAAACCTAAGGAATCCATCGGTACCAACCATCATGCTAGCTTGTTAGAAAAGAGGCTAAATAACGCTCCAAAGTTGGGGCTAAATTTTTAAACTGAAGTTTGCTCTTTTAAAGGCCTTTACACACCGGCTGCGTCAACACATTTTTTCGAACTGTTGTTTTTGTCATGAGTACTTTCATTACGCTCATTTCGGTAGCTTGTACCCGTGATCTCATTATTTCGGTCACTACCCAAAGCTCATGACTATAGGTGAGAGTTGGAACATAGATGGACCGGTAAATCAAGAGCTTTGCCTTCCAGCTCAGCTCCCTCTTCACCACAATTGTCTGGTACAACGCCCACATGACCGCAATCCACCATTTTCTGGAAGGGAACCATGGCCTCAGACCTTGAGGTACGCCCCAGTGCGTGCTGAAGGTCACAGTCTGATGAAGCCAACAGACCCACATCATCTGCAAAGAGCAGAGACGCAATTCTGAGGTCCCCAAACCGGACACTCAACTTGAGATCCTGTCCATGAAAATCACTAACAGGATCAGTGACAAGGGACAACACCCACCGGAAACGTGTTTAACTTTGTGTCGAGTATACGGACACATCTCTCACTTTGGTTATACAAGGATCGGATGGCTCGTAACAACGACCCCCGGTACCCCGTATTCCCGCAGTACCCCCCAAAGGACTTCCCGGGGGACACGGTCATAAGCCTTTTCCAAGTCCACAAAGCACATGTAGACGTGTAACATTACCGTCAACGGAAATGATATGTTATTCTGTTTAATATTTGAGGGTAGTGGTGGACAAATTAGCAGACTGACTGGCAGTGCCATCCCCGGAGTCCTGACACAAGCATGACTAAAAACAATAACTGAGTATTGGTGAAGAAACAACAGCAATGTGCCGGAGGCAGCAGGATATTAGGAACAGGTGATTAGGTGTATTATAATGAAGAAGGAACGGCTTAGTTATTGGATCCCTCATACAAGCGAGAGAGGTTAGGCTTATTGGCTGGCTGATTCAATCCTATATGGATTTGACTAATTGGATGATAGAAGAAACCAGGAAGAAGAAAAAGAGCTTAAGGCGAAAGCAATTAGCAGTAAAAAAAAAAAAAAAGTAGAAGAAGGTGAGAAGGTAAATTGAACTTTAACTAGGCTCCATTAGAGAACTTATCATGGCTACAATGTGTTTCTATTTCTGTAACGAGACAGACACCGGCTTCATATATAGAGTGTGAGTGTTGAGGGACTTGGCTAATGGATCAGACAGCTTCTCCTTGATGGGGCTTTGCTGAGAGCTTTTCAAGCCGCCAAATGTGAATCACCTGTCTCGACAACATTTATTGTGACTGCAACACAGGTGGTAGATTCATCCCAATGAGAAAACTGCAAAACTGATTTGCCACTGCTGTAGGCAGATGGAGCACTCTGAACTTTCAACTTTTATTTGAATAGCACCTCTCATACAAGAAACGCAGCACAAAGGGAATTACAATAAAAAGGGAAATAGGAAAACGTGCCAGAGGGGTGAGGGTATAACTTCACACCATAACACTGGAGTTTTATTTTTAGTCCCGCCTTCCTCCCTCTCTCCCCGTTGGTCACATTCACACCTCAACACTTGTCACTCGCCTTGATGAGCTGTCTGCATTGAAATGGCATCCCGCCTCAGGCTGAGATATCCGGAATCCATAAAGTCAAAACAGAGAAGAAGAAACAGATGGCGAACACAGCCAATGTGCGATAAAAAAACAATGATGGTGTTTGTCGTATTTTGGATAGATGCTATCCTCTGCTCACTTAGCCTCACTCCTCTTTTTGTTTGCCACTGTTTTTCCTCCCTTTGTTGTTGCGCTGACGTCCTCACACAACCCAGCTCACCCCTAGAAACACCCACGTCGAATGGTTTGCTGCCCAGAACTTTCCGACTAAGTACATACCTAAGGCATACTTAAAATTTAAATGCAACTTTTTGTCTGTAGCAAAGCTTTCAGATGGAGTTATCCATAATAACTGAAGTTGTTTGGCCCCCTGCCTGTTGAAATTTGACTGAACCAGCAAATATATTTTCTCCCAGAGCCAGTAAAACTTTCAAATATTCCGCATTAAACACTTGTGATTGAGTAGATGCTTTTAGACGTCGTGAGAATTTGGAATTAGGCCTAAACATTTCGAAGTAAATGTAAGCCTTGGAGTTCTCCTACAGTACGAATGTCCAGCAACACGAGAGATCAGTGCGCCTGTGCAAGCCCCTGCAGTGCAGAAGAAGTGTTTATGCAACAAAAGTACTGGGTTAGGTTTAGGAAAAGATCGTAGTTTGGGTTAAAATGTGCATCATTTGCATGTGATTATCATAAAGTGGGCATGTCTGTAAAGGGGAGACTCGTGGGTACCCATAGAACCCATTTTCATTCACATATCTTGAGTTTGGAGCGTTATTTAGCCCCGTTTGCGACAGGCTGGTATGACATGGTTGGTACCAACGGTTTTCTAGTTTCATATGATACCAGTATCTTCATTTTAGCTTTAAAACTGAGCCCGCTACAACCTCCGAAAGATCGATTGTGTTAAAGCTGCAGTAGGTAGAATTGGAGCAAATATGATTTTAAAAAGTTATATTTATAAAACGATCACTATATCCTGACAGTAGTGCATGAGACAGGTAATCGGAAAAAAATAATGTGCCTCGGTGTCCTCCGGTGTCCTCTGGTGCTCCTAATGGCATCTGCAAGATTTCCCAGACCGGAAGAAAACAACCAATCAGAGCCGATCTGGAGCCTCGTCGTCTCTGAGCAGCTGTCAATCACTCGCAAACTCCGATGAAACTGTCAAACTAGGCAGGGCTGATCAAATATTGTTCCGTTTGATCGAAGTTTGCGAGTGATTGACAGCTGCCGCTGTTAAATTTACAGCCAATAGGAACGCTCCATCTCTGAAATGACCTCTGATTGGCTAAAGTCTCCCGTCATGGGCTAGGATTTTCTAAAGCCTGAAAACAGAGCCATGAGGAGGTGCAGAAGTCTAGTTTTCTCTCAGAACACTTGAATTACAATATGCTGAAAGGTTATTATAGAATTTTTGCCCAATGATGCTAAAAGATATTCTCCCTACTGCAGGTTTAAGTTTAAGCAACAAAGCTACTTGGTTAGGTTTAGGAAAAGATCATAGTTTAGGTTAAAATTAGGGCTGTCAATTGATTGAAATATTTAATCACGATGAATTGCAAATTAATCACATTTTTTATCTGTTCAGAATGTACCTTAAAGGGAGATTTGTCAAGTATTTAATACTTTTATCAACATGGAGTGGGCAAATATGTTTGCTTTATACAGAGGTCGAGGGACCCCTTTCAAAATGGCCATGCCAGTTTTTCCACAACAAAATTTAGCCTAAGTTTGGAGCATTATTCAGCCTTTTTCTTGACAAGCTAGTATGACGTCATTGGTACCAATGGATTTCTTAGGTTTTTTAGTTTCATATTCATATTTCAAAACTGAGCCCACTACAACCTTAAAAATCAGAAGTTGCATTAATGCGTTAAAGAAAATGGTGGCGTTAAAACAAATTAGCATTATTATCGCGTTTACTTTGACAGCCCTAGTCATTTTGCGTGCAATAACAACACTGTTCTTGCTTTTGGCATGTCATTTGTACTATGTAACCTGTCTTGACTGCAAAGTAAACATCTGTAAATGTGCTATGCTCAGAGCTAGTGATGTAGACTAAAAAAATGCTTATGGAGAGTGGGAGGGGAGGTTGATGGGTCCAATAAACACAGGACTCTCATCAAGATTGTTGAGTTATTTTGAAGTTACATTGTTGACGTTTGTGGCGTGTTTTCTGTATTTCTGCTACGTTGTTTTTGTACGTATTAAATGAATGAATTATTTAAAATAAAGAGCATAGAACACGATGATATCAATTTGTGATGGTCATCCCCATGCTCTATCATGTCTCATAAATTGTTGCAGCAATTTTTGGGTTGATACCATTTGTTACACAGATTTGGGGCTAAATTAACCATTTTTTACCACTCGAAAAATGTATTAAAATGATCGATAATCCCTCCAAAATACCACATTAAGACACCAAGACCTTGAGGAACACCAAAGAAAAAGCCATGCTGATTGGTTTCAAAGACCTCTGACTTTTTGAGATTTCTGCAAGAATTGCATTCTTTGGAGATTGGATGGCGAGCACTTATGTTCTGGAAACTGCTCAGAAATTGTCGATCTACCTAGGAAAGCTATCAACCCTCTGAATGCCCTAGGTCTGTAGTTTTTGATTGTAACGTTTCACAAGGCTGTGATTATCCTAGAGGCCACCACAGGTCATTTTATACAGTGAGGTCAAGTTTAAAAAAAATACTGTCCAATGAAATGGCTACTATGGGGACTAACATTATCACACATGAATGGAATTGGGCTAATTGAATCCACAAGAGTCGCAGCTTTACAGTGATACCCAATTTATGTAATTCCAAGACTGTTTAGGGACCCCAGTATGCAGAAATATTCAAACACACCATTTTCAGAATAGGTGAAAATAACACATTTGTACTGCATTCAAAACACTGCATGATTTTTGCCCCAAACTGCATGTGATTATCATAAAGTGGGCATGTCTGTAAAGGGGAGACTCATGGGTACCCATAGAACATCGACATATCTTGAGGTCAGAGGTCAAGTGACCCCTGAAAAAATTAAGTATTAGTATTATATTATAGTAGTATTTAAGTAAAAAAGTATTAAGGGGTTAAGACCAAAATTTGCCTCTGAGCAGCTTTAAACATACAGGCCCAAGAAAAAAAAAGCACTAACAGTAGCAGAGCCTGACACTAGTGTTTTCTTTCTATGTATACACGACTTTCCATAAATGATAAATATAGCCATGTAATCAAACAAGCACTTTGTCCAGGCTCAGGAAATCAAATATTCAGCATTTGCATTAATCCCCACCACGTTTCTTTTACGTAGGCCCAGAGCGTATGCTCAAATCTAATACAATTAGAATAGAACTAGCTTTCCAAATAAGTCCCATTGAACCGTCGACCAAATTAGACTGCAGCTTTGGTGACTGTCTTTCATATCACATTAATAGTGGTGCAGCACGGTGAAACGATGGCATAACTGCTGATTAGAATGGTGTCTTTCCACATGAGTGCGACAGGAAGCACACGCTGGCAGTTTTCTAATCGCCCTGTGCACCGTCGCGTGGGATTACGGGGATGAACTATTTGCTCCGGATGAAAATTGAGGTAAATCAATTTTCCATTTTCTTTTAGGACTTCACTTCTATCTGGTGTCAAGCTAATGACAGCACGAGCCACTGGGACAGGAGTCATTCATCAAAGGCGTTTAAAAGCAGACGGCGAGCCGGCTCCTCTCTCTCTCCGCTCATTAGTTCAAACAAAATTACTTCTGAGGAGAGCTGCTCGCAGCTATCATGCTCTGCTTGTACAGAAGGTATGGGGTGTGGGGGGAGATGAATGGATGAATTGCATAAAGGCAGTCGTCTCCTGGTTTGACATAATTATGATCTTTTTCATTATGGGCTCAAAGCAAACAAAAGTTAACATTCAATCTTGCCAGTCTGAATGTGCCAGATGAGTGATGAAGGTCAGGGATCGAGACTGGGATAGATACTCACTGGAGATTTGAATACTGAAAAAAAAAAAAAAAAAAGGCACTCAGGTTCATTTTAGTGCATGTGAGGTGTGTGAGTGCAGATATCATGTCTTCTTTTCATGTCACTGATGTCTAGAGAACACCATGTACACACTGGTGTACAAGAAAAACCTAAAATTAATGAGTGGCGAAAGGACAATGAATGTGGATGCTTCCCAGTCCGGTCGCAAGAAAAGGCGCGTGAACGACACGATAACGTGCAATGCAAAAGCGTGTAATGAGAACGCCGTTCTTGCTTTTGGTGTGTCGCATGTATGCCATGTAGTCTGTACTGACTGAAGTGTAAATGCATCTGCGTAAATAAGCTACACTCAGAGCTAGTGACGTAGAATAAAAAAATGAGAAAGACTGCTTATGGAGGGTGGGAGGGTGGAGGTGGATGGGTCCAACAAGCAAAATACTTTCAACCAGGAGACCGGTGTTTTGTTTTGTAACGCCAGGCACACACCATACAAGAATCAAGCCGATTTTGGGCCCGATTCCTCCCTCCCGACAATCTTCAGTAAAGCCTTGAGTTTTTGATGGTTTGATGGTTCTTGCGGGAGCAAGTCATTTTTCAAAAACTCCACTCAAACAACAAGATCAAAATGCCAAGCCATCATCATTACAATTAAGTAGAAGTTCTATATTTCACAGACATACACTCAAATCTAATTCATCACTGAGCCCAAGTGGGTCCCAAAAGTTTGGAGCTCTGTTATCCAAAAGGCTTCTCTTTTAAGAGGAGCTTCCTTTAGATCACCTCCCTGTCTAGACAAGACCACTTTTGCAATCCCACAGTAGCTGAAAGCTGTGTTTGGATGATTAGCCTATTTGAAATGGATTGCTATTGTTATCCAAACTATTATTGCGGATAGCTGACCGGTGCTCCGCCATACGGAAATTTAATGCTCTTATTGTCATTCCAATATAAACCTTAGTGAAGCTACAGTTGATTAAATAGATGACTCATGTTGTTGAGCATGTAATGACTCCACGTATTATATATTATTTTCCAGTTAAAGGATGCGAAAAAATGTCACATTTAGTTGTGCAGTTCTCTAAAGATTATCTTTCCAGACATGCCTGTGGTGTGAGGTATGTTAAGAGTGTTTTTCACGTCCCCCGATCGGCTTCAAAGTCCATCCTGGCCACACAGATTTCAAATCATAAATATCCTGTTGTGTGTGTGTGTGGGGAACCCCGAGGACAGCCGATGATGCAGTCACGTGGGAAATAACGATAGCCAACTGAACCCCAAGCTGACTGAAGCGGAACGACAACCACCGCTGTCATGGCGGCCACGGCTAATGCAAATCGCAAAGCATAAAGTAGTAGTGAGATGGAGCTCAGAAATGGAGGACCAACTTGTTGATTTGTGGCAACAACACAAGTGTTTATTTAACCATTTTATGTATCCATGACTTCATCCATCCATCTTTTGTGAATTTTCAGTAGAAAGTAGTGCAAAAACTAACATCGCTAATTCTTCCTGCCCGTCGTCCGCCGTGTTTGTTTACACTAAAGTCATGTTTGATTGTGTGATATTTTACAGGATTTCCATTTTTTTGAGTCAGAACTCTTGTTGTGCATGAATGAATCTGTTAGTGTGTGGTTTTAGCCAAATCATTGCTCACCACACACTATAGGAACAAAACTGATAAATTTAACATAACAGGTCGTTATGTGTGGGGCCCTTCACATTTTCAGAATCTGTTAATATTTGAAAAACATTTTAGTGTGGGTCAGCCTTAAGTGACGTTAGTGATGTGTTTTTTAGCGACGTTTGTGACTTGTTTTCCGTACTAATGTTATGTTTCCGTATGTATTTTACATATTTTAAGGCCTACCATGACGGTTTTCCTAAACCTAACCTAAGTGGTTTTGTCGCCTAAACCCATAAGTGAGTGGTTTTGTTTCCCACTGTTGGTATTACACCTTCATACACGTGTGTAATCACGCCTCAGCGAGGCAACACGTGACACTGACACACTATCCTCTGGTGGACAGGTGTGTCTTCCTGTTTCCCTTTTTGAATGACAAATACAGACTACCGCTGCCTGCTGGTAGGGAGAGTTATTTCATCTCACTCAGGCGCAGAACGTACGTGCTAACTGGTTGTCGGCTGTAGTCTTAGCAGTGTGTTCTCGTGCAACTTGTCGGCGAAGACAAAGGTGACGTGAGGCGACGCAACAGTTGGCCTTCATTGCAGCTAGTTCTTTGATGTTGGCTTGGTGTGTCTGGGCCTCTACACAGTGCCAGAGTTCCAGAGACTTGGACAGTCTATGACAAGGAGAATAAAGCCTTTGTTGAGGCTCACGGTGGCCTCAGCACTTTACTAGGACACTTAATGTTGGCTTTTCCTTTCATTTGTCACAATGAAATTTGCAATTCAATTCTCCTTTAAGTATGATGTAAGATGGTAATAGGCAGACCTTATTATTGATTTGAAGCAACTCACTTGTGTAGTAGGTCTGCAAATGACTAGACCTATGTTATGTATTTTGTCGAGTTGTATACTTACATTTTTCCAAATGTTTCCAACAGTTTTCAAACCCAGAGAAATTTGTAATTTGAATCAAGGTAATGGTACATTGCATTTGGTCGCCTGCCAATGACGCCTATCCTCTTTGCGCATGCATCAGCGTTGTGGTTGTCTGCTAGAAACTGTCTTAAATTGACTTTTAATCTAGTTTCAAGCCACATCTTTACAATACTCTTTTTAGGTCTTTGTTGTTTTTTACTATTTATTTTAACCGGATGAAGGATTCTAGTCATTGGATGACTGGATCTTAAGGTATAAGAGAAACAAGCTGAGCAAATGCTGTGTAAGCCGAACAGCCTCAGAGAAACACTGATTTATTTATTTTTTAATATGAAACTGCTTCATTCAGTATTTCTACAGGTTTTAATCAGCAGGTCTGTTTGTTTTGGGGAGGAGGATACCTCTGTGGATAATTCGACTCCCCGTAAAAACCTCCTGAATGTCTGGACCTTAAGTTATAAGGGAAACAAGCTGAGCAAACGCTGTGTCCACCAAATGGCATCAGAGAAACACTGTTTTTTAAGGTGAAACTGCTTTATTCAGTGTTTCTACCAGTTTCAATCACTAGGTCCATTTGTTTTGGAGAGGATGAGACCTTTGCGGATAATTTGGTTTTCGGTTAAAACCTCCTGAACATCTTAAGTTATAAGAGAAACAAGCTGAGTAAACGTTAGTGACTACCGGACACCAGTAAAACGACCGCCTACAAAGTACCATATAAAAGTAAAACAAAATAATTTTTATTATATTGTCATAACTTTAATGTCTGTACCAGAATGTCCTGTGTTGGACAATAAAACTATTATAAATATGCATACCATTATAACTATTTACTTCCTTCCTTATTTATATATTCAACTTTTTGCCCGGCTGCTTCCCAAAGGAGTATAAAGTGAGTGATGGACATAAAGGAAGTTAGAACAATCCAGCTCACAGATTTTGAGAGCAATCTCAAACTTTTTCATGTGGACCTCCAAAATCAATGTCCAATAGACCATGGATGTATAAGAGGTTGCGTCCTGTGCGTTTGCCCTGCGTGTTAGTAAATAGCCTACAACTACATTCAATTCTGTTTATGTCATGCTACTAGCACTACTAGCTACTGGCCGATAGCCGGTTGTTTGGGAACAGAGACGTTAATACATCCACCACACAGGCTTACAGCATACAGCCCATGGGTGTATTATAAGATAATAAAAGTGATGAATTACAGCCAATATGTCCATTATTACAGCTAGCAGGAAGCCGACAGAACCAGATATGTCATATAAACATGCAGGGCGGTGCAGTCCCGTGAGTCTGATGCACGTTCATTATGCCGAGGAAAATAACTCTGGTGTGAATAGTTAGTGGTTAATGGTTTGTGAATTTTACCACTTTTAGGACATAGTGATTTAAATGAGGGCTATTTAAGTGTTCGTACTGGGAAGATGATTTACCACGAAAAAATTATCCTCTGATTTACCGACGTCTCTTTATACATCCATGGCCACAGACTGATTGGCGTTTTAAAGTCCAAAATGGAGGAAGCGCTACCATCTAGCAGCTGTTGTCAAAAAAGCACCAGAGTTTTGTCTCTTTGCTTTTATGTGTGCCCCCTTTAAAGCAAGACTGTTTAGAAAACAGCTTAGGGACAGCTCCCTTACCGAAAGAAGTTTATTCAAGTGTGTTATTAGTGTACTTCTTTTAAACTTAAAATAAGAGTATACTTTCAGTTTACTTTTTATGTACTTATCAGAGATACACTTCACAAAAGTATAATAACATAACCTAGTATAGTATACTTGGCTCATTTTGCTAAGTATACAGAAAAGTAAGTATACTTGGCTCATACTAACAAGTATACTGAACAGTCTAAGTATACTTGGCTCATCCTAAAAAGTATACCGAAAAGTCTAAGTATACTTGGCTCATATTGACAAGACAAGTATACAGAAAAGTAAGTATACTTGGTTGCACTGACCAGTATACAGAAAAGTCTAGGTATTCTTGGTCTACTTGTACTTGTACTATACACTGAAGAAAAGTATAATTAAGTATTCTTGCCTTATAGGCTTACGGAAAGGTATACTTGGCTTGTAGTTGTGCTTACTTTCTGATAGAGTAGCCTATTGACATTTCGGAGATGCAAGCTTTTCACAGGACAGCAAGTGCACGTTGCATAAGGATGAGAGTCTCCATCACATTTAACATCAGGCCCGAGATAAAAGCGCCCATTTGGCTGGGATTACTAGCTGAGCCATCCAATCATTTAATTACAGTTTAATTTATTTGGGATGCATGTAGGATGTAGTACGAGACTAGAGCAGAGAGGACTGGCTGATGGGATATTCTTGTATTTAAACAAGAGATAAGTAGTCGGGGACATGTTGAAAATGCATTTCAACCCAGTGGCATCGACTTTTGGGGGCAGAATGAAGTCATATATGCCTGACAACGAACAGCTCAGCACTGCCATGTTTAATTTAAGTTCAGGGGAAGTGAGACTATTAAATGAAACTCTGTTGAACAATGAAACAAGTCCTCATTTAACCACAATACGTAGATGGGTTTAGGCACTGAGAGTCAGGAGGTGAATTATATATTCATGAAAGTTTTGTAGCTACCTTATTGGCTTTAGGCTAGACCTCAGCACCGAGCCCGTAAACTGAGTTTGACAAGCCCCCATGTAGAGCAGCAGGAGCGGGGAATAAGCCTCTCAATGCTCATCCCTCCTTTTACTGCCTGGAACCTTCTGGATCACAACAACAGCTAGTACAACATGAAGGAGCTGATATGGAGATCAGCTCCCAGGGAGGTTAAGCGGTGGGTAACCACATCTACTGCTCTGCGTTTGCCGAGGTTGGTACAATTTCTTTTACTTTGAAGGGGAAAATGCTCACGGAGGCCGAACTGCAGGATACTGTTTCTAACGTCTTGTAGAGCTTTGTCAGTATTTTATAAAACACGAACGCGTCTCTCAGGACGGTCTGATGCAGACAGTCGCGTCGTGGGACAAACCCTGAACTGACAGTGACAGTGAGGCAGACTGGTGTATTCGTAGGAAATAAACTGTTTGAGGATTTACACTCCAATGAGCTGCAGTTATAATATCAGTAATCATGACACTAGAAGTTTGGAATCAATAAATGTATCTCTAACTCTGGAAAATTGACTCGGATGCCACTCCAAATGTTTGCTTTAGGGCTCGAAGATAACAGCCTATGTAAGTACGTTAAATTAAGCCATTTATGTGGTCGGGTCCAAGGGGCCCACTTCTTAGAGAAACTCCAAAAAGTCTAAAAAGCCCCTCAACAAGCACTTGCTTTTTTTGCAGGACTGATAAAATGACATAAAATGGTCCCAGTTCTTTAACCCTTTTGATAACATCGTCATGGTCTTTTCTGAAATATAACTCTTAAGAGTTTACTGTTAAAACATCAGAATTAGTTGAAGTGACACTGAAGCAAATATATGGAGATGCAAACATGGTAAATATTTAGGTTTATTATGTGGGCCTTAAACGGCAGAGACAACCAGGCTAATATTATTTTCTTAACAGGCTTATTAGAGACAAATCTTTATTTCTAATTTGATCATATTTTCACATCACATTTTCTGATCTGCTCTCATTTTAATTTACAATTGATGTTGTTTGCTTATTCAACACATCCTATACTGTATATGTTCCTGTTGTAAGCTGCTGTCAATTAAACTCAACACCTCCTGTACAGATTTTTTTTTCGCATTAAAGGTAGGGCTGTCACAGTTAACGCGATAATAATGTGTTAACACAACTTGCGATTTTTAGGTTGTAGTGGGTGCAGTTTTAAAGCTAGAGTAAAGATATTGGTATCATATGAAACTAAAAAACCTAAGGAATCCATTGGTGTAATGTCATACTAGCTTGTCATGAAGAAGGCTAAATAATGCTACAAAGTTACGCTAAATTTTGTCAAGAAATAAACTGCCATTTTCAAAGGGGTCCCTTGACCTCTGACCTCAAGATATGTGAATGTAAATGGGTTCTATGGGTACCCACGAGTCTCCCCTTTACAGACATGCCCACTTTATGATAATCACATGCAGTTTGGGTCAAGTCATAGTCAAGTCAGCACACTGACACACTGACAGCTGTTGTTGCCTGTTGGGCTTCAGATTGCCATGTTATGATTTGAGTATATTCTTTATGCTGAATACAGTACCTGTGAGGGTTTCTGGACAATATTTGTCATTGTTTTGTGTTGTTAATTGATTTCCAATAATACATATATACATACATCTGCATAAAGCAGCATATTTGTCCACTCCCATGTTGATAAGAGGATTAAATACTTGACAAATCTATATTACATTTTGAACAGATAAAAAAAAATGTACGATTAATTTGCAATTAATCCCGATTAACTATGGACAATCATGTGATTAATTGCGATTAAATATTTGAATCAATTGACAGCCAAAATTTGTGTTTGTTGGGTAGCACTTTTGACATACACTCCAGATATTAAACATTTCTCTTCAAAACATAGGGTAAGAAAGATCTATGCTCCTCACCATGGGTGCCTAGTTATGTTTTAAAATGGAGTAGCAAACTTGGAAAGACACATAATTGTTGGGGGGGAGGAGAGGTGGTCTTGGGGGCCTCCACCAGAATAAAAAAAATGTAATTTAAACCAAATTTCCTGCATTTTTACACCACCTAACCTCTTGGATTAAGTCAAGAAACGGCCACCTTCACTATGTCTATATGAGTTAGATTGAAAGTGCTATGAAATCCAAGAATGCATCAAGAATAGTATATCACCAGAAAGTTTCCGAGACGCAGAGCGTTTCTGTAACCATAGTAACTCTCACTGGGTGCGCACGGTGCGAGAGAAGAGGTAGAGATGCTATGCTGCTGCCAGACCAGCCGTGTGATTACTCTGATCAGCATGCATGGAAATAAAGTATAACATAATAAATTTGTGTATATTTCTCGCTTTCCCCATGATGGTCTGAATAACACGCTGCTGCTGTTGCTCTGCCTTGTTCGTCCGTGCGCTGCCAGCGTCCTCTTTTCGCACCACGACAGAATCAGTCATGAATTTATTTTTTCTTCGGATTTTAAATTGAATTTTTTTAGTAAACAGAACTGCCCTGTGACAGTCTGGCGACCCGTCCAGGGTGTACCCAGCCTTCGCCTAATGTCTGCTTTGGATCCCCCCCCCCCCTTCCCACCCGCCACCCTGGATAGAATAAGCGTTTACAGATAATGGATAAATTGATGTAAACAGATCTGATCGTGGACCGTCCTTTTGAATAGGCATCATACATGACTAAGAAATCCCCACATTCAGGGTCTTCAAGGTGAAAACATCATTACCAATTTGATTGGCGGTTATACTCAATGTTTTTGCTTTATAGTGTGGCACAACATCATCTCACTTACCTCAATGTGTATGCCACGATGCAAACAGGTGCTCTTGAATATGCATGATGCAGTGAAATCCTCCCAAACTAAACTGCAGAGTGAAGCGCAACAGGAGAACACTTCCTTAACCGCCTGACTTTGACAGGTGCAGTCCCCATCACTATTTTCCCAAAAGCAGAATTAGTTACTGTGTGTGCACAAATTGAACACAGAGTAGTTTTTTTGTGCAGCTTTAACTGACCTTAAGGCTCTGAAATTCAGTATGAAATGATCACAAATCCATTTGAAGTGGTGGGTGGGTTCCATTCTGAGGTACCAGCAGTGGCGACTGTGGCGGCTGCTTCTGCAAAAATGACTCATGTGCATTGAGATAGAAGTTATCAATTACTGACTTTCTTCAGAGCTTTTTGCTTTATAGAAAATAGAAAGAATTTGCAACAAATAAAGCATTTATATCCCTACATCACCCTGATCCCCTCTCTAATATCTATTTTATATTGCTGTGAAAAAAAATTAAACTACTTTACAAGATTACAATTGAACACATCATGTTCGCCCAGTACTCATTATTACTTTATAGAGCTTGAACGCATCATAATGAAACTTAATGTAACCTCTGTTAAAGCTGGGGTAGGCAGGTTGGAGCAAATATGGTTAAAAGTCATTTTTATAAAACGATCACTATATCCTGAAAGTAGTGCATGACACAGGTAATCTGAAAAAAAAAAAAAAATGATGTGCCTCTGTGTCCTCTGGTGCTCCTAATGGCAACTTCACAGTCTGGAAGAAAACAACCAATTAGAGCCAAGCTGGAGCCTTGCCTTCTATGAGCAGCTGTCAATCACTCGCAGACTCCGATCAAACGGTCAAACTAGTCAGCGCTGATCAAATATGAATCGATATTCTGTTGCTGTAATGCCTATTTCTCTCCTCAAATGTTCTCAGAAACATCTTGTAGTGTACTGTCACCAGCCGGAGCAAACTTTCACATATTAATTCATATTTGATCAGCGCTCCCTAGTTTGACCGTTTGATCGGAGTTCACGAGTAATTGACAGCTGCCTGCGTTGAATGAACAGCCAATAGGAACGCTCTCTCTCTAAAATGACCTGTGATTGGCCAAAGTCTTCCCTGACGGGTTAGATGTTCTAAAGCCTGAAAACAGAGCCATGAGGAGGTGCAGAAGTCTAGTTATCTCTCAGAAAACTTGAATTACAATATGCTGAAAGGTTATTATGGAATTTTTGCCCAATGATGCCAAAAATCTACTGCCACTTTTTACTTTAGCTGTTAGCTCCGCAGGACACTGCTGCCCACTGGCTGCTAACAGCCAATGTTAACTAGCTCTTTTTCTGCCAATTTCAACATAGATTTGTTGTTCATAATGTAGCATTATCAGGGAAGAAAATAGGGTGCGTCCCCTGGACTGATTTCAGACACCGTTAGTCACGAGCCCTGATGGTACCTGCAGTACTGAAGGAAAACAAGTAACTTTTTGTCACGTTGTCAGAATTTTGGCATGGACTTGGTACCGAAGTATAGGTTCTCGTGACATCCCTACCCTCATCATCAATTTAGTTGCTGACTCACTCAAAACCATAGTCCATCTAATTTGGGCACAAAGTGCAGGTTCAGCCAGTCTGTCTAATGAGGAGCTCCATGAAATTGGACAAAGCTACAGTTTATACCTCTACCCAGGAGGTATATAGAGTGCTGCATGGATGGCGTATTTTTGTAACCCGGAAGTTAGCATCGCACTGGTTCCCTCGACAAAAAGCCAATGGGATATTTCCTTTGGATTTTGGATTATTGCAGAAAATAAGTTCTGTGGCAAACAAACGTTTATGATACTTATGATGCATTTTGTTCAGCAAGATAATCTTCACAAATGAACGCCACTTTTAGGATTTTTGAAGTGTAAATGCAATTGCCGAAATGCACCATGGTCGCGTGACTTTACGTCACCACCACTAAGCTAAAGGCGGGCTAGCGTTCGGCATGATGACGTTTGGTAGTCTCATTCAGCCATTTGTTAGCAACCGCCTTTTTTAAGACAAAGTAAGCTTCATAATTCACGAGTGGGGTATTTACTGACGTATATTATGTCGCATACAAAGTGTTAAAATCTCTTAAGGTTGTGTTAACCACAGACCTTATTTCAGGGATCTAGTCAAAAACCCATTCACTAAACCCATTGACTTCCAGATGAGTGAGTGAACCGGAAGTGGTAAAAGGCTAACTCATTTCCGGGTATTAGGACTCATTCCTGCAGCACTCAAGATGCTTTTACAGTCGCTACACTGAACCATTGTCAGTCACTGAATTGTGTGGTGTGCTTTATATCTATGGCAGCACCTCCAAGTTGCAATAAACAGATAGCAATTTTGTTTCTCCAAAAATGGACAGTGAGTCACAGTGCAGCAGAGGCAAAGAGGGTCAAGTTGGCCCATTTAGTCCCAATTTAGTCCCAGATGCGATGCCACTGGTCCACCTTGTGCTCAGCACATTCAGACGTACCCGTCTTGAGTGAACAAATGCTCTCCGTGATCATCAACAAATCATCCCGCAGGTCCAGAGAGAGTGTGAGAGTGGCCACAGATCGGGACTATAACTGCACGGATTGATGAAGTCACATAAAAGGAGAGACAGCAGCAGCTGTCCAGAGGGAGCGCATAGGTCAGAGATCTCCACAGGACAGTGGCCAAATACCATGCAGCCACTGGTGCGTCATACGGAGGCCTCTGACACGGGCAGTGTGTCAGTTCTATAGTCAGCAAGTTCAATATATTGTCATTTAGTCAGTTAAATGCTCTCTAAAGCAGGGGTTGTCAATTTTTTGGGGGGCCAGGGACCCCTTCTTACCGATTAAGCATAATATTTTCCACCGTTTGTACTTTTAGATGCCATTGGAACTATTTGTATTCTAAAACTTTTCAACCTAAATACTTCAGACCTGTTTTATCATGATAAACAGAAACACATTTCCATTTGAATCATGTTAATACCACTTTGTTTTGCCCTGATATTCCGGATGCTTTGTAATCGGATGTCTCTTTAGCTTGGCCGGCTTCATGGTTTCGTTGGCTAGCACCTGAAGACACATGACGCATTTTGGTCTCCCGACGCTGTCGCTCGATATAACTGTCGTCATATTTTCTGAATTTTAGCTAGTTTGGTCTTAGTGTTACGTGACTAAATGGACTGACTCAAATATTTCTCCATGCTGGCTAGCTGGCTAATAAGCTTAGATAAGCTAAGCAGCAGGAACATTCATGACAGATTGACGTGATGTGTCACAATCATATCAGAGGTTCTATCGGCCCAAAGCTAACGTGGGTGGTAGTAATGGACACAATATGCTTGTTTTATTGGCGCAAATGGTCCCCATCTGTAGATTGTACTTTTTAATGATACAGCACAATTTTATAATTTAGAGCAAATTATATCGTGGACCCCCTGACAGAGTGCCACGGACCCCTGGGGGTCCTCGAACCCCACTTTGAGAATCACTGCTCTAAAGAATATCTTAAGCATTGATAAAGCATCAAACAGCTATTTGCTGTGTGTAAAGATATAGAGGAGTAATGTCTACCTGAGAATGAAGTCACTCCCATACAAACAGTCCTTTGAAACATATTTCCACTTAGTTTAAAGAGAAGAATGTAATCAGTGGTTTCACAATTAGATGTGTAACTATACTTAGTCCACAACTTGTAATTTACATAATTAACACAATTATATACTTGACTTAATTCCACGGTGATTGTGATGTGTCATTTAAGGCATATGTGTTAGTAGATTGTAGTTCCAGTATAATGTAGTTTAAGCACATTTAAAGGGCCAGTGTGCTGCATTTGGAAATCTAGGGTATAAAGCCTGGAGCTGCTCCATAGATGATGAATGGGAGGCTGATTTTGTTACCCAAATGAGCTTTATTCTATTGTAGTGTTATCAGTTGTGAAACAGAAAATGTTCCCATATACTCAGAACATTCCTCTGGGTGCTCTCAGTGTCATCTATAACACCTCTCCCAATTTATTGTCTATGGAGCGGTTCCCCACTTTATACCCTATGACATCACAAGTTTGACGTCTAGTACACTAGTTTTTGAATTTGGGAGAGAGTTGTTCATGTTTACTAATATTTTTTGGACTGTCTTAGACCATAGAATAACAAGTATGCATTTTGAAAATGGGCATACTTCCCCTTTAATGTGCTTTCATTCCATGACTTAAGTATGTACAGTAGCCTATACAGTACATATAAACATCACCACAGTACCACCATACTACAGTAAATGTGTCAGCTTCCAGCAAACAGTGAATTAAAGTGTAAGGACCGGAATACATTTCACATCCCTTAACGCTTTCATGAGGAACTATTTGTGGAACATCTATGCACACAATGTAAAAGTTTCTAAGAGCCTAATGAAGCCCCTGGGTCATGAGTTATGCACACTTGAAATGAACTGTGATGAATCATTGATCTCTTGATGGTCCTTGTTGAAAATTCTAATGTTACCTTGTAGTCCAACATTGAAGCCCATTTTCTTCAGCAGAGCTCCCTTGTGGCTGAGAAAAATGTCACGATGCTGGTAGCGCTGGTTGAGCAAAGCTCCCAGGAGCTCTGTGACCTATATAGAAAAGCGGCTAATTTGGATGTTAAAACCGTGTCGGTGGGTGGTCACAACAATCATGTACAGAACGGTATATAGTTTTTGTGGTGTGTTGTATTGGAAAAACACAATTACACATTGATTACAGCCACGTATGTTCTACTAAAGCTGTTTGTAATTGTGATTAGAGGAAATAAAACGTCAGACGCCTTCTCTCTTTCAGTTTTTCCACTTGTTCATTGCACTCATGTTCAAAGTTTCCCTTTACATTCTATTTAAATTATGTATCATAACATCATGCTGTTGCCATTGTCATCGCATATTATATTCAAAGGTGGGTCCAGGTGGATTTGCAAGTTAGGTCTAAATAAAGTACACTGACATGCTCATACATATTAATGATGGCGTGGGGACTAACAGCTTGAGATCACATTTGGGTAGTTTAGAGGAAAAGATCAGGCACAGCAGTCAGTGATGCATACAATCATACATGTTGACATGGTGACAGCTGTTACATGAGCTTGTATTTTCACAGTTCTGGCCTGCAGTAGTTACAATCACCTGGAATTGAAAAACAGTAAAAACATAAGGGACTGATGGAATAGAAATGACCAATATTACTGGCCAATATTAGTTATCATATCAGCCAATAAGTCAGAAATTGGAAATGTTGTTGCAAATATGCTAAAGATGTGTTTGAGATAAACAGTATCTCCGCCAATTTCTGAGGGAAATATTTCTGTCTTGTCTCTTTAGCTGCTAACTGTTCCATTATGTTCACCAGCTAGCTGCAAAAATGTTCTGTCCTCCTTTTCCACCCTGTCTCCTACAAAATTATGTTCCCATACAACTAAACTGCATTCTCAATTACGTTTCAAAGGAAACGTATTTTGGTTGCCGTTTTAAACATGGGGTTAACGTTGTAAATTGAAACAAAACAAAAACAAAAATGCACCAAAACTACTTGGTTAGGTTTGGGAAAACTTCATGGTTTGGGTTAAAATATTTCTGTTTGTTACATTATTTAAGTTATTGACGTGAATTAGTGGGGCAGCTAAGCTGAATTATTTGTGACAATTGTTCATTTTGAGGTAAAGCTACAAGAAGGGGTTAAACCCTTTTTTTCTTAAAAGAGACCAGGAAATGTAGTTCCCTTTGAAGTAAACAGTACAACAATGTCTTTTCACAACAAATTCTTTAGTCTATCACACTCCGTTATGTTGCTTTTGGCAGATTTCGTCCCTATAATTAAACCATATCCCCGTAAGTACTGTTACAGTTAATAAAACTATCGAAGCTGGGGTATGCAAGTTGGAGAAAATATGATTTAAAAAAAAGTTATTTTTATAAAACGGTCACTATATCCAGACAGTAGTGCATGAGACGGGTAATTTGGAAAAAAATCATGTGCCTCTGTGTCCTCTGGTGTCCTCCGGTGCTCCTAATGGCATCTGCGAGATTTCACAGAACGGAGGAAAACAATCAATCAGAGCCGAGCTGGAGTCTGTAGTCTCTGAGCAGCTGTCAGTCACTCGCAAACTCCGATCAAACATGAGAAAGTTTGTGACCTGGCAGCCATGTTGAGATCAATTGAGGAAATACCAAGCACCGCCCACCAGCCGGACCAAACTTTCTCATTTTACAGCTAAACAGTACACTACAAGATGATTCTGAAAACATTTGAGGCGAGAAATAGGCATTACAGTAACACAATATTAATCCATATTTGATCAGCCTAATTTGACCGTTTGATCGGCTTTCGCGAGTGATTGACAGCTGCCACCGTTGAATGAATAGCCAATAGGAACGCTCTCTCTCTGAAATGACCTGCGATTGGCCAAAGTCTCCCATCACAGGCTAGATTTTCTAAAGCCTGAAAACAGAGCCATGAGGAGGTGCAGAAGTCTAGTTATCTCTCAGAACACTTGAATTACAATATGCTGAAAGGTTATTATGTAGTTTTGCCCAATGATGCCAAAAACATTCTGCCCTACTGTCGCTTTAATCCACAGACCTTGATATATAAAATCCCCACTATCTGGCTAGTACAGCACTGAGAACATATGTTTGTTTGCTTTGTTTGTCATTCGGGTGAACTGAGCCTTTAGTTCTTTAAACGCGTGTACAGTGTACTTAAACGGGCCATTATATTTGATTGATTTCTAGTTATGTCAATCTCAAAGGAGATAATTAGAAGAATGAGACGGTCGAGATGAGGATTACACAACAGGCATCAATTATGACTGCAGCTCAATATTACGAACGATCCCCTCATATTACAGTAAGCATATTGATTGTTTTGTAAAGGAAGCTTATGGTAAAGTGGAATATTATTGATGCCATAAGAGTGCCATTGGCTTTGGACTCTTCTTTTCTTTATTCTTTCAAAGCATACAGTTTAGCAGGAGCATGCTTCACTTCCACAGCAGCATTCTCTGACTGTCCGTGTCTCTGTTACTGGTATACACAGAGAGTTGGCATGAAAAGAAAAATGTCTTTTTCTGGAGACTAAAGCCAATCTTTCAAAAACAGCTATGATGGCAGGGCAGGAGAAACCAAATCACTGTCCCTCACAGGAAATTTCAAATACTGTCTGTGTGATTACTTACCAGGAAGCCCAATTCTCTTGGTTAATAGCAGGCTTTTTGCGCGCTATTTTTGTAAAAACCCTGAATTCACCATGTTTAACACCCTTGCACATGCTTTCATATGTACTATCCGCTTACGCTTATGACTCAAACCTACTATTTTAAGCAGCTGGCCAGGAAAATAAAAAGCTTTTGAAACGTCCTTCAAAACAGAGCCCACACAATGAAGACTTCACCGAAGTAGATTTTTCGTAAAATGCTGCGCCTGTTCCTCTCTCCTACCATGACTCAGTTTTTATGTCCCTTATCTTGTTGTCTGAGGCACTTTTCTTGCCTTTAAATCAATTTCCTCCATGGGGATTAATAAAGTTGAATTGAATTGAACATGAGCTGAAGCAGATATGAAGATGCGAAGGCAGTGTGGCATCTCTTTACACATATTGAAATGAAATATAATGTGCTTATCCTAAATGTCCCTGACAGGATTAACTGCAACAATTTAAGTTTTTTTTCCCCGGGGGGTTCAGTGTGAACCCCACACCCACCACACACACACACACACACACACCCTACGATTGGACCGCAATTGCCTTGGTCGGGGTGGTGAAAGCCGGAGAACACACAGCAGCAACTCACGGATTCACAAGTGTTATTTATGAGTCTGCTGCTAGCTCCGGGCCAAAACGGTACTGTCTCTGTCAGCATTGTGCGTTGGCCCTGAACGAAAATGTAATAACATGCTCTGTGTTGCTGTTGTTTTTTCCAGACGACTAACACTATTTGGGCCGAGGACGAATACTTCCTGGGGCGGTGCTGTCACTGCTGGTGGCAAATATGAAGTCTGCCTGTAACGTGGTTTCCTTTTTAGAGCTGTCTCTCGTTTATATCTGTCAATGGGGGTCCTGTGATGAAGTGACAGGAAAGCTGGGAGTATTAGTTAAGAATAAAAGGTTAGGGCTGTCAATCGCTTCAAATATTTAATCACGATTATTCGCATGATTGTCCATAGTTCATTCAGCCATTATCCGTATCCCATACAGGGTCGCGGGGGGGCTGGAGCCGATCCCAGCTGGATCATTGGGCGAAGGCGGGGCACACCCTGGACAGGTCATCAGACTATCACAGGGCTGACACATAGAGACAGACAATCATTCACGCTCACATTCACACCTACGGGCAATTTAGAGTCAACAATTAACCTAACCTGCATGTCTTTGGACTATGGGAGGAAACCAGAGAACCCGGAGAAAACCCACGCTAACACGGGGAGAACATGCAAACTTCACACAGAAGGGCCCCGAGCCAGATTTTAACCTGCACCCTTAGTTAATCGTGATTAATCGCAAATTAATCGCACATTTTTTTTTCTGTTCAAAATGTACCTTAAAAGGAAATTTGTCAAGTATTTAATACTCTTATCAACATGGGAGTGGGCAAATATGCTTGCTTTATGCAAATATATGTATATATTTATTATTGGAAATCAATTAACAAACACAAAACAATGACAAATATTGTCCAGAAACCCTCATAGTATAAATATGCTCATGTCATAACATGTCAAACTCAAGCCCAACAGGCAACAACAGCTGTCAGTGTGTCAGTGTGCTGACTTGACTTGCCCCAAACTGCATGTGATTATCATAAAGTGGGCATGTCTGTAAAGGGGAGACTCGTGGGTACCCATAGAACCCATTTACATTCACATATCTTGAGGTCAGAGGTCAAAAGACCCCTTTGGAAATGGCCATGCCAGTTTTTCCTCGACAAAATTTAGCGCAAGTTTGGAGCGTTATTTAGCCTCCTTCGTGACAAGCTAGTATGACATGGTTGGTACCAATTGATTCCTTGGGTTTTTTAGTTTCATATGACCAGATCTTCAATATAGCTCACTAAAACTGAGCCCGCTACAACCTAAAGATCGCAAGTTGTGTTAATGCGTTGAATAAATTTGTGGCGTTAAAACAAACTTGCGTTAACGTGTTATAATTGCGTTAACTTTGACAGCCCTAATAAATACCAAATGAAATTCAGATGTCCCGTAACAACAAATTCACCCAATTGACGTAAGTAACGTACAGCTTCCCTAACTGCTGAATAGTATGCAATCACCAAACCAATCACAATCTTAAAATGACGTAGCCATAGAACCTATTTTCATGCACATATCTTGAGGTCAGAGTTCAAGCACCCCCTTTTAAAATGGCCATGACCATTTTCCCTCGCCAAAATTTAGTGCAAGTTTGGAGCGTTATTTAGCTAGTATGACATGGTTGGTACCAATAGATTCTTTAGGTTTTCTAGTTTCATATGATGCCAGTATCTTCACACTAGCTTTAAAACTGAGCCTGATACAACCTAAAAATCGCAGGTTGCGTTAATGCGTTAAAGAAATTAGTGGCGTTAAAATTAATTTATTATATTTTATTATCGCGATAAAGCTGCAGAGGGTAGAAATGGAGAAAATATAATTTAAAAACGTTTTTTTTATTACAGTCACAAACTATATCCTGATAGTAGAGCATAAGACAGGTAATCTGAAAAAAATTGCTTGATTGGAGTTTGCATGTGATTGACAGCTGCCTCCGTTGAATGAACAGCCAATAGGAACGCTCTCTCTGAAATGACCTCTGATTGGTCAAAGTGTCCTGTCACGGGCTGGATTTTTTAAAGCCTGAAAACAGAACCATGAGGAGGTGCAGAAGACTCTCAGAACACTTGAATTACAACATGCTGAAAGGTTATTATGCAATTTTTGCCCACTGATGCCAAAAATATTCTGCCTACTGCAGGTTTAACTTTGACAACCCTACTAAAGGCATAATTTCCTTATATGATAATAATAGTCATGTGTATGTCGGTATTCAAATGTAAATTTCTCATTACGCCAACTCAATGTAATGATACTGGCAGTGAGAATGGTAGACAGCCTCCAGCATCAGACAGCATGCATCGGCACTGGCAGCTACAGTCTCCATGGTGCACATTCTGCATTCGGACTCCCCCTTTTCACAAACATCCCATCAAATACATCAGTAGCAACATTTCCAGCCTTACTGCTCCACAAAAGAGGCGTATATATTTTCCTTCAGCAGCCGGTTTCGGCGGGGTGTATCCCCCCAAAGGGACAAAAACAGCCCCGACCACAAAAGACGGGGCTGTTGTAATCGACGGACGCCTTGGCTCACATCAAAGCGCTCGGCGAGCAGAGATTGCATCTCTCTCCTCCCACTGTTTCTGTCCCCAGCCGTCACTCTGGGCGAGCATTTGAGCCGCAGCCATGTCTTGATCACAGAGATGTGGTAGATAGTGTGATACGGCTAAACTGCTGACACGAGGCTCTCGGACAGATGGCACCTTTTGATTCTGGGCCAAACTGTTTCCTCTGTTGGCCAAATTGTGTTGGTATTCATGAAAAACTGAAGAAAAAAAAGGTAAAACTATCTTTCACTAAAATGGGTTTCAAAGGAAACAGTAATAAAACATCACAGCCTCCTCCACTGCATTCTGCACAAGCTCTAAGACTCGTCTTTAACATGCAAACTCATCTTTAATTCATTCCCTACAGCAGCATAACCTTAACTGTGATCCCAATTTCCATTTTAAATGACAATCCTTAATGCTAACAAATTAGGCTACTGTATAACAGCGGGGGAATTCCCTTGGCGCTGCACATAAAAAGGCAAACAATTGTGGATCTCATAAAGGGAAGAGAGCTGTTTCTTTATTTTAAACCTTGGGTCACACTGAGCCTAGTTAACAAATGAAATATCCACAATAAGACATACTCTACCCTACGTAACAAAGTGTTTTTTCTCAGAATCTGAACGACTGCTGGTCAAAATAACAACGAGAATTTACCATCTGCCGAAATGTGTTACAATAATGATATGAATGGCATTTTGGAAAGGACTTCTAATGCTAAATGTATTGTGTACCATTTGCAATATGCCTTGTAATATTGTATGTGGAGTTGTGTTGTCCTCGTATGATTTGGAGAGATGCCAGTGTTAGTAGATTGGCATTTTAGTTAGGCCTATACAAACAATTTTCAGAGGCAGATGAGGCACAAATGATCTCATTGGTTCAGTCACAGCTTTTTTTCACAGCAGTCAACTAGTTTGCCAGGTGTCAAACTCGACAGTAATTAGATGTCCCCTTCTGCCAATTGACAAAGTTACTTTTTGATAAGATAAAAAAACTAGAGACCATCTTGCGTTGGGACCACACCAGCCGCGTCATATTGCATATTTCGATGTAAAATCTCACATCAGTAGAATCTTGGCATCAGATCCACTCCTTGGATTGACACATCTCTGCTACCGTACCTCGAGTACTTGTCCTGTCTGTAGGGTGAGTCCTGTGTGTGCTTTGAGCAGTCAATGTGTGTTGCAATAAAAGGATGGACTTTGACTGGCAGCAATTTTGAAGAGGTGCAAAAGGAAGTGGTCACGGAAGGAAAAAGTGGCAAGAAATACAGTATACCCTCGGGCACCCCTACAGGAGTTCAGTTTCAGAGCTGTTGCCTTTTCCATCCCACTTCAGCTTGATGGCCTGATCTAAAGATACAGGCAAACACTATATTTTAAACATCAAAATATTAAAAACACATATTAATGGCAATAACATGAATTAATTTGTGACCATAGTTGTTAGATCAGCTGCTTAGTAGGCCTTAGGTAACTGGAGAAGGAGGTATATTGCCATTTAGGCTTGCCTCTGTGGAGGACTGAACCTGCCAAAATCAAAGTAAGTGAACGTTGAGTGACAGCCCCCCTCATTTGCATAATGAGGCAGAAATACATAAAGAAATGTAAAAAAAAATGTATAAAGAAAAGAATACAGAAATATATACGTTTGGGGAAATAAATAAGGGGTGAAATGCAAAGGGAAAATTGTGCATAAATAAATGAATAAATACATAAATAAATACATACATACATCTAAATATAAAATAAATACAAAATAAGTACAATAATAAATAAAGTAATAAATGCAAAATAAATTAATAAATACAAAATAAATGCAAAAAATAGATAAATAAGCATAAAAATTATAAAAAATAAATACATGAATAAATAAACGAAAGAAAATTCAACAGAAAAGTAAATAAATAAGGGAATTAATAGTTGTTGTAATTAGAGAAACTGAAGTCACTCAGTACTTTATGTTCCTTCAAATACAGTGTTTTCAATGTAAAAGCCTGGAAAAATATAGGAGTACACGCATGAATGCACACACAAACACACACACAGCTTGGAGTGATAAATGTCTTTGCCATCTATTAAAGATATATTTTCATCAACCCCACTAGCCACACACATACACACACACACACACACAAACATGCACAGTAGTAGGCCACTACTCCACCTCCACACCACATTTGTGCAGTCAAACATCCATTTACCACTCTGTGTCCATGATAGCCACTGAGTGTCCTCATCAGCCACTCACTGAGGACACATGGCTCCATTTGTTCTCCATCTAATCCAGAATTTATGACACTCACTAGACACAGTTGTGTTGTCGCTGAATGATTTGCTTTTTTCTCAAGACTCCCATAACTCCCATTCCTCTCGCTACAGAACATACAGCCAAAACATGACAGTTATAGTGCCACGAGGGGTAAGAAATGTTTCTGGCTTAGACTTGGCATTATCCATGTCCATGAACAACACAGTAGGCTGAATACTGTTATTTTCAGCCAGGGAAAAAAGCATGCCAAATAAAGAGTGGTAAAAACGATGAGCCATTCCCACAGTTTGTAATCCTAGCAAAAGGCAAAAATGGCTGAAGTATTTTTGAAATGTTACACATTAGCAACAACCAGGGGCAATGAACAGTTTTCTAATCTATATTTAACCCATGTCAAGGGATTCTTTGGCCAGCTTTGGGGGGCAGCACAACAAGCTTTAACACACTGTACATATTATCACATTTTAAAGTTGATATGGCTAACGTGTAAGCAATCAGTGGCCTACTGGTATTTACACATCCAGCAGACCCCGGAGCCATGGAGCAACCCTATTAGCATGTATCTGAAGTTATTTGTTGCCACCTGACAAATGTAAGTACAATATTCAATCTCCTTTTAGTTCCGTTTTTGGTTTCCACCACCTCCTGAGGAAAATACTGGGCTCCACTGTGTGCACTAGCTGCTGTTTGGCAGGGCACGAAGCGTTCGTCCCTTTGGTGTGAACTTGCATGAATCTCTGGCATCAACCAATATTTATCAGTTTTCATTCATTTCATGAATTCATAAATTTTTTGCCCCTGCTTGAGTATTTTTCTCTTACTACTCTCCATTTCTCTCTCCTTCTCTCATTCACTGAAGACCCTTTCAGACACAACGTGACAACGACACCACTGCGCTCTGAAACCTGTTGTATCCAATGGCTTGCGCCGCGGCACGAAGGCTTTTCGCTTGGTCTAGCTGCTTGGTGAGGAGCTTTTCGGTACTGCGCTCTGTGATGTGCGCTGAACCCAGCGGCGAGCGCAGCTCAAACTCTTCGTGTCACCTGCATGCCCGAAAATTACATTTGGTTTAGCTGTAATGTTGTCCGGGTGGAAGCAGTAGGGCTTAAGGCCCTGACACACCAAGCCAATGGTTGACCTTCGGACAGTTCGAGGCCGTCGGTGAGCAACCGTCGGCCTAGTTTTTTGCGGTTTGTCCCGCAATTTCGACTCTAGATTGCCCATGTCGGAGGTTTTTCGGCCGATCCAGCATGTCGAATCGGGGGCGGAGCCCGTCGTTGAAAGAAATCACTGTGATTGGCAGCTTAAACGAATCAGTGCACGAGAAGAGAAACGAAAGAGAGGAAAGCAAGCCAAAGGGGTAAAGTCAAGAGGGCACACAGCTGGCCAGAGAGCTGAAAAAAAACACTATCGCTGCCAAAGGGGAGCTGTAGATTTGGGAGATAATTCTCTGTAGGTTCATCACTTTCAATTATAGCCACAGAAAACAGTGTTAAAGAGTTGTGAAGGGAATACAGTACTTAACACACAGTTTGGTATGACTTCTGCTGCATAGCCAGACACGAGGTAGATGAAATTATAAAAAACTATTACATGATTAGGCTATATGGTAATGCACGTCAATTGCTTGTGGTGAAGACGCTCCATTATCTGATTGCAGACTGAATGGAAAAGCATCAGTGAATTTTGCACAAAGACTGAAGTGTTGGTCCTCTTTTTTTTTTCTAGCAACTACGACAAATAAGCACCAGACCGCCCAAAGGCACAAGAAGGCATTAAGACTTTCATTATGCGATTGATTAACCACTGAAAGCAGTATTTGTAGTGTATACTTCAGAGCTAATGAGGGGAGTCGGGCAAATTTGGAGGCTTTGAAGTGAGGAGCTGAAACCCAAGTGGTCGGCTTTCACACTCGCTGGCTGATTTAAGCGCATTATCTGCCATGATTGGTCTAACTTAGCTCCCCCATTTCTGCTTTTAGTGGGAGAGTGACAGATGGAAGCAGAGGCTTGATGAGGGAGGGGAATCAGAACAAACGGCACCGCGGAGACAACCGACAGGACGGAGGGCTAATGCAGAATATGCTGCTATCCTCACGTACTGCATGATGGACTTGTCTCAAGGATGACGCAGTCTGGATCGACTCTGTGTCACATCCAGCCAGGGGTGACAGGCTGGTGTAAGAGAAGATCTCATTTCAAACGTTTCTCTAAGCAAGGTATGAAAACCTTTTAAGGTTTCAGATATACAAATGGCCCTTGTACTTCTTTTTCTTCCTCATTCTTTATGCAACTCCGCTCTTAGGAAGGATTAAACTTTTTCTGATTTGAGTCATCGCCATGTTAATATCCTGCCACGATTGCCTTGAGTGCCGTTAAACAACACCGTAGCGATGATTGGAAAATCATTAAGGAACTAATGAACACGACATGACTATTAATCTTCAGTTGGATTTCATTCACGTCTCCCGCGGCCATGGAGACGGGAAGCATAAGGCAAATAAATGACGTAGAGAGCCAACACAGAGGACGCAATTACAGAAACTAAAAGATCATTTGTAAGTGCGGATCATTTGTAAGTGCTGAGGCCTAATTGTGCCGAAGGTAATTAGACGGGTGCGGTACGTCACCGTGTTCAATGCAACAGAGGAAATTACATTGTATTTCCACTCTTCCGATGAGCCCTGACTTGTTGTTATTATTAGGCTACTTTTCCTGGGGATCCAATGAAAAACGCATTTCCATTCTAGCAAGGGAGTCCTTTGGCAAGTTACAAGAAGCGATTGGTATTTGGATTTGATTGAACAGTCAGTTCCTGGGTCTTACAGGAAACAAAATATGAGGTAATACTCAGATGTCTTGATTCAAGCAGCAACCACAACAGCTGAACGATATTAAAATGCCTTCGGCTGCTCCTTTAATGATCACTAGATGCTGGATCCAGACTATATTGAATTTGATATACAAAGTCAATCAATTTTCCCCACAAAAAAAATATGGTCTAAAGCTAAATTTACTTTGTCTGATGCGTCTTAAAAGTATGTTTTCATTGAAAAGACATTAAGTTGATTGATTGCAGGTGTGTCAGGCTGTGACACCCAGCTGTGTTGGTTGCCACTCGCTCGTCTCACTTCAGCTCTACACTGGCTCTATCCTCAGTGCCCAAATTCCCAACACCCACTCTCGTCTCCAAAGGTTTCTGTCCAACACGTTCTCACTCCCAACTGGCCAAATACTGCCGGCTCATTCTGTATATATTGAAGTGTCCTTGAGCAAGGCACTGAACACTTCAGTGGTCCTAACGTGTGTAGGGAGATAAAGTAGCTTTGGTTAAAGGTGTAGGGACTGCACCACTTCCTGATCGTACAAATTGGTCGCGGAAATTGATGTCTTGCCTAATATTTGCAAAATGTTATACTTTAGCCCTGTTTCCACTACAGGAACTTTCCCCTGAAACCAAGAACCTCTTGAGGAACTCATTGCGTTTCAACCGCAGGGACCGGAGTCTAATTTAATTCCAGGGTCATTTTATGGGGCCTTTTTACTTCCTAAAAAGACTTACTCCCAACTCGTCAAATACCACCGTTTGGTAAGTGCCCCTCAGCATCGGAACCCAACGCAAAGAGGCACCCTTTAGCAACAGAATGTGACGAACCAGGCTTTCAGCTAACTCTAATGTAAACCCACCCAGCGGTATTTGATGAGTTGGGAGTGAGAATGCGTTGCCGTGGCCGGAGACATTATGTTTTGGGGTAACATGCGTCCGTCCCAGTCTCGTGAACGCGATATCTCAGGAACGCTTTGAGGGAATTTGCTCAAATTTGGCACAAACGTCCACTTGGACTCAAGGATGAACTGATTAGATGTTGGAGGTAAAAGGTCACTGTGACCTCACGTCCATCCCATTCTCGTGAATGCGGTATCTCAGGAACGCCTTGAGGGAGTTTACTCCTATTTGGCACAAATGTGCACTTGGACTGATTAAAATTTGATGGTCAAGGGTCACTGTGACCCCACAAAATCCGTTTTTGGCCATAACTCAATTCATATGCTAATTGTGACAATTTCACTCAAATGTCTGATAGGATAAAATGATGAAGTGATGACATTTTAGACAGACGTGGATGTAAACTGCAACTTGACTGATTGGCGGAGGCACACAACCACAAGGCCATAATTCTAGTTTTATTGGCAGTGGCATCGAGGTAGAGCAGGTTGCTCATTAATTGTGGGGTTTGTGATTCAATCCCCGGCTCAATCTGTATATATTGAAGTGTCCTTGAACAAGATACTGAACACCTCAGTAGTCCTAACATTTGTAGGAGGAAAAAGGTGTAGATATTGTATCATTTCCTGATGGTATAAATTGGTAGCGTACATTGATATCTTACTTAATACTTGCCAAAATGTTATACTGTGACAGTGCATACTGTATACAATTACAGTGGTATGTAAAACCTTTAGGCTGTCACAGATGCCACGTCCATGCTTATCTGAAGACAGGACCAGTAATGTTGGAGCTTTGTATACTGTGCTTGAAATGCATATTAGAATAAATAAACATCTCCTCAGGCTATACTTATTTCCTCTACTGTATCTACTCTTACTAAGATACTGAAAAGTCCCCTTTCATCAGTAGTAGTTTTTTTTTTAGCATTGCATTGCTTTCTTTTTGTGTACGAGCCACAAATGTTGACTTGTTTTATGGCTGCACTTATTGTACAAAACTGTCATCCTGGATAAGAGCATCAGTGAAGAGCTTAACTTGTAAACCATGAATCATTAACGCTGCTATATTTCGTACAGAAGAGGAGAGTCTTGCCAGTGCGAACACTCACTCACAGGCTGGCTTTCCATACACCCACGGCAACACACACACACACACACACACAGAGTCAGCCTCCGAACACCCTGAGAAACAGTTGGACGTTTAATGTGCAATTGCTGTGAAAATGAAAACCCCCAGAAGTGGCTCTCGTCAAACATTTACATTTGCAGGAGAGGATCAGCGACAGCGAGAATCCCGATGCGACAATGATGGCGTCGTCCCTGACGCTGCGTCGGAGCAACTTATTGATTCAGTCTTCTTAGTCATCAAAGGATTAACCCTCTGAGACCCACAATAGACCCGTTTATATCTTTTTTTTAAGGGGGGCAAGGGGACTTCAGGGGGAGATAGCAGGTCAGCAGTAGATCTCACATATAAGTGGTGTACATCATCTGAAAGCTGGGAACCTGAAGATTATTTTGAGATACAGCTCAGCACTGTGTCTCAAGTTGCTCTAGTTATAAAGCAGAAAAAACATGAATGAATTATTCAATTAATTAAAATAAATTATGAAAGTGTATAAAGTCTTAGAACATAATGATATAAGTATATGATGGCCATTCCCATGCTCTATTATGTCTCATAAGTTTGTTTTTTGGGGTTGATACCATTTGTTACACAGATTTGGTAAACCCTCCAAAATACCACATTAAGACATCAAGACCTTGAGGAACACCATAGAAAAAGCCATGCTGTGATTTGGTTTCAAAAACGTTTGACATTTTGAGATTTCTGCAAAAATTGCATTTTTTCAGCGATTAGATGAGGTGAGCACTTCTGTTCTGGAAACTGCTCAGAGACCCCCTTATTGTCAATCTACCTAGAAAAGCCATCCATCCTCTGAATGCTCTAGGTCTGTAGTTTGTGGCTGAAAAGTTTAATGAGGCTGTGATTATCCTAGAGGTCACTACAGGTCATTTTATACAGTGGCGTCAAATTTTAAAAGAAATTGTCTCACTACAATGAAATGGCTACTATTGGCACTAACATCATCACACATTAATACAATTGGGCTCATTGGATCCACAAGAGTCTCAGCTTTACAGTAATACCCAATATATGTAATTCCAAGACCATTTAGGGACCCCAGTATGCAGAAATATTCAAACACACCATTTTAGAATAGGTGAAAATAACACATTTATACTGCATTCATTCTAAAACTGCATGTGATTATCATAAAGTGGGCATGTCTGTAAATGGGAGACTCGTGGGTACCCATAGAACCCATTTTCAATCACATATCTTGAGGTCAGAGGTCAAGGAACCCCTTTTGAAAACAGCCATGCTAGTTTTTCCTTGCCAAAATTTTGCCTAACTTTAGAGCGTTTTTTCACCCTCCTTCCAAACAACCTATAGCATGACATGGATTCCTGGTTTTCCGGTTTCATATGATATCTGTACCTTCACTCTATGGCTCTAAAACTGAACCTGCTACAGCCTCTGAAAGACAGTAAAGTGGGTGGAGATCGCGGGTCTCGGGGGGTTCAAGCTTCATCGAGCAACTTTTCAGAAAAAGAAAGCCAAATATTCACGTGGTGTGACATTTACATTTATTATGGCGAGTGTGAAGAAGTTCAGAGATGAAAAGATATATATATTTGAGGACAATACGTACTGCAGCAGTGATGATTCAGCACACAGAAACTTGGTGTCAATAATGGAGAGGAGACTGGGTATTAAAGGCGTGAAGGTCAGCATACTCACCTCTCGGGAAAATGTTAGAACTGTCCTTTGCTAACATTCACACTGACCCATAAAGGGCGCACTGGAGAAGAGATGTAGAATATTTGCATATAGATCATAGCCTGAAATATGTCACGGCTGCACAGCGTAATATGATTGTCTATCTAATGCTTGATTCATCTGAAAAATTCTCTGATCTGATGCCACGGCTGTTATTTGCCAGACTTTCCAAATGTGTCAAATCGACTGGATATTGTTTCTATTTTAACACCCCTCTCTCCTTCGATTTCACTCTTCTGGAATAATTGAGGTATTTGGGTCATGCTGTCAATAAAATAGCATCCCTCTGTCAGGCGAACATTATTAGCAGAAATCAAAGATGATCAGCATACAGCAAGGTCTTCATTGATTTGCCCATAGAGAGGAGCACTCAGTGTGATAAAGTATTACGCTGTGATCTGCAATATTGCCTGAGCGACAGCCGTTTTAGAGGCATGATATAACCATTCCGAGTTTTTATTTTAGACTAAACTGTCGTTAAGGAAAAATCCGAGCGGTAACTGCTCAGTAAATCACCAAATACAAAGATGTATCCATCATCTTTTCAAGCGTTTTTATTTCACCAGAGAGCCAGAAGTGGGCTGGAAAACACAAAGTAGCGTCTCCTGCCACATTCATCACTAATAGAGGGCTCGGCGCTTGCGTCACGAGTCTCCTGGCCGTGTCTGCCGGTGTCATCAAGCAGGTCCACTGGAGATTTGCAAATAATATCTAAATATATAACAAGTGGGCCGAGGGAGGAGAGAGGTAGCTGAATAAAGAATGTTGTGTGGCTCTAGGCCTGTTCAGGACGAAAGGGAAGGGCTGATAAGGTGCATTGATTTGCATTTTAAGTTAGTAAGTGTGTTATCTTTAGCCCCTCTGGTCCAGTCCGTACTCTGAAGCACTACGAGCTGCGGATGACTGCAAGTTAGAGAGGACCTATTATGCTTTTGTGCTTTTTCCTGTTACTTTAGTGTGTTTTTTTTTTTTTCTGTGTGTAAAAGGTCTTCAATGTTACAAAGTCCATGCCAAAGGGAGTTCCTCTCCCCCACAGAAACACTGCTCCTGAACTGCCTGAAACACCTTGATTGACATCCCGCCTTTTTTCCGTAACGTGGTGATGTCACCAAGTAACACATTGGCATAATACTTGCCTACCAGCTAGTCTAGTTAGAGCGGAGCTGAAGCAGAGTCCAAAGAGTTTGGTTCAGTTGACCACAGCCGGTATGAGAAAAATAAAGCATTTTTTTAACATTAAAGCAGGGGTTCCCAAACTTTTTGGGGCCAGGGACCCCTTACAGGGCAGAAGGTTTTCCAAGGACCCCCTCATGCATGTAATGGTAACACCAATTAAGCTTTGTTTATACTCACACGAGGCACCAAGGCGAGGGTCTCTGTAGATGGCGTGCACACTACGAGCATGCACAGAGGTGTTCATGCTCAGCGCGTTGTTCGTTGCAATATGCTCCGAAACGCCAGGAGGCGTACAAACTTAATATTCTGTGGATAAGCAAGAAGTCAACGAGTACCACCGGAAAGGAAAGTAGGCTGCCTGGCATCAGTAGAAAACACTAAACTCCAACGTAACGCCAAACATTGCATTTGTGTCCTGTAATTATTACCGTCGTGTACCTCCAAGTCCAAATTATTCTCCGTCTCTCGGCGCTTCCCCTCGGGTCGTCACTCTTTCCATGAGACCACTTTTTTTAGCTTTTACAAAACAATCTTTCAGATTCTTCCACAGCCTGTAGCAAAAAGCGTCTTCTCTCCCCAGTGTGTTGCCTCTTTCTTTCAAAGAAATTAATGACATGTGACTGTCCCTGTGGTCTCTCAATGAACAATTATAGAAACGTCTGTACAGGCGATCCTGCTCGGCCAGTCTTCCCTCGAAGGCATCCATATTGAAATTAAATGGGCGTGCATTTACAAAAATTCAGAGGTGCACAACTAAGCGCCGCGACAACTTGCGGAGTCTTCGCGCACCACATGAAAGCCACAATGACATAATTTTCCGACATGCGCACCTCATGCCAGCTTCACTACGGTGACCACAAACCAGGCTTTAAGCATGTGCTTACCACCGTTTGCACGCTTAGACGCCATTGTAACTATTTGTATTCTCAAACTTTTCAACCTAAATACATCAGACCTGTTTCATCGTGATAAACAGAAACACGCACGTTGTGCTCTGAGTGAAGTGACTGATTAATGACAGATTGACGTGCAAAGCTAACTTGAGCGGGAGTAATGGACACAATAGGCTTGTTTCATTGGCGCAAATGGTCCCCATCTGTAGATATGCACTTTTTAATGATACAGCACAATGTTATAATTTATAACTAATTACTCGGTGGAACCCCTGACAGAGTGCCACGGACCCTTGGAGGTCCCTGAACCCCACTTTAAGAATCCCTGCATTAAATACAAGTATGCACTCGAAAATTTGCATAATAGGTCCTCTTTAAAGAACTGCACCAGTTAAATTCGACTTATTCGTCCCCCCATTGTTGCCCTTGAAAAGTCTGATCTCACACTCAAGTTTTACTTGCAGAAACACACTAATACAGCTTAGGGACAAATTCCTGCCTAGTCAAATTATATACCATTTACAACACCAAGCTTTATTAGTGATCATCCATTTGATGCAGCTATTCTTTTATCATCTGCAATAATAATGCAAAGGGCCACTGCACAGCGATGCTGCGAAAGGAAAAAGGGAAGAGCTGGAGTGAAAAATCCATAGGTTCTGTATATTGTATGCGGCTGTTGTAGTCTACATAAAGAGTTAGAGTTAATAAATCTCTTGCAAAAGGACAATAGACAGCGCCTGCATATTTTATCAGGGCTTGTATGAAACACAATAAAGTAGTTCACTCCGGGTTGGGATTTTATCATAACACATTTGGATGTGCTGCTCTGGTTCTGTTCCAGCACTTAAAATCCATCAGGGGTGAGAGATTACCAGTTTTTTTTTTTTTTTTCTTATTCTTTATGATAAGTCCAGGCTCCTCACACTGACGCGAGGGTGTTTTAAATAGAGCATTGGTTTACAGAGCACTGTTTTTTTAAGCATTAATCAGGATTGCCTCATTATCTTATGACTAAAGTGTCTCCACAGATGATAACCTCATTTGGCTTCATAAGAAATGGCGCCCAAGTACATTACTAGTTTATCATTCAGAAGCAGGGTTCAGGAACAATGCATGGGTCTGCATTATTATGTGACAAAAGTGACAGTATTAAATATAATGAACTATATTATTATATGTATATATATTAGGACTGCTATTTTTGTCTTTTCAAAATGTCCCTTAAAGGGAGATTTGTCAAGTATTTAATACTCTTATCAACATGGGAGTGGGCAAAAATGCTGCTTTATGCAAATGTAAGTATACATTTATTATTGGAAATCAATTATCAACACAAAACAATGACAAATATTGTCCAGAAACCCTCACAGGTACTGCATTTAGCATAAAAAAATATGCTCAAATCCTAACATGGCAAACTGCAGCCCAACAGGCAACAACAGCTGTCAGTGTGTCAGTGTGCTGACTTGACTATGACTTGCCCCAAACTGCATGTGATTATCATAAAGTGGGCATGTCTCTAAAGGGGAGACTCGTGGGTACCCATAGAACCCATTTTCATTCACATATCTTGTACTCAAGCTAGTATGACATGGTTGGGACCAATGGATTCCTTTGGTTTTTCTAGTTTTATTTACATATACAGTATATCAACTATAATATAGGCTAACAAATTCATTTTAAAGACCTACTGTAACTGCATTACAGAGGGATTTACAATACATTCATACCATTTATGGGATTATTTAAATATCCATAGAATATGTATTGATACATTTAGCTGTCTCATGTTACATATTGTATAAGTTATTCAGCTCCAGAAAATCACTCTGTATGCAAACTGGTCAGCAGAATATCAGACATGATTTGTTGGCAAAGATTCACCTTTTCATTAGCTTTCCTTTGTGTGACTGACACAGATCTGGCTGAATGGTCATTCTTGTATCCTTCTCATTCATCAAAAAACAATCATGACAAACTGTCTTGAAATAGCGTAGAGTGATCAGTCATATAGGAAAGTCAGCTAACTTGCCATTCTGTTTATCCACAAAAGAACAAGACTACGAGTCTACAGCAATGCTAATGTCTCTCTCCATGCCACCATCTTAGTTTAGTGTTTTAACATGCCAGCATTCCCTAAATAAAGTACAGCTGAAGCAGTTTTCATGGTGCTACAAGGGATCACAAAAGTTATTGCTTTGCTCGTGTGAGTTTAACCGCAGGATCATTTGTGTTTTGTGCCTAGATGCCAACAACGACATGGCCAAAAGAACCACTATTGCTGCTTTGTGCATGTTGTGGAATTCCCAGATATGTCGGAAAACGAAACGCTGTCTTGTCTAGGTTTATAACATCATCCGAAGGCCGTATTCACTGTATCTAGCAAGCCACACATCGGCTGGTTTACCACTGCGGCATGAACCCAAAATAAACAGATTGTGCTGTGACTTAATTTCAATAAACGGATTAAAAGGATGCCGAAATAACCACATAATGATGTTGATTTGTAAAAAGTCTGAATTCATGCTTTGTCAGGTCTGTCCTCAAGACGGCAAGAAAAACAACTTTAAAAATGCTTTCTGAATGGAGTTTGGATCGATCAGTGCTCTGCTATGCTAACATTTTAGCTGCTCAATCAACACTCAAAATAACATCATCTAGGCATAAATACGACAGCGACGTTATTGTTTATACCGTAGAAAGTGTGTGGTTTATACACATATATTTATAACAGCCAGTTCGCACCGAAAGGTGTATAAATGGCACAATAATGCACAAGGCGTTTAGCGTGCAATAAGTAAGCTTTTCTTGATTTCCGCGTGTCGTTTGTATGCAATGTATCCTTTACTGACTGCAATGTAAACGCATCCATGTATAAATTCTACGGTAAGTTAGTGAGGTAGTATAAAAAGCAAGAAAGACCACTTTTGGTTGGTGGGTGGCGAGGTGTATAGATCCAACAAACACAGGACTTTTAACTATTAAATTCGTGTTCGAGACTGTTGTTGACTGGTGTTTTGTTTTGTAAGTTACGTTAATGACGTTTGTCACGTGACGATTGTCTTTTTGTTGTTTTTTGTTGACGTTTGTGACGTGTTTTCCAAAGTTGTTTCTCCATGTGTTTTACTTAGTTTACTTACTTATTTTAAGTCCAACCATGATGTTTTCCCTTACACTAAGTGGTTTTCTTGCCTGAACCTAAGTTAGTTAACTGCAAATATTTGTGTAGCGTACAAAGGACATGTGAAAAGGCTAAAAATGCGTACTCGTGACACACGGAATGTCCGTGTGATGTCCTATTTATATGCCTTCCCGTGAGGCCAGGTTGTTTATACACGTAGAGGTTAGTATGTATCGCATTGTGCGAAAAATTTGCTTTGTGTTTTGTGTGGACAAGCAAAGTGTCTTAACAAAATCATGGCAAACCATCCAATAGCTGTTTATAGCCTACATTTCACTCAGAATCACAAATGTCAACCTCATGGTGGCGCTAGAGGAAAAGTCAGGTGCTCCCCGAAGTGATTAGAATTCATCCTCAGGGCACCATTAACTTCTGTATAGAATTTCATGGCAATGCATTGTATAGTTGTTGAGATATTGAAGTATGAACCAAAGCGACAGACTGTACGACAGACTAACATTGCCATCGCTCCAGCCACGCCGCTAACATGGCGACAAATGTGAGTGAATATACAGTATGTAATGTTTACGGTCGACATACCATGGCTGAGGTCAAGAATTGCAAGAGCTCTATGACCCATGAAACTTTGTCAGCTAGCTTCTGCATTTTCAACTAACAAGCAACAGTCATTAGTAAAGTAAGACAAACTAGCAAGATTAAATCATTTCCTGACCTCTGCTCTTCAACAGTTCAAACTTCTACCTTCCATTGCAGTTAAAAACCAAAGAACGATAATTAAAACACAAGCTACTGTTGACAAATAACAACATAATGTTGAATTAGGTCAGGCAGAATGAGCAGTGTAGCCATGCAGCTAACAACTATGCAATTATCTGCAACAAGAGTAAGGAACATGGTGCCCATGCAGGGTAGAGTTAAATATGTGTCATAGAGGAAGTCATCATCAACTCTCATTTAAGAAGAAAGGATCAGTAGGGACTCCTGCTGTTTTCAATAACTACTGCTGGAAATTACCAGCAAGCACCAGCAATAATCAAGTGACGCCCACAGACATACTGTATATGTGTTCTCTAAGAATTCTCCAGAGTGCTATTCTATCTGGTTTAATAAATCAAGCTTTTGGTTATCAACTTCTTGGTTATCTCTTAGGGAGTCAGCTTGAGTTTCTCCCGGACCACCTCCAGCTTCTGTGTAGGTGTAGCTGTGAGAAATCATTCTCTAACCACCTGCTCTGCTTGAATTTCCCAGATGTCTGTCTATTTGTCTTTACAGAAAATCAAGTTTGAGTTCAATTATATAGACCTTTATCATGAAACCCAGAAGTACTATTCTTGGACCTACAGCGTACGAAAAAGTACAAAATAATTTATTGGGACAAAAAGTAATGGAAGAAACTTTGGGTACATCGTGCTTTATGCCTAGTTCACACGACACAACTTTAGCTGTGATTTTCCACTCGCAAAGCTTCCCGACAAATGCCCCAGATCCATGATGTATAATAAGAACTGGATACGGTGCTGCCACTCAGCCTTGCTTCCAATTTTTTGCAGTTTCTACTCGCGGTATTGCAGCGAAAAATCCCCCTGCAGCCTAAAAAGTATAGACCACCATTGTAATAGAGACGTCTGTAAAACTGTTGACAGGGCACCTCCAACTGCAAAAATGTCAATTCTGACTCTTTCTATTTTTAATTTTTGATCCATGGAGGTTTTATATTTGTAAACAACACAGTCTCACGGCAGTTTGTGACAATAGTTACAAAATTAAATATTTGATTCATGTACATAGACACAAGTTTCCCTTCTTTTTGTGACGCCCAGCACGACATTCAACAACGTTTTTTTTTTACATTTTCCTACGAATGTCCAGCAACACCTGATGCACGTGTCAATTTACGCTCCAGTCTTTTCAAAATAAAAGGACTTAGTTTAGGAAAAGATTGACTTGGTTAGGCTTAGGCAACAAAACTACTTAGATACGTTTAGGAAAAGATCGACTTGGTTAGGCTTAGGCAACAAAACTACTTAGATAGGTTAAGGAAAAGATCAACTTGGTTAGGCTGAGGCAACAAAACTACTTGAATAGGTTTTGGAAAAGATCGACTTGGTTAGGCTTAGGAAACAAAACTACTTGAATAGGTTTAGGAAAAGATTGACTTGGTTAGACTTAGGCAAAACAACTACTTAGATAGGTTTAGGAAAAGATCGACTTGGTAAGGCTTAGGCAACAAAACTAATTAGATAGGTTTAGGAAAAGATCGACTTGGTTAGGCTTAGGCAACAAACTGCATAGTTAAGTTTAGGAAAAGATCAACTTGGTTAGGCTTAGGCAACAAAACTACTTAGATAGGTTAAGGAAAAGATCAACTTGGTTAGGCTGAGGCAACAAAACTACTTGAATAGGTTTAGGAAAAGATTGACTTGGTTAGACTTAGGCAAAAAAACTACATAGATAGGTTTAGGAAAAGATTGCGGTTTGGTTTAAAATGACACCGGAAGTGGTGTAACTTAGTATGGAAGTTATGTGACAAATAAATCAACTTTGACTTGTGGTTTCACATGGGACACAAACAGCAGTCTCCTGGTGAAAGTCCTTTTGTTTTTTGACCCACCCATCCTCCCCGACCTCCTCCCTATACGGCGTTCGCCTCTCTTTATACTTCCCGGTTTACAATTACGTGAAGACTCCAAGACTCCCGGTTACAAGACAGCAAGTTGTCTAATTTGAACAGTACAGCGATCTGATGACTTTGAAAGTCTTGCAGTGTGACCTTGGCTTTTCAGACAGATTGCATACCGTACAGTGAGCAAAAAAATCATGTCAAGTGACACCGTGTTAACGCACACAAAGCAGAAAAACCATAGCTGGACATGTTTTTCCAGTCTCATATGCTTCAAATAGGACAGATGGGACATTGGCCAGTGCCAGCTTCTGTGAATGTAACTGTCAAGAGGAGGCACTGCGTTGGAGATGGGATTCAGCACACACAGAATCACAGGCAGCAGTCATATCAACTGCTAAGTAGGAGGCAGCACCCCCACACAAACACACACTCACACACACACACACAGCCGTATAGGAGCAGTAATGTCCTGAGTCCGGGCGGAGGAAAGACAGTTGGACAGGTGACTGTGGAAATCACGACTCGCACGCTCACGCTGACACAGATAGCAGCCGTTGGATTAGTGTGATCTCACAGCAAACAGAGAATGAGTTTCCATCAGGATCCCCGACTGCAGATTTCTGTATCAGTGCTGGGACAAAACCAAAATGTTCCCATGCCTATATGGTGCCAAAATTGAGAGGCTTTGAAATTTTGCTTTGAAGACTGCAATAGAGTTTGCTTCCCTGATTTGCAAGAGCCGATTCCAAAGTTCTTTCTTTACATTCAGGACAAAGATGTAACAATGCAGCACCCTGTGATCTAAGGCCCTGTTCAGACCCGGCATTAACATGCGTCTTGGGTGATCCGATCCCAAGTCGCCAGCTCTAAGACGTCTGTTCACACCTGGCATTAGAATGCATCTCCACATGTGTCTCGAGTGACCACTCTATATGCAAATAAACACAAAGTAAACACATGGCTAATACAGGAGACGTTGCGATGTAAGATTACATGGTTACATGTAGAGATTACATTACATGGATAGTAATATCCTACATATTCGTGAATTTGGGTACATTTTAACTACAACGGCCTGCCGGTGGGCCCGGCCGCTATTCTGTCTGTCAGAGGTTGTTACCGGCTGAGTTTTGTCAGAAAGAACGCTAAATAATGCTACAAAGTTACTCTAGAGTTTGGCGAGGAAAAACTGGCATGTTGATTTTCAAAGGGGTCCCTTGACCTCTGACCTCAAGATATGTGAATGAAAATGGGTTCTATGGGTACCCACGAGTCTCCCTTCTACAATCATGCCTACTTTATGATAATCACATGCAGTTTGGGGCAAAAACCATGACGTTTTTTGAATGCATTATAAATGTGTTATTTTTGCCTATACTAAAAGTGTATTTGAATATTTCTGCATACTTGGGTCCCTAAACAGTCTTGGAATTTCATAAATTGGGTATCACTGTAAAGCTGAGAATGTTGTGGATCCAATGAGCCCAACTGTATTCATGTGTGATGATGTTAGTCCCCATAGTAGCCATTTCATTGTAGTGAGACCATTTTTTTTAAACTTGACGCCACTGTATGAAAAAATGGCCTGTGGTGACCTCTAGGATAATCACAGCCTCATGAACCTTTACCGCCACAAACTAGAGACCTAGAGCATTCTGATAATCTATAGATATATAGATAAGATATATTTTAATATGTTGCTATGGTCCATAAAGGAAGGACAGGATACAATCGAAAAACTGTGACTAGAATAGCCAGTGGGCATGTCTGTTATGGGTAATCCATTAACGCAAATATCATATTAAAATCAAATATTGCTATAAAGCAGTCCTGTTTATTGGTTTGCAATATTGCCTTCAATTGCCTAATACAACCAAATATACTGTAGTACACCTGAGTACACATGGTGAGGTACTGTACTATGTGTTTACTACCTATTACTTTTATATTTGTGATTTTGAAATGTTTATTTATAATATGCTAAAACATTAGTGCAAGTGCTAACAGCAGCCGCAGTAATGCTAAAGAGTCATAAAGTTAGCATACTAACTCTGTATTTAAAGTGTGCTAACATCAGCTAACATTAGCCACCAAAAGTGTTTTGAATTGAGTTGGTTGAGGTTTTTTTTTTTAAAGAAGATGAACATTTCATTTATTATCTCATGGAAGTAACTGTAAAAGACTAATGGTTGTGGTTATACAGCCCGTTCACACGAAAAGGCGTATAAATGCCTTGATAATAAAGACTAGACCGTTGTTGATCAGTGTTTTGTTTTGTAAGCGACGATTGTCACATGACAATTTTTTATTGACGTTTGTGATATGTTTTCCATAATTGTTACGTTGTTACCGTACATGCTTCACTTAGTTGACTTATTTATTTAAAGCCCAACCATGATGTTTTCCCTAACCCTAACTAAGTGTTTTTCTTGCCTGAACCTAAGTTAGTTGTTTTCTTGCGGAACGTCAATGTAATATCGTGGTATTTACAGTATACGCCTTCCAGTGAGACCAGGTTGGGTTATTATTGTATTACAAAGACCTTCGTTGGAGCATGTTTATTAAGTTCAACATTATGAATTTTATCATTTCTTCAAATGGTGTTTTTACTGACCCATGCCTGTTTCTCCATATTCCATTCAAAGCATTTCGTAGAAAAGAAATTATAGCAATTAGATTGAATCTTGTGTCTTGCGTAAAAACTAATAGCAATGCACTAAGAGACATGAGAATGACAGAACAACGCCACCATCCAATTATCTACCCACTTAGCCTTCAACTTCAAGATCTGCGTCACCATGGCAAACCGCAAGCGATCCGAGTCTACTCGTACAATAGCTCACACGGCTGCATGCTCAAAGGACTCGCAGGGAATATGTGAGGTTGACCTACCACATAATAGGTTCTTCATGCTATATGCTACACTAGACATCAACCTTAATTGTTCATGTTTCACAAGAGGAGAAGCTCTCGAAAGGCCTGATTCATATGCTGCGGTTCCAACTATTGTTCCAGCGCTGCACTTCTCAATCTCATCCACTCGTGCCATGGCACATTAGGTGACAGGTCTGGGTGGACTCTAACAGAGATCAAATGTGGAGGAGGTCAGAGGGTTGCAATGTGATCTGAGTTCAGATTTGTTTTTGATAGAATAAGGCCACAACATGAATACAAGCGATGTAAAACGGCAGAGCATAATGCAGACTTGGATTTCAGCATCATGACACAGGCTTGTATCACAAATCCGAGTGATTGGGATGAGTTTAGTGTCGAAGCCAAAGTAAATGTTTCACTTGGCGTTCGCCACCGGTTGCACTGTGCCGCCCATAGTGATATCTTGTTGCCATACCAACCGTGGTCTCTCATTGTGTACAAGGCTCTCAACATAGTTTCAAAGATAGTTCATGGTCTTCTTGAGAATTAATCTGGCTAATTGAACCTCTCATTTGTGGAGGTGTGATGAATAAGAATCATATTATTAGTGTCAATATTTTCTCTTCAAATAGCTCTCAAATATGGATATTTGATAGTATTTCCAATAATGTAATATTAAATTAAATATGAAGGTTAGTTTCTCTTTGTTCTGTCTCATGTGAGGACATGGCGTTTGAAATAAATACGGGTATTTCGCAAAACGTCAAGGCTGCGCCCCATTTTGGGGGATACAAAACCATAGATCCCATAGACTTCAATGCAATATGACTCGGTTAACCCGCTACACAACAGTTTTTCATAATTTTCTTTCCTGTGACAGCAAGTTTTTTCCCCCAAACAGGAGCGCAGCCTTAGCGATGACGCAATGCTGGTCTGATCTATAGCTTGGAGCCATAAAGCCCCTCTATTAGATATTTTTTAGGACACGGCAGGGGAACAAATCAGAGATCAGCGTTTTTGGATTTATTGTTGGTGCAACCAACTACACAGCAACTCTTTGGCATAGCATTATTACTATTACCGGTTTGTTTAAAGTAGAAGATTGGAGACATGTTTCAAGTTCTTCTGTTTACGCTGTTACCATCTATGAGGGACACGGGGTTGTTTTCCCCCAAAAGAGGGCGTGGTCATTCAAACCTACTCTGGATGAATTATTGCCGGTCTCATGTATCGATCAAATGACTACATGTAGGCCTATGTGACAGGGGTCGCTTCTAGCGACAAATACATTTTGCTGTTCCCCTCAGCTTTACTGAGCGTTTTAGTGTCTTTCAGCTTGTTATCTTGTAATGCAGATTAAGGATGTACCTGAATCCGTTATTCGGGAAAGCACAAACAACACGATGGAAACAGAACCCGAAGTGTCTCATTATATACTGTATATTATTAGGGGGTAAAAAAAATGTCAAGATTGACATGTCTGTGCGTCAGTTATGTATCTTCAAATCGATTCATATCATTGTGGATGGCCTCAAGATAACAATGGCCATTCTGTTTGCAACATAGGACTCTGATTTTACTAACTAGTCGTGTCTTTTACTACTACTAATGTTGAAAAGTGATTGCTTTATTCTGTCGTTGCCCCCAGCCCCCCTCCGATTCAGCCCACGGCGGGCATTTTTTTTTTTCAAACCACTGCAACCTACGTCGAAAACGAAGCTTAAAGAACCTGTAGTTTTTAGCTGGATGTGTTAATTTCCTCCATTAAAAAAAACAAACAGTCGAAAGTTGTTTCATTTGCTAGACTTTACTGAAATAGAGCGTTCTGTTCTGTAGTCGCCGCCCCCACCGAGTCGGCGCACAGCAGGCGTCGGGCTGACAGCTCACCGTTCCTGGCTATCACTCAGGGAAACTCTCGCACAGAGGAGGAGGAGGCGAGACAAAAGCCTGGTGTGGCAGCTGGATTTCTTTCAAACCCCCTCAACCTATACATCAAAATGAAGCTTAAAACCTTTTTCTTTCCAGTTATGCATTAATTTCCTCCATTTAAAAAACTATGTTCTACCTTGTATTTCAGTCAATATCCATCTGTTTAAGATGGAACATGCTGTATTTAACATCCATAGGTTTCATGTAAAAAGAGTTTCTGATTGTTCAATGATTATTAATTGCAAATTAATCGCACATTTTTTATCTGTTCAAAATGTACTTTAAGGGAGATTTGTCAAGTATTTAATACTCTTATCAACATGGGAGTGGGCAAATATGCTACTTTATGCAAATGTATGTATATATGTATTATTGGAAATCAATTAACAACACAAAACAATGACAAATATTGTCCAGAAACCCTCACAGGTACTACATTTAGCATATGAAATATGCTCAAATCATAACATGGCAACCCATTTTCATTCACATTTCTTGAGCTCAAGCTAGTATGACATGGTTGGGACCAATGGATTCCTTAGGTTTTCTAGTTTTATTTGCATACACAGTATATCAACTATAATATAGGCTAACAAAAATATGCTCAAATCATAACATAAACTCAAGCCCAACAGGCAACAACAGCTGTCAGTGTGTCAGTGTGCTGACTTGACTATGACTTGCCCCAAACTGCATGTGATTATCATAAAGTGGACATGTCTGTAAAGGGGAGACTCGTGGGTACCCATAGAACCCATTTTCATTCACATATCTTGAGGTCAGAGGTCAAGGGACCCCTTTGAAAATGGCCACACTAATTTTTCCTCGCCAAAATTTAGCGGACCTTTTGTAGGATTATTTAGAGGTCTTTCCGACAAGCTAGTATGACATGGTTGGTACCAATTGATTCCTTAGGTTTTGTAGTTTCATATGACACCAGTATCATTCCAGCTTTAAAACTGAACCCGCTAAAACCTAAAAATCGCAAGTTGCGTTACTGTGTTAAAGAAATTAGTGCTGTTAAAACAAATTTGTGATAACACGTTATTGCATTAACTTTTACAGCCCTAATATATTTCAATGTGCTTCTGTTTCATTTAGTGTTCAAAACAGCCAATGACAAACTGCTAGAAAAGCCACCAACTGGTTTTCCCATATTTATCATTAGTTTGTAGTGTAGGTTACTTTTTACTAATTCAAGTGTATTTTTTTGTGTATTTTATATTTCTTGTGGGGCTATTTGCTAAAGTGGGGTGAGTAATAGAGCGGCCACTTTGAATGCTTGCTTTATTGTGTGGTTTGAGTCACCCTAGCTTGCTGTGTGTGTCTGTAAGTGTGGAGTGGTTGGAAAAACTGGATGATGTGTAGTGACTTCCCTGAGGGTTCAGTGTTTACTTTTGTTATCGTTTCATTTATTTATTTATTTTACCCATTTAATACATCCACCTTCCTTTGGTCTGTATTTCAACCTTTTTATTGAGCCGTCTCAGTGCTGTTTAATCAAAGGAGAAAAGTCTCTTACATTTAATGCATTGTAAATAACAAATTTATGTTTGTTGGAGCTGTATCAGGGTCTTGTATATCTGGATATTGCTTAGTCACATTTAAATATCAACATTTAGTGCACTATTATAAAGGACTGACCTTTTGGTTAGTTTGGGCGATGAGAGCGCAGACGTCAATATTATCAATGTCCCCAATAAGTCCTTTGGTCAGACCATCAGTTAAGAATACATTAAGAAAGGTGATATTATCAAAAGAAACATGTACATTGTGAGAAAAACTTAAAAATGTATACTAAAATACTGGCAGCAAACATCCATATTTGTTCATTTTTCAGTAATTTACCTGAAACACATTTGCCAGTATAATACTGTGAATTTTACAGTAAATTACCCAACTGTGTGAATTTGCTGTATATGGAGAAAATAAGTAAAATACTGTATTTCCAGTAGCCTAGGTTATACTTGGCTGATTTAACCATTACTTACCAGCCCAGTTGCACAGCAGTTTGAGAAATAGTCACGAAATGTAATGTATTGATTTGTGTACATAGACACAAATTTCACATTTTGTCGTGATTGTCCTCATGGAATCCATTCTTATGTAATTCACGTAATTGTGAACTGGAAAGTATAAAAAGCAGCAAACGCCACTTAGGGAGGACGTCAGGATGGATGGGCGTGTCAAAAAACACAGGACTTTCACCCAGGAGACTGGTGTTCGTGTCCCGTGTGAAACCAAAAGTCAAAGTTGATTTGTTACAGCACTTCTGGAGTTATTTAACCCCAATTGGCGATCTTTTCCTAAACCTAACAAGTAGTTTTGTTGCCTAAGCTTAACCAAGTCTATCTATTCCTAAGCCTAACTAAGTAGTTTGTTGCCTAAGCCTAAACAAGTCGATCTTTTCCTAAGCCTAACTAAGTAGTTTGTTGCCTAAACAAGTCGATCTTTTCCTAAGCCTAAGTAGTTTGTTGCCAAACCAAGTCGATCTTTTCCTAAGCCTAACTAAGTAGTTTGTTGCCTAAGCCTAAATACGTTGATCTTTTCCTAAACCTAACTAAGTAGTTTGTTGCCTAAGCCTAACCAAATCGATTTTTTCCTAAACCTAACTAAGTAGTTTTGTTTCCTATACCTAACCAAGTCGATCTATTCCTAAACCTAACTAAGTAGTTTGTTGCCTAATCAAGTCGATTTATTCCTAAACCTAACTAAGTAGTTTTGTTGCCTATACCTAACCAAGTCGATCTATTCCTAAACCTAACTAAGTAGTTTGTTGCCTAAGCCTAATCAAGTCGATTTATTCCTAAACCTAACTAAGTAGTTTGTTGCCTAAGCCTAATCAAGTCGATTTTTTCCTAAACCTAACTAAGTAGTTTTGTTGCCTATACCTAACCAAGTCGATCTATTCCTAAACCTAACTAAGTAGTTTGTTGCCTATACCTAACCAAGTCGATCTATTCCTAAACCTAACTAAGTAGTTTGTTGCCTAAGCCTAACCAAATCGATTTTTTCCTAAACCTAACTAAGTAGTTTTGTTGCCTATACCTAAACAAGTCGATCTTTTCCTAAACCTAACTAAGTAGGTTTATTTTGAAAAGACCGGAGCGGAAATTGACACGTGTGTCACGTGTTGCTGGACATTTGTAGGAAAACGCACAAAAAATACGTTATTGAAAGTCACGCTGGGCTTCACGAAAAAAAGGCTTGTGTTTATGTACACAAATCAAATAGATTACATTTTGTGACTATTTCAGGAACTACAGTGAGACTGTGTTGCACTAACTGGCAGCTTTATTTTTAAACAAACTGCTTACTGACTGCATAAGATTTGCCAATAAATTAAGCTTTTATTTAATTTGACATATATTAACTAATAATTTACAATACCTTCACCACAGAGAATTAAAGTTTATTGTAACTGACTGAGTGAGTTGAATCAATTAATCCTTAATATTAGGATTTATTGCACACTGCTGATGTAGATTGCATTACATTGTACAAGGGTTTCTCTTTTTTGTCATTTGTGGTTTAGCTCTTGAAGAAATCGATGAGGACACTACAACACTCCTGCATGGCTTGGTCGAGCATTTTGTGTACACTGATAAGGTAAGCTCCTCAATATGTGTACAAAGTTGCTTTCGATGCACAAAGAGATGCCAAAGAGGTAAGGCCTTATGCTTTTGAGGTTTCTAAAGGGGATTGGTTTTGTGCCACCGATATGTTTTCGTTGCAAATAGTGAGCTTTTTTAATTAACGTGCAAACATCACCCCTTTCAGCTGCACAATAGCGCTGGTTAAGATCCTATAAAGTGTGTCTTTTTTCTCCTCAAGTACATCATTACTCTCTTCAAGCGTTTCAGGCTGCCATTGTGTACGTCTGTATGAGGCTGTGGGTCCTCTGTGTCGTGTGCTCTCAGGTGTGTCTGTTGCTCCACCGGTCCGTCACCTGCATGATCGTGTTGTCTCTATTAATTGTTGTAATCAGGAAATGTATTATTATTTGGGCACTCTTTGACAATTTTGAGAGCGACAGTGAGGATACTGTGTTTTGCTTTGATTCTTTTCATTTTTCTTCATGTCAAGTGATGCAAATCATATTGCAGCGATCAGGAGGAACGCATTCCGTCCCAAGGATCCTGAAATGTCTCTGGCCAAGTAATTGTTGTAGGTGAAGAAAGGCTTGGTGGGATCATGGTGTCCACGGTGACAGCGGAAGAAGATAATTTGTGGAGCGATATCACCGGAGTGATTCTGTTCTCCAGCCAAGAGAGAGGAAATAAGTAATAGAACTGGTTTGCCTTATGTAATGCTGCTTGTTAACATTGACACCTGTGGCCGTTAAGTCAACGGCAGTCAGCGTCCTGTTGCCCGTGCTTGCACTACGTAGACGTGAACGAGCATCGGTCAAAACAGTGAGGCGACACACGGATTGACTGAATGTGATTGACAGCTAAAACCACAATATCACTATATATACGGCATGCTTGGCAGTAATGTTAGCTTGCCAAACGATGGTCCCTCCATGAATCGAAGGCCCAGACGATGTTGATACTCGTGTTAACTTTTCCTGCTTCAGCATCCTGACCGTGGTCAAAAGATACAGGGGATACATCGTAGTTTTGGTCTCCTGGACCAGAGTCGATAGCGTTACTCGCAACGGAGCACTGTCACTTCCCTTGATGTCACTATAGATTTCACAAGACGTCGGTCACATTCCTGTTTTGCAAGACGGGCTTTGCTAGATGTAACTTTGTTTTTTTTGTGCTTCTGTGGAGTTTGTGTTGGTGTCTGAGTTGTGGTGGGGGCAGGTTTTTTGTTTTGGTGTTAGCGGACTCCATTTCTAACGAAACGTTAGCTATGGTTGCACACTGGAACTGAAAGTAAGGCACCAGCATGACGTCACTTTTGTCGGATTTTCCTGGAAAACGGGCCCAGGTTCTTCACATTAAAAGCAATCTACAGGCTGATAGACGAAACCTAGAAAGTCACGGAAGTGTAATTTTTTAGGTTAGGTCACAACCTGTTCACACATTGGTGTAAAAAAATCCCGATTAAACACGTTTATACGTGTCAAAAGTTACATACAGTCCCTTTTAAAAGTTACAATAATAAAACAACAACACAACAAAAACATTTAATGAAATCATAATATTCATAGATTTACAGAAAGTCATTAACATCATGTGAAAGCCGTCTACCATTTTGGGAATCTGATTGGGCGTGGAGCAAAGGCCTTTGCACACCGAGTTTGCGTTTTTCGTCCAAAATTGTGATGCGTTTAAAAATAAATCAGACCTCAAGTTCTGTCAATCATATTTAATCACTGACTCCGACAATTTGGTCCGCCATTACATTTTTCGAAACAAGTTTGATTTTCTGCATTTTTTCACATCCGTCAAAAGCAAAAAGAGGGTTGTTTTGACTTTTCAGAGCCACCGTCCGTGCAAACGTCATCACCATCCAAAATGGCATCCAATCAACTGATTCAGTTTGTATAATTGTCTCCCAGCAGAAAGCACTTCACGATAAAGAAGAAAAAAGAATACAGAGATGCTGAATTTAAAGATATATTGTGGCAGGCGATTGCAGAACAGCTTGGAATCGGGGATGGTCGCAAAACAAAGATTAGATAGTAGTGATTGTGCTCTAGGCAGCTGAAAGAAAGCTTCTTGCTAATGTTACTCATTCATTAGCCCCGGTTTAAGGGCGTAAGATCATCTGTACTGTCAACCCCCCAGCTTAGAAATCTCTGTAGCAACTGGTCCAACTTTACCCCAAAGAGGACCAGGCAGTGCTTTCGAAATTACCTCCTGTGCTTCTTCCTCCAAAGTCGTTGACACCATTGTATCGAGGGAAAAGAGTGGTGAACAGCAAGTACTGACAGCCACACAACCTGTAGGGACAGTAGTCCAATAGAACACAACCTTTTATTTGCAGGTGCCCAATTACTACCCCCACTACTTTGCAGGTGCCCCAGTCCTCTTCTGTTATGAAGTGGACAGAACCTCCTTGAATGGGCATGGCATTGATTTTTGCTAAATTTGATTCGCTCATCGCTTTGGTCATGTATTTAGTCCCTTTTCACTCGTGAAATTAGAGTGTCTGACTAACAGTTAAGGTGGGCGACAGCTTCTCTGATATCTTCATTGTAATCTACCGGGGGACACATCAGTCTGGGAACAGACTGCCAGCACTTAAGCGAGCTTGAAGTAGCTGGCGCCTTTCAGAGTAGAGCACACAATCTCGTGCAGCTTCCTTGAAAACTATTTGTTTGCTCTCAAACCTGAGTGTCCGCAGACAAATGAGTGGCCCAAACTGGACTGTTTACTCTGGGTAATTTAGTGATGTAATGGCGCTTTGGCCTCTGAGGATGATCAGGAAAAAGTGTCTTTTGAAAATGCAAGTAGTTCTCTATCATTACCTTTAAGTAGGCGATCTGTCCAGATCTCCCCAGAAGAATTGGCAGGTGCACAAATGAACTCCACCATCTGTTGAAGCTGCGAGACAAGTTGCCGCACATCGCTATCAGCTGGCTTCCTAATCTTGTCTCCAATTAACACTGGCAGCAATTTCAAGAAACACCAGTTCTGTACAGTGTGTAACTCCCAGGGGAATCCTCACATGGCTTATCATATGCATCATTGCCAAGGTACTTGAATCAATATATCCATGCAGTTCTACCTGTGTGAATTGTTTCTCACCGTGACCAGATGTTTGATGTATGAAGCCAAATCATAGCACACAATACCTTCAAAGAGATCGTGATCAACACATGGAGGCAAGCCAGGCTGACAGACATGGCAGTGGGACAGCTCATTGAATCAAAAATTCAAATTTGATCCCTTTGCTCTGGTGCACCTCATCTTCCTGGACATTACCTTTGCATGACTGCTCGGTTCTGTTGGGTCCTTTTGAATGCAGATCAGCTGCAAATGTGGGTCCGTCAATTTCACAGAATCTGCAAAAGAAAACACCGTTGCCCATACCCAAAATGGCATGAGAGCCTAGATTATCTCCTGCAATGATGCATACAATCCCTTTCCGAATCTGACCATCAGGCGATCGGATGCAATTTGACAACGGCGATTGTCGATGTATTTGCGCAGGTGTGTTTGCGTCCCCTCCCCCATTGCCGTAGTTTCGGAACAAAAACACAGACGCATCACCGACAGTATGATAATAATGCATTTCCCATGCCTATAGTCAGATAGTCTGTAGATATATAGCCTCTCTCTCTGTCCGCTAAGCAGTGGCTGAGCGGCTTTCGTTCTTCAGAGGCGGACCATCTAATCAGCAAAATAAAAAGACAACATCACCCAAAAAAATCGCCTCCAAAAAAATAACCAGGGATGTACCCAGCCAATCACCGATAGCCAAAATATTCGTCCAATCGCCCAACCCTAGATGCCGCTGACCTCGAGGTCTTTGAGATCCTTGACCAGTTGTCCCATTACCAAGTCTTGAACTAGGCTTGCCGCGGTAGTCGGTGTTACCGGTGTTACACGGTGGTCGGGCATACACAATTATATTACGTACCCGCCGTCCCCACCGTCCCCATCGTCCCCACCGTCCCCACCGTCCCCACCGTCCCCCACGTCCTTTCGCTTTTTTTTACATAAATAAAACCCTTTTATTTCATTTTCGCGTATCAACGCCGTGTTATCAATACATATTCGGAAGACGGACGCTACAATCTGACAGTGAATGTGTCTTCTCAATACGGAGTCTCAGCACAGAAGAGCAGGTGTCATATTTTACACACATGGGCCACTGGGACATTGTATTTTAGCCTTTTTGCGTGTCATTTTTACGGTACGCAACAAAACTACGGTAACAGCTGCAGTTTTTTTGGCAGTAAAACCACTTAGTTAGGTTAAGGAAAAATATCATTGTTGGGTTTAAAATAAGTACGTAAACTAAATAAAATACACGTCACAAACATCACTGACATAGCTTCCAAATAAAACAACCACACTTTAGGACACAAACACCGGTCTCCTGGTTGAATGTCCTGCGTTTGCGTTTTCCTAAAACTAAGTGGTTTTGTTGCCTGATCTTAAGCGTTTTTGATTAATTCACACATTACGCATGTGTTTACTGCGACCGAAAAGTGATGCCGTGTTGAAATGACACGCCAAAGCAAGAAAGGCGTTCTTATTGGGTAGGAAATGACTTGCCCGGTCACCATTTAGTGTGACTGGACTGCTTGAACAAAGTACAAAAAATCTTGCTCTCTGCAAAGAAGAACAAGTTGCATTTGGTCAGCTGTTGATCGGTCGATCGAGGTAAAATGTCTCCTAAAGTGAAGTAGACTGCCAGCACTTTGTTTTTACTCTTTCCCAAACCCAATGGAATGACTACTTCAAATGAGTCCCGACAGAGAATCAAGCCCAATGACAATGACAAGGGATCTGACTTCAACAAAGTATTTTCTGCTTTACTTTGTCATCCCAAATATCCCTAATTATGTCTGTCATGGACTTCCAAATGGGTGTGTTTGTAGTGCTCCTTCATAGACACTAGAATGGATGAATTGCGCAAAACACTCCTTCCCTGCTCCAAACCCCTAAACAGATGGGTCCTTGCTCAATGCAATTGAAGCTTTGTTTAAACAGTTTTCCTTCTCTGATTTTTTTTTTTTTTCAATATAGGAGTGTTGCATATCCCAAAAAAATTCTATCCATTTTAACCTCATATAACACTGTTTTTATGTCTGCCTCAGGAACTCCAAGTAAGAACATTTTTCATTTAGTTTACTGAGCAAATTTGACTGGCTGGTGTCATGTAATTCATGGAATCCTTCAATGACAGCTTGAACAACAGATGAAGGAAGCAACAACCTTGCCTGTAACTTGAGCTAAAACAGGGACAGATTTTTGGGGAACGTGTCATCTGCATTTTCAGGGAACATGTCTCTGTCTGTATACTCATTTCACTTGAGGCTGCAGCCTCACACCAGAATGAAGGGCCATAACCTGCCGGACTCTCACTTGTTCCCTGAACAGTTAGACTGCACTCAGTCTTTTCATTATGGCATCTTGATAAATAAGATGTGAATGATGACAACGTACTATCTTCTTACACTGTTTGAAGGGACAAGGTGTTGCTGTCCCCACTTTCAAATGATTTTTTTAGATGTGAAAAGAAACCAATCAAATCCTCACAATTCACTGTGCAAAATGCAATATGACAAGTTAAAATCAGCAATGCAGTTGTAGCAAAATGTTTCACCCTGGACCCTATTTTCCCATGATTGTGTGTCTATCTAATTAATAGGGACAACAGTTTCTGAAATTGGTCCAGTATTGAGGGAGAGCTCTGTAGACGGCAGCTGCTCGCGGGCTGCATATGTGCGTATTTGGGGCAAGCTGGCACCGTCATTTACGTCCACTAAAAGTGTTTGTTTTTGCCATGACAGGTTCTGATTGTTACTATAAGTGTCTGACATTATGGAAAAAGTTTCGCTCAAGGAGAAGTCTTGTTCTGAAATCTTGTGAAGTGACATGTTGCTGGAAGACAATGGTAGAATAGTGGAATACATCCACGGTGGAAAGCAGTGGCAGACGAATAGAGTTTGTTGTGTCGTAGTACAGAAAGCAAAGCTCAAGGCCCTGACAAACCAAGCCCGCAATTTGGGGCTGTACGGGAGCGTCTGTCGGCCTAGTTTTTTCGGTGTGTCGTGCACCGTCGGCTCTAATCTGCCCTTGTCTGGGCTTTTTTCGGCATATTCAGCATGTTGAATCAGTGGTTGCGCCCGTCGTTGAAAGAAATAACTCTGATTGGCTGTTCAGCTAAAACAAATCAGTGCACGAGAAGAGAACCGGAACGTGAGGAAAGCAAACCAACGAGTCAAGATCAGCTCGGTTTGGCCTAGGCAACAAAACTACATAGTTAGGTTTAGGAAAAGATGGTGGTTTGGGTTGGAATAACACCGGAAGTGCCGTAACTTATGTCCGGTAGTTACGTGACAAAAATTACTTAGTGAACTTTAGGAAAAGATCGCGGTTTTGCTTAAAATTACACCAGAAGTGCCGTAACTTAAGTGCGTAATTTACGTGACAAATTAGTCAACATTGACTTATGGTTTCACACGGGACACGAACACCATTCTCCTGGATGAAAGTCTGATGTTTTTTGAGCCGTCCACCCCGACCTCCTCCTTACGCGAAGTTTGCTACTCTCTATAATTCTACTTCTACTACTTATGGGGATTACATACCAATTGATTCCGTGCTGACGATCACAAAAAAAATTTGACATTTGTGTCTATGTACACGAATCAATACATTCAATTTTATGGCTAGAAATGTTGTCCAGGTTGAAAAATAGCAAAGTTTCCCTTTAGAGTAGCACATGGCAGATTCCTGTTTAGTTTCATATGCCTTATATATTGTACATTGCCAAAACAGCATAATTGTCCCCAGATTGAATTGCTGCTTCTATTTTTGAGAAGCAGCCAGCTCACTGTAAAACCATGATGTCTTTTTTACAGCGACTAATTGCGGTGTATCCCATTATTTAACAGCTTTAACAACAAAACATTTTGTTTTTTGTGCATTTATCCAGTTTGCAGTGAGCTGTACACAGCCTCAGCCAAAGCCCATCCTGTTCATTTGTTATGGAAACAGAGAAAGTATAGTCCCTGTGGTCCTGTCATTTTTTATTTTTGTCTGACAGTTATTACCAATCTTTAATCTCGGCAATCTCCGCATATTTAGTTCAGCAAGAGGTGACAGGAAAAGATAATGAGACGGTTAACTATGAATTTATATCTGCTACACATCTACAGTCGTCTAGATCTGCTCTTTCACTCCCACTCTCACTTTTCTGTCTGTCTTGGTAACAACACGCGCCAAGCTTTGGCTCACCTTGCCGGTTGCTGGGAGGTAATGAATTTTTCATATCCAGCTGTATGGTGCTTCAGAGGAGTGGCGGAATCCTGACAGTGGGGCTCTCATGGGTGGGCATGTCAGTCCGTGGAGAGGGAGGCATCGATTAATAGAAGAAGGAAGTGCAAACAATTACAGCTTGGGTAGCGCAGACAAGGCAGTGGTGAACCCTGAACCCTGAACGCCTCTGTACGGGGAAGAGTGAAGAATCAGGAATTCATCCTGCAATCCCAGGTATCAGCCTCGGGAAATCACTGCTGGTTGGGCTGTGGATTGTTAGCCCGCTCCGCTTAATGAGGAGAATATATCTCAGCTACGATACCCCAGCTTACATTTAAATGAAAGACACGCATAAGGCATGTAATGCATATGCAGCAGCTATAGGTCTACAAGCAGACTTTTACTCTTGTGTGCATAGATGGATTAGTGTATAGATGGATTAATGGCGTGTTCAGTCAGAGAATGGTAAATGGACTTGCTTTTATATAGCGCTTTTCTAGTCTTCCAACCACTCAAAGCGCTCTACACTACATGTCAGTATTCACCCATTCACACACACATTCACACACTGATGGCAGAGGCTACTAAGGTGCCAATTTTGCCCATCAGGATCTAATCTAAATACTCATTCTCTTCTCATACTCATGGCTATGCCTTCAGGAGCAATAGCAATTTGGGGTTAAGTGTCTTGCTCAAGGACACATCGACATGTGACCCGGAGCAGCCGGGGATCGAACCACCGACCATCCGATTGGTGAACAACCTACTCCACCCGCTGAGCCACAGCCGCCTGGAATGTTCTTTTAAAGTCACTTTGTTTTTTCTAGTGCCCACATCAGTATGCCGACTCAGAAGATACAACTACATTTGTGGAAGCCTTGGCAGTGAGATTGCTGTCTCTGTACTCTACCCTTACCTCTTAACAAGCAGATAGAGATGAAACGGGGGTCAAAGTGTCTTTGGGATAGAAAACCTTGAGAGGCACCTTTCAAATGCTCCTATACCTCTTTCCTACCCTGCTTATTGTGGAGAGGTAAGGAAGAAGAGATGAGTATAAGATTATAACATCGAAATTAGTACGCTATTATGAATGGGTTGAAAATTGTTTAGAATTAATTTAATATACTCTATGTACAGCCCAGTCTCACGGCAACGTGTGTAATAGACCCGCCTGTCCACTGCAAGAAAGTGTGTCAGTGTCATGTTTTGCCTCGCCGAGGCGTGAATATTACATGCCTGCATGAAGGTGCAGTGTTATGAAGTGACTTTTGTCACATGTTTTCCGTATTCTGTACAAAGCTCCGACCTAGTGACATAGTGTAAAAAGTTAGAAAGACCACTTATGGTAGGCGTGGGGAGGTGGATTGGACTTTCAAACGGGAGACTCGTGTTTGTCATTTGTTTTCCGTTGCGTTAGTTTACGTACTTATTTTAAGCTCAATCATGATGTTTTCCCTTAACCAACTAAGTTGTTTTCTTGCCTAACCCTAAGTCAGTGACCATGACGATTTCCCTTAACCTACCTGAGTGGTTTTCTTGCCTGATACTAAGTGAATGGCTTTATGCCCCCTGCTGGTACTGCACATTAATACAGATGTGTAATATTCATGTCTCTGCGAGGCAAAACATGACACGCTATCCTCTGGTGGACAGGCGGGTCTATTACACGCTCTGGCCTGATACTGGGTCATTCTATAACGGTCCAACCGACGTCTCGGGCTGCATCTGTCGATTGAAAGATAATGAAATTCAATATAAGATATGTAGGCTACACACCCATATGATTACTAGTAATACAGGACATATTCAGTCATCTTTACAGACACACATTGCGTCACTGCTGAAATGCAACAATATTATATTTAAACTAAAAAAAGGGCTACAGCTGCTTTTAGATTTTCTAGCAGGACACTAAAATGACTGTCTATCTCAGCCCCTGTAATTACATCTGATGTACTCCACCATCCTGGAGTTACTGCAACGACTCAACGGAAACTGGAGCAAGCAGCCGCTGACTTTCTTCGTTTTAACTCCGTCGGGAAAACAGAGGCTCTGAAATTACTCAACTGAATCACAGACTACATACTAACATAAAAACAAACTCACCCAACAGTAGCCTATTATTTCTTCCCCCATTTCAAACGCTAAGCTGATGTAACTCAGTGCAGGCGCAGCTCTCCTCTCCCAGCAGTGTATTCTCGTGAGGCCCGACGATGCTCCGCTCATGTCAAACATCAATGGGACAAAATAATGGAGTCCAGTTATGTGACTCAATATTCAATCCTTTTGTGTCGCTCATTAACCCAGATAAAGCTCACATCATTGTAAAACCATTACAAACCCAAATGCTTTTAAGCTTCCTCACAACTGACCAAATAATCTGAATAAAACTGTTAATAAATAAGATAGTGTATGCCTTGATGTTTATTCTACTTGGAGAGGACGTCAATTTAGCATGTCTGCTCACAACCGATTAAAGACTAAATTTTAGGGCTGTCAAAGTTATTGTGATAACGCGTTAACGCAACTTGCAATTTTAGGTTGTAGCGGGCTCAGTTTTAAAGCTAGAGTGAAGATACTGGTATCATATGAAACTAGAAAACCTAAGGAATCCATTTATGCCAATTTGCTTGTCGCGAAGGACACTAAATAACACTCCAAACTTGCGCAACATTTTTGGCGAGGGAAAACTGGCATGGCCATTTTCAAAAGGGCCCCATGACCTCTGACCTCAAGATATATGGATGACAATGGGCTCAATGGGTACCCACGAGTCTCCCCTTTACAGACTTGCCCACTTTATGATAATCACATGTAGTTTTGGGGCAAGTCATAGTCAAGTCAGCACACTGACACACTGACAGCTGTTGTTGCCTGTTGGGCTGCAGTTTGCCATGTTATGATTTGAGCATATTTTCTATGCTAAATGCAGTACCTGTGAGGGTTTCTGGACTATATTTGTCATTGTTTTGTGTTAATTGATTTCCAGTAATGAATATATACATACATTTGCATAAAGCAGCATATTTGCCAACTCCCATGTTGATAAGAGTATTAAATACTTGACAAATCTCCCTTTATGGTGCATTTTGAACAGATTAAAAAATGTGTGGTTAATCATAATTAACTATGGACAATCATGCGATTAATTGTGATTAAATATTTTAATTGACAGCCCTAGTTAATAAGCATCTTATACGGACTTATAAGGCATAAACCAATAAGGTAATAGTCAAGGTACAAACAGAGAGTCAAGTCACTACAACCCAAAAAAAACACATCTATAGCAATAAAAATATCTAAATAAAAAGCCAACCACACATTCTCTTCCATACGTCAGCCGGTGAACTCCAGCAGCTGTGGCACTACAAAAGGTAGAGGAACAGATCAGAGTTAAATAGCTATCATCTAGCCGTTCTCGCAATAAACAGCCGACGTAAATGCTAATCAGGGCTCTGTCTGTCAAACAACACAGAGCAGCTGCTGTTTTACAGAGCTAGGCATGATGCTGCATAGTCTCACACCTCGTCCCAGACACTTAATACTTGTCTCTGAGACACTTGCGGGGATAATCGGCTGTACGCAGGCAGGTTCATTACGGCTTAAAAGACTAAATATACAAATGAGTGTCAGTTTAGTGCTGTAAGACGCGTAAACATGAATTATTTGGACTGACAGGTAACTTATTGGACAGTTTTGGTGACTGTCATCCTGCATCATCGGTGCTAAATGAAATCTCCCATAGGTGTTCAGTTGGGTTGAGATCTGGTGACTGTAAAGGCCATAGCATATGAATCACTTTGTTTTCATACACATCTAACCACTCAGCGACCCTTTCTCTCGCCATCGTGCTGGAAAATCGAGGTCAGCCTCTTTTTTTATATGTGTCACAGAGCATGACAGGATGTTAATTGTTAAATTGTATCATGCGTTTCACCTGAAAGCCGATGGAAGCATCAGCACTGGTTAGGTTTCTGCAATCATTTATTCAATTATTCACCCTTTCACATGTAATAGAATAAATTGTGAGTCCACGTCCAGTAGAGCCAGGTGCATCGGTGTAAACCAGAAGCAGTCAAAGAGGTCAGAAATAAACTTAACCAGTAGCATTTAAAGTATTGCATGTTTAAGACCAATTTACCCTCCTCAAGCTTCAAAGATTTCAAATAATGTCAGACTGAAAACAAGGACATTATGTAAGAATGACAGGGGTAGACTAACGGGAATTTATATTTTTGGATAGTTAAGAATATTGTGCTGGAACAAAGATGATATTTTCAAACCTCATTAACACTAACTAATAACTTCACATTTCCAGGAAGCAGTGTTTAAATTATTTTTGATGCTAAAATGGCAGTTTGCATTTCAGCTGCGTAGCAATATATTTTTAGATTACTATAAATAAACTAAGTGGGTTGCAAACACTTTAATGAAAAACTTTGCAGACAGTTGTGGCTTAATCGGATATGCAGAACTCCAACTCAACGGATGAAGCATCGAGAGCAGAAGTTCGCCCTGACGTTACAACTAAAATCTGAAGTCATTCATGGCAAAATAAGTCCCAGGAATTGTGAGAAAAGGGTGATATACACTCACAAAGTCCTAATTTCAAAATCACAGCAAAACCGTGCATTTTTAATTCTGTTATTTGAACAGCAGGATAGACAGGGATGGACAAACACTTCAAAGTAAAATGCAATCCAATGCAACAACACTTACAAACTCCAATTGATTGCAGGACTATTGGATTATTCATATTTTCCCATCCACTCCATATGCATCTGTCTGAATGAATGAATGCTTCAGCTGCATCAGAAGTGTATAAAGAATTCCTCAGAAAAGAAGATTGGGTTGACATCATCTTATAAAGTGTTGCTTTGTTTATGAAATATCACAAATGACGTGCAGCACACAAGTGTGTCAGCTTCAATGCAAACATGCTTCAACATTTTATTCTATTTTTAATTCCTTGTTCCTAAAACAAGTGAAAAATATCCGCAAAGACACGGAAATTACTTGATCTGTTTTCAGTATAAGTTAGTTTCATCACTTCTGTAGAATAATTTACTGATGCAGTGGTCTACCTTATTCTATCTCAACCCAGTCGCCAGGAAGAAATGTGGTTATTGGATGTTTCAGCATTCGGTCAGAACAACTGACATTGTTTAAATAGCGAATAGAGACACACCTGGGCGAGAGGGAGGGAGAGGAGGTGAGGTGGATGGGTCCAACAAACACAAAGCTTTTGTCCAGGAGAACGCTTTTAGTGTCTCGTGCATCACGTTACAATCAGCTGTTCGTTCGAGTCCACAACGTTCACAACGTTCAGTGTCATTTTCACTGTACAAACGTAGTAGTTTTAAGCCCAACCATGTATTTCTTTCCTAAACCTAACTACAGTGGTTTTCTTGTGTTGTTTACATTGTTATGTTACGTTGTTTTGATCTTACATTATTATTTGAACACAAACCATGATCTTCTTTCTAACCTTAACAAGCAGTTTTGTTGCCTAAACCTAACAAATCGTTTCACAACGTTAACCACGTGGCATTGCGTTTCTGCAAGCGTGATACGAAGGCTGATATGAAACGTATTCATGAAACGTATTTTTGGTTCAGAAACGTCGCCATTCAATGTATCCGTGGTTTGCAGAAACATCCAATGGCATCATTTTTTTCCTGCCAATTTCTTGTTTTCAAGCTTTTGACAGCCATTTCTGAAACAACCCAAAAACAAGAGAAACTGCACCACCAGCCCATTCGCATGAAAAGGTGTATACTGTAAATGCCACGCTAATTCGCAGGCCGCATAGTTTATTAATACGCCTTTCTTGATTTCCGCGTGTCATTTGTACGCCATGTATCCTGTACTGACTGCAATTGTAAAATGTAAAGCGAGAAAGACCCCTTGGGCGGGTGTGGAGATGGATGGATCCAACAAACACCAGACTTTTAACCAGGAGACCTGTGTTTGAAACTGTTTTGTAAGCTACGTTAGTGACGTTTGGCATGTTTTTTATTGACAATTGTGACGTGTTTTCAGTAATTGGGTTACGTTGTTTCTGTAAGTACTTGACTTAGTTTACTTACTTATTTTAAGCCCAACCATGACGTATTCCCTAAACCTAATTAAGCATCTAACTAACCGCGGATGTTTGTGTGGTGTACAAATGACACACGAAAAGGCTAAAATGCATACTCATGACACACGGAATGTCCGTGTAATATCGTGGTATTTATATGCCTTCTCATGAGACCAGGTTGCTTATTCTATCTTGTTTCAAACTTTTGACAGCCATATCTAAAAAAAAATCCAGAAACAAGTAGAATTATCTCACTGTGTTTTGACAAAATAGGTCTCGGAGGCTGAATATGCAACTAAATGACCAACCGTGCACGTCTTCATAGGCTTCTAAATGGCTCCAAAGCGTTTGCCGCAGTTTTTTATATACTAATGATTTGTTGATATTAGCACATTTGAAACCTCCGAGACTTATTTATTGATAAAAATAAGTCTCGGGGGCTGAATATGCAACTAAATGACCAACTGTGTACGTCTGCACAGGCTTCCAAATGGCTGCAAAGTGTTTGTCGCGGTTTTTAATATGGTAATGATTTGTTGATATTAGCACATTTGAAACGGTGACAGCAATATGTCAAAATAAATAAGAAAAAAAATAACCCAGTGCTGTGATTGAATAGAATAGAGTAAAAGAAAACAGACTGAAAATGTGCCAAATAAGCTCTCTAGACTTCTTGAGGAAGCTTTTAGGGTGTCTCGTACTTTATGAAATATAAGATTTAGAGCAAGTAATGGGAGAGAAAGTTGATGTAGTTCGGGTAGAGTGGTCTGCATGTTGGTGGTGAAAGGAGTTTTTAAGAGCGAGAGAGAGACTGAGATGACATAGATCATGTCAAAAATACTCCCAAAAGTACAAGTCCTCCATCATCGTCTGGAAAGCTGAAATTCTTGAGAGTTAGAATGTAAACTTTGGGTAAGAAGAACCTGTTTTTGAGGCAGATTTGAAGGAATTCTGGTGTGGCCACTGACTTTTTTATTTGAATTTTTTTTTCACATTTTTCTATGCACATTCTGTGGGAATAGGACGACTTGACACTTCCAACACTTCTGCAAAGAGACTGTCTTCAAAATGGGGATGTTAAATAAATTGGATCAAACGAGTCTTCTGTTTTCCGTTGCATCTTCAAACCGCAAGAGGCATGCCTTCGTTGCCTCCGTGTAGATTCCATGCGTGTGTCAACCCTGTGCATGAGAAAAAAAAAAACCTCTTATCATCTGGTGCACAAAAGGCTGCTTCTGAAAGGATACTGGTGGTGGTGTACTTCCCGGGTCTCTGCTGTTTCCCTTCTCCCCCAGCGGAGAACGCCGTCTGTCAGGCGGTTGTCTTCCTCTCTGCCAGGAAGCTTGTGTTGGGTGGAGTGACGCCGAAGGCTTGTTTACAGTCGCCCCGTGGGGTGGGAACGTGATGTGAAATGAGAGGCGGGCTGAGCTGTTAGAGGGGCAAAGGAGGGGGAGATCACGCTCAAATGTGACTGCGCTATAGTTTAACACCCTTAAATCCCGCGGGGAGAAGTGCAGAGTCAGCGCTGCAGCCTTGTAAAGTCTGCAGGTCTTGCCCTCGCAATGCAAAGTGTGCTTGTAGGAACATGGGCGACGTAATGCAGCCCTGGTAAAAGCTTAAGTGGAGGCTCCTGAGGGGACAACAAAAGGTTTACAGCCAAGTGAGTTACTGTAGCCAGTGAAAACGGCTCGCCCGCGACCTGACTTCATTGTGCATTAATGACATTGTTGCTGTCGACCTCCATCGGCGTCAGTTAACATGAAAAGATCTCCTTTCTGCCCAGCCATAAAACCTCTTTAGCCCTGGAAGGCAGCCACTGAGAGGAAGTCGGGGAACAGCAGGAAGGAGAAGGGGTCAAATTAAGTCTAGACACTCATTCATCCTTACCTTATGAGATGGATCACCCGAGGTAGACATACAAACTAAGGACGTGTCTTTTCATGACGGCCACAAGTGTCTTTGAAGCTGTCCTGCACATGAATAACACAATAATGCATTGTAATGTGAAGCACATGCAGAAAAGACCAGAATGTTTTGATTCCTTTTTTTGTTTTGTTTTTATGTAAAAGCTGTATGATGTTGTACAGCCCAGTCGCATAGCAGTTCTTGAAATAGTCGTAAAATTGAATGTATTGATTATTGTATGTAGACACAAATTTCACATTTTTTTTGCATAGAGAGTGGTGTTCGCCCAGGAGACCGCGGTTTGTGTCCCGTGTGAAACCATAAGTCAGGGTTGATTTATTTGTCCCGTAACTTCCGTACTTAAGTTACGCCTACGCCGGTGTTATTTCAGCTCGAACCACGATCTTTTCCTAAACCTAACTAAGTAGTTTTGTTGCCTTAGCCTAACCAAGTCGATCTTTTCCTAAACCTAAGTAGTTTTATTTTGAAAAGATTAGAGCAGAAATTGACCCGTGCGTCTCGTGTCGCAAGACATTCGTAGGAAAGACCACAAAAAATCTGTTGTTGGAAGTTGTGCTGAGCGTCAAGAATTAAAGGGAAATTTATGTCTATGTACACGGATAAAGTAGTTTACATTTCTTGACTATTTCATGAACTACCGTGAGACTGTGTTGTGTACTATATCAGCCCATTCACACGAAAACATGATAATGCGCAAGGCGTATGGCGTGCAATAAGTACGCCATTCTTGATTTCCACGTGTCATTTGTACGTCATGTATCCTGTACTGACTGCAGTTTACACGCATGCACGTATAAATGCTACGGTAAGAGTTAGTGCCGCAGTGTAAAAAGCGAGAAAGACCACTTATGGTGGGCAGGTGGTGAGGTGGATGGGTTCAATAAACACCGGACTTTTAACCAGGAGACCCATATTAGAGACCTTTGTTGACCGGTATTTTGTTTTGTAAGTTACAGTACGTTGGTGACGATTGTGACGTGTTTTTTATTGACGTTTGTGACATGTTTTCCGTAGTTGGGTTACGTAATTTACTTAGTTTACTTACTTATTTTAAGCCCAACTATGATGTTTTCCCTAACCCTAACTAAATGTTTTTCTTGCCTGAACCTAAGTTAGTGGTTTTCTTACCTAAACCTAACTGCAGATGTTTGCGTGGTTTAAAAATGACACGCAAACAGGCTAAATTGCATACTCGTGTCCATTTAATGTTGTGGTATTTATACGCCTTCCCTTGAGACTGGGTTGAATATTCTGCAAAGATTTCAAAGCATTTTTGACGAGGTTTCAAAAAAAAAGCGTGGCCCTGCATTATTTAAATAAATATAATCGGCTAGAGGAAACAAGTATGACGGTGACATGTAGAATTATTATGCTTACAATGTCTGAAGGAAAATGTCCTTGTGAGGTCACCATGACCTCACAATATCATACAAAAGCTTTTATACCTCCTCAATTAAATTGCTGTGTTGTAGGTTTGGTAACCTTAGTAACCCTGGCTTTTAGATGGAAAATAGTTTATATTTATTAGTTTTTCTATACGATGCAAAGGACAGCTTAATGTTCTGAATGTAGGACGCCCACTTTCAACAAGGGAAAATATATATGACATGAATTCCCGTGCTGTGTGCAGAAAGGCACTCAGGATGTGCAGCTCTATTGGCGTGGGAGCTTCTGCTTTGGCTCTACTTAAGCAATTAATCATACCGACAAATGGCATTCTGTAATGGGCGGTTGTTAAAAACATTGCTCCCCTAAATATTAAACCCATTTACATTAGCTGGGCTTCTGGTTAATTGCTCCAGAAATTGCATAAATGTAGCCATATTTTTTCTGCATTCTCAGTACACAAGAGAACACAGGCAGATAATTGTGGATAGAATCATTACTTATGACAGGAAAGCTGGCAGATGCATCTAGACAATAAATGAAAGCTTCCCATATTTAGTACTGCAATATTCAAGTACTGTATTTAAGTACAGGGTGAAGTATTTGTGCTTTCCATTTTCTCCGGAACAGATTCATTCAGTCCAGCTGTCTACACGGCAGTTAGGCAGCAACTTCTGGGTCTGAAAAGTGAAGCCAATGTAGAAGTGCCTTAAACCTGCATTCTTTCTAATAGCCAGCAGGGGGCGACTCCTCTGGTTGCAAAAAGTCTGATTGTATAGAAGTCTATGAGAAAATGAGCCTACTTCTCAGTGATTTATTACCACTGTAATAATTGTAAACATGAGTTTATGGTCTCAGTCGCTAGTTTCAAGTCTTCTTCAATACAGCATGACGTTCATTTAGTAAATTATGGTCCGATTTAGAGTCAAATAGACCTTAAAGCAGGGGATGCTTTAGGGCGTGGCTACCTTGTGATTGACAGGTCGCTACCACGGCGTTGTCCGGTCTGGGAGTTGTCTGTGTTTTCCATTCAGATCTTTAACCCTTTCACAGTGTGTTTCCAGTTCATGAAAGTTAATTGCAAAATATTTGGTCGCCTAAAAATGTCTTATTCAGCGTTCGGTTGTACTTAGCTCCACCCTCTGGTGTCTCTTCTGGTTCCAAAAAACCAAGATGGCAACGGCCAAAACCAAGATGGCAACAGCCAGAAACCAAGATGGCAACAGCCAGAAACCAAGATGGCAACTGCCAAAAACCAAGATGGCAACAGCCAGATGGCAACAGCCAGTAACCAAGATGGCAACAGCCAGAAACCTAGATGGGAGGTGGATGGGCCCAACAAACACCGGACAGGAGACCCATGTTCAAGTCTGTTGTTGACTGGTGTTTTGTTTTGTAAGTTACATGTTTTTTGTTGACATTTGTGATGGGTTTTCCGTCGTTGTTTCCGTACGTATTTTACTTGGTTTACCAACTTATTTTAAGCCCAACCATGATGTTTTCCTTTACCCTAACTACAGTACTGGTTTTCCTGCCTGAACCTAAGTTAGTGGTTTTCTTGCCTAAACCTAACTGCTGACGTTTGCGTGTCATACAAATGTTACGTGAAAACCAGCGTACAACTTACATGCTAAAATGCGTACTCATGACACGCGGAATGTCCATGTAATGATGTGGTATTTATACGCCTTCCTGTGAGACTGGGTTGTTTTCTCAAATTTGACCTCTGGAGCCACAGAAGACATTTTATTGGCTGAATAGTTCTCCTCGAGACGAGTAAACTCATGTGTAAAATCTGCAGAGTGCCACTTCAGTTCTAAATTCCAAATGCTTCTCCCACCACTGTAAATTACAAACAGTGTCAGAGTCTCGATTATCCATTAAGCACAGTCTACTTGACCTGTGTGAACTCCTAACTACTGCCGGATTAACCCCCTTTGGCTCACTCTTTACCCCCACCCCACCACCCATCTGCTCTCACTCACTCATGCCTAATATACAAGACAGTTGTTATTAAGGAAGAGGTGAACATATTTATTAGCGAGCCATTAATAATTCACTGGAATTTAATGTGCATCCAAGGACATGCTCTAAGTCACCACTGGAGATTTAAAGTCCCAATAAATCTCCCACATACGGCGAGAGGCACGCAGCAGCCACCGCCCAGTCTGCTCCGCTTCTATGTGTATGATTCATTCCATTTGTAAAGCGAACATTGGGCAGCGCTGTACGGCTGAGCGCAACTTTTCCACGTTTGCTATTTATCATGACCGACACAGGCGAGGCGTCTGCCAGATGCTCTGCCTTCGCTTTGCAAAGTAGCATGTAAATATACTGTAATTAAATGATGACATAACCAAATTATGTAAGAGCCTCTAATGGAGTCCGTAACCCCTTTCAGTTCTCCACATGGACATTGTTGTGCGAGACAGCTTTTGGAAGACCACAACTGCACAGCAGAATTAATGGGGAGGGGAGCAGGAATAAATGCAATATTATAAGGGGCTCTGACCCAACCTGACTTGGTTTAAGGGAGTATTAAAGGAAATAAAACCTGACTGTATGAATGAGCTGATTCTCCACGCTGGGCTAGACAAAGTGAGTGTGACAGTGGTGGGACAGGCGCACAGAGAGAGGCAGACAGAGAGTAACGCAGAACAAATAAAACCATGAGTCACATTAGTGGGAGAAAGATGGGGTGCTGAGAGGGGAACACAAGTAAACAAGATTATGAAACAAACCCTCAGGCAAATGAATATCTTTGAGAGGTATATCACTGCCAACAAAGATGAATCAACTCCCTCTGGGTGAAAAACTTGTCACACAACCAAGAAAAACAAGGAAGAAAATGTTACTTACTTTTTTATGTCTGGAAAAAAAAATGGCCATCATATTCTCTGCAGTTTTTCTTTTGCTCCGAAAGTAGAAACCAAACCGTTCTCACTCCCAACTCTTCAAACACTGCCGATGGGGCAGTGCCCTTCGGCATTGGAAACTGACGCACGGAGGCAGCCTTTAGCAACAGTTTGTGACGAACCAGGCTTTTAACTAACTCCAATGTGAACCCACTCGCACCGGTATTCGACAGTCAGAGCAAGTGGCATAGTATTAACAGTAGGGGGATACATGAGTATCGCGATATTATGTTTTGCGATACTGTATCGATTTTTAATTAACCTCTTAAAAATCCAACAGCCCGGCCGCTATTTTGTCGTTCGGAGATTGTAGCGGGGTCAGTTTTAATGCTAGAGGGAAAATACTGGTATCATCTGAAACTAGAAAAGGAATCCATTGGTACCAAGCATGTCGCAAACACTCCAAAGTTATGCTAAATTTGGTTAGGAAAAACTGTCATGGCCATTTTCAAAGGGGTCCCTTGACTTCTGACCTCAATAGATATGAATGAAAACGGGTTCAATATGGGTACAACCCACGAGTCTCCCATTTACAGACAAGCCCACTTCATGCTAATTCCATGCACTTTTGGGCAAAAACCATGCAGTATTTTGCTTGCAATAAAATGTGTTTTTTTAGCCTATTTTAAAATGGTGTATATGAATATTTCTGCATTCTGGGGTCCCTAAACAGTCATAGCATTGCATAAATTGGGTATCAATGTAAAGCTGAGACTCTTGTGGATCAAATGAGTCATATTGTATTCATGTGTGATGATGCCAGTCCTCGTAGTAGCCATTTCACATAGTGACTTTTTACACTCAGAATTTATACATATGGTGTAGTCTTTTTATACCCCCACGACAACGTATGGGGGTATATAGCGCTCCGCGTGTCCGTCCATCCGTCAGTCCGTCCGTCCTTTCGTCCTTCTGTCCGTCCTTTTGTCCGTTCGCGTGTCACACTTTCGTTTCCGGAGCAGAACTCGAAAACTATTTAACGTAGGAACTTCAAATTTGGTATGATGGTTGACAGTGTGGTTTAGTTTTGCCTTTCGGGGGTTAGAAGTCCCGGGCGCCCATCATTTTTTTTATCTTTTCAAAAGGGCAAAACCTACTTTAGTAGGGGTCAAGTGGGGGTATGTTTACTATTATAGTTTTCCTAAAATTAGATTAGAAAAAAATCACAATGTATCACCTTGCTTACAGTATCGCAATATATCGCTTGTCAATACCAGCCTTAATTAATAGTGTGAAAGTTTGCTAAGGGCGAGAGGGAGGAGTGAGTCATTAGTCAGTGTAGTTAACGTCAACTGCGACCATTTGCTAACCCTAAAGCTTGGGACACACTGCGCGCATGAGCAGCGGGGGACGGCTTCCTCGCTGAACTATTGCGTCTCTCACGCATGTGGCGTCCACACCGGCAGCGTTTCTGCTGCAGCGCTACTGTTGCCAGCCCTTTATTTCTACATAGAGTTTGCCTTTCATAATGTTCATTTCATTTAATCATACATGTCATTTATATTCATTTTAGACAGAAAAAGGTTAAGAACCGTTTGGTCATTTGTAAATAATAGTAATAATCCATAATTAAAACACCGTACTTTATTCATTCATGGAGCCCTGCAGGTCACTGAATCTTCTACAACACTGACCTGTAAATATTTCAGAATAAAAGCATCCTGTTGACAAATTAAGGAATTGTGGCCACGCTTGAGGGCTTTTATTTTGAAACGGAAGCAGGAAGTGTTGATTTAAAAATAAATCTTTACTTATTTCATGTCTGTGACATATTCTACAAATACAGACATTAAAGCTGTAGTAATGTTGCTGATATGATGTCAATATACTGTCAAAAGAACATTTTCACAGTGTGGTGTTTCTGTGAACCGTGAGCTCAGTTCCTACAACCGCCACGCGCTGCTGACGTTCCCTGTGTGGCCCGGCCATAACTAAGTGGTTGTGTTGCCTAAACCTAACTTCCTGTGAAAACGGAAGTTTATTTTTAAAGGACACTATGCATGTAATGAGCATATATTGACACGCCGTGACACTGATGTGTCAAACAGTGCGTCGGTCTCCGATGCCGAGGGGGGCTGACAAAGCGGTGGTATTTGACGAGTTGGGAGATAGAATGTGTTGTAGAAACTCCTCAGATTTCTAATGAAATACTCCTTCAATGTATACTTTACCGAATGCTCCCATGGGTGTTTTATCTAAACTGAAACCCAGCATGGTGCAACACAGTGCAGAGAGCCCTCCAGGAGCTTTAATCATTGCTCTACCATTCTTAATAGAGTGATTATTAGCACAGGGATTAATCGGCTCATTTAAATCTCACGCTGGCCCCCTCGTGATTTACTTCTGTCGGCGACTTCCAAGTGCACAAAGAAGAGCAGACAGCAGGGGAGGGTTAAGGAGGGTATCGTTTCCCCCATTTACTCCCCTCCCGATGTGTGAGTGTCTGCTTCGCAGGAACTAACAAGGAGCGCAGGGCACTTTAACCAATTTATCTCCCGACTGGATAGCTTCATTAGGTTGGCGAGGTGAGTTGAGGACAAGGGGAAAAAAAGGATCGGAAGGGCAGGCAAGGAGAAGAGAGCAATTAGTAAACCCAGTTAGGATGCTTCTTCTTTAGTAAAGCACACAAACAAAGCCGAGCCGAAGCTACATGTTGCTGCGTTGTACACATAGAAATCCCTGCATTGTGCTTCAGTTTTGCTGTGGTAGGCCTACGTGTTGCAGCAGTTTTATGAGGCAATTTTTTTTTTCTCTGGATGTGTGAGCGCGTGGGTGTGATGGGAGCGTTGTGTGTCCAGGCTAGATGTATACGCCGTGTAAGCACAGTGCCCTTGAATCTGGCCTTGGACCTCTGTTGCATTGCATCCCTCTCGCTTCGCTATCAAGGGATCAAATAACAGCCAAACTAATTCCAAAAGTGGAGTGGCGAATAGGCCACACACTTTTGTTCTTCTCTCAGATGGGAGGGAAGATGCAGTGCTGTCGGAGTCTTCTGTTATTCTGGCATGTTACACATACTGCAGAGATACTGACGTGAATTGTATTTCATTGTCTTTAACACAACATCTGGTGTACTTAATATTGTGTGCATATATAATTTTTTGCATAATATATGTATATTACAAACTTTATTAATTAATTATTTCATTTAGTTCTGTATCTGTTCAGTGCTTGAAGAAATTATTATTTTTTTTACTTAAAGGGAACATCATGAAAAACTCACTTTTTCAGTGCTTGTTACACATACATTTGGGTATCTGGAGTGCCTACCAGTGCCTGAAATGGGCCAGTATGCACCAGTACTGAGTACCTGATTTCTGTTCACATGTGACCCTTACTTCTTGTCACATCTTGGTTAGTCTACGGAGCCGATTTGACTGTTGTCAGGCTACTAAATAGGCTTTAACAGTCGGAGAACCTGGAGAAAACCCACGTAACACGGCCATAGTAACATATCATGTTGAAAAAGTAACTAGCAACTACACCTATCAAATAAATGTCGTAGAGCAACAAGTAAAATATGTCCCTCTGAAATGTAGAAATACAAAGTAGCATAAAATTACTCAAGTAGTATCTCAAAAAAGCTCTTAAATTTAGTACTTGTGCATAGTTAAATTTATGTGGTTACCTTCCACCACTACAGCTGTTGTATTTGCAGACATAATACCCAGCAACAGTGAGCAATATCACACTATCACATGAACCAGCAAAAGAACACCCTTAGATGAATACAGGCTTCCTGGTTGGCTGCTGTAGAATATTTGTCTTTCTATAAGTGATGACCTTGTGAAAGGTTGGCGACCACATGGTGACAGTCTCCAATATAGCTGCACAGGATACTATTGGAAAATGGATGGATGGATGGTTGGGTTAATATGACTAAGGTTTTCTATAGAAAGGCCTTGGCCTATCACGGTTGTTATTACCAAAGATGCAAACAACAAATGATGATGCATTACAAGCTGCGCCAATGGTCTAAAATAGTATACACTTCCTGTATCCTAATGCCGTGTTCACACTGCGAGAAACACAGCTACAGGCTAAAAGTAATTTTCAATGGGAGCTGGTGACATGAAGCTACAAACCGCGCTCCAATTACGCAATGAAGATTCAACCAATCATATGCTTTTGATTCACCCTGTTCTGCTCCGTCTGAAAAAAATAGCCAGTTCCTAGTGCTATTTGGTGAAATAACTACACCAATGAGCGCTTGAGCAACACTGCAATGGCGACTCTGCGACAACGTAGCTGGTTACGCATGGCTGTTTTATTGCTTTTGTCCCTCATAGTGTGAACATAGCGTAAGTGGGTGGGGTCTAATATATTTAGATTTTCTTTTACTAACAATAGATATTTACACAGCTAACAGCCATATTTAGCATTACGAAAATGAGTTAGCTTGGGCATTCACGAACGTTAGTTGACGTCAGTTTCAAATTTCAACACAGTTTGTCTAACATTAACGCTAGGCTAGTGCCAGATCTTGCAAGAGTGTGTTGCTGAGACAGAGAAAGGTCTCAACAAAGTTAATTTCTCCTCATTTGTCTGTCCGAAAAAATGGCATTTTAGTGTCAGAATGTTCTGATATGTGGCTTGTGAAAAATGGGTCCAATATGCACTTTGGTGACTATGGGGCAAAAGAATCAGCCATAATCTGTGCTCACGTTCACTTCTCCAATCTGTGTCAATAGAATCAGGACAGTGGTGTAAGTATCGCCGGTACAAACGGTGCGTCGCATCGGGGCCCAGAAGCTGTCAGGGGCCCAACAATTACCTTCCTAGACCGTGTCCACACTAAATCCGTTATATGGACTTCTGTTACATCATATAAACAAACCATGTAGGCTACCTATCAGACGTTTCACTCCAGATCAGACTGGAAACATAACCACTTATCTTCCTACATTTGTTCTTTTTAAACAGAAAATACATACATTTAATATTGTGATATTTATTGGAAATTACATACAATATAGCCAACAACAGCAGGAAACTTTCATCTCTCTGGCAATCTCCCTCCAGCCAGCTGACACCTTATCTGTTTTTTTGTAGTAAAATGAGGAGTTATTGTATAGATAACTCCTCATTTCAACTTCACCAATCAGCCGCTCCTGGTCCATTGAGGCGATTTCAAGGCGAGCGACAGGAATAAATAGAAACAGCTGGGCGTCTGACAAAAGTTCAGCTCAAAACGGTGTGCCACATCGCGCTGCTTCGCTCATGGCCAGGACATTCCAATAAAAAAGGACATGGTTCTTATGCAGTGTTGGTAATGAATTTGCGAAGCACAAGACCTGTAGGATAAACTTCTAATGGGGGAGTACTGGTTTCTTTTTGTTATTATGGAGTGGGATCAGGGATTTATAGCACTGTAATTGTTACGTCTCATATGTTGGAAAATGTGCACCTACTGAAATCTGTGTCTTTGAAAACATTCGGCTGCTGAGTCCAGGGCAGGCTGTTAAAGTAGCGTTGATAAATTTGGGTTTCGGCTGCTGTCCGTGGTGCTGATCTAAGGCTGGTTTGCAGGATGGGAGTTGCATGGTGAGCCTCTCCATGGTGGCAGAGCAATTGTCTGCTCTGCAATTGTCTGGAGTGGTTGTGTGTGTACGTGCATATGAGCGCACGAACGTGGCCCAAGAAAAAAAAATTGCACCGGGGCCAATTACAATTATGTTACATTGCTGACTCAGGACCTGCCGCTATAGTCTCCTAAAGGGACGGTGCAGTGGTGAAACCCACACGACACAGACACAGGAAATCAGAACGCCATCTCCTTTCTGAACCGTCTGATGGTGTGACTGCTGCTGCTGCATGGCTTTTCTATTCTGACCACATGTCCTCCAACCTAAACAACAGCATACATTGTTTGCTTAATTTCTCATGGTTCCAATGAAGACTTTATCTTACAGGCCTGACAGCAGCAAAAAAACTGCTTGCTGTTTGCTGGAAGAGACAGACACTGGGTACTTTTGTATTTATTCAGACCAAATGACAGCCAGACAACATTGGGCGCAGGCACAAACTGTTAAAATTGTGTCTAAAGAGGTGGGAAAAGAATTGCTTTAGTGACAAGTTATGGATATTTATGTATGTATATACAGTACATACATATTTATATGTGTATGCATTTGTATATGCATAGGCACCTTAGTGCTGCCTTTATCTTGTAACGGAATGGAAAAGGGATCTTATCTACATTTATGTTTTTCTTAGCTGTTATGTCTTGTGTTGCTCGGTTATAAATATAAGTTGTCTGTCATTGTCTTCTTAACATGATAACAGCAAAATTGAAGTATTATAAAGAGCAACAAAGTCCATGTAGGGCCGAGGTCGGGGTTAATTTACGTACGTCATTTAAGTTGCGTAATAAACATACTTATTTTAACCCGAAATTTGAACTTTTCCTAAACCTAACCAAGTAGTTTTGTTGCCTAGATTTGTTTGAATTCACAACGTTAATCACGTGTTGAAGTTTAGACTACCCTGCACGTTGAAAAATTACGCTAAAGGGGTACGTAGTGTGTTAAAAAAGCGACGCCAAGGGGTCCTGACCAAGCATCCATATGTGAGGAGTTGGGAGTGAGAACGTGCTGGACAACCGAAACCCATTGCTCTTGTGAGTACATCCCCATATGAAACACACAGGCATCGTAGCTTCAGCGAGAGAGACGTGACTTTTGGGCTTGTAGTCTTTCTAATTACGTATTTTGTCTGTCTCTTGTCTCATACTTCAAGAACTTTACAACAAACTTTGACTTTCTTGACCTGCAAAATTACCTTTTGAATTGACAAACATTTGTGATACAAACTGGATAAAAAAAATATTTGTCTCTCGCCATTGACTGCTGTACATATTTTTTCCCGAAATAAGGTCCCATGGTGATCCACCAGAAGAGGTGGGACTTCACCTCCCTATACAACACAAAGTAAGCTAGTTGAGCTTGTTATAAACTAGTTAACGCCAAACGTAACTTGGCGCTCAAGACCGTCTTTTCAATTTGGCATACATCAGAGCGGCAATACATCTTCCAGAGAAGTCTCACAGGACCACGCCCCCTTTGGGGGGAAAACAATCCTGTGTCCCTCATAGATGGTAACAGCGTAAACAGAAGAAGTTGAAACATGTCTCCAAACTTCTACTTTAAACAAACCAGTAGTAGTAACGCTATGCCGAAGAATTGCTGTGTAGTTGGTTGCACCATCAATAAATCCAAAAGAGCTGATCTCCGATTTTGTCACCTGCCATGTCCTAAAAAAGCTACAGTGTTTACTGTATAGTAGAGGGGCATTATGGTTCCAAGCAATAGACCAGACCAGCATCGCGTCATTGCCGGGCTGCGTTCCCTTTTGGGGGAAAGAAACTCAGCAGACACAGGAGAGAAAATGATGAAAAAGCTGGTGTGTAGCGGGTTAACCGAGGCTTTCACACTGAGATTTGAGGCACATTAGATACGTTAATATGCACTGTCAATGCATTTTAATGGCTAGCTAACGTTAAGTTGAGTGGGAGTCTGCTGCAGTAATACAGTCATACATTGATGTTATAGCAGCATCAGACTATCGTTTCCAACTAAATCTCAGCCTATAGATCAAACGGTTGGCTATTAACATGTTGTGTATTTACAGACAATACTTAGCCTAACGGGATTCAATCAAATACACAGATGCCTGGATAAGCAATATCCGGCCACTGTGTTTGACAGGGGAAGACTGAAGGGGGATGGCGGTAATCAACCTTAATTTATTAAGGAATCGCAAACCCTCACTTTCAGGCAAGGTCGCAAATGTATAACAAGAGATGAATGTATAATAATTTGTCAAAATTACAATCCAAACATGCGTCAAATTGCATTGAAGTCTATGGGATCGTTGGTTGTCTATCCCCCAAAAGGCGGCGCGGCCTTGACTTTTTGCGAAGTACCTGTTTGTGCCGGTATGATGTATAGCAGGCCATGTGAACCGAGCAATACCGCAACGTATTACTTGTACTAGCAACAGGAAGCTAAGAGACTAAACAAATGCCATAAAGGGTTGGCGTGCATAAGGTCAATGAATCTCTCTCTGTAGAGCTGGAAGGAAACGCAGAGTGGAGTGGTAATTCTTGGCGGATTCATCGCTACGAGCGACCTACAAGTAGTCCTGTGAGCCATTGTTAATTTTGAAATATTAGCCTCTTTAAAGTGCTCTGTAAAGTGTCACAGTCACACTGACCCTTCCGTCCACCCAGACCTGCTTTTTTTTTTTTTACAGCGTAATAATAACGTCAGATGACTTTCCACCTTTGCTCTTGACAGATAACAGTTATTATTCACATGGCATACGAGATGGCTTGTGCCTTTTAAAATGCACTGCATCAGAGCAAAAATAGGATATATAGGATTTGCGGTGCATTACCAGTGAAAATGCACGGGAGACATTTTTGCAAGGGTGCGCATGCACACACACACACACACACACACACACACTTACACACACACACACACATATGCACACACGAAGTGAAAGGACTGACAAGTAATGCTAAATGCCAGCCAGGTGGTCAGCTTCAGGCAAAGTGGAGGAAAAGGTTTTCCCTGTCAGAACAATCCTTCGTCCAGACATCAGGCAGAAGCACATTTAAATGGCTTTCAATTAGGATTCCTGCAGCTGTGCCGTGACTGCGACTGTTTATCCTCAGATGAGAATCTATGGAGAGCTGTTTGGCAACACTCGTTTTAGAGCACTGCTACTCTTTATACTGAGCAGGATATTTAACATCGAATACATGTTAATATAGCAGACTAATCTCGTGTGGAAAATGTGAAATCCTAGCATGAAAATGAGATGGCTACATTTTTTCTGCAATCAGGACATTAAAGCAGCAGTAGGCAAGATTTTAGGAAATATAATTAAAAAAAAGTTATTCTTATATAACATTCACTATATCCTGACAGTAGTGCATGAGACAGGTAATCTGAAAAAAAAATCATGTGCCTCTGTGTCCGCCGGTGCTCCTAAAGGCATCTGCAGGATTTCACAGACCGGAGGTAAACAACCAATCAGAGCCGAGCTGGGGCCTTGCCGTCTCTGAGCAGCTGACAATCACTCGCAAACCCCGGACCAATTGGTCAAACTAGGCAGCGCTGATCAATTATGAATCAATATTCTGTTACTGTAATGCCTATTTCTTGCAAAAAATGTTTTCAGAAACATGTTTTAGTGATCTTGTTTAGCTGTAAAATGAGAAAGTTTGTGACCCGGCAGCCATGTTAAGATCAGTTGAGGAAATACCAAGCACCGCCCACCAGCCGGAACACCTTTTTTTACAGCTAAACAGTACACTACAAGATTTTTCTGAAAACATTTTACGCGAGAAATAGGCATTAGAGTAACAGAATATTGATTCATATTTGATCAGCGCTGCCTAGTTTGACCGTTTGATCGGAGTTCACAAGTGATTGACAGCTGCCTCCGTTGAATGAACAGCCACTCAGAACGCTCTCTCTCTCTGAAATGGCCTGTGATTGGCCAAAGTCTCCCTTCACAGGCTAGATTGAAAACAGAGCTAAGAGGAGGTGCAGAAGTCTAGTTTTCTCTCAGAACACTTGAATTACAATATGCTGAAAGGTTATTATGGAATTTTTGCCCAATGATGGCAAAAATGTTCTGCCCACTGCTGCTTTAATATCATTTCATATTTACTCAAAAAGCTTCCAAATATATGAGAGAAAAAAAATAACACTGTCAACATTTTGTGCTCATCTGGGCACAGCTCCTGCATGTAGGTCAGAGTTTGAACAGTAAGCCGAAGACATACTGTACAGAGCAGGCTGAGGGCACGCACACGCCGCTATAGTGAGGAAACAAGCAGGGAGGCACAGATATATATATATATATATATATATATATATATATATATATATATATATATGTATATATAGGAGCCGCGATGGCAATAAACAAACCTTTAAGAGAATGAAACATTGGCACACGAGGTCCAGTTGATTTGGGGGCCGCATCTGCTTTTACTTGTAGCAATTTGGAGAAAACAAGATAGTGAAATGAGGGTGATTTCTTTTCTGCGAGCTCTCTATGGTCAACGCGTGCTGTAACTCCCCACGCCCCGTCTCTTTTTCTGCATGAGATTAACTGTAACTGCATTTGGAATATACGCCGCTTATTGGCGATATATTTCGTGCAGCTGCGCTTCTGCAGTAGTTGTTGTTTTTTTTTGGGGGGGGGGAGTAATGAAAACTCTCAGATATGAATACTAAACAAACGCTGTGATTTATATTCCCACGGACGAGCGGGGAGCATCACACACACAGGCGTCTGTTACCAGGAAACAGTGGCGAGATGGAAAAGAGAGGGGAAATAAACTGATGCGTCTCCCAAGAAGAGACTGTGCATTGAAGATCCTCAGTCGAGTAGCGTTGCTGCAGTCTATTTTTGGCTCTCGCTTCCCCCCACGCTGCACCCCAAATGCCACACTGTTCTGAGATTTTCTTTTTTTTTTACAACCTGAGTCATTGATATGAGGTTTGCTTTTTTTTTTCCAAAGGCACAAATGTGCAGATTTACTCCTTACTGTAACCATGCACACTGACCCTCCCATCACTCCCCGTGACACCATATAATTCACTATTAATTCACCTCTAACCTCTCCCCAGTGATGTATGTCACAGACTCGAATGCCGGGCGTGCCCTGTATCATGCTCCGCTCAGGCAATATATCATTTTCAAGCACTGACGTCCTGCAGCCCAACGCCGGATCATATTGACAAGGGGCCGGTGAAAAATCGCCCCCGCTGCCCCGACGGCGCCCTCTTCCTCTCCCATCCTTTTCCTTGAGAAGCTTGATCCGTGAAGGAGATTGAATTGGTGCCCGTCGCCAAAGCGGCCGCCCCAATAGCCACCGTCTCAGATACCGAAGTGGGAATTCATCAGATGTGGCGCTGAAGCCGACCGCCAATGGCCCATTAGGCCCCCGGCAGGTCGATGGTTAACTAATTGAGTAGAGCTCTAACGGTGACTTCTTTGGCCATCCATCCAATCCATAACTGGGATTGAATGATCAGTCAAAATCCAAACTTGATTGGCCCGGATGACTGATTCCATCTGATGCTGATATCATGATTCATCACGTCTTTTTCCTGCATATTCATTTGTGCAGGATGAGGGTGAGTAAAAGGAAGCGCATGTCTTGTGATAGCTCAGAGGATCTCAGGTGAGCTCCAGGCGTGCAACCGCCTCACATCAGCACTGTGCTTCCAGACGGGTGATGAATGTTCCTTGAGCTAAACGCATTCCAGCGTGCACAAAAGGCAGGACTGTACTTATTGATATAGGAGTATAAGAAACGCCAGCAAGCCTTTGAAAAATGTGTTTTTATAGATGGAGGGATAAGCCTCAAAATGAAGAAAGCTGCATTTGGGGGCTTTAAGCATATAAAACCGTAGAGATCTAATCCCACGCCTGATGATAAGCACCCGAGGTATTGTTTGTGTGTGTGTGCGTGTGCGTGTGCGTGTGCGTGTGCGTGTGCGTGTGCGTGTGTGTGTGTTTTCACTTTTGTAAGAACTCCTGAGTGCCCGGACTGCTTTCCCATTTTAACCTACATCCTTTTCATTATTTTGAAGGCCCGTGGTTGTAGAAATTCATTTTCGGGGAAAGATGAATTTCTATGGAAGTGGTCAGCTTGTCAATTTTTAAAACATTTTCGATAAAGCCCGAAAGTAGTGGAACGAACGGAAGCAATGAATTCATTATGAGGTGCCCAGCCGACAGGATATAGTGATAAGGAAAACACAAACGTATTCCAGCTCCTTACCCTCCCTCCGAGCCTTAAGGGAGAAGATGGTTTGTGTAAAGAAATGGGGGAATGAGGCTGAAATGATGAAAAGCGCAACCGTATCATTCCCAAATCAATTTAGTGAATAATCTCGTAATTTGCAGTGATGGAGATTAATGGAGTTGTGTTGCCGCCGCAGAAATGTGTGGCAACCTGCACCAAACTTATGATTAAAAATTTCAGATCTTTAAATGAAATTATCCTTTTGGAGAAGCGTAATACATTTGATTAAATGCATTTCTGAGAGCATGGGTCACAAGCTACTTTAAAATGGAACTATCATGCAATTAAAGCTGCAGTCGGTAACTCCGAGCACGTATGATGAAAAAGTTATTTTCGTAAAACTGTCGTTATATCCTGACAGTAGTGCATGAGACAGATACTTGTTCCTCTGCTTCCTCTGGTGCTCTTAATGGCATTTGCAAGACTTAACCGAGCCTGAACAAAATCAACCAATCAGAGCCGAGGAGTCTCTAACACAGCCGTCAATCGATCAAATGGTCAAACTAGGCAGCGCCGATCAAATATGAATCAAGATCTTGTTGCTATAATGCCTATTTCTCTCCTCAAATGTTTTCAGAAACATAGAGTGCTACAGGAACGAGTCCTAAAACCCAGAAATGAGTTAGCATTTTAGCACTTCCGGTTCCCTCGTCTGGAAGTCAATGGGCTTTTTGAATGGGTTTTTAGTTAGATGCCTGAAATAAGGTCTGTGGTTATTAATACAAGCTTAAGAAATGTTAACGTCTTGTTCTACGATATAAGCTACATCAGTAAATATCCCACACACACAAGTGGCTAAATGAGACTACTAAACGGCATCACGCCGACTTGTCTGCCTTTACAGACTTGTGCAATTCTTCTGGGTCGGCCTACAAAAATGGGTAAAATGAGAAAGTTTGCAACCCGGCTGCCATGTTTAAAACAGTCAAGACAAAACCAAGCACCGCCGACTGGTCAGGGGAAACTCTCTTATCTTACATCTACAACAGTACACTACAATATGTTTCTGAAAACTATAAAGCTTGGGGACTTGCAAGTGATTTGAAAAAAAAGGGTTAAAATTGATGCAGCAGAGGCTCAGATATCCCAACTTTCTGTCCCTAGTATTGGTCAAGATCCAAGAATAATGAATACTACATCTCCCATAATGCAACTGCATAGTGCTCGTTAATTGTGGAGCCGCTGCTGCTGGGTGCGGAGCTCTCCACCTCCCAACGGAGCTCTGACTGCAGGTCGAAGGTGGCAGCAAAGCTGGATCTGGGTCTGTCCGCGGTGGGCCGGTCACTGCTGGAAGCCCCGCTGGAGTCTGAGTTGAAGGAGTTTCTGGTGAACCTGCATGATTTTGCGTGGAATCCGACCTGGTGGCATCGATGACAAGCATTAAGAATAACCAATAGAAATAGCCAATCTTCTCACTGATGTTTTCGTTTACTAAGTCATATAGAGGCAGCAGTATTAAATTGAGACCGTTTTATAACCAGTTAAAAGTTCCTCACAGGAACTTTAAATATTATACATTAATATTTGTATACATTTTGATAAAAAGGGAGATGAAGCCTAAACCTCATAGCCAATTTCCCAGCATTGTTCAAATGAAACATCTTAAAGAAGGTCATCTGACAGTTTGGAGCTACAAGGACATGGACAAACGGCTTCATTTAGCCATTACAAGAAATATACTATTATTTAGGGCCCTGCCTGAACAACTGAATAATACAGAGATCTAATATGACCATCTATAGATGATTTATTGCATAGGGAGAAAAGTCAAACCTGTTTTGTATTGTGTTTGTTATTTGGCCTACCCTCATTGATACAAATGGGGTGGACAAAACAATAGGAACACCTGTCACTATGACGAAATACAACTCAACAGCACCACTAACTACATCCTTTAAAATGGTCATACAGTTAAAGCAACACCTCTCTATAAAAACTGAATATAACCTTCATGAAGGGAGGATTTATTGCAGGACTGTTTTATTAGACTGCATTCGTGTAGCTAGGTGTACCTAATAAACTGGCAACTGAGTGTATAAACATAACAATAAAAAAGTAGTCTCCAATCTAAAAAATTAAATATTTAATTGATGTCACATGACAAAAATCCTCCAGGGACACAACTGTTTACACATGCTCGGTAGTTACTCCCGATGTAGTAAATTGACTTTGACATGTAAAATGCCTATTTCCATTTATGCAATTCAAGTTTGAAACACTGTATTTCCATTTCATGAGCTGTATTTGGAAACAAGCAGGGGACCAGCAGGTATATATTACCATATGGTTAGAGGCAGACACGGGAGCAGTCTGTGTTCTGTGTTGGTTTAGAAGATGGTGTTTGGCAAACGTGAGCACATTGTACAGAAGCAAGGAGAACAGTCGGTTCAGAGGAGTCTTGGAGCAGAGTTTGTTCGGTCGAAAGAGTCGTGACGAAAGCACAAGTTTGGCCCCACTGCTCCACGTGCACTCCTGCAACCTTTTTATGAATCATCCACTTTGCATGTATCTAAAAATTCATAGCACTTTTTCACACCTTGCTGAGGAGAAGCTGCTATACGAACGCAACCTTTATAAAGACTAATATGTACCATTAGTCCGGCTAACTGAGGCCACTTTTCAAGGCTGTCTAAATTAAATTTCCTGTTATGTAGGGAATCGCGGAAGTCATTATCTGACATTTGGCAGGTCAGACTGTTCACACTGTGGGGCGTAAGAGGCAGAGGTAGACTCCGGCCATTTGTTCCATTACTCCAATTAACACTGATGTCCTAAAATGTTGTTTTGTTCCGTTTTTTTTATCGACTAATGCCAACCTTACACCAAACAACTTTTCAAGAGATTTCATTGTCGCAGACATATTGCCAATGTTGGAATAAAGTCACGAGAGTTTTATCTAGAGTTGTGGTGTGCTGCCGTGAACTAAATCGTTTTGTTCAGTAAGATGATCTCCACAAATGAACACCACTTTTATGTGCGTAAATGCAATCGCCAGAAGTAAAAAACTAACGTTAGGTCATAAACAAACTACACCACGGTCGCATGAACGCGAGTATACACAACAAGGCTGTAAAGGTGGACGAGTCGGTGTGATGATGTTTAGTAGGCTATAGAGTCATTTAGCCACTTGTTAGTAACTGCCTTTTTTAAGACACATAAAGGGTTAAAAATTCACGAGTATGTATTGATGTATTTTATGTCGTTGAACAAAATGTTAAAATCTCTTAAAGTTGTGTTAACCCCAGACCTTATTTCAGGCATCTAACTAAAATCCATTAAAAAAAACATTGACTTCCAGACGATAGAACCGGAAGTGCTGAAACGCTAACTCATTTCCGGGTTTTCTCTCCAGCACCAAACAGGAAGCGGGAATGCAGTTACTGCAAAGGCATAATGACAGAGGAAAAAAGATGAGGCCACTGGGAATATCAACATTTTCCTCAGATATATACTGTATTTATACAACTAAAATTAAAATATATTAACTTATTATGAACCGAAAAATGAACATCCAAGGCCTCCGCCATTTCCGACAACGTCATCAAACACGTCACAACTTGTAACTCGGAGCTTTCAGAAACTTTGCACTTAGGAAGTTGTGAATACCACAAGAGGGGGGTGTTCATAAGGACTCTTCTTGTGAACACCATAATAGCAAACATTCCAGTAGCTAACGTTAACTTGCAAGTAGCCCCATTCTGGACAGTGGTACTAGCTAGCTAGCTATAGCATATTCACTGGGGATTTCGAGGGCTGCAGCAATTTCTGTCCACTTCTTTTTCAATAGATTGTCTTCTTGTAAATTTCCACCAGGAGCAGGATGTGACATAATCTAAAAAAGGACTCTAGTTGTAGTCTTGTAAATAGTGAGCCTGCAAGATCCCCAGTCTTTGACAAATATAATAGTCTGTGACACATTGTCTTTAGATGTGAGAGGGTGTCAGACTTTAGTCTTTTAAAAGTCTTTTTAAATTCTTCTGGTGGATGGTAGGCATAAATCAGACTGAAAGTTATGCTTTTGGGATGCATTACTGTAAATCAGCATTGCTAGTGACATGCTAACTAGCTGGCTAAAGGCAGGCGCAACCCTCTCAGAGCAATGATTAATGTGAGTGCCGGTCATGCAGAAGGCTCAGTGGACCGGAGCTAAAAGGCCGACATTTTTCAAGTCCACTACCCAGGGAATCGCCACTTATCAAAAGTTTACCCCCTGCACCTGTGAGCGTGCACCGTTAAAGAGACGACCGCCCCAAACTCTTATTACAGCTGTCAACAATGAAAACTCTCCAAATCATGAACACTTTCATGTGCAGAAAAGCTTATTTTTTCCCCCTATTTTCTTCATAAGCCTTATTTCTTTTCTTCAACTCGGCAGGTCTGGGGGGTTGGGGGGAGGTTGATTTATGGAACTGCGAGAAAAAATGTCATGAGGTGGGAATGCTAAAGGAAGCGGGACTGTCGCCTCGACGTTGTAAAATGCATGGCTCGGGTACGCGAGACTCGGCGGCTCCTTCCTCAATCATTGCAGACGCGTGTTGTGCATGCACTAAAGCAAAAAAAAAAAAACAGACAAAAGATAAAAATGGCTGTGAAGCTGCGAGAAAGGAGGAAGAGAGGCAGATTGACAACTCCGGCTTTGGGGATTTATTTATTTTTTTTGTGATAAAACATCCATCTCTTTGCTTCTGCAGCACCAACGCTGATGAGACATGCAGGTGGATGGGGCGAGGTCGTGAAGCACGATGACGCTGGCTGAAAGGGTCGCTAAGTTGTGGCGACTCAGCTGCTGATTTATGAGGTTTACCACGCTCCATGAAAAGTGGTGCTCGAGGGGGGAAGGGTCTTTGTAAGAACTTATCTGTAATGCAATGTAATTTATCACGCTACCACTCCCCCCTCCGACCTTTTTTCCCATGCACTGACCTGTGAGCTGGATACTAAACACGGTTCAGATGAAACGGACACCATTAAGCTGGTGAGTGTGCTAGCAGCATTGTGGGTAATAGATACCCAGGCTTTGGTTCATTTTACTGCATAAGGACGGAAAAGTGGAAATGAGTGATCAATCAGAAAGTAATTAAGTTTGCCTTGGCGGTCTGGCAAATGGCTTTCAAAGTGCATGGCTATTACCAAGAATACAGCAATAGCTGTTAACAAAGTGCCGTTCATCTAAGCCCATACATACTCCAGCCACCTCTTTCTCTTTTGAGTGCTGCAAATGAACTAATCTGGGTCACACAATTATGCACATAAATATCTCTTCATCAAAATCAATTTAGTGTGAAAAATGGAACTCAAGCTGTAACCGCTTTACTTTGGGTTTCGCCGGTTAAAAATCAATTTGGCCAACATTACCGATGTGCGGTAATCTATTATTAATAACTCCAGATATTGTCTGTGTTTCAGTGAACGCTTCTACCATTTTCCACACTTCATTTGCCACTGCAGCCAAATAATCAAAGCTGCATTTTAGCCACATGCTTGCTGAAAAGTCTGGGCTCACCTCGACTCAGGCAATTACCTAGTAGAATCTCCTGAATTGATGTAGAATATCATGCATATAGAAAAGGAGCGGCCGGTGTAACATTGTGCCGACGGCTCGGCACTTGTGAGTACAGCATTGTAGATTAGATATTGAATGGAGTTCAGAGTGGATGTGTCACCCTCCCTCTCTCTGCTCCATACCGGCCTTTTTCAGTCCCTCCCACACCATTTTATGATTCCTCACCTTCTCGCGACTATGAATAAAACAACTTGTCCTGAATAATGCGTTCAGATATTGGGTATAGAATGCATGATGAATAAAGAAAAAAAGTTTTTCACTGATGTGCCGCTGGGTCTGATTTTCTTGCTCTTTCGGCTGCCGTTCCAATGCAGGTTTAGGGCAGAAGATGCAAACTGACTCAAGATCGTACTCATCTATTGGACTGTTTATCTCACATCTACAGTATAGAAATGTGAATTTGCGTGAAGGACAGACGTGTGCGCATCAGGGGAAATGAAAACGGAGAAAATAAGACAAGGGATTGATGATAATGCAGTTGCAAACCTTGAATTTCAAGCATTTCAGCACTGTTGAACACAAATGCACCGGTGTGTACACACAACCCCATCACAAATAAACCAATACCGCCTTGTCGATGGAGTGCAAATTAAGGTAGCGAGCAAAAAGAAGAATGGAGACGAAGAATAGCCTATGCGAAGGACAGTTCCATTATTGGGAAGTAATTATGCAGGCACAAGGCAGTGGTCAATCAATAATATATATATTAATAATACCCTTACTACCAGTGCATCTCAATTAACCCCTAAAAAACAGAACAGGTTGTTTCTCAACGGGGGAATGAAGAAACATTTGTAACACTAGAAAAAAATGCACTCAGTTTGGTGCAGATCTCCGCCAAGTGTGTCTCCCTCTCATCTCCCAAACAAAGAAGAGGTGAATCTCACTTGAAGATTCCAAAAATGGGGATTTATTCATCTCTTATCGGGGCCTAACTTTAGTGGATCATAACAACTTGGGTATGGAATTAATCTGCAGATGCTCCGGTTCAAAATGAGAACAAACTCTTCTATGGATGTCAGTTTTTGAGCCACGACAAAGACAAAAACGTAGCCTACAATAGACTATAGGTAAGTCTTGTTTTTAGCCTAGCCGATTGCCGGGAATGTGTTTTGCTGCCGAAGCACTTGTTGATCACTATTGGCCAGTTAAGAGTAGTGAGGAGTCAGCAGTCGATGGCGGTATAAAACAGTCAATAAAATAGGTTTTTAAACAATTGTGAAATCAACGCAACCACGAGAGGTTCTTGAGCAAACAGTCATAAATGAACACAGAAAATATCAGACTGATGGGTCCAGTAGTATGCGAGATTAGCCATCCAATCATTTAATTTGGCCCAAATGTAATGATTGGACTTTTTGAGCTAGTACTGCTAGCTACTTTCATTAGAAAAGAGTTGGCAACACTGGGCTTGGTTTGTCGGTCGGATCATTTTTAAAATCTAGCGTACTCTTGCTAGTTTCTGAAGATGGAGGACCCTGCCTTTAATGGTGCTTGATTAGGTAGAAAGAACAGGGTCGTATTGTGCAGAGCTACATTATTGAGTTCTTCATGTTAATAATTAATCACAATCACCTATATATTTCTTGTGGCTTAAACAAGAAGTAATGATGTGCAATCAGCAGCCCGTGGATGCTGTAAGCAGTAAAAAAAAGCATAGCCATAACAATGAATATGGGATTACATCACATCACACAGTAGAACTGTATATCTACAGTATACTTTAACATTAACAAAAGCAGCATTGGTTGTTTGTTTGGGATAAATGGAGAAAAAGAACTGGTCAGCCTGTGCAGTGATATCCACCATAGCTTCTTTCTTGAAGTATTATTTTTGTAAACATTATTATATTTTTTTATTTTAATTAATTATTTAAATTGTATTTAAATCTTATCTTAAATTCTATTTTCATGGCATTTTTTTCTTTTTTTAAATTTAGTGTAAAGTAGTTGGTTGGTACATTTATATAGAGATTTGTAAATACAGTGTTTTTCTTACCTACCTCGTGTCTGTTTTTTGTGAGTGATGCAGGTTTTTTGTAAACTGTCGTGGTAACACTGCACTTTTCCTTTGGGGATCAATAAGGTCAATCTATTTATCAATCTATCTATCTATTTGATAATCACCCATTCTAACTCTGTCAGAAAGTCTCCAACCAGGGCCTTGCTTCGTGGCTGTATGGTGGCCCTATGGTGGTTATTGATCATTTTAAGACATGTATACAAAAGTGTAAATTTCACCATAGAAGCATAGAAAGCGAGTCTTTAAACAAAGTTGATGGTGACATAAATGGTTGCAGTGATCCAACTTTTTCTCTGCTGATTTGGATACCCTAACTCGGGATTTATGCTGACAGTGCTCCTTTTCCAAAATGTAAAATCTGTAACTCTCATTGCGTGAAATTCATTTTTATGTCACATAACATGAGGGCGAGGAGTGCTGTGGCGTTAAAAAGTTGAGTCAGCGCGCTGCCATGTAACTCATTACTGTCATGGGGTACGTTTCAAATTGCATACTTTTTACTTTTAGTACATACTGCAGCTGCCCTTACAAAGTACGTACGGTTGCATGCAGTATACATACAATTGGGAAATATGGTGCCTTCAATTGGGGTCGTGTTTACCATGTTCACAAGAAGAGTCCATATGAATACCCCCCTCTTGTGGTATTCACGACCTGGTAAGTGGAAAGATTCTGAAAGCTCCGAGTTCACGAGTTGTGGCGTGTTTGTTGACAGGCCATGGAAGTTACATTTTCGGTACATAATGAGTGAATAAATTGTAATTTTAGTCGTATATTCTAATTCTTTGTGATTTTATGAGGAAAATGTTGCTATTCCCAACGGCCTCATCTTTTTCCTCTGTCATTATGCCTTTGCATTTACTGCATTATGTTACCCACTTGCTAGCTTGCTAAATTATTAGTCTCTGTGGCTTATATACACCGATAGTAATGTTAATACTGCCGTTGCTTGGCAGCGGTGTTCTCACAACTTAACCACTTGAACGCCAAGCATATTGTGTACACGACCTCCCATGTTGTAAACACGAGCTCACGAGTTTCATTTGAAGGCACCACTACTACTCTGTCGTAACATTGCACCTTGAACTTTGACCCTCTTGCTCATATATCCGCTGCGCAGGGGATTGTGGGTCAGAATAGCCAGAAAAGCATGCTGGCTTGCTTAAACATCCTGGTATTGGAACGCACAGATGGTCCGATAGGGTTTTATTTTGATAGTCACTCTCCTCATGTGTCATGTCTCGTTTGACTTCCTTCCTTTGCGTGTTTTCCCGCCAGTTTTGATTGTCTGCCTCGCCCTGATTGGCTCCACCTGTCCCTCATTAGCCCTGCACTCACCTCACCTCCTGCCCACTTCCCCATTAGTCTGTCACTTTTTTATACAATAGTCCAGTTTCTTGTCAGTTTATCTTCGTTGCATCATTGCTGTTACCTGCTTCCTGTTTACCTGCTATCTTTCTTCCTGCCTGCCTTTGGACTCACTGCCTGTAAGCCTTTTTTTCATACTAAATCATTGAACTGCACCAGTCTTTCCACCAGTCCTCATCAGTGTTTGGAATCCTTCCCCTGCTCTCCTAACCGCAACAGTTACTGGAGCACAAAAACTCCTGATTACACTGACAAAGAAACTGTCATTATCATGGATTGGTCAAGTCATCTGTAACCCCTTTCTTTAAAAAAAGCAACCAAAAAACATGATTATATAAAGCGATACACCACAGGATCAAGCAGCGGAAGAACCACATTTTTAAAATATAAGTTAAACCTAAAAGTTACATGTGGTAATGAGTTGCCAAAACCCCACATCCCCCCCAGAAAACAGAACATGGTATGGCCTTATCCAACTTTGCTGCCCCAAACAGTAAATCTGCCTTTATTCTATGGATTCTGTGACTCCTCTATACTCTTATAGAATTTTCACATAAGGCCCTTATCCTCCTTTATAGATAAGGCTCTAATGAGACAGTGTAAAAAAAAAAAACAGAGCAATTAGAGCATTAATGGATTTGTCAGTGAAACTGAAGACTGTGAATTACCATGAGTGTGTGCTGACGCCATCTAGTGGGGGTCTGATCTGTCAACTTTTTGGACAGAATAAGAAAGAGGGGGGAGGTGAAGAAAGGGGGGGAGCATTTTTTTGGCATTTGTCCCCTCCTGCCCCAAACATTGACCTCTTGATTCCCAATTAAGGAGCTATATAGTCTGGTGTGGCAAATGAACTGGCAAGATGTGCAAGAGAGCTGCTTGTTGTGTTTTTTAAGGACATGTTGGCCTCTGCACATAAGACAAGCCAAAATGGGCTCAAGCCCAAATGGCCTCCCTCTCTGAAACTATTTGATTTGCGCACACACACACACACACACACACACACACACACACACACACACACACACACACACACACACAACCTGGTACGACTAATCCAATCCAATTTCCGGACCCACATAGGCGCGGTGATTCATTGAGAAATCACGAGAGACAGACTACTGTGGAGCTACTCTGCTCTGTGCTGCTGGTGGCTGTTCCTTCTGGTATTTGTAATATTCCAGTAAGGCACCATTTACGGCTGCGCGCTGTGGGCGCATCAGACGCGTCCGGAGCGGAGGAGCGGCGGAGCGGCGGAGCGCGCTTCCTCTCAAGGGGAAAGAGAAAAAAACGGGGCTTATATATATTGACGTCAAATTGCATGTGTACACTTGCATGTCTGCTGGTATGACACCGGAGCTGCCACCACTTCTTCTTCTTCTTCTTCTTCTTCTTCTGGACCAAACCAAAATGTGCGCCGAAATCCTCAGCAGACAATTAACCCGAGATACCACCACCGCCGCTGGGGCTTTCCAATTAGCCAATAAGGTTATATTTAAAACTTTAATTGACGCTCTGCTTGTAGCAAACTCGGCTGTGAATTCCTGATATAGTAGTGAGGAGAGGAGAGGAAGGGATAGAGAGAGACAGAGAGATAGAGAGAGAGATAAAGAGAGAGAGGAGAGAGAGAGAGAGAGGTTCTGCATCCCGCTGTTGACAGAGAGACCACTTGTGTGCCCGCCGTCACAACTGTGCCAAGAGACGGAGGAGTCTTTTTGAAAGCCACCGGAGCGGACCAGACCGGCATATCAATCAGCGTACCGGAGAGAGACTCCTCCATCGCGAGAAAAAGGATTGTCTTTTAAAAGGTGCGCGTCTGTGTGTGTGTGTATGTGTGTGTGTGTGTGTGTGTGTGAGTGTGGTGGGAAGAGAGAAAGCGAGAGGAGAGATGGCACTTCTTCTTTTCCCGTTTAAAGAAGAAGGGAAGACGGCAACAGTCAGTGGCAAACAAATGTAGGAGGAGAAAAAAAAAAAACACCAGTTCCCCTTCGTGTTGGTGCGCACCGCCGGAGAGACGCGCAGGACCCGCAGGATCATCGATTCGCACTTTGTGATCTTGCGCTGCTGCTGCTGCTGCTGCTGCGTATATATGTGACAAGAAGAGCAGAGAGGAAAACGGGTTGGATTATTAAGGGGTGCTTCTCCCTAAAAAAAACGAAAAATAATTCAATCATGGACACCAGGATATTGTTTTTGCTTGTTTGTTCTGCGGCATTTTTCGCCGGGCTGCAGTGCGCCTCGCCAAGGAGCACGGCGGTGGCGGGGATGGAGCTCTCCTCCGCCGGCAGCAATAATAACAACAGCGGTGGTGGTGGTGGTGGTGGTGGAGGTGGTGGAGGTGGTGGTGGTGGTAGCAGCGGGGAAACTGGAGGAGGCAAAAGGGACTTGAACCAAACCATCAACTCCAGGCTCAAGAGGAAAACCCTGGCTGTGGATTTCGCGGTCCCCTCTCTGTTGCGCTATTACCTGGCGGAGTTCATCCAGAGACCTCTGAACGGAGACTGCCCGACTTTTATTGGATGTTACACGGTGCGCGCAAACTTGAAAATGCACTGCATACCTCTGCAGAAAACCATCGCCACTTTTGCGGACTCCAGGTCCGACCTGATGAGGAACGCAACTGATGGACAACAGCAGCAGCCCTTCTTCTACAAGCGGCCGCTGTCCAAAGTTGTGAAACTGGGCTTGACGAAAGCCAGCAGGAAATCCAACCAAGTCGTGGTGGAAATCGGAGAGGATCTAGTGAGGACCGGGTGCGGGGGGTTGTCCGTGTACGAGGAGGCCCCGGTGCTCAGCCTGGAGATGGACCTCACAACTATTCTGGAGTGGTGGCTCGGAGCGGAGGGGGGCCGGCTCCGGGTCCGGCTCATGCCCGAGAAGAGAGCGCAGGTGCCCGGCATGGAGGACCGCTATACCGCGGCTATACGCGCTGCAGACCCGCGCCTCTTCCTTCAGATATCCTCCAGGGGTGAGTTCATCTTTTTTCTTTTTTTACTCTCCCTCCCTCATCTCTCACTTCTTCTTCTTCTTCTTCTTCTTCTTCCCATGTTGAACACGCACGCACGCACACACACACACACACACACACACGACTCAGCAAGGCCTGATTCATGTTGCTCTGTCACGGTTGCGATTTCGGGTTGCGCTGTGATTCATTTTGGATGTTGGATCCAGTGTGTCTAAAGATGCTGTGTCTGGCTTTCATGGTGAAATGAGCTGGTAAAGACATGTCAGCCACATGGAGGAAGACCTGCTATATGTGTAATGAGGCTGATGGGAAAAATGATGACAGAGGTGTGTGTGTGTGTGTGTGTGCGTGCGTGTGTGTGTGTAAGTGTCAAGGGAAAATACCACTAAAGGGAATCCATGCATTTAGGTCTGTTGCTGTGATCCAGGGGGACTCTCCAGACTCCTGTTTCATTATTGATGCCCACAGCAGCAGCAACAGAGAGATGCACTGCATGTTGATTTAATTCCCAAACTCGCTTTTGATATATTTTTTCCAGTTGGGATCCATGTATGCAGCATCTTTTTAGAGGCTTCTATCGTTATCACTTCTGAAATGTTAATTATTATTTCATTTGGAGGGAAAAAGAGAGGCCTGATAAATAACATGCCAGTACATTGCATAAATGATATCCAAGTTGGAAAAAAAGGCTCCCAGCAGGGTTTTCGGTTTCTCCTTACCTTCTCGGTTCCCCCGAGCCACCCCGTTGCTGAAGGAGGGGTTGGAGATTTAGAAGAACAGGGCTTTCTTTTTTTTTGATTAGGCACAAATTAAGCCGTTATCTCGAAGAAAGCTTTAGCACTCAATACTCCGGGGTCCTTCCCTCGTTCTTCTGAGCATCGGCACAATCAGTGTAATTGCTTAATCACTTTGATGAGGGAGGCTGGCCCGGAAAAATGCAACAGAACCGATCAGACGAAAGCAAAAAGCACAGGCTGGTTTCGGCTGGAAGCTGATATTGTAGGGAGGAAAATCCTCTTGCAGCTGTGTGTGTGTGCATGTAGAAACTAGGGCTGTCAATCGATTAGAATGCTTAATCGCGATTAATCGCATGATTGTCTATAGTTAATCGCGATTAATCGTGTAAATGTACCTTAAAAGGAGATTTGTCAAGTATTTAATACTCTTATCAACATGGGAGATGGCAAATATGCTGCTTTATGCAAACATATGTTTATATTTATTATTGGTAATCAATTAGCAGCACAAAATAGTGACAAACATTGTCCAGAAACCCTCACAGGTACTGCATTTAGCATAAAAAATATGCTCAAATCATTACATGGCAAGCCCAACAGGCAACAACAGCTGTCAGTGTGTCAGTGTGCTGACTTGACTATGACTTGCCCCAAACTGCATGTGATTATCATAAAGTGGGCATGCCTGTAAAGGGGAGACTCATTGGTACCCATAGAACCCATTTTCATCACATATCTTGAGGTCAGAGGTCAAGGGACCCCTTTGAAAATGGCCATGCCAGTTTTTTTTTTGCCAAGATTTAGCACAAGTTTAGCCTCCCTTGCGACAAGCTCGTATGACATGGTTGGTACCAATGGACTCTTCATGTTTTGTAGTTTCGTATGATGTTAGTATCTTCACTCTAGCTGTAAAACGAAGCCCTCTACAACCTAGAAAATCGCAAGTTGCGCTAATGTGTTTAAAGAAATTAGTGGCTTTAAAACAAATGTGCGCGTTAACTTTGACAGCCCTAGTAGAAACACATGCAAACTCAGGGAATGCCTGAGTTATTACATCGTTGTGTTTGTTACTATATTGTGATTTTGGCGAATAATAACACTGTTGGCGTTGTAACAATAGGTTTGTATTAAATGCATCGGTGCGTTTCAACAGTGACTGTTAATGCAAAGACGCACACACACACAAACATGGTTTATACACCTGAAAGCATGTTATCTGAGTGGACCACCCCTGCAGCTCCCAGCAGGCGTTCCAACAACACAGCTGGTAGTGTTTGCAGGTGGGCAGCCAGCTGGGGATGATGTCATTATCTTTTACAGTAGCTGCTTCTCATGAAGTGTCCTTTAGCAAAGCACTGAAGCCTAAAACGGTTCCAGTGGAGCTGCTCAGTGGCTAGTGACTGGTAGCGTCCAGCTGTGTAACTGTGGGACTGGGAAAAAAACAGCATTTGTGCTCACTCAGCAGAACTACCATTCATAAACAAAGGTTTTGGAGTATAAAAAGCTTGGCCTGGGTTACGGCGAGACACCCCAGGGCAAAAACATTGATCGATGTAGAGATTTTGGGCTATTTTGCTTCCATATCGTCATGTCTTGTTTCAGACTAGTGGAAAGAAAACATCCAAAATACACATTTAGGTGTTTATTTTACTACTTTGTCTAAATTCACCAAAAGTTAACATAGCATTTACATATTTAAAAATAGCATTTCAGAAAACTTGTGATACAAAAAATAATTGTCTTAATGTAAGTGATCAACTGGGGAGGTTTCATGGTGATATCTATTAGTTAATATTTTTTTTTTACCGTATTCACCTGTAGTGTCTTGCACAATGTAGGAAGTTTTACATTACATCTTCTCATACTCTGAGTCAGAAATCTCAACTTCGGTAGCACTTAACTTTCCAGTTTCACTCCTATCTACAGTATATTCTGAAGGTTTTCACAGAGGGGTTTATCCATTTATTATTCATAGCCTGATTTATAACATTTTATTCCTAAAGACATGGCAAAAATGGATTTTTTAAGGCTGTTGGCAGTATTTTCTGATTTATGGAGCGATACAAAGAGATATCAAAATTTCCCTCTGTAAAAACCTTTGACTCGAATATGTCAACAAGATAAAACAAGTATTTTGAACCTGGTTTTATCCAGTGTTCAGATTTCTGTTCTGGAAATGTATGAAAATTAGCACATATTTAAGATAAAGCCTCTTTTGCATATCTAAACATAACATTTCAGAAAACGTGTAATATAGAAAGTAAGTGTCTTATTGTCAGTAATTAACTGGGGAAGTTTCACGGTGATATCTATTAGTTAGTTCTTTTTTTACCCTATTCACCTGTAGTGTCTTATGCAAAATGTATGGAATTGTACAATCTTTTAAAGGCTGTTTTCTCTAAATGATGTTTTCTCATACTCTAAGCCATAAATCTCCACTTCAGTTGTCCTTACACCCACCAAACTTTCCAGTTTCATTCCTATTTATATTCTGAAGGTTTTTAAAGAGGGGTTTGTTCATATATCATTCATAGTCTGATTAATAGACCAATTTATTCCTAAAAACATGACAAAAATTTAGTTTTTTGTAAGGCTGTTAACAGTATTTTCTTATTTATGGAGTAATACAAAGAGATATCCAAAATGCCCTCGGTAAAAACTTTTGACTCTAATGTGTCAACAAAATGAAACAAGAATTTTGAACCTGGCTTTATCCAATGTTCAGATTTCTGTTCTGGAAATGTATGCAAATTACCACATATTTGATAAGATATTGCCTCATTTGCATATATAAACATAACATTTCAGAAAACTTGTAATACAAAAAATAATCATCTTAATGTAAGTAATCAACTGGGGAAGTTTCATGGTGATATCTATTAGTTACATTTTTTACCCTGTTCACCTGTGGTGTCTTCAAAATGTATGGAATTTTACAATCCATATCATTAAAAGCTGTTTTCTCAAAATGAGTTATTTTCGGTTGCAGTAAATAGATGCTTAATGTTGTGGATTAAACAAAAACACTCCCTTAGGTTCAGACAATAAAAACACTATAGTAAGGTTCAGGAAAAAAACAACATGGTTGAGCTTTAAAACTACGACATTTGTACAGTGAAAATGACCGAACATTGTGAACACGGGACATGAACGAACATCTGATTGTAACGTGACGCAAGGGAAATTTTGTGGTGATATCTATAAGGTGAAAATTTTACCCAATTCACCTGTAGTGTCTCCCGTTATGCACAGCTCCAAAGACTCGACTACACATATTGTGTTTCTGACTGTACTCCCGAGAAAAATTACATCATCTATCGTATTAGCAGAAATCTTTCCCGAAACATAACCAAGTTGTTGTGTGCCCAAAACTAACCAAAGAGAGAGAGAAAAAAATACCCACACACTGTTGTGTAGTTCTTGTTTTACTCTACAGGGATATATAATATGTCCACTGCAGCTCCCAGCAGGCATTCCAACCTACACAGCTGTCATGGAGATGGTCAGTTATGTATGGTATATGATATATATATATATATATATATATATATATCACCAAGCAACAGCTCCAGCCCCTTGCAACTGTGTGAGTACAGAAAATGGATGCATAGTTTTAAATTGAGAAATAACCAGTAGTGTAATGTATATAAACCTACATCAGGTCACATGGGAAAATGTTTTTAGTAGGGCTTGACGCTAAACATACATACATTGACCAATATTTTAATGTCGGATTTGAATACACAAGGAACACCACTGGTAAGCTACAGAATGATATAAAAACCTAAAAAATAAATAAATAACTGACCCACCCTTTAAAGGGGACATATCATGAAAAACTCACTTTTTCAGTGCTTGAGCTCATACATTTGGGTATCTGGAGTGCCTAACAACCCACAAACTTTGAATTAAGTAAGTTTGTTGTGGGCTATCTAGATCAGAAAACGTGATTCAACAAGCCATGCAGATTTGGCTCCCCTTCCTATATGTCACATGCAGGCTCATTAGAATATACCGCTGACAGCTTGAGAACTACCTTCAAAGAGTATAGAAGCGAAGAGACTTAAAACGCTTACTATATTTATAATATTTTTTTGTTCAACACAGGCCATTTTGGTAGAATATGACAATAGAATGGAAATAATTTAGTTTTACTTTTCTACGGCACATTTTAGGCGGATGTTTTACTGGCGTCCGGTAGTCACTTTCAGTCCAAAATGACGGAAGTGTAGCTCTGCTGCTGGGTGCTGATGTTGCAATTGAACGAAAAATTTACTTTCACTTCTAAACTTATACGTTCTTTGACTACCTTTGGAAAGGTGCACCGTATTTTTCTCGCGAGCCAATCGGAGCAGACTGGGCTTTTTTGGGAGGGGGCCTTAAAGAGACAGACGCTAAAATGGAGCGTTTCAGACTGAGAGTGAATACATGTATATTCAGACAAACCGTTTGTGAAAAATAGTGTTTTTTGAACATTAAAGCATGTAAACATGTTCTTTTAGAAACCCAAAATAAAAAAAATACATAAAAAAAAACTGAAAATGAGCATGATATGTCCACTTTAAGTTGTCAGTATCAATATATTTGTATTTCCAAGTTAGGGACTTTTTTGAAGATTTTGCCTCCTTTTATTGGATGTTCAGAAAGGAAGAAAATGACCGTTGTTGTGGGTAACAGACAGACAGAAATCTACACACTGCAGGTGGACTCCACTGACTCCATAAGCCTCACACCGTATTCCCACATTAGATTACCCTGCCGCATGTTTGCAGAGTCGCACTTATTACCATAAGCGGTTATTACATTATGAGTTTTCTACAAGGCACAACTGTGTTTACACACTGTTGATGCACAAGCCCCCAACACCTCTCACACACACACACACACACACACACACACACACATTTATCTGCCGTCCCTGCACTCTTTCCCCGTCCTATAATACATACTCCCTTCTGCCAGTGTCACACACTCCCTCCTCCGTATAAAATGATTCAACTCAAGGCTCCAGTGTGTATTGTCTCGCTCTATCAGCTTTTTTTTCCACCCATGATTGGCCACTGTTTGGCATTTTTCTGTGTAATATGCGTGCTACACTTGTTTTTCCAGCCTCCGGTAAGATGCCGACTATTAGCATGGAATAAATACCAGCCGTGGCACCCGGAATAATTTGACGATCAAGCAAACGTGCCTACGGGAATCAAGGCATTAAACTCTGCACAGTACATTTATACTTCATGGCCCTATGGGCCCTATGGGGGGAGATCATTAATGAGAAATGCTGCTATGAGTTATAGTGTAGGAGAGGGGGAAAACAGTGCTGGGCAGGTGTGATAAAGACTTGACCTCTACTTTATTAACCTCTGTTATGTTCACCAAGCGCTGCCATAAATAGGTTGCAAGAGAATCATTAAATGATCTCAGCATTAGGAGCTGCAGGAAGTGGGGACCCCTGCTTCATTAACCTGCGCATACCTGCCGCCGAGCTCTTTAAGATGCTCGTGTTCCTCGGCGCGCCATTAGCAAATAGTGTCTCCATAAACAGGACGTGATTGGCGCCCTGAAGTAAAAGGCCGCTAGCATTACGCTCGATCGGAGCAACTGTGTACGGTTCGGGCTCGTCTCACCGTGTTTGCCCCTCAGCTCTGCGCCCGAATGCAAACACACAATTCTCGTGGTTTTTCTATTGAGCGTCCCCAGTCTGCCGTCTCCTTTGAGAGGCTTATAAAACAGAATCCCACTGCGCGGATGCTTTAGCCGTCGGGCAAATATTGCAATTCCTTCAGAATCATAAAGAAAGTCAACAGCAAATTTATAAAGTTAGATTACACGCTTGCTACTTTGTTTACCCTGCGTGGCTTGTGGCCCTTTTTGGAAGAGGTTTCTCCTTGAAAGATGAATACACTTTTAGTTTTTTCTCAAATGCTTTTTCCCTTTTCTCCTGATAAAGAAGCTGGCACATTAGCCTCCAGAGTAGTTATCGTGGTGTTAGTGAAAGGGTTTGAAAGGGTGAGGGTTGCCTTGTTTATTTAAACCAAATTATTAGAGAACAGTTTACTTTGCTGCTTATTTGTATTTAGTTATTTAAATGGGACATAATGAAAAACAAACTCTCTCTTCAAACCTTTGCTACTACACTGAATTTCTATCTCGCTCTTATTAGTTGTTGCTGAACATTGTAGGCTAGATATTAAACTCAGAACAGTAGTTTGGAGGAATGTTTCTTTGGACCTTAACGCTGCATTAATTGATATTTGTGGACACTTGTGGGCAGCAGAACAACCTAAAAATTTGCTAGCAAACATTTGCCTGTTACAAATCCAGCAGGCATGAAGCATTATTCATTTGGAGTTGTGCCTCCCATCATCTGGCGGATGTACTGTAAGTCCAATATTCACTCTCATTTAGCTCTGTTTTCGTCTCCACACACCCCTGAGGGAAATATCTGTATTTTTAGCTGCAAAACGCTCCACCAGCTAGTTGCTAATGTGCGTTTCCTGTTCGGTGTTGGGCAGGTAGCTTACCTGCTACAACTTGAAACAAGGTTAAAGGCGACATATCATGAAAAACTCACTTTTTCAGTTCTTGTGCTCATACATTTGGGTATCTGGAGTGCCTTCCGACCCACAAACAAAGACAACCCAGTCAGTTTTTTGAGGGCCGATAGATCAGAAAATGTGATATAACAAGCCATTCAGATTTGGCTCCCCTTCCTATGTCACATGCAGGCTCATTACCGCCCACGACTTGAGGACTACCTTTGCAAAGGTGCTTCATATTTTTCTCGTAAGCCAATCAGAGCAGACTGGGCTTTTTCAGGAGCGGGCCTTAAAGAGACAGGCACTAAAATGGAGCGTTTCAGACAGAGGTATATTACGACAGACCGTATGAGAACATTAAAGCATGTAAACATGTTCTAGTAGAAAACCAAAATACAAGTAAGAACCTGAAAATGAACATGATATGTCCCCTTTAATGTTCACACTTGAAACTTGAAAACAAGAACACAAAGATGGACAAGTTATTTCATCATTACTTTTTAAATAATTAATATTATTTGAATTACTTAGGTGTATTTTTAACTTTAGCCAATCCTGATGGACTAGTTTTTGCTGTAATACATTTTTGTGTTCATGCCAGTGAAAATCAGGTACCAAATCCGAAATGCACCCAACGGCAGTCAGACCTGATCATAATTACAGTTGAAATGATTAGTCAATTAATCGATTAGTCAAAAAAACAATTTTGATAATCAATAAATTGTTTAAGCCAGTATGCCGAACAATTTCCAGCTTCTAAAATGTGAATATTTGTGGTTCGTCTTTGTTGTATGCGATAGTAAACTGAGTATCTGAGTGTCGGTCAGGCGAAATAGGACATTAGAAAACCCTGCCTTGGGCTTTAGGATATATATTGGCGGCAGTGAATCATTTCTGACATTTTATAGACCCAAAAGATGACTTGATTAACCAAAAATGAATCAGGAGATTAATCAATGATGATAATAATCTTTAGTTGCAGCCCTAGTTAGATGTTGTTGGCTGACTTGGATCACATCCATCGTGGCATCCATCTCCATCGTACTGCTTAAAAACCATCTTCAATCTAATCTTCAGTCCTGAGACGCATGGCAATACAGGACTCAATTACACTGATTTGGAGTGGACCTATGAAAACCTCTAATTAGAATGTCGGGTTGCAACTAATGATTATTTTCGTTCTAGAGTAGTCTGTACATTAATTTATGGAATTATTGATTAATCATTTAGTGTAAAAAACAAATGTCGAAAACATCCATCAAAAGCTCACAGAGCCCAAGGAGACGTCTTTAAATTGCTTCTTTTTTTTTCTGACCAAAAGTCAAAAATTCTAATTTTGAAATGACATAAAACAGCAAAACAAATCCACACATTGGAGAGCTGAAACCAGCAAAGTTTTGCTACATAAATGACAAACGATGAGGTATCATCGTGTACAGAGCATGTGTGTATGGGTATATGCATATGTATACATCTTTTTGTGTATGCATGTATGTATTAACACATTTATGTATATATATATTTTTTTTATCACCTTGTTTTACCACTTTACTATTTTATTATTATTGATATATTCTGTTTTAACAATTACCATATTACTTAATTTCTGCATTTATTGTCTTGTGAAGCACTTTATAATATCTGTTTTGAAAAGTGCTATATAAATAGATTTATTATTATTATTATTATTATCATCAAATAATGATTGTTTTTAGTGCCATTCGAATGTCAGTCCAGACTATGATTTGATTTCTTTGCATTTTGGCACGCTAAACTCTCCATACTTTTATCTTAGTGTCATTTGTGAATTCAGATTTTCTCACTTCTTGAACCAAGAGGGAATAGTTCAGGCTTTTTTTTATTTTTGTGTTAAAGTTGGAGTGGTATCTTCACAGAGTGAGTGTGAGCACTTTGTTTGGAACACAGCTTAAATGTAACTCAGTGACGCGGTGCACCTGTTGACCTTTAATTCAGTCCATCCAGGTGGAAGGCTGCAGAGCCACCGGAAAAGTGACACGACATTGCGAATGAGTGCGCGGACTCGTGGTAATCAATGAGACTCCTGACATTTAAAGCTTGTATCAATCAGCTGCTAATGGGAAAATCAATAGGGAGTCAGAATGACATGCCACTTTATTATTTATGCCTTTCTATGATCAATTCACTCAAGGAGTCGGTGGCGTGTCGCGACACCCCGGCGGACCCTGGACCCCCGGCCTGATCGATACTGCAAGTTGCGGCGAGCATGATCAAGTGCGTGTGTCTCGGCGTTAGCCGCTAACTGGGCGTGACCCCATGACAGAGCGTCTGTAGACGCGACGTCGAGGTGAGAGAGAGCGAGGAACTGGAAATGAAAAGAAGAACCTGCTCTGCCTTTAGGCTTTGTCAGTCTGATAACCAAGTAGTCGTGTAGCAGTGGTGTGTGTCAGGTCTTTCATTGGAAGTCGTCCATTCATTCCTCTTTACAAATGGGAATAATGAGACTTTTACAGCATGTGCAATATAAACACCTTGAAGCAGTGCTCAGAAATCAGTGCTGCTTGACTGAGCTAACCGAGCACAGTGCAATAATATCATTACCGCCCTGCACAGCCACTGTATGCAGTGCTCACATGCACTGTAGGCCCCTCATGAAGCATTGCAACTGTATAGCACTCTCTATTCGGATGGTTCAGAAAAACAGCAGTTCTCAGTGTCGCCACATCGGAAATTTAATGAGCTGCCCCCTGAACCTGCTCAAATTCATTCATGACAGTCACATTCAACGGGGCCGCTGTCAGCGTAACGAGACGGCTGATTCTTCTTGACTTAAAGGGAATGAAGAAATCATTTATTTGGCTGCCTGAGCCAGTGAAAAATTGTACGGGCCTGTGCACCGGCCCTCGCATTAGCTGGCTCCATCTCAAGAGCTCGGGGGAAGCGCAACTGTTGCCCAAAAAGACAAGCTGTTAGCATTCTGCAGCCGGTCCATACTCCAAAAAAATAAAATATGAGATGCCTGCCAGATTGGGAGCTCTACAGATAAACACCCCGACAAAGTAAACAGCAGCTAAAGCCGTTTGCGATATTAATCACCCTCATTGTAGTTAATGCCTGTGTCACTGTTTTGTAAATTAGCAGGAGTCAAGGTGACTTTGGTTGTGATTTTTCTTCTTTTTTCCCCCACTTCTTATTCAGCACTGTCTTCCTTCCCCCTGATGTTTTAGTTATTTATGCCACTTTTTCGTTCCTTCAAAAAACCCGCAAGCTGCCTGTTTGATTAATGGCGATGCTTATAAGAGGCCGCGGCAGCAGGAGTTTAGCTCAGAGCTAGGTGCGGAGAGGAATGCATACTGTACAGGAGCTGAATGTGAAGCTCACACCCTGAGATGCTCCACTTCCATAATGAGAGAGATAAATAATGTGCATAAATGAGTGGTCATACTTTTTTTTCTGGAAGTTGAGCACACTGTACACTGTGTGGATAGCTATTTTTGTATGTGTTTGCCAATTTAAATGCCATGGTGCCACACAGGCCCAATTTAGCTCCTTTGTTTGCCTTTGTAAGCAAGCACCTAGTATAATAAAGGGCCGGTGTGTTGCATTTTTGGGGATCTGTTGGCAGAAATGGAATATAATATTAACAAGTATGTTGTCTTCAGTGTATAAATAACAATTGTGTTTTCGTTATCTTAGAATGAGCCGTTTATATCTACTGAGTGAGTGGGTCCTCTAAACGGAGCCAGCCAGCATGTCTCTACAGCTCGGAACTTACAAACCAAACACCGGCTCTAGAGAGCGCCATTCCCATTTTCATGTTTTCACATCGGCCACCGAAGTTCTCCTACACGCACATGGGAGAAGTTTCAGTTGGGTGCAATCTGCAACCTCACCACTAGATGCCGCCAAATCCTACACACTGCACCTTTAACCCTCTGAGACCCACAATAGACCCGTTTTTGTCTTTTTTAGGGGGGGTTCAGGGGGTCTTTAGGGGTGATAGATAGCAGGTCTAGAGTAGATATCACATAGAAGTGGTGTACATCAACTGAAAGAATACCATTTGTTACACAGATTTGGTGCTAAATTTAACCATTTTTCACCACTTGAGAATTAATAAAAATGATCAATAATCCCTCCATAATACAACATTAAGACACCAAGACCTTGAGGAACACCATAGAAAACAGCATGTTGTGATTTGGTATCAAAAACTTTTGACATTTGGAGATCTCTACATGAATTGCATTTTTCAGCAATTGGATGGCGATCACTTCTGTTTCTGGAAACTGCTCAGTAACCCCTTATTGTCAATGTACCTAGGCAAGCCATCCATCCTCTGAATTCCCTAGGTCTGTAGTTTGTGTCTGTAAAGTTTCATGAGGCTGTGATTATCCTAGAGGTCACCACAGGTCATTTTATACAGTGAGGTCAAGTTTCAAAAAATGGTCTCACTACAATGAAATGGCTTCTATGGGGAATAACATCATCACACATGAATACAACTGGGCTCATTGGATCCACAGGAGTCTCAGCTTTACAGTGATACCCAATTTATGTAATTCCAAGACTGTTTAGGGACCCCAGTATGCAGAAAAATTCAAATACACCATTTTTAGAATAGGTGAAAATAACACATTTACAGTATACCGCATTAAAAAATCTGCATGTTTTTGCCCCAAACTGCATGTGATTATCATAAAGTGGGCATGTCTGTAAAGGGGAGACTCGTGGGTACCCATATAACCCATTTTCATTCACATATCTTGAAGTCCTTTCAAAATGGCTTTGCCATTTTTTCTTCGCCAAAATTTAGCCTAACTTAAGAGCTTTATTTAGCCTCCTTCCCTACCAGCTGGCATGACCTGGTTGTCACCAATGGATTCCTTAGTTTCATGTGATATCTGTAGCTTCTCTCTGGCTCTAAAACTGAACCTACAGCCTCTGAAAGACAGTAAAGTCAGTCGGAATCGCGGGGTGTCAGGGGGTTAAATAAATTAATATACAAGGCGTACATTTTAGCCCTGTGTATGCATATAAGGGGACCTGAAGATTTGACACACTTGTAGTAAGATATCCTGCACACCACAAATCACAGCTTAAAAAGTTGAATCAAATCATCCCTGGCAGAGTCTAAATATAAATAAATCAACCAATTGTAAATGTGAAAGAGCGATTGTATTGGATTGCATTAAACAGAAGTTGCACAGGATATTATGTCCACCCACGTATGTATTTGGTATTATACAACGTTTAGGGTAAATACATAATTTGCAAATGCAATTATTGCACAATGAATTTAAAATCATTTGTTCGCTCTGCAAAGCTTAATATTGTTTTACTTCTCAGTCACCTTTCGAGGGTAGAAATAACCAAACTAATTACCATGTTTGGTAATTGACATTGATATTCACTGCCTGTATAGCTGTGTATGCTTTATACAGGAAACAGCAATGAAATATACAATATAATATACGGAAAAGAGGATTTATGATCCACTGTCACCCTACATATGAGCCATCTTCAGACTTTAGATGATCTTTCGTTTATATTTGTATGTATTCCAAAGACAAATATCTGATGGTCTTCTCTAAATGAGGTCTCTCTGTAGCCATCTGTGTTTCCTGCTGCTTGTGTGCTCTCTCCCCGCACTCGCTTCCTGTCAGCGAGTAACTTGGAGGGAATGAGGAAGAGGAGGGAGGAAAGTGAACGAGAGCCTTAGGTCTCAAATAGACTCATCTTCTAGAGTTGTATCTGAATTTAAATTTGCATAACATAAGGCTCGGCAAATGTACTAACTGAGTAAACAGAGAATATGTGAAGCCATGGGCATATGTAGGCCATAAATCTCTTTGACATTAAAACCTTTATATGCAAAGAATTTCTACATTGTTCTTAGTGGTTGTTGCTGAACAGTGTAGGTTAGATATTGAACTTAGAACAGTAGTTTGGAGGAATCTTTCTTTGGACCTTAAAGCTGCATTAAATTATATTTTTAGACATTTGCCGGCAGCAGAACAAGCTATTAATACTTGATAGCAAACATTTGCCTGTTACAAATCCAGCAGGTATGAAGCATTATTCATTTGGAGTTGTCTCCCGTCATACGGCGAATGTAAGTCCAATATTTACTTTCTTTTAGCTCTGTTTTTGGTCTCCACACCTCCCTAAGGGGAAATATCTGGGTCCTTAGCTGCTAAATGCTCCACCAGCTGGCTGCTAATATGCGTTTCCTGTTCGTTGCTGGGGAGGTAGCTTACCTGCTACAACAAGATTAAAAGGGCCATATCATGAAAAACTCACTTTTTCATATACTACCCCAAAAATTTGAGAACTATATTTGCAAAGGTGCGCCATGTTTTTCTCGCCAACCAATCAGAGCAGACTGGGCTTTTTCGAAAGGGGGGCTTAAAGAGGCAGGCACTAAAACGGAGCGTTACAGACGGAGATTGAATACAGGTATATTATGAAAGACCATATGAGAAAAATAATGTGTTTTTTGAACATTAAAGCATGTAAACATGTTCTAGTAGAAACCCAAAATTCAAGTATGAACCTGAAAATGAGCATGATACGTCCCTTTTTAAGGTAATAACAAAGTAAAGTCTGTGGGCCAGAAAACCAAAACAGTGATCCAAAACTAAAAGGCTCCACAGAGCTTGATGAGGAACTGCAGAGTTGGATGGTAACTCTTTCTAGGTTCATCACTATAAGTGACCCCTTTCACAATTTAATGGAGTATGATATAAAAATATGGATTAGTGCAGCTTTAATGAGCGTGGTATTAAAACTACATCAATATAGAATAGAGTGTTGCATGTCCTCAGAGGTCCTGGAGGAAGACTTTTCAAGCTTCTTCTTTAATTTCTCACAATATTCGGACAAGATGGCAGCACAAAGCAAAGGAGGAGGAATAAAGAAGGAAGCATTTTAAGGACAGTGTAACACACCCCTTGTCTTTCCAGTCCAGTGAAGCACCACCACTAAGCTTTTTCCCCGTTGTCAGGCTGTTCTTGGTTTTTCACACATCTTAAGCCAAACTCACATTTGAGCCAAATCAAACCAGTCCCTGTGACGCTATATAGCCACTGAGCATGAAGCATCAGACGGGAACGCGGAGAGTCATGAAGAACGTTCACCTGGAGTTAAAAAGACATTAATGGATGTGGCGCAGTCGCCATACACACACAAAGCCCGGCTGCCTTAGAGGAGCAGTCTGAGTGCTCTCAGGCCACATCCCCAGCTCCCTTTATGATCGGTAATGGGATTGTTGAGGAGCGCCAGCAGCATCCTCATCACAGGACAAAACCCACTTAATGGGATATGATTCGCCACGAAAGGGCGAGGAAGAGCAGCTTCTCACTGGAACCCACTTATCCCTTGAAACCTCCACACACCCCCACCACCGTCCATTCACCTAGTGGACGCTGGCGTGTCCATTCAGTATCACTCTTAACCATTCCTGTGGCGTGGCTGGATGTGTGTGCGTGTGTGTGTGTGTGTTGTGGAGGCGGAGATGAAGAGACAGAGCAGCAGTGCCATGGGAGGCGCTGTTTGTGGTTTATCGGAGCTCGAGCCCCCAGCACGCTCAGTGGCCTCGACAGGCTCAAGGGGGATGGAGGCACAACTTGTTCGGCTGCTGAGATGGCTGGAAGTGAATCCCGAGCGTCGCCGCCGCTGTTTTTAACTCACCAATGCCTCGAGACGGCTTATCTTCTCAGCTGGAGCACAGAGGAAAGCACTGAAGAAAAGTTTGATGAAGTCTTGACTTCGACTCTGTCAGTTTTGTAGCTCGGCTTTGCTTGGGGAGATTCAGTCTGGCTTTGTTAAGCAACAGTCGCTCATACCAGCTGAGGCAAGAATAAAGAAGTTTAAGTTTTTGTTTTTAAAAAAAGGGATGGATAAAGCCCCCTGAAAAACAGTTAATTTTCTTGTCATAAGGAGTATTGCTTGTAAAAATTGTTGTGTTATGTCCTCTGTAGCTCTGGTTGAGCTTTGTCTGAGAAAATAACCCGTATAATGTCAATGGTTGCATGTAGCATTCAGTGTTTTTTGGAGCTTTAGGGGCTAAAAGTCAGGATATGTGAGCATCTGCTGCATCAGTTTTGGACATTCATGTTTTAATCTGTCTCTAACAAGTCCCCTGACTTTATGGAAGTGCAATACTTTATCAATAAACTTTTAATGGTTTTAATTAAAATAACATATTAATCATTTGAGAAACTAGAAAGCGGCGGAGGGTCTGCATGGATACGACCTGCAACCTCACATTTTAAATCCAAAGTGGTAAAAAAAAATACACATACAGTAAAGTATGGAAACACTTTGGATTTCACACATTGTCAGGAAAAGCAGAACTAGTCATCACGGTTAAAGCTGCATGCTAACTCTGTCATGGACAGGAAACGTTATCGTATTGCGATAACGTACGGTCAAGCCGGCCGCCACTCTCATCTCCGAGGTCAAATCGGCCGACGCTCCAACTGTAGAGCACCCATATACTGACATTTATGTTAAATGCATTCAAACGGCCTCGATGGAGCTGACCATGGATGGATGAAGAGAACAGAGCTGACGGGAGAGCTAGCAACGGACTTAGAGAAGTTAGAGGAAGTATACACGTGTGACTACGTCCGGTTTTCAAAATAAGGTGTTAACAAAGGGAACTGTATATACAAAATACATATATGGAAATAAGATTGATGGATTATATTCACCAGAAGTATAAAACATTATACGTCCCTTATAAATTAAAAAGAAAATACCATTAATTTGTGAGAGAAACGTCTAGATATCTCTGACAACATACATGCTGAAGATCAAACATTTTTATTTTATTTAATCCCCAGAAGCAGGCTCTTCTTCTGGACTTCACTTTTCTATTCCTGCTTCGATAAGTAGTAGAACAAGATGTGCTACTTCTGCAAATATATCAGATTTGAATCAATTCATTGTCAGCCACAGTCTGTCTTCAGCCCTGACAATTTAGATCAATCTGATCAATTATGTGACTTTTTATATTGCCTTGTGTTCATTTGATATATTTTTTTTAATGCATCCATGTCTTATGTAAAGCTCTTTGAATATCTTGTTGAAAGGTACTATACAAATAAACTCGCCTTGCCTACTTCTCTTGCTTTGGACATTCAAGGACCTTTACAAGGGTTGTTTTAATCTACTGCTCCATTTGCTTCTATATTGCTTGTCAGGGGGCTTTTGTTACTGTATCCAAGGGGACCGTGACCTTCACACAAATCATGATGTAGCCAGTGTTAACAGATACAGTGTGTCCATTCATCCCCAGCATGTTCTAAGTTCATAACCAGTGCTCAAAGTGGGCTGGTAGTACCGGCACTTATACATTTTTCTCTTTGGAGTACCGTGACTTTTTCTTAATTTATCAATACAATGTTCACGTCCTCATTTAATCACACTTTTTTTTATCTGCACAAAATGTATCTTAAAGGGAGATTTGTCAAGTATTTAATACTCTTATCAACATGGGAGTGGATAAATATGCTTGCTTTATGCAAATATATGTATATATTTATTACTGGAAATCAATTAACAACACAAAACAATGACAGATATTGTCCATAAATCCTCACAGGTACTGCATTTAGCATAAAAATATGCTCAAATCATAACATGTCAAACTGCAGCCCAACAGGCAACAACAGCTGTCAGTGTGTCAGTGTGCTGACTTGACTATGACTTGCCCCAAACTGCATGTGATTATCATAAAGTGGGCATGTCTGTAAAGGGGAGACTCGTGGGTACCCATAGAACCAATTTCATGCACATATCTTGAGGTCAGAGGTCAAGGGACCCCTTTGAATATGGCCATGCCAGTTTTTCCTCGCCAAAATTTAGCGCAAGTTTGGAGTGTTATTTAGCCTACTTCCTGACAAGGTAGTATGACGGTTTCGACCAATGGATACCTTATGTATTTTCTAGTTTCATATGATACCGGTATCTCCACTATAGCTTCAAAATTGAGCCTGGTACAACCTCCGGGAGATCAATTGCGTTGAAGAAATGAGTGGCGTTAAAACGAATATGTGTTTGAACAAATATAATTAATGAAACATTATTTAAAAGTTTTCTGAATCTGCTCTTTTAGGGCAAACATTTCCAGAAGAATTAAATGTTCAGACGAAGGCTGTGATATGTGTAAATAATAATATAATCATTTAAAAAATCTTCACATTTTCTTGGCGGAGGAGCCCCAAACCCAATATCTTCTTGTACCTTTTATTCACTATCAAACGGTCTATCCTGCTGCATAATATGTAGGAGCATCCTGACTGAGACACTGCTCCTAAAACCTGAATGATACTCTACTAAAGGCTACAAATAACACAGAAAAGCACTTTAACTATTAACACTAAACACACAAGCTTAACCCTATAATGTTTCATTTTGAATATTATTGGAGTATTATAGGCCTACTATAGCAGATGCATAGCCCAAGAATAATAACAGCAAAACAATCACAGCTGATTATGACTGACACAGTATAACATGCTTAAAGAAATAATGAATAAATAGGAATAAGTCGCAAAGAGATTACTGATACCGGCTGATACACACACTAACATGTGAATAAGAGAGTACTGGCACTTGTATCTTTCTCCACTTCAGGGGTTGTAAATGGTGGACTTTCACAATTTGAGCTGAGATACTGAACCGACACTGAGCTTTGCAGTGTGTATTCCCCTTTGTGTGTGAGAGTTGAAAGGTCTGGCACGTATCCCATCTCTCTTGTCTTCAGACATCAGCATTTCAACTGTGTTTGTTTGCTTTTTTTTGTTTGTGCATCTGCACAAGCTGCATACAGCATGTGTGTGTGCGACACGAATGTGAATGTGAGACGGGACCTTGTGCTCATGTGTGTCAAAGTGTGTGTTCATGTCCATGCTTGTGTATGTTTGTGTGTGTTCAATCATGTGCGCATGTCCACTAGGGAGCACTGGGGTGCTTTCAGGCAACACAGAGCCTCCTCCTCCTCCTCCTCTGTGTGATCTTGCTGGAACAGTCAGCTGGAGCCAGCAGCTAGCAGCCACATCAGCAGTGCAACATGGGAAAAAAAAAAAATAAAAAAATCAGCACCTCTGATTTTTTTTTTTGCTCAGTGCCAGCTGGACGACATCGTGTTGACCTTGCCGTGCTTGCACAGAGTCCATGAAATCAAGCCACGACACTGGCCTCCGCACCCTTAACTCCCAACACACACTTTCTCTTGCTACACACACACACACCTTTTTGTACTACTACTACTATTACAGCCTTGACCTTGGTGGTTGTTCTTGTGGCGCTAAATAGAAAAAGAGCACGGGGTCAAAACGAAGGCCTGGGCGAGAGGGAACGGTTCACACACTGGGTGGTGGTGCTGCTGTTGATTGCAGTGCAGAGTTTCATGCTTAGCATAAACGTGAAGGCTTTGCCGACCTGCAAACACGTTGGAAGATAAGACCCCTGTCTTCCTTGGAAGGCATTTGCCATGATGCAAGAAATCACTGTGTGTTGGGCGCTGCCAAAGCTTTACAGCTGCAGAGGCTTTGCAAGAGAGGCTCATCAGCAGGGTGCCACAGTAAATCATGAGCAAAACTAGCGCTGGTTTGTCAGTCCAATTATGTCCGAAATGCCCCTTCTGTTGTGTGCCTTTTGGTTGTGTGCAGCTCTAAAGTAGACACAGACTAGCTGTGATTAGCCAGATGCTAAGCTTTTTAAGCTGCACACTAGTCAGTTAGGTAACATCTTGTATAACCCCCTCACCATTCCGCCCCCTTTTTTTAGAGGGGGATGATGGGGGTAGAAAAAAAGTCAACAGTATTTTGGTAATAGAAGTGGTGTACATCATCTGAAAGCTGGGAACCTGAAGATTAATTTGTGTGTGTCAAGTTGTTCTAGTCATTAATAAGACAGGAATTAATTCATTAATTAATTAAAATAAATTACAAATGTATAAGGGCTTAGAACATTATGATGGAAGTATATGATGGTCATTCCCATGCTCTATTATGTCTCATAAATTGTTGCAGACATTGTTGGGTTGATACCATTTGTTACACAGATTTGGTGCTAAATATAACCATTTTTCACCACTTGAGAATCGATAGAAATTATCAATATTCCCTCTAAAATACCACATTAAGACACCAATACCTTTTAGGAACATTATAGAAAAAGCCATGCTGTGATTTGGCATCAAAACGTTTGACATTTTGAGATTTCTGCAAGAATTGCATTTTTCGGTGATTGGATGGCGAGGTCTTCTGTTCTGGAAACTGCTCAGAAACCCCCTTATTGTTAATCTTGCTAGGAAGGCCATCCATCCTCTGAATGCTCTAGGTCTTTAGTTTGTGGTTGTAGAGTTTCATTAAGCTGTGATTATCCTAGAGGTCAACACAGGTCATTTTATACAGTGAGGTCAAGTTTAAAAAAAAATGGTCTCACTACAATGAAATGGCTGCTGCGTTAAGAAAAATCATCACACATGAATACAATTGGGCTCATTGGATCCACAAGAGTCTCAGCTTTACAGTGATACCCAATTCATGTAATCCAAGACTGTTTAGGGACCCCAGTATTCAGAAATATTCAAACACACCATTTTAGAATAGGCAAAAATAACATATTTATACTGCATTCAAAAAACTGCATGTTTTTTGCCCCACACTGCATGTGATTATCATAAAGTGGGCATGTCTGTAAAGGGGAGATTCGTGGGTACCAATAAAACCAACTTACATTCACATATTTTGAGGTCAGAGGTCAAGGGACCCCTTTGAAAATGGCCATGCCAGTTTTTCCTTTGCAAAATGTAGCAGAACTTTGTAGCGTTATTTAACTATCTTTTCGAGCTAGTATAACATGGTTGGTACCAATGGATTCTTTAGGTTTTGTAGTTTCATACCAGTATCTTCACTCTAGCTTGAAAACTCAGCAACAACCTCTGAAAGACAGAATAGCAGCCGGGCCCACCGGGGGGCCGTCGCAGTGTTAAGGGGGTTTATAAGCAAATAAGAAAAAGGGTCAGATGTTTCAAGTTAGCCCCCCTTATTTCCTTTTCACAATCCTTTGAAGGAGGCTGCCGGAACGCTAACGTCAAATGCATCATGAAGCGATATCAGATACCCGTGGTGAGTGGGTGTCAGGGATAGTGAACGGGCCAATGTGTAATCTGACTGTGGTGACACAAGCACTTTGAGAAACATACGATTCAATCTTTTCATTCTCGCCTGGCGTTCCAAAGAAAAATCCTGACTCGACTGTCATGTACTCTTGGATCCGCGCTTCAAGTTTCCACGGGGGCAAAGCCGCTGACTGACAAGCATGAGAGGGGGCTTTATCTGTCACCTTACAGGCAGTTCATTATAAAAAAATGCTTGGCTACCGCTGCACTATCACGGGAAAAGATGGTGAATGCAGCTGCCTTTAGGTAAAAAAAAAAACGAGACGGGGCTTGAGGGGAGATTATGTAAAGGTTACAAAGAACTTGGACACAGTTTCAGTTTTGTTTCTCCTCTATCGTTGTGAATTGCGGATCTTGTAAAACGTGATGGATCGAGCTCTGACATATATCTCAGAGGAATGAAATGGGACTCCAGAGATTTTGGCTTTGTACGAAGGCGTCTGTATCGTTCTCACAACCCCTTCTTCTCTGTGCCGGAATACCACGGGGGCGTCGTTAAATGACACGAACGACCGGGTCCGTCTTCACACGGCAATGACAAGTCACGTAATGGACTAGCTCCGGTGACTCAGCCTTGGAACTGATGGCGTGGCTCTATGTAGTGTGACGGCTTTGACATGGTCCCAGAGCAGCGCTCATGTGGTCAGGGCGGGGGGGTGGCGAGGGCGAACCAGCTAGAGCTAATGACCTATGGGGAGAGAGAGGGAGAGTTTTTTTTCTTTTTCCTCAGCAAGTAGAGGTTGACAGGTTCTTGACTTGACGGATCTTGGAGCACGCTCTAACTCCTTTCCCTTTTCACCCCTGACACTTAATACACAGAAGAGCAGCCATCCTCATTTAGCAGAGCAATATTTACTGCAGAGGGCTCATTAATGACTCTGGAGGAGCAAACATATTTTGCAACTAAAAAAGAGTTGAAATGATGATGAAAAATAGTTCACATTCACACTCCGTAGCACCATGAAATGTGCGTGTGTGTGTTCTGATCTTTGGGTGAGGGATGGTAGACACATTGAAAGTGGAGGGTCCGGAGGTCTCGTCTTTGAACAAGTTTGATTAATTTTAATGGAAATGTGTGCAGTTTTGCATATTGCAGTATGACTCATGCCACCTCAAGTATCTTTTAGAGAAATGTTGCAATTAACACCGCTGCCAACCTCTGATGGCACACCATAATTTACTAGTCAGATACCTTCGAAAACAATTCAGGGGAATATGAAAATTTACCAAGACCGGGGAATGTTATTACAGGAATGGTTCAACATTTTGGAAAATATTTTTATTTGCTTTCTTTCTGAGAATTAGTTGAGGAGACGTAGAACATAAGCAAATGCATTTAAAGGGGACATATCATGCTCATTTTCAGGTTCATACTTGTATTTTGGGTTTCTACTGGAACATGTTTACAGGCTTTAATGTTCAAAAAACATTTTATTTTTCTCGTACTGTCTGTCTGAATATACCTGTATTCACCCTCTGTCTGAAACGTTCCATTTTAGTGCCTGTCTCTTTAAGACCCCCTTCCTGAAAAAAAACATAGACATAGGAAGGGGAGCCAAATGTGAATGGCTTGAGTTGTTTTATTTCACAGTTTGTGGGTTGTTTGGCACTCTAGATACCCAAATGAATGTGAACAAGCATTGAAAAAGTGATACTGGAGGCGGAAGGACATTAGCCTAGCTTAGCATATAGCCTGATTAAAAGGAAAACGCTAGTCTGGATCCCTCAAAAGTCCAAAAAAATTAAAAATCCACCTGGAACTGCGCCCATCCGTTGTTTGCCAAAAAGCAAATACAGCAAATTTCCAACACAGTACGGCTGGGTGATTAATACAATTTTATTTTCAATTACGGTTTTGGCTTCCAACACTTATGAAAAGAAGATAATGAAGATAAAACAGTTATTGTGCTAAAGTCCAATTCGCAATGATGATGTCATTTTGTCTTGTGTTATAAATCCAGTGCACCGTGACCGCCTCTAGGTTGGCGGGGAGGGACGGGGCTCCGAGCGGGACTGTCCTCAGTGCGCAGTCTGCGGCGATGCCGACCGCTCACTCAAACCCGTCTTTTAGTTTTGTTTAAAGGACCAATATGTAATATACTTACTGTAATAAATCATAAAAATACCATGATATGTCATTAGGAAACATGCTAAGTTAAAAAATACTGGCTTCTCTGACAACAATGCTACAGCCAGTATGATCTCCTTTGAAATTTCCATTACATTCTTGTCCAGAACGTCTGTTTTTGTTTTGGCAAGTGTTTTGGCCAGTGCGACTCCCCGTTGCCACATATCAAACAAATTGTCTGGCAATTTAAATTGTGCTGTTTTTATAGCCTGGATTATGACTGTAACTTTTTCATATTTGTGTAATATTATCTTACAATCCATGCGCTGAGCTCTGATTGGTCAGTAGGTGGTGCTTTTTCATGAGTTCATCTCTCATCCGGAGCAGGCTAGGTGTTCAGCATAAGTTACCATGGTGGTGTACCCCTCTCCTCTCTCAGTTTGTATCTGTTATTACTCAACTGTCAATGCATTCATCTTTCATGACTGATGCCTGTCAGCACTGTAACAACAAACCTGAGGTACATTTCTAATAGGCCGCACCATATTGTGTACGGCCATTGCCGAATTCAAGAATGTAGCTTCGATAATTTCTGTCGTTTTACCTAATCTTCGCTGGCCCGCTCACACAAGATTGATCTCCCTCCTTCTGGATCTGTGATAGCAGTACAAGCATTTTTTACAATGATTTATGTTACATCTGCTGTTGTATCTGCTAGTAAACAAATGAATTTTGGATCGCTCCTTGGCATCACTTGTGTTTAGAACTGTGCCAAACATGACAATGACAAATTTTGGTACACTTGTGAAATTAATGGACATCTTGTTTGGGGGGTAGAAAAGCCAACCAATGCCCAGTTTTTGACTCTTTGACATTATTGTGATGTGGTTTGCTGATAGTTGTCTGGCTTCTGCATTGAAAAACCTCCACAGCGAGTGTGTCGTGACGGCTGTGACTGCCAAGATGGATGGAGATAAAGACAAATGGGGCCCATGCATGCCAACTAAACGTAAAAAAAATATATGACAGTTAATTAAAAGATTAAAAAGTAGGAGGAGAAGCATCATCCTTTTTGATGAAGCAGTTGGGACTGAGATAGCAAACCTCGTGTTTGGGTCAGCAGTGAGCGGTGGCATTGACCAGTTGTGGCTGAGTCATTTATCTCCAACCCAGTTGCTGCTCTCGTATTGAACAGGACTCAATCAGGCCGGCGGTGAATGCCAGCTGGCTTTTAGGGCAGTAAAAGGAGAAGAAAAAAAAACAAACAAATGAAAAAGACGGGGCCAAATTAATGAATACCAGCAGAAGCGACGAGACCCAGCTCTTACTCTGATTAAACATCAGGGCCATCAAAGGGGAGGAAGCCATTAGAGAGAGATTGTATTGGCTTTGTGGCGTTCTGCGCTTCTATTTTAAAAGAAAGACATGTCAGCACAGAGAGGTTTTGGTCTCTTGCCCCACACCGAGGATGTGTTCGGTCCAGAGAATAGCTTTCAAATATATATTGAGTTTCCATTCATTCTGTACAAAAGAAGTGAGTCAAGGCAGAAGAAAAAACATGGCACGGTACAATTGCTTCTGGAAATCTATTATTGGTGACACAGGCGCAGTTTGCGTTGGTTCAGGGGGCTCACTGAACCCCCTAGTGGCCGTAGCCAAAAATGCATGATATCTGTATTTTTTTTATAATAACACAGAACTAGTAATTTATTGGAATGATGAGTAATATCGGCCTGTTGTGTCTTCTTATTGACAGAATAAGAAGTCAACAAGATAAGAAGATAGATTTGGTCTTGTATTTATAATGCGATCTCCGTCCACTCACTGTTAAATATGCACTTCTGTAACGTCATGTAAACAAATTCGATGTACGCACGAGATCAGACTGGAGACGTAGCCATTTAAAAGATGGGTGATGCTTGTTATCTTCCTACGTTTGTATTTATTAAACTGAAAACACACATTTCCTGTAAATTACATGAAATGCAGCCGATTAGACTGTTGTCAGGCTATAGATGTGGGTCAATAGGGGCCTACTACACCCACTAGTAGGTTTTATCATCTGTTCACATGGTAGATCACCGAAAGGAGGTATAAAAGAACACGACAGTAACCTCTAGCGATCGTAGTAATTATGACAGGAGCAGAAGCGGAAGTCAGGCGTTGTAGTATAGACAGTGTGAAAGTTGGTGGTTGGGGATGATGGATGGGACACAAAACAAAGGGTTGTCATCCAGGAGACCCGAGATTGCATCCCGTGTGAAACCGTGTCTTCCTTAAACCTAAAGAGGGGAAGTTGTAGCTTTATTGCCTAAACCTAACTATTTTTTTGCCTAAACCTGAAGAAGTTGTAGTTTTTTGCCTAAACCTAACTATTTTTTTTTTGCCTATGGCCTTAACCTAACTGTTTTTTGTTTTTTTTAGACCTGGTTGCTTGTTTCTCTCACTGGCAACACTGGCATTTATTTAGGACACAGTGTGATATGTAGGCAACACACAAATTCCCAAAACACTAGACCTCTCTGTTGTGAACCCCCAATCTTAAAGTTCAAACTGTGCCTATGATTGGTGACCATGTTTGCAATGACAACACTGTGAATGAGTTGCAGAAAAATCTAAAATCTAAAACTAAAATGCCCTGAGAATCCACCGAATATCATCATCATTCGTGTGACTGCAGACATTGCCAACCGGTGACACCCAACATCATTTATTCAGCATTAATGTGAGGCAGTTGGTGAGTTGTGACACTTTGAAAGATTTCGCCGCTCATTGTAAAGCGCATGCCGTGTCTGTTCGGTTTCAAAGCACGCTGCCCTAGGTACCTACCATCTGGTTCATCCCTGTGGATGCCAGCGACTTGTAAGCCAAAGGCGGGGCGCTGAGGTTCCTGCCACCAACCAGAGTGTAATGATCGATTTTCACCGTGCATCCCACAGCCTTGGCTGGCCGGAAAAGAGGAAAGACACCGGGCGTCTGAGCACGGAGTAATCTCTCCCCACAACGCGGTGTTTCACACGTGTGCAGCTGGGGAGAGATTGTTGAGATTTGTGCATTGATCTGCACACCGGCCCTCTCCACAGGCTGTCATTTGAATAAAAAGAGGAGGGTGGGGGGGGTATTTTTGTAGACCATCAAAAGAGTCAATAGGTGAAGAATGGACTGAGGGTCGCGATCCACAGGGGATGTTTCTAGGAGAATGAGGGGCCGATGTGAATAACTAATGAGGGAGAAGGCGATGTGCGGGGAAGATGATTGGAAGGAAGGAAATAGGAAGTAATCAAGAGCTAACTGGGGAGAAAGAGAAGTAATTTTTTGCCTTGAATGACATGCTAATAGTCTCATTCTATAAAAGGGGAAAGACAAATTGAGAGGTAAAGGACATGAGACATACAGCATTACAATTCTGTATCATTAAGATGAGTTATTTAAAGCAATTCGTTGGACTCTTGTACAAGTCCTCTTAAAACTTGACCCCAGTTGGAACTATTAACAAGTGTGAGCATGGTCGTAGCTTAATTTTAGATCAGCAAGTGTGAATAATTTTAGCATCGAGCACTCAGTAATCTCATAGGCTTAATTATCATTTAAGGTGGACTGATCATAGTTCGAATAAGCCAAATGAGACCTGTATTAATTAACATACAAATCTCTCTCCAGTGAATACGGCGTCTTTATTGCATAGATGTAGTGGATAAAAAAAAAAAAAACAGAAGCCAGGTAACATTAGAAAGCACTTTTTCTTTCCACTCGTAAAATTCGCCAGGCACAAAGACAAGCCTCTTATCACTAAAAGGTCATAAACTCGCTCGAGGGGGCCGTTAAGCGCGTCCTCTGGCGCTCTCTCTCTCACTCCGATCTCATTGGTGTGCCAGCACAGGAGAGGAGTTCGAATCATAGGGACCCAACTCGTTCCATCAGCGATGCGGGAACGGAGCCACGTCGGAGGGGAAACGGGCTCAGGTCCGATTCCTGCTAATGAGGACAAAGACTTGAATCACAAAGCACTCAGTCAAAGCACATCTGAGGCGAAATGATGAGAAATCAATGTGTGGGGAGATTCAAACACTTCACAGCCTCGTTTAAATGAGTTACAGCCTCACGTCCACCGTCTTACTCGACCCTTTTTTTTAACACTGAGTAGTAAAACTGCAAATCCAGTCCTTTTTTTCCCTTCTTTTGACCCAGCGGGAACACAGTGATTAATTACATCTTCCTGCATTGTCTTCCATCTGCCAGGGTTACTTATCTCCCCAGGATGAATGACTACTTAAACTGCTACCGTTTCATCTGCAGTTGGGTCTTTTCTGCCACTGAAAGTGGTAATAATTTAAGTACAAATGAACCATTTTCTCCAGTAATTTAAATGATTTTCTTATTAACATGTACGTTTCATGACAAGAATGGATCTTACCGCTGTTGGACCTCAGGGCATTCCTGAATCTGAGTTAAGACAAACAGTTTAAGGGAGCATATGGTTAAAGGTTTGTAGGCCAACCGTATAACATTGACGAAATAACAGTGTTATTCTTAAAAATGAAAAAGTTGTTCACAAGCAAAAAAACACACACCTAAGGTCTTTGCACACCAAGTCCGTTATGTTACGCACAAAAACCTTGCACACTGATTCTATTTGTTGCAAAAATTTGCAATACGAGACAATACTGAATTACTAACCTGGGTGCAATAGATAACACCACTCCAAAACAGTGCTAATGTATGGTAGACATTAGCACATCACTACCGTCTAATCTTTCCTACATCCTTTGCGACCATCTCCGATTCCAAGCTTTTCTGCAATCACCATCACAATCTATCTTTAAATTCCACAGCTCTGTATTCTTTTATTTCTTTATCGTAAAGTGCTTTGCGCTGGGAGACGAAGTGAATGTTTATCAGATGCCATTTTGGATGACAACGTTTGCACGGACGGTGGCTCTGAGTGGTCAAACACCCCTCTTTTGCCTTTTGACGAATGCTAAAAAAATGCAGAAATCGTACCCGTTCCGAAAACTTTAATGATGGCCGAAGTTTTGGAGCTGGTGTGTAAACGTGATTGACACAACATGAGGTCGTATTTATTTTTAAAAGTGCAATAATTTTGGACGAAAAATAGCCTACAGACTAGGTTTGCAAAGACCTTTACACGTACAGTACGGTCAGCCTGGTTTGAATCTGGTTGTAGCTTGGTGGAGAGAGAGAGGCAGAGAGAAGGTAAGAGGAGGTGGACCATTGCACACAATGTTTCTGTAAGTTATTAATAACTTACTCTGAATGCTGCTTTGTCACTTTTTACCTGCGCACCCAAACCCACGATATTTTCTCGTAAGCTCACACAAACCCGCCCAACGGGTTTGTGGGCCGTCCAGCACATCACTAGCGCACATCACTAGCATGCACCCTGCAGCGACAGCCTGTGAAAAACTTTCCTGAACGTTGCAGCTGAAGTCCAGTATAGAAGAGTAATATTAAACAGAGAGCAGACGAGGAAAACGAAAATGCACTGAATTCAGGTGAAGAAGAACCTTATTTTTATTAATATAATTAATAATAATTAATATTATTTACTTAAGTCTTATTCTAATGCAAGGATTTGTACATTAACAGGAATGTAGCACAATGTGAAAGTGAAAGCAGTGCTCTGTTTATTTAAATGTGAAAGTGCAATAAACATATTTTTCCCATAAAATCAATAAATAATTGTGATAAATAATATTGATCAAAATAATTGCGATTACCATTTCGGCCACAATCACGCAGCCCTACTTTGTGATAAAACAATTGAAATGTTTTATCTTTGACATGCTAAAATGTATTGTCATGGTAACACAAGTGCAGCGTCATAAAGTGACTCAGTAATGACTATAGCAGCAAAACAAGCAATGGTGTGTTTCGTTCCTTATAAATTCAGTTTTTCACTTGTAAGAGGAAGAATATGTTATTTCTTCTTTCAAATATGACATAGTCTGGCTTTAAGGCTGACTCTGGAATTATCAAATACTCCTGATACACTGTTTGACCTCCGTGTATCCCATGAGACAAATTGTTTGTCATTTCACTTAACCACACGTCAGATGAAAGCATGTCCCGCTTGCCCCTATGTGCATTGCCGCTCGATTTAATCCAATCCGTGTCCGTCTCGCCTGGGTTTGATGCCACTTCAAAGTACACACTATATACCTATGTATACACAGTCACATGCCCCCTTTCTCAGCTCCTGCTGCGGTCTCGTATGATGAAGACTGCCTCTGTGCGAGCAGGGAGCCATAGACACATAGTCAAATAAACAGGTGCTGAAGAAGAAGAGAGAGATGAAAGGCAAGACAGGCTTGAGATTGGAGGGTGAGAGAAGAAGAGAGAGGAGAAAGAGATACGTGATCCTTAGTGGGATGAACGCTGTTGAGTTATTCATGCGGTCTCAAAGTGAAACTTCAAAAAACAGTGGAAAATATTGTAGGCTACATCTCTCATCTTTCTTTTCCTTTGTGTTTTCTGAGGAAAAAGCACAGCATTGTAATCTGAGGCCCACACGCTGGTGAGGTACTACTGTAGTTGTTAAAAGAATACACAAGTTCCCAGGTTCATTAATTGTCTGACATTTGCTTCTTCTAGTTGGAAAGGAAATTCTTTTCCTACATATCTTTTTTGTCTTTTGAGATATTTTTTGAGTTTGTGAGAGGAAAAAAAAAACATTGCAGCAAGAAAGGAGCAGGAGTGATTTGTCCACCAGGCTGGGAGAACAGATTTCAAAAATGTGTTGAATTTCTTTTGAATTTTGATGGCTTGGTTAAAAAATAACGAGCGCTCACTTAGAATGAAAAAGTACTATAAGAGTGCATACCTCAGCCAAGACTGCACTATCCTCTAAATGTATTATTTCAATAAGAGAAAACTTTTTTAAATACTTGTGTGTAATCTGATCCACTCTTATCATGTCTTTACAATAAGTATGAAGTTACTGTCAGCACTTGGTAAGCTTAGCTCAGCATAAAGACTGTAAACAGGGGGAAACAGCTTGCCTGTGTACAAAAGGAACAAAATCTCCCTATACCAGCATCACTAATTAACACATTGTGCCTTTTTTTGTTTAATCTGTACAAAAACAAAAGTGTAAGAATGGCAGTAACTGAAACCCAAAGTCTCCGCTGATTGCCTGGCAACCTCACAGTAGGGATGTCACAAGAACAGATACTTCGGTACCAAGCCGATGCCAAAATTCTAAAATTGTGATGGTACTCGTTTTTCTACTTCACCGCAGGTACCGTACAGGCGTACCGTATTTAAATCGTCCGAAGGAGAGCTGGTAACGTTAACAGTTAGTAGCCGGTGGGCAGCACAGTTCTGCTTAGCTGAATAACAGAACTACCAGCTAATGTACAGAGGTTGCATTGAGTTACATTATAAAAACTATGAGTATTGGGTTAAGTAAATTATAACGTTATCATGATGTGTTCAATTGCAATTGGACCATCAGGGATTAATAATAAATTCGCAAAAAACAGTATGCAAACAGTAATAAAGGAGGGTATGTTGAAGTACATGGGATTAATTGCTTTACTTTTGTTTTTTTTCCACGCTATCGATTTGGTATCGAGAATCGTGGAATTTCACTGGTATTGGTATCGACTACTAAATTGCTAGCATGGTGACATCCATATCTCACAGTGACGATAACACTCCAAGAAGTTACTGTGCCCGGCCAAAAAGAAAACACGTCATTGCTTATGCTGAGCTAAGCTAAGTGTCTGCTTTCAAGTTAATTTTATTAGGTTAACATGGATATGAAAAATGTAGACAGTAAACTTCAGGATTGTGGCAAATGGCATAGAGGGGGAGTGAGCCGTGGAGCATGGAGGTTTAGTTTTAGCCACAGCGGAGCCAGATAAAAGTCTACTTGTCAAGATTTCCTGTAGGCTACAGACTGTGTGGCTTAAGTCATTTTGTCAGAAACGAGAATATTTTAATAGACGTTTTGTACAGTACATTGAAAGACAGTCTTACCATTCCAGTACTGTAACTGCAAAGGTTTATAAGAAAATGAAGTGTCCAGGGATAATTCATGGGTCCACAACTTTGACTTGACCCATGGTCTAACATTCTACCATTACAACTATTTATTGAAATGTACTGCATTTATACTGTATATTTCAAGAAATACTCTTATTTAATTATTATTTGTACCATTCTGGCATTTATATTTAACACACTTAATAGAACCCACTTCTCAGTATTTGCTTATTTGCACTGTGGTTATATGTTATTTAATACATGTAATATAAAATATTTGTACATATTTCATAGTTATTTTATTCTCATTTCTTATTTTTAATGTTATTACTTATATTTCTTTACATATATTGTGTTTATTCTGTAGCATTATGTACATAATTTACATGTTACTTACTCCTTTATTTCTATTTTCTTACATTTCCATATGTTCATATAAAAGCAACTGTAACGCACCAATCTCCTCCCAGGTATCAGTAAAGTATTTACGATTCTGATTCCACCAAATTCCCCAAAATTGAAATTTGTCAAGTTTTATTATCCTGCTAATTACAAACAAATGGGACCTAAAACAATATCACAGCAGACATGATAGAAGCCTTGAAAAAAAGCTAAATTTAATAAAGCCAGAACTTTAGAAAAAAACCATGCCGGAGCCACAGTGTCTGGGGAGGCAAGGCAAGAAAGTGTCCAGGCTTTGATATAGCTCGTTGCCCGCCTCAATGTGTCTGTGAATATTGAATCAATGAGGCCCTGTAGCACAGAAAAACCAATATGTAATTTCCCCCCAGACGCTCCCTGGGCCTTCGTCTGTTTGCACCCAGGAGAGAGCGGCGTTCATGTAATAGCCGCCATTCAACCGAAAACCACAAATGTGGAGACCACACTGCTTTCTTAGAGAGACGCTATACACACTGAAGATTCAAAGTGTCTGTTTCTGTGGCAGAGACTCTTGGTAACTGTAAATGTGGTAATGTTGAACATAAACTATAACAAAGAAAATAATGTACATAAAAAGGATTTTTACGGTGGGTCAGATTAGGTTGAAAACCAATTTGCCACATTTGTCTATAAAAAAGGTTTGATATGAACATTTTCATACATGAGAGAACTGAACAGAGCATCAAAGAGGCCAGATCACCTGTGCCCACAATTGCAGGTGCAACAGTGGAAAATAAAACATGTCAAGTGGAACAGTCTGGAACATCGTGAAAAACAATACTGTATGATTAACAGACAAAGAGGAATAGCAGTCACAATTTTAAATACAAAGAGACATGTAGCACAAAGGGGGTGACTAATGCTTATAACTGGCATATACTGTACTGTATATCTAACTCATCCTTGTTGCTGTGGTGAGTAATTTACTTCAAAGAGCTATTTTTCATTACAAGTGTTAAATATGTTTGTCCATTTATTGTCAGTGTTCCATATAATGGAAAAAGCTCTTTTGGACAAACCCTTCAGAATAAAAGTCCCTGAGGCAATTGACTTGTGTAATTGAAAATAATTCTGATAATTTATATTTTGACCTTCAGATGCTATGTTGTTTGTTGTTTGACAAACCAACACATTCTCCCTTCCAATTCATTGAATACCGATGTTTGGTCAGTGGCCCTACGCTTCAAACTATGATGCTTTAGGTCAGTGGATCCCAACCTGAGCCCCCCCCCCCCCCCCCCCCCACCCGGACATCATCATCCTAAAAGAATTTCAAATCCACGAACAAAATACTCATTTTGAATAAAATCATACAGTGTATTATATGAGTAAGTCTTTTTTATTAAATCAACTTTCTTTAATGAACAGAACTCCTCAGTTTTGTCAACATACAGTGATGACGTCTTAACGAATTCGCCAGGCTAAAAAAGATTTTTTTGTAAGAACTTCATTTATTATATAGTGTTAGAGCCGAAATAGATTTTTTGTTATTGTGGTTAAATAAATGTAATTTAGGGTGTTGTTAGATTGCTGCTAGACTGCGCTGTTAATACAGGTACGGGCCTCCCTTTGTGTGCAGTGAAAATGCTTTTGAAAGGCTAAACACCAACAGATATGGATTACAGCAGAATATTTTGCTAGATTCTGCTACTAAGTAACAAAAAAAAGATATATTTTGAAATAGTTTTATTAACAGACTTTTGTATAAATTATTCAGCAAGTGTGTTATTATGATTTTGGTTATACTCAGAGCAGACAAATTCTGGTACACCCCCTGTGATCTTTGGCGCTCCCATAAGGGAGCTCGGACCCCAGGTTGGGAACCACTACTCTATGTACCCCTCTCGCATTGGTTTAGGACGTGTCAGGGATAGCGTGTCACTTTTCACTTGTTACGTGTTAAGTGTTTTTCAAAATAAACTTCCAACGTAATTAATTTTTAGTTTTACTTGTTTAGGTTTAGGCAACAAAACTACTCTGGGTGTGTTCGTAAATAGTCACTCCGAGCGCCGGAGCGCACAAACTGGACTGTTAGTAAATTCAGTGTGCTGTTGGAATATACCGTTTGGTTATTCAAAGTACCACACTCTCGAAGCAATAAAATAATGAAACGTTTAGCGAAGCTAATTAGGTTACATTTTCACTAACTCCTAACGTTAGCTCTAGCCTATGTTTTCTAACTTATTGTCCTTGGCATATTTTTACAGTCTATAGGCTATCTTATCATAATCATCACTGACAAGCAAGAGGCGCTACATTTTATATTATACATATCAATAGGAATGTTTTTCTTTCATCCATTTAAACTTACCCGTTCGTTAATTCATATAGAAATAGAACACTCTGTTTCTTCGAACAACAGCGCTCTTATATAAGTGTAGAGCTTTAAATTGGATAAACAAAAGCACCCTTGGTTAGGTTTAGGCAACAAGATAGTGGTTTTGATTAAAATAAGTTAATTTTGTTGCATAACTTGCGTATGTGCCGTTAGTTAAGTGCGTAAGTTACATAACAAAAGTAAGGTCAAATAAGTCAACGTTGACATTCGGTTTCACACGGGACATGGACAGCGGTCTCCTGGGTGAAAGTCGTGTGTATGTTTGACCCATCCTCACCCAACCTCCCTGACCTCCTCCCTAAGCGGACTTTCTAGTTTACATCACTTACTCTGAGCGTCTAATACTGACGTGAATGGGTTTACATTGGAGTTAGTAGAAAGCATGGTGCGTCTCATACAGTCGCAAAAGATCATTGTACTGGGTATCAGACGCTGAGAGTTATTGACCAAGCATCAGTATTTGACGAGTTGGTAGTGAGACCGGGATGGACAAACAGTATATGCCAACTCTTAGTATTTCTTTGCCATTCCTTGTGCTTCATTACTTTAAATCACTGCTTTATACTAAATTAATCATAAAAAGTCACTCTAATTGAGCTTACATAAATTCTCCAATTTTCCACTCTGGTGATGGCAGCAAAATGTATTAAAGTGTGGATCTTTAGAACTACAGATTTCATCAGAAACATGAAGATACCAGCAGATTTCCATTACTCCCAAAAACGTATTTACACTGCGTGTCAAATGTTTAATTTACTTTCACATTATTGGATTATTGTGTGTGTTTCACTGCCAAAGTTACAGATAGTATTTGGCTTCTCTCTATATGTGAAGATCAAACATGTACAGAGCATACAGTACAAGATCGTTATGCAGTTCCTAATTAAGGAATCTTTGAAACTGTATCTATATTTGGTTAAGACACTTGTGATTAACACATTGTACATGTAGTGACGCACTTCGAACTACGGAATGCATTTTTTTTCTGTTGTTCTTGTCTTTTTCATTACAAATTCTCCAGCTAATTTCAGCCAATATGATACGGAATTAAAAGTATAACATCGTGTAATGATGGAAAATAGAGATAATATAAAGATAATTTAACTTTCTGGCCATGTGGCAAACCTTTCAGCTTCCAAAAAGAAAAATACTTGAACCTCACACGATTCCTGGCATGTGAGCAAATACTGATATGGCATGTGTTAACTATCTATTCTAACCTCACAGTATTCGGATTTTCTTGCCAGCTAATGATTTTAAAAAAAAAAAACGAACACGAGTATGAGGGAAGAATCACCCACAGCTTGCATATAAAAAGCAACATCTCCAAGCCTGTCTTTTCTCACATGGCCTGATCATTTCATGTATGGCATTGCTATGCACCGTCATTAGCTGCACCCGCAAGTTGGATTTCACATTTTCATTCTCTACACACTTACTTTCTGCACACATTTTGTGTCCACTTAACTGCGATCCCATCCCTCCGCCTGAGCAGGAGAAGCAGATGATGAAAGATGACCTAGATTGCTTTGGTGGAGTCGGGCTGTGTGCAGTCACTGTGTGAGTGTGTGTGACAGAAAACAAGGTGGCGTATAAGCTAAGCTAGCCTTATTCCCTCTGGCCCTCATAAACAAAAGGCACAAACACTGCAATTCTCCACAGACTGGTGGAATTAAAACTTCCCGACCACTTATGCGTCCCTTGTCTTCATGTGTATAGGCTTTGCTCAAAGAGGCTTGCCAGGCGTTCTTGGCAGCGTCTTAGCCTACCTTGTATCCAGCCACGATAATAAAGCGAGTGTTATTTTGCTAATTTTGCCTTTCTCCGTGGAGATCCTCCGTCCAAATAGGGCAGCTGTGAAGCTGTAAACACCGCCTCAAAAAAGGGAAAGCACGTATCCAACCACAACATTCTTGCAGCATCAATTCACACATATTACTTAACACTTAAAGATGAAATGAAAAATGTCTTTTTAACCCTTTTAGATCACACACCTGGTCATATTGTGCACATATTTAACAATATATGCACACAAAAAGAGAAAATTCTATTTTTATATCAAAATCCAATCATCATTCCTGTAAAATAAAACATGATGTGTGCTTACGTAAGCCAGTAACAACCCATTACAAACAATAATATGATGATATCCAACCATGTGCAACTTTTAGCAATAAGGGAGGTACATGGGGAGCAAGTGTCCTCTGTAAATTAGTATTGTGTTACATTGTAAGCCCGCCCACTTTTTAGAGATCTAATGAAATGCAAAGGATGTGATTTAAATCCCTCTTGTAACTGTACACCGCTCAAATATTCCGTTTCACCCAGGCTGCAAAATCTGGGTAATGAAAAGTGAAGCCAATGCAGAAGTCCATTAAACTTGCATTCTTTCTAACGGCCAGCAGGGGGCGACTCCTCTGGTTGCAAAAAAAGTCTGATTGTATAGAAGTCTATGAGAAAATGAGCCTACTTCTCACTTGATTTCTTACCTCAGTAAACATTGTAAACATGAGTTTATGGTCTCAATCGCTAGTTTCAAGTCTTCTTCAATACAGCATGATGTTCATTTAGTAAATTATGGTCCCATTTAGAGTCAAATAGACCATAAAGCAGGGTATGCTTTAGGGGGCGGGGCTACCTTGTGATTGGTCTGGGAGTTGTCCGTGTTTTCGTCTTACAACTTGAACCCTTTCACAGTGTGTTTTCAGTTCATGAAAGTGAAGTTTCAATTCTGGTTGCAAATAAAACAAGATGGCGACGGCCAAAATGCCAAACTCGAGGCTTCAAAGCCGTAGTCCACAAACCAATGGGTGACATCACGACTACTGTACGTCCACTTCTTATATACAGTCTATGGTTTCATTGGGAAATACTCACAGTACAGAAGCTAAAGACGCTCTAACTTCCATTTCACTGGGACATTAATGACTATAATGGCCTGACAAATGCTTTAGTTTCACAGAATTTCCGCCCTTTTTTCAATTTTTAAACAATGTTTTGAATTTAATTTTTCCTTTTTGTGGTGAGACACCATTGGGACGATTAGTATGGAGTGCCGTGCAACCACTCGTTATTCGCAAATAGATGGTTTGATACATGGCAGCTGCAAAGCACCCAACTTTGCTGTGAAATTCCCAATCTTTGGTATTTACACATGTAAAATGGGGACACTGTGCTAATGAGTATAGTTAATGAGGACTATTACACTAATCAGAGCACACAGTCAATGCTAATGTTTAATCACTATGATGCGAGCTGTTTCTCATCTTGATATACGTCCGTCAGAATGCTCAGAGTGACGTGATCTTTAACCCGTCCTGCGTTGACGTGATGTCCCCGTTGATGGCTGCAAACATCTCCGGATCACGACCGCAGCTCCAGCCTCTCCCTCTCGCCCCGGCGCTGCAGAGGCTAATGGCTGTATCATGGGCTGAGAGAGTCTCCTTAAATACAGTACGTGCCTCCCAGGCTTTCTCAGCCAGCTGACAGCCTCTGCGCCACTCCGCCGACATCTGCAGGCATAATTAAAATTCCCCCTGCTGGCCAGCGCACAGGTCTAATTGATCTCAGGCAGAGGCGGGACATGCTTAGCGACACTCGCGCTAATGCATGCACACCCTCTCTTGTGGCTGGGCAGACAGGTGGAAACAGTAGAGAGGGAAAGTAATGGTGTGCTGTATTTGAGAGTGCCTTTATGCACAAGCAGACATTTCCATGTACAGATGCATAATTTAAAGTGGGTTTGGGGTCAGACACTGCATGTGTGGAGCCTCCTTTTTATTCCTAATTAATCAATCGATTAAAACCGAAGCTTGACAGAACAAAAAAAACAATACATTAGCATATTTAGTGGTTTTCAACTCTGAACTACTTTCATGGAACACTTTTACCAATTATGTTGATTACATAGTGTGGTCTTTGAAATCATCCCACACGCTTGTGTACGCTCTAAAGCTGAAGGCATTTGTTAAAGTAAAAAACAACTGTAGAAAAGCCAGAGAAAAATCCATTCCGCTGGTGGAATCTAAGGGATGTTACTCATCATTTTAGGGATTCCTTTTAAACCTGAGAAATGTCATATTTACAAGTGCTTACACTTTAGAGGGAGAGTGAGACTTATCAGTGGCAATAAGCCTGATAGAGGTGGGTCAATAGGGGCGTACTACACCCACTAGTGGGTTTTATCATCTATTCACATGGTACATCATCAAAAGAAGCACTTTCAACCAGGAGACCAGAGTTCCCATCCCATGTAAAACCAACGATGTGTAGTTGTCTTTGTGTTCATAGTTATGTTAAACCAAAACACAATGTTTTTCCCTAAACTTAAAGAAGTTGTAGTTTTGTTGGCCCAAACCTAAAGAAGTGAAGTTGTAGTTTTGTTGCCTAAACCGAAAGAAGTTGTAGTTTTGTTGTTTAAACCTAAAGAAGTTGTAGTTTTGTTGTTTAAACCTAAAGCAGTTGTAGTTTTGTTGCTTAAACCTAAAGAAGTTGTAGTTTTGTTGCCTAAACCTAAAGAAGTTGTAGTTGTAGTTTTGTTGCCTAAACCTAAAGATGTGAAGTTGTAGTTTTGTTGCTTAAACCGAAAGAACTTGTAGGTTGGTTGCCTAAACCTAAAGACGTGAAGTTGTAGTTTTGTTGCATAAAACTAAAGATGTGCAGTTGTAGTTTTGTTGCCTGAACCTAAATAAGTTAAGTTGTAGTTTTGTTGCCTAAACCTAAAGAAGTTAAGTTGTAGTTTTGTTGCCTAAACCTAAAGACGTGAAGTTGTAGTTTTGTTGCATAAAACTAAAGATGTGCAGTTGTAGTTTTGTTGCCTGAACCTAAATAAGTTAAGTTGTAGTTTTGTTGCCTAAACCTAAAGAAGTGAAGTTGTAGTTTTGTTGCCCAAACCTGTTGGCATCCAGCTCGTTTCAGAATCAGGAGGAACTCAAAAGAAACAATTTTTGAGATACATTTTAGGAAATGAAAAGCCATCCAGAGGGTAGATACGTGTTTGCCAAGGATCATTAAGATGATGGGAGTATCAGAGCATTATAATCTCATTTGCTGTATTTTTAAGGAAATTATTGGTTAAAATGTGGTTGCAGTGTTAAGGATACAATCACTCTCCTGGCCAGTTCAATTTGGCCACTCAGAGGGGTTCAAAGCCATCCCATGGAGGATTTGCTGCAAATGCGTCGCTCATTATGAACTAAGTTGTCACACCATCCATCAGTTCTTTCTCCAGCCTCTGTGAGCCAGTTTCTGTTAGCACATTATGTTAGCCTCTCAGCGGCTTTCGATGCATAACTGGGCTGTTAACCATTTAATGTACGGGATGTTTCATGGACAGTGATGCTTGAGCTTTCTCAAATTGGACAAGCATATCAGTAGGCCATCATTTGCAATATGTTTTTAATTGCACAGCAAATGCTACACATGACATCTTTTTGTATGAATATTTGGTAAGTGTTACCAAATAATAACCATCATTTATGAGTGAGAAATTGATAGTTAAATAAACTTGGTTAATAGTTATTTCCCTGTTAGAAAACAATGAAATGACAATTAATCATGTTTGTTCATTATTAGTAATGCTATAATTTATGTTATCTTAACAGTTTATTGCTGCTCACATTATATATATTCATATATATATATATATATATATATATATGATTGCTATGTGTCCAACAAAAAACACGTAATAGTTTACTAACGTAATCAGGATGTAATCTGTATCTCTTATCAGCTATGATACAATATAGAATTTATAAACTCATTATTTCATATTACACAAACTAACAGAAATCATTTCCCTTATTAGAAATTAGTAAACATAATTTATTATCATTGAATTGTTTGTTAACAGTAAAATAACTATTAGCTAAGTTTAATTAACTACCAATTTACCATTTATAAATTATGGTTATTATAAAGTGTTACCAAAAATGTTATTGAATCCTGTACAACATAAACAAGCAACTAATCTGAGAGCACATAAAAGCTGAGCGTGAGGTTATATTACGGTTGACACAATATATTCTGCTCTATAGATTCAATTCAAGGTGGCAAAAGTGGCTTTATTGACATGAAATTTTCAAAAAACAATTATGCCAAAGCATCAAAAATTCCCTTCCTTATACTGTCTGTAATCTGCTTTTGGTTATATAGACACCTTCCTTTACTCTCACCCAATAATTGACTGCTTTCGGTACATAAAAGTAAAGTCTCCATGCTTTTATGACATGGGAGTGGGGAGGCGCACCTCTTTACGACACGAAGCATATTGGAGGAAAGATATAAGAAGCGGGGAATAACGCGTGGCAGTCTTTTGAAAATATGATCGTAAAGATGATGTCCCTATACACAGTCAAATTGTCTCCAGGTTACAGCTGCCATTACTGCACAAGCAAACTTCCCAAAGCCATTATGTTCCAAAAAGACTTGATAGGCAGAGTGAGGGGAGTGCCTTTAAAAAACACCTGGGGGTGTCTTGTTTGTGCTTCAAGCACAGCTTTAAAACTCAACAATAACTAGAAAGCACTCAGGGAGCACACACCCCCTCCAAGGCCGTACAATCCTTTAAACAGTCAGTTGTAACGACAGAAAGTGTTTCCTCGTCAATCGTTCCACATGATCTTAATCAGAAGATGGAATTTGCCAATTGTCAATGAAATGTTAAGATTTCTATTTCTTCTCATCCATAAAGGTGAAATACTCATACACATTATGTAATGTACCAAATTTGGAACATTGGAAGAAAGTGTAGGATAAATGTTTTTGGCAATAGCCGTGTTTGTATTCACATATTTCTATTCGCATTTTGAAGTATTGTATGAGAAAACTTTGATAAAACTTCCTCAATCTCGCTTGAGGTGTTTTGTTAATATAAAAATGGAAATCCAATTTTATTTTCAGACATTGTACATTAAGAGCAGCCACTATACAGCGCCCGGGGAGCAGTTTTAGGGGGTCGGTGCCTTGCTCAAGGTTACCTGGGCAGTGCCCAGGACTGTGTGGGGACTTGAACCGCCGATCTCTCCAGTTCCCAAGCCAAGTCCCAACAGACTGAACTACTGACGCCCCCTCTGTCGAAAAAGAGTTGATGAGCGAAATGGATTATGGAAACGCCTTTGCCAAATGAATTCTGAACATTTAACTCACATGACTGATCAGTTGTTTCGCTGTGGCGTCTTCTCGGATATTTACAAAACGTGCAAATGCTTGTCTTCATGCTTGACATGAAATAACAATTAAAACTTGTCCAAGTGAAACAAATTCCTGAAAACCTCCCTCCATTTTTCTCTCATTGATGGTTAGATGTTCAAGCCGACTTGTTTTGTTTCCTGTTCCCAACCTCTACTTCTTCTCCTCCTTAGTAGATAGCCTGGTGCGTCCAATACAGACACTAGAGGGTGCCTCAGTGCGTCGGTATCCGATTGCGAGGGGCACTGACCAAGCGTATGTATTTGGCGAGTTGAGAGTGCGAACAGGTTGGTCGATTTGGACCGTGGATCTCTCATCCGTAAAGGCTGGTCCACACTAAGAGATTTTTAAAATCATAACAGATTTTGAAAATGTGAGAGACCCCACACATAACGACACGTTATATTACATTTAACAGTTTTGTTCCTATAGTGTGTGCTGAGCAACGATCTTGACAAAAAATCACGTCACACACTAACAGATTCCATTCATGAGCAACAAGAGTCTCGACTAAAAAAAGAAAAATAATAATATCTCGCGATTGAATGTGACTTTAGTGTTAACAAACATGGCAGACGACGGGCAGGAAGAACTGGCGATGTTAGTTTTTGCTCTACTTTGTACTGACAGTTCACGAAGGATGGATGGATGATGTCATGGAGAAATGATAAATAAACACTTGCATTATTGCCACAGATCAACAAGTTGGTCCTCCATTTCTGAGGTCCATCTTACGACTACTTTATGCTTTGCATTGCAGTAGCTCATGCATTAGCTGCGGCCGCCATGACGGTGGTGGTTGTCCTTCCTTCTTCAGTCAGCTTGGTTCTCAATTGGCTGTCGTTTTTTCCCACGTGACTGCGTCATCGGCTGTCCTCGGGGTTCCCCACACACAACAGGATATCAGATCTTAAATATTGAACATGTTTAATATTTACGATTTGAAACCGATGCAGCCAGGATGGACTTCCAAGCCGATCAGGGGATGTAAACAACACTCTTAACATACCACACATAGGAATATCCATCGTCTGGAGAGAGGAATCAGGCCCAAAATTGGCTTGATTCTTGTGTAGTTTGTGCCCAGCATAAGCTGCTATTTGTGCGCAATCCATTCACCAGAAGTATTGCCTCCCTTCTTCCTCCTCCTCTAATTGCACCATATGAGGGTAACCTGATCCCTTTGACCATCAGCGCGACTAATTTCCTGACAGATTTTGAGTTTGGAGATAGTGGCTCTGAGCTGAGCTCCATCCCCCTTTTCTGCCTTGTGAACTTGCCTTTGCTTCCACATCATTTCTGAAATGTTTTTATACTTCATTTAACAACAGCTCAACAGCTTGTCATATATACTTTTCAAGTGACCCAGGAGACCTTCGTCAGTCACCATGGACCCAATGAAGCATATTTCTGTCTTTACTGGGGCAACAGCTTCATGAGCTCTATGTGTCTGCTACTTTAGTTCATCCACAGTAGCCCAACATGGGACAAAACCACTGAAATTTCAAGAGGCTGTGCTTGTCCTTTCTCATTTAATCTATGGCTGAAATTGCAATTACTGCAGTGGTGATCCACATATGATGCACAATGGCCCCACTGACATATTCCCACTGGGCCTCATTAACGTTGAAACCCCAACATCGCAACATGAGGGGAGTAATAGATATTTCATGACTGCCATCATTACAAATGTCTGTCAGAATTATTCAAATTTTACCTGGGGGTTACCTTGAGATTTGAATTTTGCATGACTATTACCAACTGTGTAAAATGTTACACACATCTGGTCCTCCTGGTTCTTGATCTATTCCCGCCGAAATCAAGTGATGCCGCTGCTTGTCTAGGTAGCATGAAATATTACCGAGGTCTGGCGCCGTAATTTCGTAGCATCCGCCAGATGGCTTTTAAGAAGAAACGGTTGTATTTTGCCCTGAGTTTCCAGATGACCCTGACGAAATACACTTAAACTGCTTCTTCAAAGGATGAGGGGTGTGCTAGGATTCCGCAGTGGGATTTCATGCCCCGGTGGGAATGGATCCTTAAGCTCACAGTGATGCATATGGAAGGCACACAGCGTGATCACTTTGTGTTTTCTGCAATGACTCAGCACATAAACAGAAGGGGTTCATCTGGAGGAGTTTCTAGAGAAGATCAGCAGAGTGCAGAGCGGGTCAGCTCAGTGGCCTTGCCTTTGGCGAATAGAGTCATGTAGATTTTACGGTGTTATGGCCAAAGCATGTGGTTGCGTGCCAGCTTCATCGTGTGCATATTGAGTTTTGCCAATTATAATGCATTTGGGGTTTGGAAGCGTAGGTTGTATTAATTGGGACTGAATTCATTCACTGGATAGTTTTAACTACCGCCCGATCTGACTGTTATCAGGCTATTGAATAGGCGTCATCAACACACTTCTTTCCCAAGTGTGTAGGCTAGTAGGGGCCCACTAAACTAATTGTAGGTTCACAAGGCTGTTACAACCCATTTATTTCAGTGAGCGAATGTTCACCATAGGTGTGGGTCATTAGGCCTCTACTATGTTGTGAAAATGAAAGCGAAACTTAACAGCAACACGTTATAACATGTAAAACTGAATGAAACGTTCAACACAAACAAAACAACTTCTACTTTAGGTTTCGGCAACAAAACTACAACCTATTTAGGTTCAGGCAACAAAACTACAACTACTTTAGGTTTAGGCAATAACACAACTTCTACTTCAGGTCTAGGCAACAAAAAACTTCTACTTTAGGTTTAGGCAACAAAACTACAACTACTTTAGGTGTAGGCAACAAAAAGTGTTGGTTAAGTTTTGGGAAAAACATCATGTTTTTGGCTTAAAATAACATTGTGTTCACATGGGATGTGAACCCTGGTTTCTTGGGTGAAAGTCCTGTTTCTACCAACCCACCCAGTGTGCATTGCCTGACTTCTGCTTCTGCTCCTGTCATACCTACTATGGTCGCTAGAGGACGCTGTGGTCTTCTTTTGTACCTTCTTTTGCTGATCGGCCATGTGAATAGATGATGCTAGTGGGTGTAGTAGGGCCCTACTGATCCACATCTGTGGGGCTTATAGCCACTGATAACGGCTATTTAATAACCTGACAACAGTCTAATTGGCTGTCACTACAGGATCATGGATACACATTGATACAATTGATTTATTTTAATGTGAAATGTAAAAACACCCACAAGGTTGCTCTGCTGGTATCATGAGGTATTTATTTTAGTCATTTTTAAACAGACTTTACATGTTTTTTACCTAGGCTTTACCTGTTGCAGGGAAAAATAGATTATCCGTGATAAGAAGCGCGATGCCCGTGCGAGTGCACGCAGCTTTCGTGGTCATTGGTGTATCTTCAGTTGAGTATAACGGATGCACTCTGCTGTGGGCATGCTGCAGCAGACATGTATTTCGGACGGTAGTTAGCAAATGGTGCATGTAAAATCGTATCCGTAACATATTGACTACATGTTTTTTAAGAAATGCATCATTCAATTTGCTCACGTCTGGAATTATAGGCCTAAATGAACACTCCTCCCAATGCGTTTCACTGCTATCAACAAATAGTGACCCAGATACCAGAGAACTTACATCATTATGCATGACAAATGATGCTACCGCACTTACTGCAACAGTTGGCTTTTCTTTTTCTTTTTTTACCCTTCACTGTTTATCACCAGCTTCCAGCTTGAGGTGTCACACATTTACTCCCCCGTCACTGGCTCTAAGTAAGACAGAGCATCCAGGAGAGCGGCCAACAGGAGCCATATCATGGCATCTGAATTTATAATCAGACCAAGTAGGGTTTATTGATATGTATTGTTTCCTTGGCTTCTAGAGTGCAGCACTGACAACTAATTCCCAGCTCTGAATAGAGCCCCTAGAAACCTCTGAATGCATATGCTTTCCTAATTAGGAGACTGATAAGCGAATGGCTGCTGATGTTAGGGGTATTCTGTGAGCACCTGTCTATCTGGAGATCTCCAGACGGCACCGGTACAATGGCTGGTTTAACAGCCATTTAACGCTGCAATCACGACACACCCCCAGACGCCAATAAAAGACACTGTGCTTTTAGTCTGAAATCGACTGAAATCATCTGCTTTTGAAGACGGGCGATGCAAAGGACGAAGAAAACCAGGGGAAATAACATTAAGGAGAATGGGCAGTCAACTCCTCCTCTGTCATTTTATTGCCTTTTGAGAGAGATACAGTCATGAAAGACAAAGAAGGGGCTCAAAGGGTGACTGTGACCGGGGTAAACAATCCAAATCTCTTTTAAAGCAACAGTGTATATGCAGAAAAGACTTTAGCATAATGGATTTTTCTTGAATGTATTGATGAACAACGTGATCTCATCCCTACTGGTCATGTTTCAGAACTTGGGCAGAAATAGTGTTCTGCGTAGTATCTCGTAGTTTCAAGCATGGTTATCATTGTAACACGTGCGATTGTACTTGGGCACCTTGGCGGAGGTCTGCGCTCTCCGAGTGCCATTCTACTTGATGTTACAAAGATGTCCATCAACGTGCGTTATTAACGTTGTCATCACTCCCGCTTTGCATTGTGGGATATTTATGCCACCGTAGTGTCCAGCATGGCATGCTGTAATATTTCACCAGAAATAAAATGCAATTTGCACACTATTGGTTTCATACTAAGGTACTAAACTATCACACATAGTGTTTTAGCGTACTAAATAGCATGTTAGTATGTAATTTCAGACGCAACTGCAGTGTGAAAGGGGCTATAGATGTGCTCTGAATTTGAAATTTAACACCTTTAATAGCATAAATTAATACTTTTCCAAAAATATGTTTGTTTTTTTCATGTTGCACAATAATGTGATTGACTGGAGGAGAGTTAATCTTTTTTTATTACAACTACACAACTGAGCAGGAAAGTTCATTCTTAACTTTGGTAAAAAAAAAAAAAATTACTCAAGATCCACTTGCTCATCTTTCATTTCACCAAGTTAGCAAATAACCAAAGTTCCATACTGCGTTCATGACAACACAGCCATCTGCCTGACAACTGAGCAAACAGCACGTTACTGATGAAGACTAAGAGAACTGTTAGTGAGTACATGTTGGTTGATATATTCTTTAATTGGGAAAGTCAGGTCACTCTTCTAGGATCACTCTAGGGTAAAAACAGTATATATGGAGGAAAACGCATGATTTGTGAGTTACGGTTAATGTGTCTGAGCTGTTAGATTCAGGGTCAGAATGGGGAGAGGGGGATAAATGTTGCATGAGGCGCTCATTTGTTGGAGCCATTTGTCTATGGGAACAGGAGACAACTGTGACGTTCTGGCAGAGCGAGACTATTTACAGCTATTGGCAAGCCGCTGCGAACACCGTATCTCTCCCCCAGGGTGTCTGTCTGGTAATCCTTCCAATGCATCTCCTTACCTGTGACACAAGGAGACTGACTGTTCCAAGCTGCAGAGCGGTGTGCGCCTGCCAAAAGCCAATTTACATATATTTCTTAATTAACTGAACGTTTGGGAATCAATAATCAGATGTGCATGACGCTTCCTTAAATACTAATTCATGATACACACACACCCCCTTCGCTTTAGCACCAGAAACATAATTAAACTGTATTTGCCTTGTGCTATTGACTCGTTTCTCAGCCTCTGGAGATAAAATGTCAAGTAAGTCTGGGTATTCTGTACATGACCAGGTATCTATAATGCTTCATAGGTCACCTAGATATTTTAGCGCCTTACATTTATGAATGCTAATCAAGTAGAGGCCACTAAACATCAGAGGAAGTCAATTATTCATGCTCCTCCCACAGCTGGCCTCGCACAGAAATGGAGAAATTGTTTAGCAGTCATTTACAATTTAGCTGAGAGACAAAACACAAACATACGCTCATTACAGCGGTATAAAATTCACTGCAGTTTATACTCCTCTTTTAGAGATGAGCTGCGGCAATTTACATGTGCGAATGCAGTGCTGGCCGCCGATGAAAGACACCGCTTGCACCTGCTGAGTTGACTTTATAGGCTATACTTTGTGCGCCCAGGCAGTATGTGCTGAGTTGTGGAACCGTAGACGGCAGAAGCCTCCCATCTTGTCTGTCCATCAGTTTGGTCCTCTCCCAACTGTTGTGAGCAATTACAGTCCGTCTAGATCTCTTCCCATTTAGTTAGAGTAATTGTTGTTTTTAATTAGTGTGCTTTGTTTATCATGGTGGCAGGCTTTGCCGTTTTCATGCTGTATACATCTGAGGTGTTATACTGTAATTATAAAGGCTTTAAAGAGGACCTATTATGCTTTTCCCCTTTATTTTAGTGTGTTATATAGTTTTTTTGCATGTAAAAGGTCTGCAAAGTTACAAAGTCCACACCAAAGGGAGTTCCACACCCCCCAGAAAGATTGCTCCTGAACTGCCTGAAACGCCTCGCTTGAAGCCCCACTTTTTGTTCCGTAACGTGGTGATGTCACCAAGTAACACATTTGCATACTACCTTCATAGCGGCTAGTATGGCACGCCCTGAAACAAAGATAGTTAGAGCGGAGCTGGAGCGGAGACCAAAGAGTTTGTTTCGATTAACCCCCTGAGCTCCGCAGGATTGAGTTTTAGAGCTAGAGTGAACCACGTCATGCGAGGGAAGGAGGCTAAATAACGCTTCAAAGTTAGGCAAAATTTTGGCAAGGAAAAACTGGCATGGCGAGTTTTAAAGGGGTCCTTTGACCTCTGACCTCAAGATACGTCAATAAAAATGGGTTCTATGGGTACCCACGAGTCTCCCCTTTACTGACATGCCTACTTTATTCTTGGAATGCAGCATAAATGTGTTATTTCCGCCTACTCTAAATATTATGTGTTTGAGTATTTCTTCATACTGGGGTTCCTAAACAGTCTTGTAATTGCATACATTTTGTATCACTGTAAAGCTGAGATTCTTGTGGATCCAATAGGTCCAATTGTATTAATGTGTGATGATGTTAGTTGGCAAAGTAGCCATTTCATTGTAGTGAGATCATTTTTTGAAATTTGACGTCACTGTATAAAATGACCTGTGGTGACCTCTAGGATAATCACAGCCTCATGAAACTTTATAGCCACAAACTAGAGACCTAGAGCATTCAGAGGATGGATGAGCAGTTTCCAGAACAGAAGTACTTGCCAACCAATTGCCGAAAAATGCAATTCTTGCAGAAATCTACAAATGTCCACATTTTTTTAAACCAAATCACAGCGTGGCTTTTCATATCGTGTTCCTCAAGGTCTTGGTGTCTTAATGTGATATTTTGGAGGGATTATTAATCATTTTTATCAATTCTCGAGTGGTAAAAAATTGTTAAATTTTGCACCAAATCTGTGTAACAAATGGTTTCAACCCAAAAGTTGCTGCAACAACTTATGAGACATAATAGAGCATGGCCATCAGCTCAAACAGAGCGTTTCAGACAGAGGGTGAAAAGAGGCGCTGCAGCACAGCTGGTATGAGAAAAATAAAGAGTTTTTTGAACGTTAAAGCACATAAACATGTTCTAGCAAAAACGAATGGTACGAGTATGCACCTGAAAATTAGCATAATAGGTCCTCTTTAAACTGCTGAAATCTGCATCAACTTCTGAATCCAAGCTCAAAAAGTGTATATAACACATACAGTATAAGCCCATGATGTTCTGGCTCTCTCTCCTGTGATGTGCAGAAGAGCCATAACTCTGATGTCAATGTCCATGTCCTGAGCCTCAGGAGGTAGAGCAGTTTTTTTCCACTAATCACAGGGTTGGCGGTTCGATCCCAAGCTACTCCTCTCCACATGTCAGAGTGTCCTTGGGCCACATATACTGCCCCTTAATTGCTCCCAATGGTTAGGCAAGCACCTTGCATGGTACCCAGCTGCCATCAGTGAGTGAGTGTGTGTGTGTGTGTGAAAGGGTGAAAGAGAGGGAAAGTGAAAAGTGTCTTAGATAAAAGTGCTATAGGCTATAAATACGGTCATTTGTCATTGAATGTCTGATTTTGGGGCTTTGAATTGACCCTATTCGCCACCAGCTGTAATTGTCCAATGATAGCAACCATAAGTAGTGCGGCTGGTCTGTCAAAGCTTGGTTACGTCCAAGACCATGAAGCATTAGCATATCATTAGCTAACTACAATAGCGTCACTGGTGACATTAGTAGGCATTTTCATGACTTACGCATCCATGGTGATGATGGAGCAACCCGATATCTTAGAAAGGCGTATAAATAGCACGACATTACAAAGACATTCTGCATGTCATGAGGACACATTTTCGTCTTTTTGCGTGTCATTTCGACGGCACTTTCAGTGTGTCATTTGTGCGCCACCCAAAAAAATTGGAAAGCATCTGCTGATTCTCAAAAGTGGGGTCTGTGGCACGAAATCATTAGCTATATCTACTAAATCATGTTGTATCATTTCTTTTTAAAGTTGAATCACTTACTGAAGGTCAGCTTCAGACTGGGAAGTTTAAATATCTGGATTTATTAGGACTATGCCAGTCTTAAATTTGCCACCAACAGTTGTCACTTCAAATGGCCAAATTGACAGTTTCGACAACTAAAAATGAGAACCCTGATTTTGCCCAACACTGTCTAAAACCAAGAACTCATAGTTTTAAACCTACATATTCCAAGTGGTAAATGTGCCACTATTATCACTGTAAGTTTTTTTCTGTCTTAGTAAAGGGTAATCATTTTCTCTACAGGAATGGGCCAATGCAAAATTATCAAAAGAAAATAAGTACAGTCTTCAGCGATGAATGCTCACACTTAACAGATCAATATCACGCCCCTTTGATATTTCAGGAGCACTTATACTCCTTCAGCTGCTGCGTTCTTGTGGATTATTGTTATCAATTGGACTTGTGGGGATAAATACACCTGTATACGTGCATACAGATTCGGTACGAGACAGAACATTTATGCTGTTGGAAGCTATATAAAAACTCAGTGTGACACAGAGCTTATCGTACTTGTTGGTTGCCCCTGATGTTACATAAGAATGGCAGGGAGTAAATGAGACGACACATGTGTTGTCAGGATTAGTGGGACTCTCTTAGACAGGGCGTTGAAGTGATGAAACCTTCCCGTGATTGTCAACCGCTCACAGCAGCAAACATAATGGATTTATCACAGCCTACAGCTGGGGTTTACTTTTTTTCCCTCTTTACACCTTAAAAAAAAAAGTCTTCTCGAAGAAAGCCGGGCAAACTCCCAAATGCGTTTGCCTCGTTTTTTGTTGCTGCTGATGTGATCTAGCTCAATAACTGGAGGGAATAAAAGGGAAAAAAAGGTCTCTTATCGTAAACTAATTAAAAACTTGCTCAGGACACAGAGAGCGCCTGACAGAGTGCCATCCGTTTTAATCAGACACGCAGCTCCACTATAAAGACATCACCTCAACAGATGCCCCACTTTCTGAAGGAGAAGGCGGGAGGCTGCGAAGATGACAGGTGTTATTTATTTTTCTTAAACCCCACGTTTCAAATAGATGCCTGCGTTTTGGCAAAGGCAGTTCTCAGAGATAACGGGGGGAGTTTTGCATGGGTGTGCATGTGTCTGTGAGAAGGATTAGTTGGTTCTTTTTTAGCCGAACAGGAGGCAAATGAGAGAGGGTGTGATAAGAAGGACACCTTTAGCGTGAACTTGCAAACAAAACCGATGTGTTTTCGGAGAGAAGTTGTGTTAGAAATGTAATAACTAAGTGTAAGAAAAAAAATCCATCACGAGCAGCCAGGACGCCTAATATTTTGGATGATTGAACTGCCATTTCTTTAGTGTTCGGCGCTGTCGAGAATGTTTTGAATGAATTCAATTTAGTGTGTGGGAAAAGAGGGGATGAATTAGGCTGTTTAATTTATGAGTGGTTTCCTGGTTGAGCATTACTGGCCCGTAATACCGCATTTAATTGAATTAAGCTAAGTTCAGATCATACCATTAAGCATCATTGGGCTGATGTGGCGTCAGCGGAGATGGGAAAAAAAAAAAAGATGCAGCGTTTGACTGAAAGTAAGAGCTGCAAACACATTCCTCATCTGTTTTCATCCCACAATGGTTGATCACATTATCATAAAATTTCATTGTGCTCGATGGCGGATGGTGCATCAAACTGCAGGCAAATTTCCGCTCATAAAATCTGGCCTTTGGCAGAGTTGTAGATCCAACCTTTCGCCCGTGCTTTGGAAAGAAGGGAAACACAAATGTTTCATTGCACTGAAACTTTCTTTTCACATCTGTTTCAGTGTCTTTTTGTTCTGTTCTGAAAACACAAAGCTTTCAGTCATTGTGTGCGCTCGGCGTTCTCTCAGCCCTCTGACGTGTTCACATTCACATTTCCTGTATCAACACCATGATGAATCAGCCCAGTCTCACAGCTGTTCGTGAAATTGAAGGTATTGATTGGTGTACATAGACACAAATTTCATATTTTTTTTGTGATGGTCAGCACAAAATCAATTTTGTATGTAATCCACGTAATTGGGAACCAGGAAGTATGAGAAAAGTAAGAGTGGCGAACGCCGTGTAGGGAGGAGGTCTGTGTCAAAAAACACAGGACTTTCGCCCAGGAGACCCAGTTTTGTGTCCCGTGTGAAACCACAATTCAGAGTTGATTTATTTTTAACATAACTTCCTTACTAAGTTACAGAATTTCCAGAGTTATTTTAACCCAAACCACAATCTTTTCCTAACTAAGTAATTTGTTGCCTAAGCCTATCCAAGTCGTTCTTTTCTTAAACCTAACTAAGTAGTTTGTTGCCTAAACCTAACCAAGTTGATCTTTTCCTAAACCTAACTAAGTAGCTTGTTGTCTAAGCCTAACCAAGTCGATCTTTTCCTAAACCTAACTAAGTAGTTTGTTGCTTAAACCTAACTAAGTCGATCTTTTCCTAAAGCTAACTAAGTAGTTTGTTGCCTAAGCCTTACCAAATCAATCTTTTCCGAAACCTAACTAAGTAGTTTGTTGCCTAAGCCTTACCAAGTCAATCTTTTCCTAAACCTAACTAAGTAGTTTGTTGCCTAAACCTAACTAAGTCGATCTTTTCCTAAACCTAACTAAGTAGTTTGTTGCCTAAGCCTTACCAAGTCGATCTTTTCCTAAACCTAACTAAGTAGTTTGTTGCCTAAGCCTTACCAAATCAAGCTTTTTCTAAGCCTAACTGAGTAGTTTTATTTTGAAAAGATTGGAACAGAAGTTGACACGTGCGCCACGTGTTGCTGGACGTTCGTGGGAAAACGCACGAAAAAATACGTTGTTGAAAGTCGTGCTGAGCGTCACGAAAAAAAAGGGAAACTCATGTCTATGTACACGAATCAAATAGATTAAATCCTGTGACTTTATCACAAACTGCTGTGAGACTGTGTTGGATGAATTGACTTTGTTTTCATCTGCATGACAGTCACAATAATCCATATTTCCGTATATGTGCTGATCATAATTAATGTTTTGAGGCTGGAAATGGTGTAATGCGGCTGGGGGCGACGAACGCTGCCAAGGAGCCAAAAATACACACTCGCATGCTATAATCCTCCGTGTAATATTTGGGGAGGTTACATCAGTGAGTCATTGTCGCCATATATTCATTGACCTGATGGTATTTACACAGCTCTTAGACTCCAGACTACTTTGGTTATTGCTGCCGGGACAGACTTCGCCATTGCAATATTCATGTCTGGGAAAATGTATGGCCCACTCCTGAAATATGGGCCGTTTGACTGTGTTCCGAACCCATTTCCCGCTACCGCCTTTCCCCTAATTAGATCCGGGGGTCTGCTTTTTCCCTCTAGATCTCTTCCCCGCCCACACACACACACACACACACACATACACACCTTCTCTCACTCCCGGTAGATTCGGAGTGGAGTTGAGATGAAGGCAACAGAGCTAATTGCATTAGCATCAATTTACTGGTGCGGCAGAGGACAGCTGCTGTGCAATCCAGTGATGTATGGGCCCAGCTAACGGTCCCAACAAAATGTAGCAGGCATTGAGTGTGTTTGTGTGTCTGATAGAGGGTGTACATTAGCCTCTCCAGAGAGAGACAATAGGCAACCCCCAACAACCGCATTTTCACACCGATTATGATTATCAGAATAATTTTATTAAGCCACTTATATGCATTACATTGCCATGCAGTCTTGCCACAGTGATTGCTGATAGAGCAGATTGTCATGATTCTTTTTCACGACCAACTACAAGCAGCATAAATCCTTTCCTATTGCACTTTTCTTATTTCCATCTCAGAATCACAATCAGAAATACTTTGGGATTCGGGATGTTACAGTTGCTCTTATATGTAAGCTAGGGCTGTCAATCGATTCAAATATTTCATTGCAATTGCAAATTAATCACACATTTTGTATCTGTTCAAAATGTAAAGTATTTAATTGCAAATATGCTTGCCTTATGAAAATATACAGTATGTCGTATATATTTATTACTGAAAATTAATTAACAACACAAAACAATGACAAATATTGTTCAGAAACCCTCACAGGTACTGCATTTAGCATAAAAAATATGCTCAAATCATAACATGGCAAACTGCAGCCCAACAAGCAACAACAGCTGTCAGTGTGTCAGTGTGCTGACTTGACTATGACTTGCCCCAAACTGCATGTGATTATCATAAAGTGGGCTTGTCTGTAAAAGGGAGACTCGTGGGTACCCATAGAACCCATTTACATTCACATATCTTGAGGTCAGAGGTCAAGGGACCCCTTTGAAAATGGTCATGCCAGTCTTTCCTCGCCAAAATTTAGCGTAAGTTTGGAGCGTTATTTAACTTCCTTTGTGACAAGCTAGCATGACATGGTTGGTGCCAATGGATTCCTTTGTTTTTTTCTAGTTTCATATGATGCCAGTATCTTTCACTCTAGCTTTAAAACTGTCGCGTTAACTTTGACAGCCCTAATATAAGCCCTAAGAAAAATAGAAATAAAGGGGTATGTAAAATGCAAATTATGTATATAATGCTACAATATGTAACAGAATATATGTCGAGCAAATGATAAAAATAAGAAATGAGAAATATAGAAAGTGTACAAATACAGTATGTGCATCAATCATATAATACCTAACCACGATTTAATCCAAAGAAAAAGAGCAAGAGCGACTGCAACAGGCTGCATGCATGGTCGCTTTCACAAGCCAACATTTAGTCCGTTTTAATTGAACTCTGGTGCGGGGTTCGTTTGGGCAGTTGTGAGCGCAGTAATCATACTCTGGTGTGGACCAAAACAGACCATTTCCAAGCGAACCAAAATGCAGGGGATTAAAGGGTGCCTGCACGGGCATTTTGTTGAGATGGACCCATGTAAATGAAGAGTGGGAGAGGACTGACTAGAACACAGAGAATATGCTAAATAAAGTCCACAGAAATAGTTTCGAAAGTCATTCGAGATAAACTGGAGGAGAAGGGATTCGTGCGCACGGTAGATCAGTGCCGATTCAAAGTGAAAAAACTTTGACAGCAACATAACAAAGTCTGTGTATTCCCTGCATAATAAATGGCAGCTCTCGAGAAGAAAAAGATGAATTTGCTCATTCGTGCACGCCCATCAACAACTTAATTGGTCAGCTGTAATTAGTGCATTGTGAAACAGAACCAAGAAAAATTAGAAAACAGCCAGAAGTATCAATTTCACTCTGATTTGAACTCGCCAAACGGACTATGGATTGTGAAAGGACCCTATATCACTCACTTTCTCACGATACATCTAGAAGCGAGACTGGCTCGATGTGAACAAAGTGGTGTCAGGATGCTATGCATGCCATAATTGCAGCTATAATAGACCCACCATGATCTCCATTTTAATGGTATAGCTGAGTCAATGTGTTCTAACAACTTATAGGTCTGATACTCAGCTCATATTGTCATACTCACATTGTGATTTCACACTACGGAGATAGGATTGCGGGTCAACTTTGAAGGCATTTCCACCTGTCGTCAATCGCACGATTTGCTTCTGTGCTGCTTTTTGTATTCAAAATCATCCTAACATCCCACCAACTTAATGAGTTAGCACAGTTTCTGTGTCTGACAAGCGCTAATTAAGAAGCATTATCCAACAGCAAACAATCAAACTACTTCGACTGTGCCGTCGTTGACACAACGAATTTGTGAAACTGCTCCCTGAAATGTTTGTTCCTAAAGTCTTTCCAGAAAATCTTGTAGATCAGTGGGAATCTTTGAGAAACATGTGGGGTAAGTAAGAAGCATCTTCCCTGCTGCTGAAGGCCAAGAATCAAGTACACTTAGTTATGTGAGTAATTTTGTGATACTTTAAGGGGACATATCATGAGAAACTCACTTTTTCAGTGCTTGTGCGCATATATTTGTGTATCTGGAGTGCCTACCGACCCACAAACTGTGAAATAAGACAACCCAGTCAGTTTATTGCGGACTGTCTAGATCCGAGAATATGTGATTCAACAAGCCATCCATATTTGGCTCTCCTTCCTATGTCACATGCAGGCTCATTAGAATATACCACCCGCAGCTTGAGAACTACCTTTGTAAAGGTGCGCCATGTTTTTCTCGTAAGCCAATCAGAGCAGACTGGGCTTTTTCGTGAGGGGGGCTTAAAGAGACGTTTCAGACAGAGGGTGAATACAGGTATATTCAGTCTAGGGCTGTCAATCGATTGAAATATTTAATCGTGATTAATCGCATGATAGTCCATAGTTAATCAGAAATGAATCCCACATTTTTTACCTGTTCAAAAAATGTACCTTAAATGGAGATTTGTCAAGTATTTAATACTCTTATCAACATGGGAGTGGACACATATGCTTGCTTTATGCAAATGTATGTATATATTTATGATTGGAAATCAATTAACAACACAAAACAATGACAGATATTGTCCAGAAACCCTCACAGGTACTGCATTTAGCATAAAAAATATGCTCAAATCATAACATGGCAAACTGCAGCCCAATAGGCAAAAACAGCTGTCAGTGTGTCAGTGTGCTGACTTAACTATGACTTGCCCCAAACTGCATGTGATTATCATAAAGTTATCATCAGCGTGTCTGTAAAGAGTCTCAGCTTTACAGTGATACCCAAATTATGCAATTACAAGACTGTTTAGGGACCCCAGTATGCAGAAATATTCAAACACATCATTTTTAGAGTAGGCGAAAATAACACATTTATGCTGCATTCCAAGTATAAAGTGGGCATGTCAGTAAAGGGGAGACTCATTGGTACCCATAGAACCCATTTTCATTCACATATCTTGAGGTCAGAGGTCAAGGGACCCCTTTGAATATGGCCATGCCAGCTTTTCCTCTCCAAAATTTGGCGCAAGTTTGGAGCGTTATTTGGATTCCTTAGGTTGTCTGGTTTCATATCTTCACTCTAGCTTTAAAACTGAGCCCGCTGCAACCTTTAAAAATCGCAAGTTTCGTTAATGTGTTAAAGAACTCAGTGCCGTTAAAACAAATTTGAGTTAACGTGTTAACTTTGACATCCCTAATTCAAACAGTGTGAGAAAAATAATGTGTTTTTGAACATTAAAGCATGTCAACATGTTCTAGTAGAAACCCAAAACACAACTTGGAAATGAGCATGATATCGCCCCTTTAATTCTTAATTTCAGACAGAACAGTTTATTTTTTTTTAATCCAATACATCTATCTGATGGCTGGAGTTACTTGGCAAATAAAGACTTTGGACACGACGGATGTGATAGGCTCATAAAAATGATTTATTGATTCAGCTTCCCAACAGAGAAATATCTGTCTCTTTAGCTGCTGAATGCTCCACTATGTTCACCAGCTAGTTGCTAACTTTGTCTGTTTGCCTTTTGGTGCTGGGCATGCAGTGTACAGTGGGTTTATCAGAGCTTCTTTGCTGGAAATACCTCCATGCTGCTGCGGGAAACAAGACTGATAGGAGCGGTGAGACAGAACCAAATCAGTAGAGTTGCAAAACAATAGAGAATGAACTGAAGGATGCAGAAATGCTCCACAGAGCTGAGGGGAAACTGCAGAGTGGAGTGATAACTCTAAGTGGGTTTGTCACTACAAGCCAACACCTCTCACATTACACATAGTCAGTTGATTTATTGTTGATATAAAAACATTGATTAGCGCAGCTTTGAACTTTGATCATTCATTAAGCTTGTTGACTGTTAACACGTCAGGTAAGGTTACCTCACCGCTCATCTGTAAAGGAAATGAATGGACTGCCAGGGACTTGATGATATTGCCAAAAGCGAAATGCATGGGTACTCGCTAAGTAATAATAATTCATACTACACCCCAAATTCTGTCCCCAGTATAGACTATTGCTCTGGGGCACCTTGCAAAGACTGCACTATACACTATGTTGAGTGATTGTAAGCATAATCTAGGAACTGAGAAAATGAAATTTGTAGCGGCTCTAATGCTAAATGGCAAGTCATCGTAAATGATATATGGCCAAGTCTGGCAGTTTTTGTGTGGGAGGTAAAATTCACATGAAATATGATTGGACTGTTTCCCTGTGTTTCATAGAATGTCAAAGGCTGAGGAACAGAAGCTAAAGAGATGCTAAAGTCACTGCACAGTGAATATATAACCTAATTACCTGCAGTTATTTCAAATATGATTAGAAGTCTAATTATTACATTAGATACGTGATTTTGGTGTCTATATTTTCATAATTTCAAGGGGAAGTTCACCTAAATAATAAAACAGGATTTTTGTATTCACTTACTGATGATAAGAACACGTTGCTTTGAAGATTTTTTATTGGAACTACTTTTTATTGAAGAATTAGTTCCAATGAAAACTGTTGACAGTGAGGTGTGGGGATTATTTAAAGTAACAGGAATACTTACGGGGCCATTATTGTAGCAGAACTATTTGCAAATGTGTATGGAAAGTTATGTATCTGTGTGCGCAATCAGATTTGTAAATGTGTAAAAACAAATCTCCAAATCTGTATTCAGATTTGCAAGTGTATTGAGATTTATAATTACATAGACAAATCTGTAAATGTGTAGACAAATCTGTAAATGCGTACATAGATTTGTGAATGCGTGGACATAGACAAAAAAACACTTTTAAAAGGAATGCTTACATTATTGTAGCAGAACTATTTGCAAATGTGTATGGAAAGTTATGTATCTGTGTGCGCAATCAGATTTGTAAATGTGTAAAAACAAATCTCCAAATCTGTATTCAGATTTGCAAGTGTATTGAGATTTATAATTACATAGACAAATCTGTAAATGTGTAGACAAATCTGTAAATGCGTACATAGATTTGTGAATGCGTGGACATAGACAAAAAAAAACACTTTTAAAAGGAATGCTTACATTATTGTAGCAGAACTATTTGCAAATGTGTATGGAAAGTTATGTATCTGTGTGCGCAATAAGATAAAAAAATCTATTAATCTCTATTCAGATTTGCAAGTGTATTGAAATTTGTAAATACAAAGACAAATCTGTCGATACATACATAGATCTGTGTATGTGTAGACACATCTGTAAATGTGTACAGAAATCTGTGAATATAAAGACAAATCTGTAAATTCGTACATAGATCTGCGAATGCATAGACATATCTTTAAATGTGTAGACAAATCAGTAAATGCGTACATAGATCTGTGAATGTGTAAACAAATCTGTCTCTCGTCTTTAGCTGGTCGAGAAACAGAGCGTGTGTGTGTGGCGGTGGTGTACTCTTGTCAACCCAGCGTTACGTTAGCGAGTGTCCGACAGGCCTTGTGTGTGGCGGCGGTGAGTGTTGGGTTGTCGGTAACGTAACGTAGCAGTAGCAGTGTGTGTACAGTTTATTCGTCGGTGAATAAATGCTACTGCTCCCGTGTCTTGCCAGCCGCCTGCAGACTAAAGTGAAGGCGGTTAGCCCTGGCGTTAGCAACAACACTTGCTCAGACTCTCTTAAGGTGGGCCAGCTATTCTCCTTTAAGTGACAAGCTGCTCCTCTGAGTTTTGCTCAGCTTTTGAATTAATTTGAATTAATTAATTAATTAAATAAATAAATAAACAGCTAATTATTAACATCCTAATCTGCACTTTATTTTCTTCCTGTGAACTGATCCTTTAACAGGTGATTTGACCAAGAGGCAACCCCAAAAACTGGACATGTTCTTTTAAGGACACTTAGCTCTCCACCAGCTATCCCCTGCGGTGCTGTGAGGAACCATGAGTCATTGCGTCTGCATTTCACTGGCTTCAGGGATCCTGCACTGATCTGTTTCAAAGGCCATGTCACATCCTTTTAACATTGTGGCTTCATAGCGGCCATACGTCCTCTTAATGTGCCCCCTACAACACTGTGGAGTAAACGGCAGCCTGTTCGATAGTATTTTTTTTACAGAACAAGCATGTCTGCGTGTATGTTCGAGAGCACCGCTGCCACTTTTTGTCATCTCAATTTCCCCGTGTTGCACAGGATCAGACGTCACACCAGGTTCCTTTCACTCCCCTCCAGTCAGACAGAGCAGGAAATGAGGGAATTGAAGATAAATCCTATCAAGAATAATTATTTCCTACCTCGCTGGATATGCACAGGATGTGCTCAACCTGTGTGAGCGCTGATAACACATTTAATAACCCCGCCTTGCTACTAATCTGTGTTGAAATGGTGTTTGAATTCTCTGAAAGGTCAAATTGATCAAAATACCAAAAGTCATCCTGAGCTATTGAGAGAGCTCGTTACTAGTGGAGTGTCTTGCAGGGAGGTATTGACCGTAGAAAAAAAAAAATGTTTATGTTACAAAATGCGATGTACTGGCTCAGTTCAATATTTCGGTAACACTTTATAAAAAAACATCATTTATAAATGTCAAATTGACATTGTCAATTACATTCTGATGACATTATTAAAGTTTTTTATCAGTTTATGATAGATAGATGGACCAGAAACCAATTATTAACCATTGACAAATTATTAACTATCTATTTATCTAAATTATGTTTATAGATGCTTTACAAAATATTTATTAACAATTTAACAAGGTATTATAATCATCAGTTGCAACTTTATAATAGCCATCCAAATACTGTTTATAGACCTTTTAAAAATTAATCATTAACTATTAATGAAGTGTTACAAATATCTATGTATGTAATGTTTAAAAAATGATTTCTTAAAGTTTTACAAATAATTTTGGAATCATCAACATACTTAATCATTTACAAATACTTGTATATACTATATATATATATATATATATTTGTATGTATATGTGTGTATATGTATATATATATGTATACATATATATATATGTTTATGAATATATATGTGTATATATATGTATCTGTATGTATATACTGTATATGTATTTGTGTAAATATATATCTATGTATACAATATGTGTACTGTATATGTACATATGTATGTTTATGTAGATGTGTATATGTATCAATGTATATGTACATATGTATATGTATATAGGTATGTATATACCGTATATGTATAGTATATACAATGTTGTGTGTGCAACAATAAACTGTTAAAATAACAAATTATAGCTATTAATTATTCCATTGTTTAACAGTAAAATAACTATTAACTATTAAGTTTAATTAACGATCAATTTATCATTTATAAATGATATTTCTTATAAAGTGTTACCAATATTTCAAAGGTAAATGATCTTTAGACTGACTGTTACGGGCAAGATATATATATATTCAGCATCTCAAACGCAGAAGAAGAATAAACTTCGGAGACTGCAGATGTCTTTTTTTCTCCCCTTTATCGATCAACGCAGACGCAAGTAATGTCTAAAATAGATTAGACTCCCTGAACCATGCTGAGGTCTCCTGAGCTCTCCTTCATCTCAGCACATTCTCAGCATGCACACACATCAGGCCGCTCACCTCAGCCTCTCCCGCCTACACAGTTACAGGCTGTCAAAAAATAAAATCATCACGCCTGCTCATTGTTTCCTCTCCCCAACGCTGAACAACTCTGTTGACGCTAACAAAGTTACCACCTCGCTCTCTCTCATCCACGTTTTTTCAATCTTTGGTAAGAAGAAAATGTTTTCACCCACGGCAATCAATATAAAAAATGTACAACTGATTTGTATATAAATATTACCGCATCACTGGGAGCGCTAAACAAATATGCAGCGACTGAATCTGTTTGAGGGAGAGAGAGAGAGCTTTGAAGCTGAGCATTTACTCAGACTACATTAACATGATACCTTTGTTTATTATCAGACACATTGTTTGGGGTTGTTTTGTTTTTACATTAGGGCGAAGAGGCACCTAATTTCCATTTTATTCATTTGTAACATTTATGTGGCCGATGAATGGAAACACAGCCAATGAGAGAGCTTGTTTTCTTTTCTTTTTTTTTCTGCAGCATCCAAAAATCCTTACAGAGATTACAATTATTTTGTTGTTGCTCCCGTTGCCTGAAAAGACTCAAACATGAAGAGGGACAACATGCTGAACAGCATGCTGCGTGTCCGCGCCGGGCTTTGTGCAATCTCCGGAGTCTCTGCGCCGTGCTTGCTAAAGCTTGCATGACCTTTAAACATCATTAAGTTAGCTTGGGCTCCGCTGTTGAGCGGCACATGCATTCACACACACACACACACACACACACACACACACACACACGCACACACGCGCACACTAGCCTTAACGCCATGCAAAAAAAGAGGGAAGTGGGGACACTGCTTATAAACACTGCACCAACACACAAACACACACATGCACTTGAGACATACAAATCTTTTTTTCTCAGCGAGGGGCCAAATCAATACCAAACACACCACACCGCTTCTATTTGCATGGCTTTGATGTCAGTCCGAGGCTCTCTGGAGAGGGGAACGTTTCTCTTGCCTCTGTAATGCTTGGACACACACACAAACACACACACACACACACACACACACACACACACACACACACACAAATGCTTACAAATGATGCAAAAACATTACAGGCACCTGCACTCATGAAAACCTGGGCTATTGTTGTCCATGATTTTACAAGCCTGTATTTATTCCCCATCGTTGTTACATAACAGAATGCTCCAAATTGAAACGGCCAATCAGTGAAGTTAGGAAGGGTGTCTCAATTTAACCATAAACCCAGGTGTCAACCTCTGGTTCTGAAAAGTGAAGCCAATACAGAGGTGGCTTAAACTTCTTTCTAGTAGCCAGCAGGGGGCGACTCCTCTGGTTGTAAACACAGACTGTATATATGAAGTGGAGGTAGTCACCGTGACGTCACCCATTGGTTTGTGGACAGCTGTTTTGAAGCCTTGAGTTTGGTGTTTTGGCCGTCGCCATCTTGGTTATTGGCCGTAGTCATCTTGGTTTTTGTCTGTCGACATCTTGGTTTTTGGCTGTCGCCATGTTGGTTATTGTCCGTCGCCCTCTTGGTTTTTGGCTGTCGCCATGTTGGTTTTTGGCCGTCGACATCTTGGTTATTGTCCGTCGCCCTCTTGGTTTTTGGCTGTCGCCATCTTGGTTTTTGCAACAAGAATTAACAGGAGAGGGTAGAGCTAAGTACAACCAAACGCTGAGTAAGGCATTTCTCGGTGACCAAAAAGGTTATAATTAACTTTCATGAATTGAAAACACACTGTGAAAGGGTTGAAGTTGTAAGACAAAAACACGGACAACATCCAGACCGGACAACACCGTGGTAGCGACCTGTCAATCACAAGGTAGCCACGCTTTAAAACATCCCCTGCTTTATGGTCTATTTGAATCTAAATGGGACCATCATTTACTAAATGATCATCATGCTGTATTGAAGAAGACTGCTGTATTGAAACTAGTGATTGAGACCATAAACTAATGTTTACAATCTTTACTGAGGAAATAAATCAAGTGAGAAATAGGCTCATTTTCTCATAGGCTTTTAAACAATCAGACTTATTTTTGCAACTAGAGAAGTCCCTCACAGGCTATTAGAAATAATTCAAGTTTAAGGCACTTATACATTGGCTTCACTTTTCAGACCTAGAGATTGCCCACTGGTTGCAAAATGAAGTCTGATTGTGTCTATGAGAAAATGACCCTACTTCTCACTTGATTTATTACCGCATTGAATAGTGTCAACACATAGGAAATCATAGAATGATTGATTTACAGCACAAAACGAGGTTGTTTACAGGCAACAGTTCTCTTTGTTGGGAAGCCTCCAATAGTAGGGTATTTTCGTAGAAGTTATGATCACACTAATCAAACAAACTGGACTTTGGGGTCAAAGGTACTCAGTTATGGGCCCGGGTCCCTGATGTGAAAGCCTCCTCAGATTTAAGGGACACTTTATTACCTCTGCCAACGAGGTAATAAAGTTTCTTTGTGTGTATGTAACTGGCAGGATATCTCAAAAACTACTTCACAGATTTAAAGTTTGGGGGAAAATAAAAAAAGAGGCCATAGGCCAAGGATTTACTAGTTCAGATAGAGTAAACTTCCATGAGCTTGCAGACTAAGTTGTGAGAGTTGAGACAGACTCACAGTCAAACACTGGTCCATGAGGAGGCCTTTACACACCACGGGCGTTTTCTCTGTGCAATTAATTTGCATCAACACATTTTTTCGAACTGTTTTTGTAATGAGTACTTTCACACAGAACGTGTATATTACGTGGCGTAAATGCAACATTTTTTTCGGGATGAGGTACATTTTTCTGAGCTTTCGTACCGCAAGTAAAGTTCAACAAATCAAGTTATGCGGAACAGATTGAGTTGCGCCTTTATTTATGAAACAACAACACAGAGGCTCCATAGTCCGAACCAAGACGGCAAATTTCCACAATAAAAGCCCTTGTCATATAATATTCGCAGGCGATCATTTGTCATTTCTGTGTCGTTTATTCGTCACGCCCCCGGTGCGTAAAAGTCTTGATACACAAAGAAATGTTTTATGTTGTAAAAATCAGACTACGCTGCTGAAAAGTAACCGCAAGACTTGCCTATGACTTCACAGTAAAAATGAAAGGCGACAAACATTTCAGGTCTAACGTTCAGTTTGAACAGATTGCACAATAAGAGAGCAGCACGTACACCTTTGGGAAATGTCTTGGCAACTAGTAACCTCTTTTTGGCTTATCCGCTCCATAAAGTGTGAGAACAAGTGCAACAGTACTAATAAACGCCAGTTTGGCTGATGGAATCCAGGGTGTTGATTTGATTAAATAGAATGTTACAGGTAAGACATGCCCTCCCTATGTCCCCACACTAAACAATATTACTCTGCTGCTGGCTTGGTGCCTAGTAGGCAACTATGTCCTGTCCTGTTCAGAGCAGACTGGGAACCCTGCCACAGTGGCCAATCCTCATTTAACAAGAGGTTGGATATATGATCTCTAACAAGGCTACTAATCCTCTGAAAATCAGCTTGTGTGTTTGAGTGTTGGGAGAGACAATTAACACCCTAACATGCAGATTTTGACGCCCAGCCTAATTTCCTGTCCAGCAGTCAACAGACAATGGAAGCTCCTACTTTGTTTCCAATCAGTGTGGCCACATTCCCATGAGCACAAAAAGCCTCTGGAAGTCATTTAGAGTCTGACTTGGTTTCACACTCAGCCACCGTGGCCTAAATTACAGCCTTTTCTCATCCACACGTAATCTCATAACTGCGCTTTGTCGCAGTAAAAAGGCACAAACCCCATTTCATTCTTCAAGGAAATAGCCATAAGGTCCGGTTCAGTGCTGAGTATGTGTTGTCAAGGAATTCTAATTTAGCTGCAATCTTCGAGAGAAATTAATTACCTCTCTAAATTTTCTCAGGATCAGTCACTTAGTGTGGGATGGATGTTGTCAACAACAGGATGGGATTAAATTAGCCCGTTTCTCCAGTCGTCCAGAAATGCAACTGTCAGATCTAATTCTGTTGAGGTGTTCGGCTCAACAAGCTGAATGTCATCCAAACAACTCGCGCTTTCATCCGTTTCAGTGTGAGAGCGGGGTAAGGTGCTATCTGCCAATCAACGTCCAATGGCGTTAGCACATTGAGCTAGTCTCACTGTTTTAATTCCATTAAAGAGTCGCTGCTTTGTTTTTGATTTGTCACATACAAAGACGAGTTAATGCTATCTTCAATATATTTGTCAAGATATAAACAGAGAAAGATTAAAAAGACACAAGTCAACAGTATTTTGGTACTTTTTTTACGGAGTTTAGATGCAATGACAAAAGTCAAGCAGGCAGATACACAAATAAATGATAATACAGATGATCTTGACAGGTGATTGGCAGTATAAACAAATGCAAACAATTTTGATTAGCATTGCTGACAAGAAAAGCAGCTGATGTTCTTTAAAAGATCATAAGATCTGAAAGGGACCTTGTGTACTGATAAAGATTATAATGATCCTGCTTTTGCAGATGTTGTTCTTTATTTATTCGCAGTAAACAAAGCAGCCTCAAAAGTCCTGAGTGATTTGCATTCGGAGGAGCTGAGAGGTGAGAATACAAAAAAAAATACTGTCTGTGTGAGGGAAACAATCATAGAGCGACGACGCATTTGTGTTCTTTCAACATAAAAAGCCACTTTGTTGTGGGCGCCAGCTATGCTTCAGACGACACCAAGCGCCAACCGTTTGATGCTGGAAGTTGATTTCGACGACTCTCTGATTGCAATTTGGAATTGTTAAAGAAACCCTTTGGATGGACATTCTTTGACTCTGCGTTGGACATTTAATTTCTTATTACCATTCAGCCCCAGATGAGCCGCAATTTGACCTCTTTTATCCTCGTTGTCCTCTGTGTTCTGAAGACACAGGGGAAAGAAGTTCTTGATTTACGACAGCATTGGTTCAAGGTGCAACAAATAATGAATTACATTTTTCAGGGAATATATTACAATCAAGTGCATGTCATTAAAACCAAGCACATGCAACAGTAACCACTGAATCTAATTCCATTACGCTTCCATTTCCTATAAAAACCCAGGAGGCGATTTCTATCAGATTTGTTAATTTCCCATGTCTGCCGCTTGGGAATTAACAGCAAACCTGAAAAGCTAACAATCCGTGATGCCCCTACAAACCATAAAAAACTCCCGTTTTTTTGCAACTGAGAAACAAAGTGACATCACATTACCTTCATAAATGCCATGTTTTATGGAACGCCGGGGTTGTGCCAGTGTTTGAATATATGGCTGCAGCTAATGTGACAGCAAACGCCATTATCCGCTCTTCTGTCTCTAGAGACCTTTTCACAGACACGATCAAGACACCTGAAGAACTAGATGTGATTATAGTAGTGTTATGGTCCGGCTGGGTGGGGAAACCACTTCTTCCAATTGCATTAGGAGTGATGGTCACAGGATCAATGGGTTTTTAAAGGCAGAGAAAAGGTAAAAGTGTGGCTGCAAATGACTGCTGTAGCTCCGAGGGTAAGAGACAGCTGCTCTCGTAATGCTGAGCCACAGATTTGATCACGCAATTAGGCTTCTTTTTTTTTGCCGCAAGCTTCCTTGATTTTGCATATGTATGAAATTTAACAGCAAATGTCTGCGGGTTTGACCCTAACCGGCGACGCAGCCCTTTTGTTTACACTGTGCAGTTCAATTACAAACAACATTACTTTCTAGATTCCATAAAAATAACAATTCATCTCCCATTAAAGTGGATGATGTTTAAATGTATGCTGTCTAGCCCGCGCAGCCATTACCTCCTTCCATTTGTTCTGTATGAGCTCATTATATGTCTTGGTTTGAGACTGCCTGGATGGCTTGTAAATTGTGCCCACAGGAATGGCTAATAAAATGCTCTCGCTATAGTTTTCACAACCTCCAAAAAATGCGTGGTTGGTATATGAATGCGGCTTCGACGGGGAGTCGTGTTTTTGCTATACTCAAACTAGCTCACAGACCTGCCAGAGCACTTTACTGTTCACCGGCAGCGGCTCGGAGGCCGGGATGGGAAATTAAAAGGTCAAGGTGGAAATCCCCCGCAGCGGTCGGACATTTCAGGGACGCTGCGAAAAAAGGCTTTTATGCTCGATAAATTAACGATAGCTTCCGAGATGCCCATAAATTTTATTGTTGGTACAGTAACTGATTCATCTTTTTTTGTGATGATTGATGGTCATCATTTTGAAGAAGCACGTGTGAGTCACGCAGTTCTGCATGTACGCAGCAGGGATGAATCTGCTGTACGGCACATGTGTCATCGTGGACCTGTGGTCTGATTTCATTGCCACGAGGACTTCGGACCAGTTTAATGTCAGCTTGTTCAATCATTCATCCAATCCGGTGATGGATGTCACCATAACTCTCCATCATTCAAACATTCCTCCTCGTGTCATATGTGATATCACTGATACTGCTGATTGGATTGTGGCAAAGAGGACATGATGACCTCAGTGTTTCTGTCTATATAATCTTTATTGCCACATTTATGGCCTAGATTTCATTTACATGTTGAATATTTGTAAGGCCTTTTCTACTACCGAAACCATTTTTGTTGTTTAAAGGGGTCAAACATGAAAAACTCACCTTTCTTTTCAGTGCTTGTGCGCATACATTTGGGTATCTGGAGTTGCCTACCAACCCACAAACTGTGAAATAAGACAACCCGGCTTTGGTAACACGTAATAATAATCATCATTTATAAATGGTAAATTGATAGTTAATTGAAATTTAGTGAATAGTTATTTTACTGTTAACCAACCATTAAATTATAATTAAAATTATTAGTAATGCTATAATTTGTAATTTTAAACAGTTTATTGTTGCATTTTTTGTTGTATTTTATATACTATATAAAGTATTTGTTAATGATTCCCCACCTTCGCCCAATGTCAGCCGCGCCCCCCGAAATGGGATAAGTGGTTACAGATAATCAATGAATGAATGATAAAATAACAGAAATTATAGCATTGCTAATAATTAGTAAACAATATTAGTTATAACTTAATTGTTAACAATAAAATAACTTTTAACTAAGTTTATTTAACTATCAATTTACCATTTATAAATGACAGCTATTATAAAGTGTGACCAAATCACTGACATCTTTTAAATCACTTATGAAAACTCATCTTTTCAAAAAAAACTTTTACTAATTTTCTGCTATTTATTATTGTTTCTATTATTGTTTATTTAGCTAGAGTCCTGAAATGTTTTAATCGTGGTTCAACCATGTAAAACACTTTACTTATTATTATTCCTATGTCACTTGCAGGCTCATTAGAATATACCGCCCACAGCTTGAGAACTACCTTTGTAAAGGTGCGCCATATTTTTCTCATGAGCCAATCAGAGCAGACTGGGCTTTTTCAGAAGAGGGTCTTAAAGATAGAGGCGCTTAAACGGAGCGTTTCAGACAGAAGGTGAATACAGGTATATTCAGACAGACAGTATGAGAAAAATAATGTGGTTTTTGAACATTAAATAATGTAAACATGTTCCAGTAGAAACCCAACATACAAATATGAACCTGAAAATGAGCATAATATGTCCCCTTTTATGCTGACATAAGCATTCATTAAGGGTATTGTGCAAATACAAAACATGGAAAGCACATTGCTGAGTTTGTTTTGTCTGTTGATACAGATCTACAGTATCATATCCCTTAGAGCTGTGATATCATTAGAACAGCAGTGTCTTTGTCTGAATGCTTTTGGTGGATACAGACTGAGATTTAGACTAGAGGCTCAAGGCGGCGTGCTCTATAATCTCTTTAGCTGCTTTAAAGCCTTTGACACACAAGATACTGGGCCAAGAATCTTTACACACAGAAAAAAACACAGTGGTACACGAGGTGCAGCACAGAGGAAGTCTTTGGCATTGCATTAAGTGATACAAACAGTCCACCAATGAGGATAAAAATAGAAGAAATGAAAGCTTTTTTCCCCACTTTTTATTACTGAAGAGAGGAATTAAATAAAGGGATGCCATTATTTAAGAGCTGAGACCAGAGCTGAATGGAGTGATTTAAGCATGAGCGTTGGAGTACCAATCAATAGAAAGCTGTTATGACGCATTAAGCAGAGATAATTGGAAATTGTGTGGAAAAAAAAAACAGAAGGATATGCGAAAAATGGGTCTGTACATTTAGACAAAGAAGCTAATTCACTTTGGCATTTTGAAAGCCATTAAATATCCCAATATATGCAGAATGTACTTTGAACTACTGAATAAATAAAAGTGGAGCATGATGAAATTAGAGCGTCAGAATTGTGCAAAATCATGCATGTGTTACAAAGCAGTTTACTGTTATGAACGCTGTCTATCTCGTTATGGCAGCCCAGTGTCTTTTAACCCAGTTCCATCTCATATTAATTGGGAGAACAGGTTTGATGATTATCGCATGTATCACTGTATGCCGATCTACGAGCTGCAATTGAACCAAAGACTCCTCCAGCGTGGGAGACATCTCCGGATTTCACTCCAGCTGCTACTGTTAGGTACCATGCCAAAACATTTCTTCAATAATTGCTGCTTACTTATTCACGATAATTCAATTGGCTTCAGATGAGAACCTGTAGATGCTGCCGTTACAGGTGTTCAGTCGCACCTGGTGAAGAGAGAGAGAGAAAAAAAAAGAGATCTGCAGGTGCACATCTCAGTGAGTTTGTAGTGGTAGCGCTGAATGTGGAGACATTCCAATAAGTCTGGAGTTATGGTTCTCCGAGGATACATGTGACTGTGAAAAATACATATATAAAAGGAACAGCCAGGCAAACACCTCCGACACTCGTGCACATTCGCTTACGTGCAGCTCAGAGAAGCATGTCCCGACCTTGAGCCTTAGTCCAGGACACACACCAACAGTTCTATGGTGTAAGCCTGTTGTCATTCCCAGGGCGTCCCCGATACTTTGACATCGACATCAGCATTGGATACTGACACTATGAGACACGCTGGGCTTTCCATTAACTACAATGTAAACCCATCCACTTCAATATTCAGTTAAGGTGCGGCGGGAGTGTGGTGACGTAGCTTTAAGAGTGAAAAGAGACACATAAGGCGGATGGGATGGGAGGTGGATGGGTCCAACAAGCATAGGGCTTCCATCCAGGAGACAGCTGTTTGTGTTCCGTGTTCACAACGTTCAGTTTCATTTTCACTGTACAAACGTAGCAGTTTTAAGCCCAACCATGTTGTTTTTTTCCTAAACCTAACTATAGTGAACCTGAATCTAAGGAAGTGTTTTCACAAAATTAAGCACGTGTTTACCGCGATTGAAAAAAGTGACGCCGAGAGGTCTGAAAAAGTGTCAGTATGTGACGAGTTGGGATGACAATGTGTTGGTATGCTCTATGAAGAATACCGTAGCTGATGTATTGAGGATGACCTTCCTGTATGAATGGATAAAAAAGTATTTTTTGCTACATTTTTATATAAGACTCATGTTCTAGAATGTTGAAATGCACCAAAGCTTCAAATTATAGTATCCAACACGCCAGCAACATGCCTGAAGTGTGGTTCCATACTAATACTAATGATGTTCTACCGTGCTGCATTCCAAATAGCAGTCTGAGCCTTACAAAAGCCATTGAAGCCAGGTGCAGACTTGATGTCCATATTGGCTATGTATTGTGTTAAGGTGTTAAAGAGGACCTAGTATGCTCATTTTCAGGTGCATACTTGTATTTTGGGTTTCTAGTAGAACATGTTTTAATGCTTTAATGTTCAAAAACACTTCCTTTTTTCTCATACCGGCTGTGCTGCAGCACTGCTTTTCACCCTCTGTCTGAAACGCTCTGTTTGAGCTCCTGCTCAATTGGAGAGTAATTGGTGTTGCATTGTGAAACAATCACAGTTTTAAAGACATAGTTAAAGTTGTGAATTGAAACGAAATTACGTGTTCCTAAGTTTAGGAAAAGATCATAGTTTGGGTTAAAATAAGTATGTTTGTTACATAACTTAGGTTACGTATGTAAGTTAAGTATGTTATGTACGTCGTTGCGTAAGTTAACTATGGATGTAAGTCAAAATAAGTCGACAGTGGTCTGCTGGGTGAAAATCTTGTGTTTGTTTGACCATCCATCCACCCCGACCTCCTACGTTGACTTTGTTGCTCTTTATGCTACGTCACCTGACTTCCTCCTTTGCTACCGTCATAATTACATAATTACTATAGCCATTAGAGGTCGCCGCCTAACAATAAGCAGAAAGCTATGCTCCTCACAGAGACAACCTGTACGGACGTTTTTTGAGGGTCTGGTTTTAACAATAAAAAGGTAGGTAGTGCACTTTTTAGCTTGTGCAGGAGTTGCGGCTATTGTACTTCTAATTTTCTAAATCAAATTTGCAGTCAGAAAATATGTAACTTAATCTATTTGAACATCTATTTGTAAATTTGTGATGGCGCCATCAGCTATGTCACTTTGCATGTACTTAGCCCCTCTTACTCACTCAAACTCACATGACCTGTACCTGACATTCCAACCATTAACTCATTAAGCTCACAGCACCAAATCCCTCAATTATACAGTCCCCATATGCACACAGTTAGACTTTGAAATATGTGGGAAAATAATCATGTTTTCGTTACTGGAATGGATGTTACCCGTAGCTATGAAATCCAATGTGGAAGCAGCGGGGGGTCTCCACTGAGGGACTTCAAATATTTGAATGAGAAATGAGCGCTAAGCAAAACCAGCTAGACCCGTGCCAACGCCTTCTAGAATAATCACTGCTTGTAAGAGACTGAAAATCCCCTATAGTAGACAATTTTAGACTTAAGCCATTAAATGCACACTACATTTAATGATTATATATATATCCTTTCCATTCTGTTTCACAACTGTATACTTCAATATACCATTCAGTCGGTTTTTCTCTAAGCCTCATTGTTAGCTTCAAGGGTGAATTCGTTGTCAATAATAGCCTCAGGGTATTGTTACTGACTGATTGCCATTGACTGCAGTGACAGCACAGGGAGGTCAAGTCCTCCTAAAGTCTTTCGCTTCATCATTGGCTTTTAAGGTATTAAGCTGGAGACAACGATCCCCACACAAATCAACAAAGTCTACACCCCACAGGAGGCCGAGCATCACCGTGTCGTCTGTGATCTTAATAATACGTTTGTCCTTGTGCTGTGCATTCGTAGAACAACAACTTTGCAGTAAGGGAGACGGTACGAAGCCCTGCGGACATCCGGCTCGACATCCACAGAAAGAGTGATCCCGTGTCAGCATACGAGGTTACAGAACGCTAAAAGGTGATAAAAAGAATATCAACAGCAGCCTCGCGTGGGTCTTCGGTCCCTCCGGTTGTTTGTAGTCGAGGTCCAAAAGGGTTAAAGTGCCTGCACGCAAAAGCCAAGGTGTTCCCAGTGTTGCGGAGAATCACTTTTTAAAATTGTTTTCTCAAATACTTTTATTACCGAGGATGTTAAGGCCATCGGGGCAACTACCCGCTGGCAACATGGAATAACTGAAGCACCCGTTTTTCACATTTTCTGGCATCCTGTGCTGGGAACATTGTGAAGATGGAGGGGGAAATGAAGCAGCGTGCAGAGGATCTCAATATCTTTCCTCTGATATTGTCAGGCCTCGGCCTTTTTTTCCCCGGGATTGATCTGCTCCAGCTCAGGAGAGCTGGAGGCTTTTTTTTTTTTAGATGATTCAGCACTGTTGTGGAGGCTTGGTACAGTAGCTAGCACCGGACAAGATTAACGTTTATGTCGAGGTCTCACTCAGCTGTTTGAGAATTACAGTTGAACTGGATTTGTACTTGATAAATGTTGTAACTTAGTGTTTATGACACGGAAAATTACATAATTCACGCATCAGGCCCGGCAGATATGCATTCAAGTATTTAGTTCTTAATCTATGAGAAATAGTAAATCAATACTGACTGATACTTTAAAATATCCTTAAATGATGGATAGCATGAATACAATTTATTGAAATCAATAAACAGATAACAGGATTTCATTTGGATAAACAGTTAAAGAATTTAATTATTTAAAAAAAAATGTACTGGCACATTTTCTAATATTATTTCAGCACTACTGCAGCTTCAAGCGCTTTGATCATGATTTATTATAATTTTTTTAATGAGTGAATGGCTGAGGAATTTACATGTACTATTATGATGAAAGGTTGAAATTGCAAAAATCCAAACTGGTGATTGTCAGTCTATAATGACACCTACAGGTCTGAATAGTCTCCTTCAGCTATATGCAGACAGTGACTGTGTTTAGATCCACAAAATATTCAGAGTTTTGCCCTTATTCCGAAAAAGACAATTCTCCTACTAAGCTGTTAACATGGCTAATGGCATTGAATTTTCATATTCCACTAATATTCCCGTTTACATGCAGCGGTTCATACTCTGATCAACATAAGCGGTGGCGGACTTGTTTGACCGTGTGAACACAGCCTTCCTCTTTCATCCCCTCGACCACCTTCTTTACAAGGTCGCCTTTGTGATTTTTGCGCATATCCAAAATCCTGTTGACATTCCAAGTCTTTCATAATGTTTAAAAGTAGGTGTGTTTCTCCTTCCGGGCGAAGAAATGTGGACTTTTCTTTTGGGCATACATCTCTGCAAACTGTCGGCTAGTTGGTTTGTCTACAACGCACAGAGCTGGACTTAAACAAGCAATAGGCCGTTTGTCGCAAACTGCCGTAAAAACCCCAACTGAGACGCACGCAGCCTGATGGAGACACCAGTGTCAATCTCAGCCATTTATCAGTTTTTTAGAGATACCAACGCTGTTATACTATTGGTTCACAAGTGGGAACTGAACGCCTGATATCTTCCAAACATGTCAGCAAAATATTCATTTGGGACCTGCCAAAATTTCTAAAATGATTAATTCACAATCATTGTAATTTATTTTAGGAAAAGCCGTACTTTTATTCGGCACCTTTCTAAAAACTCTGTGGATGTATTATTCTTTTAAAATGATTCATCGACATAAAAATGTTGTCAATATGACCTTTAATCAGAAAAAACCCCGTTCGGGATAAGGCGTAATTCAGAATATGCAAATGGAGTATGCTGTTTACATGACCTGTTTCAAATTCAAAATATTGTCATAATTGGAATAAAAGTGGCATATTATTGTGCATGTAAATGTAGTCAGTGAGCAGCAGTTAGAAAACAACCTCTCCTATTTGTTGTCTCTGACTTTCTGTTAAATTCGCCATCCAATCACTGCCCCGGAGTCCACACTAAGGTCTCTTTCTTCTTATCCCCCGCCGTTTTGTATGCAAAGGCCCTCAACACGCAGCATGTCTAATCCTTTGAGAAAAGAGGGTGAGAGCGCGGCCTTGTACGCTGCAAACAGAAAGATAAAGAGGAAGAACTGAGCGGCTCCCCGACAAAATAAGAATAGGCTTGTTTTTTTTTCTTTCTTCAATCTCATCAGCATCAGGAGAGAGCGAGGATATGGGGAGCGAAGTTGGGTAAAATGCGAGCGATGTGGACAGACAAGAACACGGGAACGAGCAAGAAGCTGCCGCTCGTTTTCCTGAATGCTGAACCGCGGATCTGAAATCAAATTATGAACACTAGGGAGATTTCGCCAGAGGGGATTCTGGGAGATGAGGAGAATGTGTGTGTCTATATTGTGTATGTATGTGGAGCTCAGTGTTTCATAGACACACCGATGCCCCTCGGCTAATAGAGGTACTGTACTTGTGATCTTATTTCTTTCATTCACTTCATACCTATCTTTCTCTCTGTCTGTCTGTCTGTCTGTCTCTCTCCCGCTCTCTGTGACCATGTATATATCCCTGAAGGCCCCCGAGTGGCAAGCTTAGCATCCATGGCGCAAGCCAGCACTTTGAAAAAGTGCAAAGCCGCAGACCAAAGCGGCTTAGAGAGACAGTGCACAGAGAGGCCTCACTGTGAGTCTCTTTTTTTTTTTTTTGCCACAATCACCCCTGCTTGCCCTGCTCTCATGCTCCCAGCAGACTGTGGTAGAAGATACCAGTGTGTGATCACACCTGACGGGAGGCAGGACAGGGCGCAGGTTGCCCCAGAGCTCTCCGGGAGTGCGACAAGCTCAGTGTTGATCTCTGGCTGCACTCAGCAGTATGACCGACCATGTCTCGGTGTATTCAAGGCTGCGCTGAAGGCTGCATGATGGGACTTCATTGACGTTTTAACAGACAAAATTGCCCAGACATGTCTAATTCTACTTTCAACCCATCTGTCTTCACCCTCACATTTGCTGGCACAGTGTTTGACGTTTCATGTTCATTAAGACTGATTTTCAGAACACTCATTAATTGTGTACGAGTGAAGACTTTTCTGGATATATTTCCCCAGCTATTTTTAGATGGCTCGACCCGATTCAGAGTTTCTAACAATTCCGGCTCATTATGTAATTGGATTTTATTATAATATTTTTTTATAGAGGAGTATCTTTCATGAGACAAAAGCCAGGGAACATAAACATTTTGGTGGAGCACAGTAAGACGTTTGGTAACACTTTCTTTGGCGCCCATGTCTATAATACATTATAAACATACTTATAGTGCATAATAATCTGCTTAAAGCATGTTATAGCTATAGTTATAAGCACTCATATATATTCATAATGTTTTATGACAATAATCATAACACACTACAAAGCATTTAATAAGGACTTATAAAGTCAAGAATCATAATACTTTGCTGGTCACTCACTGACATTTTTTTTGCAAGGATGATACTGTATTATAATTCCCATTATTGTAATACATTATAATATTTTAGTAATACATTATAATGTGATTATAAGTTACTCTAAGTGGTCATTGTTTGCTTAAAGTAAAGTAAAAAAATATTTTGAATAGATTTAATCATATTTTTCATTTTACTTAAAGTAAACACTTAATCACTTTATAATGCATTATAACAAGAATATAATGTATTACAGCAATGGCAATTATAATACACTACAACCCAGTCTCACAGGAAGTTGTATAAATACTATGACATTAAACGGACATTCTGCGTGTCATGAGTACACATTTTAGCGTTTTGCCGTGTCATTTGTACACCGCTTTTCGCGTGTCATTTGTACGCCGTCCAATGTCTGCAGTTAGGTTTTGGCAAGAAAACCACTAACTTAGGTTCAGACAAGAAAACTTAAAGTAAGGGAAAATGTTATGGTTGGGCTTAAAATAAGTAAGTAAACTAAGTAAAACACGTACGGAAACCACTACGGAAATCACGTCACAAACGTCAACAAAAACATGACAATCGTCATGTGTCAAACGTCTCTAATGTAATTCAAAAAACAAAACACCGGTCGCATTTATACGTTGGTGCATTTACATTGTAGTCAGTGCATGATTCGTGGCGTACAAATGACACGCGGAAATCAAGAAAGACGCACTCATTTCATGCTTAACGCTTTGTGAATTACTGTGGCATTTATACACCTTTTCATGCAAAAAGGCTGGTCAACAACACACACAGAGGGAGAGCGACTTCATTCTCTGCTCAGGTAGACATTACTCCTCTACATCTTTACATTGCAAATAGTTGTCTGCTGCTATATTAACGCTTTGGATATCTTATAGAGCGGCTTCAAGTCCCGAGCCCATGATCAAAGGAGCTTCTTTTCAGTTCAGGCCGACCGATTTCCATTTTCACTATTCTCTGATAGTTATTGTTTCTTTCAGCTGAATCGCATAAAACGCTTTGAGCGCTACACACATGCAGGGTAGCAGCCCACTCTGTCTGGTCTCTCGCAGTGGGTGGCCTAATTTTTATTTTTTTACATCATATTCACTCTTGCACCACCTCGGGTAACAGGAATCAAACTTTTTGTGAGACAAACAGACGTATAAACTTGGAGCTGAAGTGAGAGTCCTGCCTGAAGTGATGCCCAGTTCGTACAGAGGTAGTGACGATGGAAATGTGCGGCTCCGGAGGGGTTGCAGGTAAAGTTGCCCCGTGGAAACGTTTTTTATGCTGTGGCCGAGTGGGAGCATGCAAGATTAAACTCTAGTATCCGCGCTTCCTCAAGGCTGCCATCAAGGCCCTTCTGTTGGACAGCGCGAGGAACAGCTGTTACCTCATCAAAGCCTACCTTTCTAGATTATCTCGGTACTTCTGGGTGCATGTGTGTGTGTCCAGGAGGTGGGTGTATACGCTACCCTGTCTTCTTCTACTCGATTCTTTGTTTTATTGGCAATACACCTCCTTATGCCCGCAGTCTCCCAGCTGACAGGATGCTCACACTTTTTTGGTTTCTGACTTGTGCACTGAACCCCTGCAGCACTTTTTTGTTTGGACTGCACAGGAGTCCAAGAGTTATTGAGATGAATCAGAAAAGTCTGCGTGAGTCAACCTGAAGACGTGTGCGTCACAGCGTTTGTAGGCGTCCTGAGGTGCACTTGTGTGTGCGAGTGGGCGGATGCGTGGGAGTATATTTGCCAGTTTCGTGCTCCGCTCTGGGATGTTCTTTGTTTCATACCAGCGAAAAGTGTGAAGTATTACTTCGAGGTAAAAGGGCCCAAAGGTCCCCGCTGATAAGGAGGCTCGAGACAGACCTTTAGTTGAAGCTCCTCAACAAGCAAGTGTAATTTTGCACGGATGAGAAAATGTGATCAAGCGAATGCCTCTCGCTAAAACCCAGGCTTTATGTTTTTAATCATGTCAAACCAAAAGATATTATGTTTCCTGAATACGCGGATGGCATTTCTCCATCGCCTAAGACAGAAGAAGCATGATTCAGGCTTTTATTGGTATTTAAATAGCATCGGTAATATGGCTGCACTGGATGTATTTCAGATATGCTAGAGTGTGAATCATCAGCTCTACATTGAGAGGTAGGGACGGGGACTCTCAGCGGCATCTCTCAAATTCTGATTAACCCAAGGTCAGGTTAGCCAAACATTTGCATCAACTCCGCAAAACCTCATCAATAATTCCATAGCACAGCTTATCTGTCTGGGTTTTTCTATTATGCAAGCCTTTTTTCCTCGGATAACTTAATCTGATTCCCAGCATTTGGTTTGGTTAAACATTCTCTTTTCTGTCTCCACCTGGCCCTTCGGCTCATTATACAGTTAAATGAATGCAAATGATGGTAGTTTAGGCATGATAGTCGTTCCTCTGTTGTAAAGATTCCAAACGACTGGGCCGGAGCGCCTCAGCATTCTTCAGTTTGCGAGATCAAAACTAAGCAAATAGCAGCGAGTCGTGACACCGCGCTCCTCCGCGACGGATTATTAAATGTTTTCTCACATTTATTGACAACAGACGTTTCTCTAATAGGCACTGTTCGGCTCTGCGTCGGCGTAACTGTCGCCTCAACAGGTGAGGCTTCCACTCGACACCTCTCGCAGGATTGCGGGCCAACCCTCGGCAGCGAGCGGAGCTCCGGGATGAATTCGGCGGAGCGTGCAAAATGTCAAGCCACTGCGAGATAAAAAAGAAGACGATTCATCGCACGTCACATTCTACCAGGCGGTCTTGTTGCTTTGCAGTAACGGATAAAGATCAAACTCATAAATATTATCTCTTCTGGGACTGATGAAAAACAAACAGCCAATTAAAATCCAGCTTGCCTCCGCTGGTTCTTCACTCTCACTTTTCCCCCTCTTCTTGTTCTGTCATTCTGTGCAAGGTGCAGCAGAGTTTGCAGAACGAAGCTGCAAAGGCATCTACTGTATATTTTTTAATGATGAGGACCCAGGCAGGTAGCCTTGTCTGCCAAAGCCATTCCTTTATGAATACCAAACCCGGTTTGCTTCACAGCATCTCCCTCTTTTTTTTTTTTTTTTTCAACGGTTTATTTAAATAAACCTGACATGCTCTCATCTATCTGGTTTTTGTTCATATAATTTTGACTTTTAAATGTCATGGGTTAGGTTGGGACGTGTTTACTCGTCTCAGCCCGAGCTCTGCTTCCTGGAAACACTGATGATGGCAGAATAGGACACGAAGCGCAAGGAATCTGCCATCCCCCCGCCGTTGTACCTCACTTTGAAAGGTGCACAGGGAAAGTGGAAGCTGACATGTTGCTGTCACTGACACGAAGTGATGTCTTTGCAGATCAGCCGCGCAGTCACGCTCGTGTTGTGACCGCTCAGGTTTGAATGCTCAAACACCGGGAATCGCTGACAAAAAGGCTATTTGAACATTGGCTCAACATAAGTCGGAGTTATAAAAAGCAGCGTGGCATCTGGGCTACAGTCGGCAAGAGAGGGAGCCCAAATCAAATCCTGTGCACAGCCGTAACCCTTCCTTTTTGTGGATTTCTCTCCCCTGTGCCCATGCAGATTAACTGGACTGGTTTTCGGCTATAAAGACATCTGTGACCTAAATGCAATGCACGATTCCAAACGAAAAAGAAATGAGCATTTAAGTTCAAACACTTCTAGAATTGAGTAGTAACACCTCAGATCACCCGGGTTGTTTTGTCTTCCCTTTGATGAATAAATATCTGTAGCGAAATCTATTTTTAAGTCCTCCTCTGTATTTGAACAACACACGGAACCTTAATTTCCCGCAACGATCTCTGTATTTCTCACTGTGTATGATTCTGAAATAAACATCACAACCTCCCCAAGTTTTGCACAAATAGTCTCTCTCTCTCTTTCACTCAGTCGCACATACACAAACAGCGAGTGTCAGAAGGCAGAGCCCAATTACTATCTTTTCAACATGCTGCAGATATTGCTTTCTGAAGACTGAACACAGCCCATTAAGTTTCATTAAATGAGCCCAAAATCAAATGCAGTTCAGCGTTGTTTATGTTCCTCCCACAAATCGAATTGGAATTGACAATGGCACAAATTATAGATTAATTTCCGAAAGCCATTAATGGTTAGCTTTGCGCAATTAAATTGCATTGATTAATTTTAAGGGTGAGTTTTTGGCAGTTATAAGTTTGAGAGAAACGAAAAACACCTTGATTAAAGTTTAAAAAGGCTTCAGTCAAGGTTAAAGAAGAAAAATCCAATCAAATATTTATGTCTCCCTCACATACTGTGATTGTGGCAGGAATACATTATTTTCATCATTTTTCCATGGTGCAATCACATATTTGCTTTTATCTCACAAGATTTCAGAACAGCTGGCTCAGAACTGTCAAGAGTAAGTGCGCTTTTTTTTTGAGGAAAGTGAACAGACCTCAGCTGTCCACCACAATTATCCATTGTGTTGCAAAAATCCATGAGTCCTCAGTTATGGTAACTACGGTAGGTCAAGGTTGAACCAGGAAGTAGCTCTGCAATGCAGTGAATGTTCACGGTCTTGTCTTAAGGTTAGGCATTGATGTTGAATGGTTAAGGTTAGGATAGGTCGCCGGGCAGCGGGTGTTGCGAGAGTTTTCACACTTTTTTGCCACTTGGGTATTACCTTCTAGACATGACCAGTGTTCACCATGGACAACGTATTCTCATACAATGGTGTGTATGATATCTTACGAAAAAATTATTCCTCCTTTTGCATTTGTTTTCCAACGAATGTCCAGCAACATGTGCCAATTTCCACTTGTTACATGTCAAGTCAATTTTATTTGTATAGCCAAAAATCACAAATCACAAATTTGCCTCAGGGGGCTTTACAATCTGTTCAGGATACGCCACCTTCTGTTCTTTACAGTACGACCCTCTCATCGGATAAGGAAAATAACTCCCGAAAAACCTAAAAAAATGGAAGAAACCTCATGCATATATTCATGCATACACTCTTTTCAAAATAAACCCAAGATGGCGTATATTCATTCCAGTGAGAATTGGTCGCCTGGCGCATACGGCAAAAACTTTTTCTAGCATCCGGATTTACTTTCAGGGTATGCGGCCTGCTGAATATGTGCAGTAGTTTTTCTCCCACTGGCCCCACCCATGAGATCCTGCTCGGCCCATAGACTTTACATTGTGGTGATGTCACAGATTTTTAAAATGCTGTTCTCGGCTCGAGAAACGTTTTACAAATATGAAACCTCCATGGATCAAAATTTCATAATAAAAAGAGTCATAATTGACCTTGTTTGCAGTTCGAGGTTTCCTGTCAACAGTTTTACAGATGTCTCTTTTACATTGGTGGTCTATGGGGAAATGCTTTTTGGGCTGAAGGGGGATTTTTTTCTGCAATACCACTAGTGGCCACTGGAAAAAAATTGGACACAAGGCTGAGCAGCAGTTCTTATTATACATCCATGATAATCAATCAAATAAAATCTCATTATCTTATCTTTTCCCATGTCATTAATATGATTAATTTCCATATAATTATTACCAGACAGGAATAATCCCTAAAACTACAAACTAACCAAATTCTCCTTAGAGAAACCATTCAAACAATAAAATCACCACATGCATGGTAATACATGCAGCCCTTCAAATCTGTCTTTTGATGATGTTAATCCACAATTGGAGGACTATCAAGCTTTTGAGTGAGGACAGCAGTGTATCTGGGGTAAAACCAGATGATCTAAAAGCTTCTTCTATTGTTTTTTTTGGAATTGAACTAAATAAGTATGTTCCTCAATAAAGTCAATGTAAGTGATTGTGAAAGCTCTCCGTGATCATTTGTGCTGACTACTGCTTGTGTCAATAAAGAGAGCAAACCTTTCGGCCTCTGAAGCTCTTTTCATCCTCAGTCAGTCCAGCAGCTAAATTATGCCAAAGCATTTTCTGTCTGCTTCAAGGCGAGAGCCCTGATTGCCTCATCACTGCCAGCCAACACTCCTCGCCAAGTACAGCCCTTATCTGAAACACTTGCCAATCAATCATAGGCACAAACTTTCCCAACTGATGTAATGGATGCTGGAAACCCACGGAGCGCATCCAGATTGTTTCAGAATTCAAAGCGGCTTCACTGATCTCCATTTCAGGCGCCGCGCTTCTTGTCGCAGACTTGCCATTTCCTCGAAGCCTTCCCTGTCGACACATCTATCTGCCGCCTGGCAGACACGTCCTGCCATTCGGCCTAATGACCATCTGCATGCGTCGTGGTCCTTTGAGGTGGTAGCAGCCTCGCTCTTTTGCTATGAGTTTTGTCCTTTACTGGGAAAAAATAACATAGTCTTACGTATCTTCGTGTAGTCAGTAGATTTTAAATGAGCACAACTCTAAGGCAGACGGATTAGGCTGCAATTGGATGTTAACTCAGCCAGCACTCCTAAATGCAACTATTTCCTGAGTGTTGGAAATGGCGCTCTTGTTTGTTGAGGCGCCCCCTTTTCATTAGATGCCAGTCGTGTTAGAGCTTCTCATTTATGAGCTCCTGGTTTTGCAGTGTGGATAAGGGCCTCGGGGCAGAAACAGAACTACAACAAACACCTGAGCTTGGAATACACAAATACAGACGCAGCCAAGCACGTTCTCTCTAACTTATGCATTGTTTATTCCATAAAAAATAGGGCTCTGTCTGTCCCATTATGCAAACCGGTCATGTTTTTTTGAGGCGTTCTCAGCTATCTTCCCCCATCAAACTCTCCTTCTCCTTTTCCAAGCTTGTCAACTCTGGTTAAGCAATGTGTCAGGAATGAATAGACAGAGGCCGATTAGTTTGCCTCCTCTCTTCCTCACTGCCCCATGCAATCATCCCCCTTGCTATCTCTAACATCTCCGATGACAGATTGATTGCTCGCAGCATTTCCTGTCCTCATTGGATTCCCTTTACCCCTCTCCCACTCCTCCCTTTGACTTCGTCTTTTGGCGGTTGAGTGCCATGTGTGTTCACCATCCAGAAGGTTGCGCCCGTGAAGTGAAGGGTGTGAGAAACATGTCCCAGCAGGTTGTTGTAGGATCTTTTTTTTTTCCAGCTTTTCCCCAGTGAGCTCATTTGAGGTGAGATTTTGAGGAGTAGAATGAGTTCAGCATCCTTCACTGTTCTCCTTCTTTTTGCTCTCTTTCATTGTTAATACTCCAGTCTCTTGATAGCATCCTTAGCTCTGAAGTTATCACTGACAGGGCTCATCATGTACCAGATGGAGTTTAGAAACAAAGTAGAGAACTTCAAGAATGTTGAGAAGGTGAGAAAAAAAAGTTTAACACAGGTAGTATTGAAACTTCTCCAGTCAAACGATGCCTGCATACATCCCTTTTTGTACCCAGATCTAGAAAATATTAATGTTTGTATGGTTTTGCACGCAGCCAATTGCCGCAAGCGTTCTTCAATTTAATGCAAAAAAAAGAAAAGACTGATAAAAAAAGGTACTGGTATTGGTACTGGAATCAGAATTTTTTTCAATGATACCCAGCCATAATGTCCATAAATGGTATTGACTCCACATTTCACAAGTGACACCAGAAGTTACAGTCACAAAAGGTTGCCAAGGGCGATGAAACCTCAGTAGGAAGCTCAAGAGTATTTCTTAGGCATTACTGTGGTATGATACTACCTTTTAAGCAAAATCAGACCAATTGAAACAAGAATTTTGCCCTAGGAAGACTTAACTAATGTGTTTCTCTGCATATTTTGCTGCACACAGTGTCAATATGGTCAAAACAAACGAGCTTGTACAACGCTTTTTCCAATCCCGCCAGAAGGCAAATGTGTTTATAGCTGAATGGCCACACTCGAAGGGTGCTTGCCGGAAAGTTACAGAAACTCAGACCCATCCAATGCCGACGTTGAAAAGCTCTGAGGGGAGTGAGTTTCAGGCGCTGTTTGACCATCTGATAAGCACTTTGGTTGAGGCATACTGACACCTTGACAGTGGCATAGTAGTGGGACTCAACTGCTTGGTGTTCTTTTGCCATTCTAAAAGTGCTTTCACAACCAACCTGTCTGGTGGAGTTCAAGCAACTTCTGATGCGTTTACCCAGGTGGTTTAGGCTGGTGTGAACGCTGTCAGTTGAACTAAACAACAGAACTGAGATCATCTGAAAATGTGGTGTGTTTAAATGTGTGTGCTTGAGAAAGCTTGAAGCTAAACTTCAATTGAATCCATATGCTGATTGTGAACTGCTCTGGAAATGATCGTAGAACAAGCAATCTGTATAAGTGGTGCATAGGTCCATATACTGTAAATGCAAGTTAATTTGGTAACCATAGTTACATGTATGCACATCAACTCATGAGTGCTGGGATTATTTCCTGATACATCAGAAGGTACAAGGAACATAAATACACTCTCTCAGTCACTGCAATGTTATTTCTTCATGTAGTTCCTGATTATTCAAGATGAAAGTCACTAAAACGATGAGATGCACCAGGCTTTCCACTAATTCTAATGTAAACCCAAACACGGTCAGAGCAACAGACATAAAGTCGGCTTATGGATGTGTATTCTGAAAAGACACTGCATGCATGTAATGAGCGAGAACTGTACATTTCCTGTGAATGTGGAAGTTTATTTTGAAAATACACTGTATGCATGTAAAAAGCAGAAACTGCATGTTTCCTGTGAACACGGAAGTTTATTTTGAAAAGACACTGTATGCATGTTAAAAGTGGAAACTGAATGTTTCCTGTGAACACGGAAGTTTATTTTGAAAAGACAATATGCATGTAACAAGCAGGAAATGTACATTTCCAGTTAATATGGAAGTTTATTTTGGAAAGACAATGTATGCATGTAAAAAGCAGAAACTGCATGTTTCCTGTGAACAAGGAAGTATATTTGAAAAGACATTATGCATTTAAAAAGCGGAAACTGAATGTTTCCTGTGATCACGGACGTTTATTTTGAAAAGACACTGTGTGTAAGAAGCGGAAACTGACGCGCCGTCCCTGACACGCCATCCCTGACACGCCCAAAACTGATGCTAGAGGGGTACCTAGTGTTGTCCAATTAGTTACTTGTTAGTCCACGACTTCATGTTTTCTGGTCTTTGTTTGAAAAGACAGTATGAACATGAACCAGACCAGAACTAAAAGGCAACAATTTATCTTTTCTTTTTAGCTATGGATCAAATGAACATAACTATAAGAGTGAAAGCAGAAGACATTACATAATGTGTTTTTGTTGTGTTTTATCCCCACAGCAGAATCTATCTGAACATTATTTAAACTGCGTTGTATTATTGCAGTAGACAAGATACAGAAAACGCATACTACCCCAATCATCCCTTACACAAGCACCGCATGGTGTTAGCATAACGGTGACACATTTTCCTCCAAAGTGAAAGTCAGAAAAATCAACAGCAGAGGGATGCGCTCAGCGGTCGGTCCACTGATGAGTAAGGCCTGTTTGCATTAGCATGTCCACGCTCTCTTTTACACATCGCTTCTCATCTGGCAAGGCCAAAGCTCCCATTAACTGTGTTACTGAAGCATGAGAGCGCAGGTGGCCACCTGCTGCATAGATATGCACCGGCACCTTTGAGAGGAGCCCTGAAAATCCCTGTCAAAAGGAATCTGGGACCCCGTGCTCGGTGAGGCCAGCGAGACGGCCCCAGCACGGATAATGAGCAGCAGGGCTCTGTGTTTTCACCAGCTACTGCCGTTGAACGGTTTCATTTGATGATCAATAAGTCAGTCAATTAGTCAACTTACCCGTGAATTACTATTTGCACGTGCACACGGCGATACGTGTGTGTGCCTGTCAAATACTGAACAATCACAAACACAAGGGTCATTTTAATTAAACATGGAAATTGCAACAGCTTCCTGCTCCCCTCCTGTTCCTCCCCCACCTCTTCATCGATGTCTGTTTTTGTCCTCGTTACAGTGGAGCCCGCCGCCATTGACGTGCAAATTGGCTCCATCTCGATCATCTCTCCCTTGTTGTGTTCCTTCCCCACCGCTCATTAAATCGCAGTGTGCTCGACGGGAGAAAAACATATACAAGGACTCCAATAGTGTGCTAATGTTTCCTCATCAAGTGTCATTAATCACACTTTGAGAGCGCTAAGCGACAAAGTTTAGCAGCTTCAGTGTACTTATGGGTCAAGTGTGCTTTGACAAAATGCCTGACAGGTTGATTTAGGTTGATTGTTAACCCTTCGGGGTGCTGGTAATTATCAGACGCTACTAATTCTTTACGCATCAGGGACTGAAAGCTGTGTTCTGCACAGAGGTTGTGAATAATAGAATAAAGTGTTGCATTGTACATTATGGCCCAATGTAAGTGTAATCACGGATTCGTAAATATAGAGTATTAGCGTGCAAGTCAGCAGAAAGCAGAGATGCATGCAAATACCTGGCGGCATTAAAAACCCATCATACTTATTGCCCCATGAACATTATTTTCATTGAAGCTGCAGACATAAGGGATTCTTTACCTTGCTATCTTTTTAATAATGCCATACATTCCCTGTGTGAGTTTTCTTTCTTTTTTTTGCCGTTCTAAGGTTATTTAGTTTCATTAGTGCTGCACAATGAGCAACATCCTGAAGATTTCCATAAAATGTCTAATTATGTCTCCCTTGTGGGATGTTAGCTGGGATATCATTTCATGTTTAGTGCAATTGTAGCTCGTCATTACTTTTGTGCGGCGTGGTGTGTGTGTGTGTGTGTGTGTGTGTGTGTGTGTGTGTGATGCAGATTTTTACTGTCCTGAAAAAAAAAAAACGAGCAGGCAACACAAGTCCATATTTGATTTTTATCAATTTCTCCGGGGTCAAATAAATATCTGCTCCCGTTAAAATACGACAACAGCAAACACGCCGCAGAGCTGATTATGCAAACTGATACAAAAATCACATTCATAATATTCATGAGATTATGGTGATTTTCTACAAATGTTCAACTCGTCATCGACTATAGACGGAAAATTATGTTGACCTTTGAATCGGCTCAATATGCGACAGCATAACAGCATCGCTTAATGGAAGTCGGGCACAATGTGTCTTTTTTATTATTCATTTATTTATTGACATGGCATTTTGATTAAATTCATTACACCGTTGCTACTTTTTTGTTGTGCAGGACGGTAGCCAACACAATTTGTACTTTGCTAGATGGGGTGGCTGTAGTCTAAAGATATAGAATAGCAGGCTTCTGGCTTCAATGTCCCTAGTTTTAATCCCTGATCAGCTCTTGTTATTGAATATCGATCATTTTTATTGTCCAGCTTTGACAGATGGAAGCTGCTTTTTCGGTGCAGCTACTGAAAAACGTGTGTCTACTTTGATTGCACTTTTGATTTATTCAGTTCAATTGTGCTCAATAATGTTTTAGCACTTTAAATAAAGAATTAAAGGGATAATGTTTCCCAGAGTTCCTCTTTCTGTCAAATAGATGAAGCAGGGTATGCAGTGCTACAAATCTGCTGAAGAGTTTTATTAGACTGGGCTTCAGTGGAGTTTAATTTGAATCATCTAAATGCTGTTTTAGAGACTTTTTCCACCTTTACTGCAAACAATAAGAGGGAGAAACACTGAATAATTTTTCGGGGCATGAAACACACATCGGTCAAACTTTAAACCCTGGACCAACTGGGAAAATCGGGCAAACTGAATCATTAAGTCTTGGCAGTGGTTGGGTGCTTAGCAGTGTTGGCTTCAAGCATGAAGGACTCGGGTTAAATTCCTGGAGCTGAACTTTCTTTTTGTATATTGCATGTTCTCTCATGGTTGGGTTGAGTTTTAGGCATCAGTCCAAAACATGCAGCTCAGGTGGACTGGGAAATCAAACTGTGTTGCATCACAAATTCTCATTCCCAACTTTCAAATATGAGTGGCCCCACGCTTCAAACTACGATGCTCTAGGTGACCCTCTAGCATCAGTTTTGGACGTGTCAGGGACGGCGTGTCAATATATGATCATAGTGTCTTTTCAAAATAAACTCTCAACGTAGGTTTACTTTAGTTTTTAGGTTTACTTACGCAACAGAACAATTTGTTTAGGCGTTAAGTTACATATCAAAAGTAAGGTAAGATAAGTCAACATTGACTTTGTTTCACACGGGACATGAACAGCGGTCTACTGGGTGAAAGTCGTAGGTACACCTTTAGCGTCAGTTTTGGACTAGCGAGTTCCTAATGAGTCACGTGACTACTGAGGGACTAACAACTCACATGACTAGCGAGTTCCTAACGAGTTCCTGATGAGTCACGTGACCACCGAGTGACTAACAACTCACGTGACTAGCAAGTTCCTAACAAGTTCCTCACAAGTTCCTAATGAGTCATGACTACCGAGTGACTAACAACCCACGTGACTCACATGCATGAATGACTAATGACTCGTGACTACCGAGTGACTAGCGACTCACGTGACTAACGACTGATTAACGCCTGACGTGACTACCAATGACTAGCGACTCATGTGACTCACTTGACTAACAACTGATGTGACTAAAAAAGTCAACGTTGACTTTTAGTTTCACACGGGACACAAACGACGATCTCCTGGTTGAAAGTCCTGTGTTTGTTTGACCCACACCCGAACTAAGTGGATTATTGCGCACTTCATACTACATCAGTTTTTCTGACCATCTAATAATAACATGGGTGGGTTTACATTAGAGTTCGCTGAAAGCCCAGTGCCTTGCATACAGAAACTAAAGGGTGCTTCAGTGCGTCGGTATCAGACGCCGAGGGGGAATGACCAATTGTATTTGTTGATTTGAAAGCGAGAACTGGTTGGATGCATCTGTGTTTTTGAGGAACTAAATCCCTAACTTGATAATAAACACAGCCTCGAACACATCTTTCAGGTAACTGCACAAATATGCATCCACTTGATGCCGATTTTGCTATCAAAAGGTGATTGTATAACGAGTTGGTAGCGATGCTGCGTGCTAGTTTAAGTACACACCCTTCTTGACTTCCTTGACTCGCTCAAGTGTAAACCCACTCATAAATCTTTTAAAACCAAATAAAGGAAGCCTTGTAATGTTAAATGTTAATTATGCATTAAGATCAGCAAGGGGGCGTCATTTATATTTCTAGCCGTGTGTCAGCTATTCCTTATATGAAGATGCATGACTCTGCAGGCTGCCACTAATTGCTGCTGCACCAGAGACCTTTCAGTTTCTCTCCGTCTCTCACTGGATCTCTTCTCGATATTCTTTGTATTTTCTATCTCGTTAAATCACACACGGACATGCCTCTGTCCTGTGCAATGCACAACCAGAGGTGCAGTAGTAATTTTCACACAGCCTTCCCCTGATTCATCTCCGTTCTCTGACAATGTTAATCTTATTTTATAGTAGCTGTCAGTCTATTTTATTAACATTATTTAATATCCAGCTATGTGCCAGCGCGGTTTGCATATAGCCGCATGACCATTAAACATTGTTCTGGCTGCTTTAATCAACATCAGACTCCTGAGGAGGTACTCTCTTTTTTCTTTTAGTTAAAGCATTTATGCAAAATGCATGGTAATGGAATTACACAGAAATTGAATAAAAAATCTTTAAATGAAATAAAGTAAATACACGAAATGTGGAATAAATGTACGTACAAACGCCAATATAAAACAATCTATGATGTAAATTGCATTTTATTAACCTGCAGCTGTATTATACAGCCTTTGGACTTACAAGCCAGACGCAAGATTTATTCGGTAGCCCACATAAATGATTGATCGTATAACTTCTTTGCATGATATAATAAACATGAAAAGTGATTGAATAATAGACTAGGTCGCATTCATTTCCAGCTGAAACACTAAATGAGTGAACATATAAAACTGTCAGGGACTCTGGGGGAATTTACCTTTAGAAAATAAGCACAATTCGAGAAACCTGAAGGACATTAGGCGTCAGATGTTGGATATAATAAAGACGATGGGTGAAAATATGTAGCTCTGCAACAACGGGGATTCATGCTTTGCTTCTAATGGGTCATTTTCAAAGAGAGCGTTCATTGCTGTCATTCTTCCTACCTTATTCTTTTCTCAGGTCATGGGAGGGTTACCAAATCCCAGCATGCATTAGTTCAGAAGGCTTGGCAATGTTCTGGATAAACTCATCAAAGCGCGAGCACATAAGTTCTTTCTATATCTGCGCCCAGCACCTACACTGTATAAGTAGTACTTATGCCCCTCTATGCGCCAATGGGCAGAAAGCGATTGCACCGTTGACCAACAAAAACCTGGTCTTAAAGGACCAGTGTGTAATATTTAGGGGGATCTATTGGCAGAAATGGCATATAATATTAATACGTATGTTTTATTGAGTGTATAATCACCTGAAAATAAGAATTGTGTTTTCGTTACCTTAGAACATGCCGTGCATGGTCTCCACGGAGTCCGCCATGTTCCACTGCCATGTTTCTACAGTAGCCCAGAACCGACAAACCAAAATGTTCCTGCTTTTGCCAGAGTCGATTACGTTACTCGCTGCCGTTGTCGCCGCTCTCTCTCTTGTGCTTCACCATTCACTGCTCACCTCTGCTCCAAATAACCTACGCTACTCCTACAACAAATGGCTCTAGAGAGGGCCATTCGCTTTTTCGCATCGGCCACTGTAGTTCTTCTACACGCTTGGCACACGGGAAAGGCTTCAGTTGGTTGCAATCTGCAACCTTACCGCTAGATATCGCCAGATCCTGCACACTGCACACCTTTAAAATGAGTTGTGGTCAGGTGCATTGTTGGCACATTTTTGTGTGGAGGCAGCAGAAAGCAATTGCGCTATTGACCAACAAAATCCTGGTCGAATGTCAATGGTGCAGTATTTTCCTGCTATTTGTAGGGTGCATTATTCACATAGTAAAATGCTCCTACATAAGCAGTTTCAAAATGAAAGTTGACAAACACACTTATTTCCTGCATTCTGGTGAATTGTTATATTTTTATATTTTAAAATGTCTCCTCAAAATGAGGAAGAGACACAATCCAGTCCTCTTTTTGAGCACAAATACTTTCCAAATATCAGCTGAATACAATATTTAAGCTGGAGGAATGATTACAACAACAAGCAAAAAGTGTTTCAATGTTCCTAATGGCAGAAAAATTGTGAACCTATCCTGTAAGTTCTTGTAACATTGTTGGAGTTTCCGCTGGCCCTGCAGAGGTCATGGATGACTTCATACAGCACATCTCTGAATATTACAATCTTTTTTGCAATTATAATTTGAGTTATTTTCTCTATCAGCTCATGGAGATTGAAAAGAATTGTGTGAGAAGCCAAACTCAGTTTGCACACTGAATACAACCCCTCTACGGCCATAGACACTAAGTCCTCTTCGAGCACACTGAAAGCTATCAGGTCAGAAATAGGACGATCTCGGAGAGGATCAATCTGCGGCGGGGGGACTTAATTTTGTGCCGTTCCAAATGTGCCCTTCGAGACGGAGCACAAGAGTCGCTGAGAAAATGAGACAAGACGACATGAAAGCAGAAAATTGCCTGTGTGATAAAGAAAATATGAGGGAGAGAAATAGGGAGGGGGAGGAGAAAGAGGGGCTGTTAAAGCATGAGAGCAGAAACAAGGAGTCGAAAATAGGGAGTTGTGTTCTTTGCCGTTATTTATCCCAGTGCACTCCAAAATGAATAAGTCCTGCCTCATCACGCCATCTGCTGTAATGTGTTTCCCTGTTCTCCTCCTCAAATAACTACTCCTCTCCGTACACACACATACAGATAGTGTGTGCTAAAAGTGACAAAACCAGGCTGCCAGCATCCTAAAAAAAGGAGGCTTTGTCAGGCATCATGCTTGGGCTGCCATGTGAAAATGTTTGGCGTTCCACAGCTTCTTAGTAAATCTTCCCCATTCTTCGCCTTCCGTGATTTGGTAACACCATTACAAGTGGGATCAACAAGTTCCCAGGTTGACATTATTAGGATGTGTGCCCTGCCCCTGGGCACACGGGGGCCAGGAAAGCCAAGAGGAACATCCCGTGAACAAGACTTTCCTCTGCTCTCTCCAACTTACTGCTTCACTGGGCTCCCAATGAACCCGAGCACGAGGCTCGCAAATACATGTGCTCCACGCGTGCACAACAAGGCAAAACCTAACTGTGCGTCATTGGAAGGTGTAAGGAAACAACGGCGGATACTTCATCAGCAGTGCATTTGTCATACATGAGAATATTTGTGCGGAAATGTTTTCCACGTAGCTGAAGGCTGTAATCGTATAGGTTTGCTGCTCATAAAGGCAGCGTGAAGTTAATTGAATATCTAAATTAGGGCTGTCAATCAATTAAAATTTGTCACATTATTGTCCATAGTTAATTGTAATTAATTGCAAATTAATTGCAAATGTGTTATCTGTTCAAAATGTCCCTTAAAGGGAGATTTATTAAGTATTTAATACTCTTATCAACATAGGAGTGGGCAAATATGCTTGCTTTATGCAAATGCATGTATAGAGGTACTGCATTTAGCATAGAAAATATGCTCAAATCATAAGATGGCAAACTCAAGCCCAACAGGTGTTCACAACTTTAGGTTTCGCTTTCACTTTAACAACGTAGTAGGCGAAGCAGGCCCCTACTGACCCACATCTATGAGGCTTATAACAACTGACAACGCACATTTAATGAGCTGATAACAGTCAAATCAGGTTCACAAGAGTAAACTGTGTCATTTTTTTTAAATGCATCTTCACTGCCGTTTAGCAGGAAGTTTGTGTTTCACTCTTGGAAGTTCCGGTTATTTTCAACCTGGACTTTTTATTCCGTCACTCATTGATTCTGTTAAAAAATTCAATAGATGTCTGTGGAGCTCGATGCAGCTTTACTTTGCCTTTTTCAGCAGTTGGACCCGAAAAAGGGATTAAAACACGTCCTTCCAACAAAATAACAATCACAGAAGAATAAGTCCTGGCTTCAACCGATTTTCAATTATCCATTGCCTGAAGCGGTAGCGCAGTATTGGATATGTTATTTCAACAAGCGCGAGCTGAACAACTCCATGCCCCCCATGTTGCATTCCCTGCATGTTTTGTATTCCGTAAATACAAGCTGCTGGCTGGGGGGACTGAGGTAATAACAAGTAGAGGGTGGTTTTGTAAACTCTGATATCTGCCACCTGAGTAACAAATTCAAGGAAGCGTGACACAAGCAATAAACACAGCAGCTAATCCTCTTGTCAATGGTCCATGGTATTCAATTATTTTAATTAGTGAATAATTAATTAGAATGACAAGTTATACTCACACTAATACAACATAACACTGTTCTAACTGTAACACTGACAATTATTCAGTCAAAGCTAAGAAATGTTTATGAGGACGCGCTTTAAGCTTTGGAAGCTTTTAGCTTCCATAGCAGACCACAATGTTTTCAGTCGCACGTTACATGCTGGGAATATTTAGTTGCATTTCACAAGTTTACTTAAGGGTGGGTATATTAAAAAAATAAAAAATAAAATGTGAGTGCATAAAACTAACTAACAAACCCTGCTGTGCAGAAAAGTGAACATCAAAGTTAAAAGCTCCCTGTGGAGTTTTTGATCTCCATTAGTGCTATAAAGCAAAGTTTTAGGAAGTGGGTCCCCGTTTTGTTTTTCATTATAAAGCCATAAAGCCTGTTGGTACATGCAATTAAAAATGAAAACATTTTTTAAATTTGTGCACGGACAACCTCACGGGGGTGTTTTCATGTATATTTACATCCTCTTGCGTTTTTCCTTCTCCTTTCCTTTCTTGCGTCAACCTGCGGTTGCTGCTTGGATTCGGTTCCGAAAAGTGAAGCCAATGCTGAAGTGCCTTAAACTTGCATTCTTTCTAACAACCAGCAGGGGGCGACTCCTCTGGTTGCTGATTGTATAGAAGTCTATGAGAAAATGACCCTACTTCTCACTTGATTTATTACCTCAGTAAACATTGTAAACATGAGTTTATGGTTTCAATCGCTAGTTTCCAGTCTTCTTCAATACAGCGTGATGTTCATTTAGTAAATTATGGTCCCATTTAGAGTCAAATGACCATAAAGCAGGGGATGCTTTAGGGCGTGGCTACCTTGTGATTGACAGGTCGCTACCACGGCGTTGTCCTGTCTGGGAGTTGTCCGTGTTTTTCGTCTTAGAACTTTGACCCTTTCACAGTGTGTTTTCAGTTTGTGGAAGTTAATTGTAACATAAATTCTGTAAAAACATTGCAAATCTTATTCAGCATTCGGTTGTGCTTAGCTCCACCCTCTCGTGTCACTTCTGGCTCCAAAATTAAAACAAGATGGCGACGGCCAAAAACCAATGACATAGTGTGACATAAAAAGTTATAAGAAAATAATAGTGAGTAATAAAACAGTATAGTAAATTCATCCAAGATGGTGACGACCAAAAACCACGATGGTGACGAAGATGATGCTAAACTTGAGGCTTCTAAACCGTAGTCCACAAACCAATGAGTGACGTCACGGTGACACCCACTTCTTATATACAGTCTTTGGTCCAATCATGTCACCAATCTGAACAGTAGTGCAAGTAGATCAAAAAATAAAAGTTAGTGAACTGACTCAGTAATGTCAGTTACACAGCAATGTCCATCTAAAGTTTGCTAACATTAGCTTACAATGGCCACCATTATCTAGTCGCCACCAGAGCAAGTGAATTAAATTCAGTAAGGGAGCGTTTTATTGCTTATGAATTTTGTAAAAGGAAGATTGTGTTATGCCATTTTTCAGAGTTACATAGATTCAGATTAAATAGAAATACCTGTTACTTTTTTAACCTTGGACAAGGACATCATAGTGTGCAGTTCTAATCAGGGTCAAATGTGATTGCATTCAAACAAAATGACCACACTAGACTCCACAAGTGTCTCAATGGCTAGTAAATTATGTTAAATTCAGGTGTCTGCCAATGACCTTTACATGACCAACTACTCCTGCCTCCTCTCTTGAGACAGAACCGCTCCATAAAAAAACCAAAACACTTATTTCACTCCCATTAAATGTCGTTCGGTTGCTGGGCACTCATTGCCCACACGCTCCTCAGAGAATTCTAATCTTTCTTTAAACTTTTGAACTACTATCAAACCAAACGATTTCTCCGCTTGTGCGTAATTACAGTATGTATTTTTCTCCTTTCTGCTGTCAAGGCCATTTTCCCGCAACAATGCAAACAAGCCAAACAAACGTGTAGACAGAAATGACTCCTCTGTCGCTAGAACAAAAACATGCCACATAGCATACACTCACAAAGGCTCATTATTTCTATGTGGAGTTATCAGGAGGGGAGTAGAGACAGCTGCAAATGGGAGTGCATACAGTTGTAGGCACTGAACACTCTTGTTTAATCACTCCACCAATTTGTGGTTCTCCTCCGTGCGTTTAACCCATCTTTTCTCACTTCAGCGGGGAAGGTTAAATGGCTCCTAGTTAATTGGTTGTGTGTCTGCGCGTGCCTCTCTTCCCATCCATCCATCGCCACACCTTTGGGGAATTAGGTCATTAAACAGAAGCGGTGGCTCCTCCTATATGTAGAGCTTTTATTTCAGGCGCAGATAATGTTGTCACTGGCTGCAGAACTAATGCAAACTGTTGCTGCCTCCCAGTGATAATCCATTTGTCATCATACATTGTAAGCAACTCATGCATACACCTTTCAACTGCCCGATTTGACTGTTATCAGGCCATTAAATAGGCGTTATCAGTTGCTATAAGCACCATAGATGTGGGTCATTAGGGGCCCACTACACCTACTATGTTATAAAAGTGAAAGTGAAACTTAAAAGCAACACATTCTAACATGTTGTAAACTGAATAAAACGGCACATTTTGAACACAAACAAAAAGGCTTCTTTAGGTCTGGACAGCAAAACTACAACTTCTTTAGCTTTAGGCAACACACAAAGACAACAGCGCCTGACTTCCACTTCTGCTCCTGTCAAAATTACTACAGTCGCTAGAGGTCGCTGCTGTGCTCTTTATACCTTCTTTTGGTGATCTACCATGTGAATAGATGATAAAACCTATATTGGGTGTAGTAGGCCCCTATTATTGTGATTGATAACACCTATTTAATAGCCTGAAAACAGTTGAATCGGCTGCTTCAACAGGAGTGAGACTCCTGACAATCTGATTAGCAGTTGTTTCAAGTTGAAACCGAGCCCAGTTTTCCCCCCTGATTTCTGAGGAGGCTCCATTTTTTTCTCCCGCTGCAGTGTGTGGATTTGTCGGCATTAATACCGTAATTAAGCCCATAATGGATCATTTTAATTGCAACATATTTTTAATGAATGGCCAAATGGAGGAGGCTATCTTTGGCGCGACAATGTTGAAAGCTTAATTTGTTTCAACACGGTGCAAATTGACATGCTGCCTAGCATCACACGCTTTAACGGGATAGGCTTATTAATTCCATCCCCCAGAATAAATACCATAATGAATGGAATCTGTCCAAGTCAGAAATGGCCAGTGACAGGTGTCACCGTGCCCGGGGAGGAAGATAACAGAAAAAACCTGAAAAAGTGATGGAAGTCCTACATCAAAGCCAGGGCCTGTTGCTTTTCCTTCAAAGGCGGCCATTATATCCCAGTCAGTAAAACTGTGGCACTTTGTGTGATTACATAGACACCGCGCACACCCCTACTTCTCTCTTTCTTTCATGATATTCTTCTCCTTTAATCTTTTTTTTTTTTCAACTCCGAGTTAATCATCGCATGGCTGATGGGTTTTTGAAACGGGATGTGGAGAGGGTGCAGGACAGGACCCAGGCACGGGATGACCCCTTTATCAGCAGTGAGCAGGCTGTGACCGGGCCCAAGTTCTCGACTAAATGATTTCCCTGGAGAGTTGTGGTTCTGGCACCGAGTCAAACTCTGCCTGCTGTCACACACAGATGTATGGAGGTTACCCGACCCTTCTGCTGGCTGTCCGAGAGACCGGGCCGTGTGGGAAGATGATGCATATTTTATCACTAAGGGCTTCACACTGTCTGTGAAGAGGGCTGAATTACACTGTGCTGTAATTAGTAACCGGCCATTGCTAGTGTCTGAGCGGATTCTAAGCATCCCGACCAACTACTGTTCAATTCTTTTTTGTTCCGTTTTCACATCAGACTGTGACTGAGTGCTCGGGGACTTGTGGAATATTCCCAACTGAGGATGAAGGACAGCCTGCTAGCAGTGTCAGCTGCAGCTTTTCAAAGATACTGGATTATTTTGGATAGAGTTAACAAAGCAAAGGAAAAGCTCCAACAAAAAGCAAAAATCTAACTATTAAATTTTTATTTTGGCTTTTTCTGGTTGAAATCCAAAAGGATTGTACTACCAATAAAATAGCTTTTGGTTGCTCTCTACTGCTATGACATAATAGTGAATCACTCTCTATCCAGTTATTAAAAGACCAGTGTGTAGCATTCTAGGATCTATTAGCAGAATGGAACATTATATCCATAGCTATGTTTTCATTAGTGTATATTCACCTGGAACTAAACTATCTAACTGTCGTTGTGTTGTCAATAGCTTAGAATGAGCCCTTCATATCTAAACTCGGAAAAGAAAGTTTTGAAATTTGTGTTTGGTGGATTATTTCTCTGTTGTTACAGTGCTAATTGGCATTGTATTTTACATCGTTGGAAAGCCTGTTTATTTACTTTCGTAATGATGTCCAACTTGTAAGGATCATGCATTTGTGAGATGAGCAGCAGAGCTGATTATATGGGTAGCGCCCAAGAAAACCTTGCCAAAATGCCAATGGTAAACAGTGTATTCTCCTGTTGGTATTGACTCTTGTTTTGAGTTGTTTGGTGGATTGGATGATTGAACTCTCTATCAGTAACAAGGAACAAACAAGACATTATGGCAATTTGACACTTTATTCATTTAATACACCGTCAGGAGCCTCAGTAGCGGTTCGAAGATCCATACGCAGCCACATCAGCCTGGCACCTCCTCCTCATGCTGGTCACCAACCTGGTCACATGTTGCTGTGGGATGGCGTTCCATTCCTCAACCAGGATTCGTTGCAGGTCCTCTTCACAGAGTCTGCCATGTTGCACCGCCATGTTTCTATAGTAGCCCAAAAACAAACCAAACACTGGCTCTATCGAGAGCCTTTCATGTTTTTGCGTTACGTGAAGGCCATCTTAGTTCCAGCCCATTCGCGCGAAAATGTGCAAGGCGTTAAGCATACAATAAATACGCCTTTCTTGATTTCCGTGTGTCATTTGTACGCCATGTATCCTGTACTGACTGCAATGTAAACGCATCCACGTATAAATGCTGTGGTAAGAGTTAATGACGTAATATAAAAGCAAGAAAGACCACTCATGGATGGTGAGTGTGCTGTGTCATTCATACGCCATTTGGTGGGACCGGACTGGTTATTATGGTAAGGATGGCCTCTGAGCAAGGCGACGACGTTACCACAGTTCTGCACTCGGCGGCTCACCGCAGTCTTGGAAAGGGAGGCTGAGGGGTACTCAGTTGGTTGCAATCTACAACCACACCACTAGATACCACCAAATCCTACACACTGTACCTTTAAAGAAGTTTGTTGCTCTAAATGCCCAGTGTTTGGCTGCACTTTCAGGTGAATAATCCTCTAATCAAGTCTAGTTTGTCTTCAGGACTTCCCAGCAGAAGCATTAACACTAATGATTTTATAACCATTTAGAAATACTTTCTGTGTATGAATGTACACCTGTGCGTGTCTCATTTAGAGTCTCACTGGCATACAACACTCAAGTTTCTCTCCTTATAAAAATACAGCATTGTTACATGCAAGGCCTGCCTAATTATTTTTTGCACTGAGAAGGAGTTGTTCCTTTAGCCAAACGTGGGCCCACACAAAGTAGCTGGTGAAATCTCTGAGGTGTTAAGTTGCTCACTCCACTGCTCATTACAAGCCAAAGACATACTTTCTGTGTTATAACTGGTTGATTTCCATACATTAAGCAGCAGAGACGGAATATCTTTTCAATCCACCATAATACAGTAAGCGGTAGACTTCATTAATTTGACGATTTTAATGTCAGACTCTATCATAATCAAAATATTAGGTGCCACAATATGCACAATTTATTTATACTGCTGCCTTTTTGCCCAGAAATAATGGCCAATTACAAGATTTGCACACAGAGCAGCAGGATGCTTTTGGAGGAATTTTGTGCCTTTCACAGGAGATGATAAACATTTCAAAGCACCGCTTACCGACAAACAATAAGGCCAAAAATAATAAAACTGCTGCAGATTTTCATTTAGAGTTTGGAGCACTCATTCTCCAGGGCAGTGGCTGTTTATCAGATAACATTGTACTTTATCAGTATTTACAATGGTAGCAAGAAGACAGTGGCTGTTTCCAACTTGTTTTTTTTTCCTGCATCTTTGCAGTTGAATCATTAAGAAGTTCTTGGTAAATGGAACCAGGCTTAATGATCGGTTTGACCATGGAAGCTTTGCATTCAGTAATTGGTGTCACTGTCAACCAGAAAAGCATAAGGCTCATTAAGGGAAGAGCATCATGGGATAAATATGGCCACTTAAAAATGTTACTTTATTGATTAAAATGTCACCAGTGCTGTTTAAGATACTATATTTGATTTTACCCCATGGAAATAAAACCATTACTGTTGATGCAGAAATGCCAAATTAATAATCTTTCATTTACATATTTTCTTCACACACTGTATGAATCCAAGCTGTAGGTTGAAAAAAGTACAAGTTTGTAAAGTTGATAACCATCTACAGTATGTGTTAAGATTATTTTTTGGGACTTTTTGCCTTTATTGGACAGTTGACAGTGAAGAAGCAGACTGGAAATGGAGGAACAGATAAAGACGGGTATGACATGCAACTAAGGTCTCCAGCTGGAAATGAACCATGGACATTGTGGTTTTGTGGCAATGCGCTGTGACCATGGAAATAGAGTAGGAGTAGAATGGACATTGAACTGTTTTCTGTGTTCATTTGACTGGTACAAAAGAAAATGGCGATTGTTGTTATGGTGACAACACAGGTCAGTTGGGGAATAAAGTGTGGTTGCAGCTCACCGGGAAGAGAGCTCCAGAGACGGATGGCTGGCAAGTTTGCTTTGTTAGGTAGCTTGTCCTTCTCCGGAGCGGCGACGACTGTGGCGGAGGCACCACTGGCCACCAGCCCACTGTTGGGCTCATCTATCCACTAGTTTGCTAATTCCATCATGCTTTAATGCTCCACTGGTTATAGAAAATGAGCCGAACGAAGTCACTCATCTGGCGCTAGCAATGTGTTTTCCTACGCTGTGCCAAGAGTGCAGCCTATGGATGAAGCATTAAGATGTTAATTTTTACTCATTTACTCTGGGTCTCTACTGTATGCTTTGTAACATTACTAGGCATAGCATAATTGCATCTGATAATGTCAACTTCCAAGACTAGCCAATGCGTTTCTCCTTCATTGCTTGTCCTTCATCACATTACAGGATCACTATAAAATGCATCTTTGGTGCTACATTGAGTGATAAATGTATTATTCTATATTCTCATATGTTCACTCAAAACGTTAGCCATGAGTTTCCTCAAGAGTTGAGCATAACCATACTGCGGCTGTACTATCCTTGACAAGCCTCGCCATCCCAAAGCATTCACTGTACGCTGTCAAAATTTCAAAAATGTTCCCGCAACGGTTGACATCTCTTAGCATGGGCCATTGCACAACATCAGTCTAATTGCCCCACTTTTTGCAATCACCCAACTCTTTTGTCCTGCCTAAAAGAGCGTATATTAATATAATGCCTTAACTCCAAGAAAGAAACTGTGCAATGGAAAATTTGACAGTCGGGACAAAACTCATTCTATGATTGAGAAAATTACTTTTTCTGCTTTAGAGAAGGGAAGTCTGCAAGAAATTGAGCTCGAGATGGGGGGCGTCTCCAGGCTTTGTAAAAAGAATAATGTGCAGGAGGAGTTTTTACAACAAGAAAAAAAAAACATCAGTGTTGATTCCTTTTCATGTCACATGACCCACACTTAGAATAGAATATGTTAGAATGAAAATATTTTTGGACTTTTAGATGAGCAGTTTTAATACTATGACAACACAGATAGCATGGTTCATTCATCTTTGTATTTTTAGCCTCCTCTTTCCTCTCAACGCAGCCCATTACTAGCTTCAAAAACATTCATACACGCTTTAAATCTTAAGCTGCATGTGTTATAGTGCACGGTTACCCAGCTATGAACAACACACAGCTACAGGCTTGTTTCCAAAGTCAAACATATTCAACTCAAGGCTGCAGACTTAAAAAATCACTCAAAGGATTTGACTCTGCAGTTCAACAATCAAGCTAAGACGTGAGAGGCCGGCTGGGCCTGATCTGACTACATTGAGGTTAATGTTAGGGGCGGCTATTTCCTGACGGCCATTTATATCTATTAATGGCTAATTGTTGTGTAAAAGTCGAGGGCAGATCAAGATTTTCTTGGCGAGGATCGGGTTGCTGTAAGTAACTTAGTTGTTTGGAGATTTCTTTCTCCTCTCACCCTGGCCTCTTGAGTCGGCAAGCTCTGTGTCATTGCACAATTAACTGGCCTGGTTTTCAAAAAGAGCAGTTACTCAGAGGTCTTAAAAGATCTGCTGAAGTGGAAAATCAGGCGAGTTGTATCATGTGAAAAATCTACCGCAAAAACAGAGAACTCACACATTCTGTCTTTTTTGGTAGCAAATTACTCGCTGAGGTTGTTATCATCAGTAGCATGGGTGGTTAGTTTTTGTCTCATTCGCAAAGCAGTTATGTCCAGAATTGACTCGATTTACACCAGTGCTCCCTAATGCCTTTAAATAACAATCTCTTGGTAATATTTGGAGAACGTTTCCTCCTCCGCAGTTGACCTAGAGGGAGGGTGATGTGTTGTTCTCCTTCCACAGAGTGGGAGTATAGGTGCTGCTAGATCGGTTTCCACAGCCCCACTGTGATATTGCCAAAGTCAGTCAGGTAGATGTGATGAGCACTCAGAGATTACCCACCAAAGGCAGGCAGTGGCACCATAAAGGATAAATGTTGTCCAATTCTAAATGACATGGCGGCACAACTCCATTATATGGCAAGGTCAGAAACAGGGCGGCGGAGGGAGGGAGAGGGCCGTATAGCAAATGGATTCTACTCGCTGTAGATAAGACTGAGTGCTGTGTAACCGCCTACATGATTGCATTACTTTTATATCCCGATAGACTTTTGTAGCTCAAGATATTGTGGCCTCATTAGGTCGTTCCAGTGTATAGCTATGGAGCACAGCATCTAGCAAGCTGGACTATATATCATAATAATGAATGAGTGAATTTTTTTGGTTCCGACTGACAATGTTAGTACCTACTGGTAATTTGATGGGTGCAATGTTTGTGTGGGTGGCCACTAACATTGTTTTGTAATATCGTTTCAATTCCAACAAGCCCCACACAGTCAATTAAACTGCTTGGGGCCCAACATTGTGAGCCACTATGTGTGTTTCTATCCAACTGTTTCTATGCACATTTTGTATTTGTGCGGGAATAAACACACCTCTTATATTAGCATAACATTAGTGGATAGAAACATGCATTAATTCTCTTTTGCCAATTTCTGGAAATTCAGTTAGAATTTGTACTACATTTGAATGGTGTATAGTACAGTACCAGTACTATCTGTGATTTGAGCACTCCCTACTGTGCATGGCTCCATTACATACCAACCCGTTCTCACTCCCAATGACTGCATATGAGAAGCGGGTTGGTCACTGTGACTTCACCTTTTGGTTTGTGGACTGCCGTTTTGAAGCCTCGAGTTTGGCATTTTGGCCGTCACATCTTGGTTTTTGCAACCCCGAAGTGATGAAGAGGGTGGAACTAAGTACAACCGAACACTGAATAAAACATTTTTAGGCAACCAAAGAGGTTATTATTAACTTTCATGAACTGAAAACACACTGTGAACGGGTGAAAGTTGTATGACAAAAACACAGAGAACTCTCAGGCTGGACAACTCCGTGGTAGCGACCTGTCAATCACAAGGTAGCAATGCCCTAAAGCATACCTATGTCTATTTGACTCTAAAAGGGACCATAATTTACCAAGTGAACATCATCTTGTATTGAAGAAGACTTGAAACTAGCGATTGAGACCATAAACTTTACTGAGGTAATAAATCAAGTGAAAAGTACGCTCATTTTCTCATAGACTTCTATACAATCAGACTTCTTTTGCAACCAGAGGAGTCGCCCCCTGCTGGCTATTAGAAAGAATGCAAGTTTAAGGCACTTCATCATTGGCTTCGCTATTCAGACTCCGGAGTTGCCCACTGCTCCCAATGCGTCAAGTACCCCAGCTTGGTCAGTGGCCCTCTGCGTCTGATACTGAGGCACCAAGGCACAGTTTAGCATCTTTATGGGATACACTTGGCTTTCAACTAACTCCAATGTAAACCTATCCGCATTATTATTGGACGGTCAGAGTAACTGACATAGTTTAAATGGCACCAAAGTCTGCGTAGGGCGGGTTGGAAGGGAGAATGGATGGGTCAAACAAACACAGGATTTTCACCCAGGATCGTGTCCCATGTGAAACCAAGTCAATGTTTACTTATTTTACCTTAGTTTTGTTACATCTGGACTTTGTTACGCAACTGGCGTTAGTAATTTTACGTAACAAACAAACTTATTTTAACCCAAACCACAATCTTTTCCTATGTTGCTTAAACCTGTTGCGTAAGTAGGCCAAACCTAAAAACTAAGTAAACATACATTGGATGTTTATTTTGAAAGGAGATTGTATGCATATAACGAGCGTCAAATGTACATTTCCTGTGAACACAGAAGTCTATTTTGAAAAGATACCATGTCTGTAACAAGCGGAAACTCGACACATCGTCCCTGAGTCCAAAACTGACACGAGAGGGGTACCTATAGCGTCATAGTTTGAAGCGTACAGGGCCACTGATCAAGCGTCGGTATTTTAGGTGTTGGGAGTGAGAATGTGTTGGACATTCATATGTTACATAGTGACTTTGCACGTTACTCTGTACTGTGATTCGGATCATGGTGTAATGAATTCTGAGGATACAGGACTACTTGATGCTGTGCATTCTGACAGTCTGGTCATTTGCTATCACCACGACTGTCCATGTTCCATCAATTAAAGATAGACAATACTAGTTAGTATACACTAACTTTAGTACTGTACTAAATAATCCTTTCTGTAATGTGGGATGAATACTGAGTGTATTGGAGCAGCCAATGACTCTGCAGGTGTTGCAAATACTTGAACAAACAGAAACGTCTAGTGGGATTCAGTGCTAACTTTAGCAAGTGAGCAAGCTGTCCACCAAAATGTCCACCCAGAGGCTTTACCCTCTTTTGAAAAATGTGAAAATCTGCACAATAGCTGCAGTATCATTGTAGTTTATATTTCCTTACACACTTCAAATTTCAGCTCAGCTTAGCATCTCTTTTCATACGCCTTCCAATTACAAGTGAAGTCAAGAGATGAAATCAATAAGGGGCCATCATTCTGTTAGATTCACAAGTTTAGTCAAAGAACAGGCAATTTACTATTTTGCTCATGGAGTGTAAAAGACTAACACATTTCTCACATCAAATTGGTCACTATCAATAGCCGAGATGATAGTTTTTTCTGACAGTAAAGGTTGCGCTCATCTGCCAAGCAAATTGACGTGGCTCACCCCTGTTTTTGAACCTTAATAATGCAGTCACATCTTCATATTTCAATCGGAGGATATTTTCAGGTCCAACTCGGCTGCGGTTTTATTTTCCTGTCATAAATGGTGGATTTGTGTTTGTGGCCGAGCAGCCGGCAAAATTACTAAGACAAAAATAATGAGAGCCTTTTGCTACCTGTCAGCATGTGATAGCCAGATGTCCACAGGAGAAAAGAAGCCTTCACCTTTTATTGCCTTTCATCACAGGCCCGGCCTGTCACATTTAGACGTAATGTGATGTGTCACCTCAGGCTGTCTCTCACCCAAATGTAACCAGACTTGATCTCTTATTTTGTTTTGCACCTGAAGCCAGAGTAACCCAGGGAAACCAAATGCTTGAATTATGTATGTGACTGACAGATGCTCGTGAGAGGCTTCTACTGATCGGACTGGTGACATAGATGGGAGAGATCATAGGTGAAGCAGATCTCTGATGCTCAGAGGAATCAGTCAGCGTGAGTCATTCTGCTTTCTTATTGTTGACAATATCCAGTGGTGCATGACCGTGGACAGGGGAGATAAATCCACAAATAGTGTGCAATGCCAGTTCTAGAGGTGCTCGCCAGACCTCTAAGTGTGAACCTCAATCTGCAGTCACACACACTTCTTTATTTAGTTCCAAACCACGGGGGAAGAGCTGGCATTGATGTATCGAAGTGGAAGCCAATTTGGCAATGTGGTGTGAAAGTGTGAAATAGTCTGAAAGAAATATTGATATTTAAATTAAATTTGTTTTTGTAGTTTTGCCCATCACCTACTGTATATCCATTGAGATGTGTTCAGGCCAAACAATCACAAGACAATCACACAGGTTGTAAACAGGCTCACAGGTAAGTTATCTAAACCTCTTGATTTGGATGTTAACCCAAAAGGAAGTGCACTCAAAATGTCGATAATAATTTGTCATTGCCCTGTGTGTGCAAAACTACAGTAAGTACGGTACTGTAGGTCAAAGTTGAACCAGGATCTTGGTCTGTAAAATGTTCTGGGTGTTTAGAACAGTTTGGGTAATAATGTTACCTTCCGCCTTTGTTTTCTCTTCCAAATACATTTGATTAATCTGGGGGATTTTCTGACGGATCATGTTTCTTGCCTCGTCTGACTTGTTTTTAGGGCTGTCTCTCTGCTCTCAGTCCTCAGCAGTTGAAGGATAATGCTTTAGTCTTGTCTCTCCATACTTACTGTGGCACCCTAGTCTGTCTTTGACAGGATGGTAAATGTTACTCAAGCAGGAGTAAATAGCAGAGGTGTGACCTAGTCATTGTTTTGCAAGTCACAATTAAGTCTTAGGTTTTTTGCACTCAAGTCTCAAATCAAGACAAACATGTCCTGAGTCTAGTCTCAAGTCAGGACAGGCAAGTCCCGGGTCAAGTCCTGATTCAAGTCCCAAGTCAAGTCCCGAATCAAGTCCTAAGTCAAGACAGGCAAGTCCCGAGTCAAGTCCCAGGTCAAGACAGGCAAGTCCCAAATCAAGTCAGGTAAGTACCAAGTCAAATCCCGAGTCAAGACAGGAAAGTACTGAGTCAAGTCTCAAGTCAAGTCTCAAGTCAAGACAGGCAAGTCCTGAGTCAAGTCTCAAGTCAAGACAGGCAAGTCCTGAGTCCTAAACTCCATTTGCAATTTCTAACCCTCACGTTTTGCATACTGCAATTCATTTTTTTGTTGACTACTTGGTAGTTCTTGTATGCTGACAAAATCTTTGGTATCATATTTTTCCAACTGGCGCTCAGTAGCGTGACGTTAGTTCTTCATTGTTCTGTCCTGCAACTTGATTGCAACCGGATTGGTTCAAACAAGGTGGATCTGGGGAATTAAATGTCAACTTGCTGGTAATGAACGTTAATTGTAGTTGATTCAGGAAATTAATTGATTTGTAGCTTGATTTCAAGTCAAACGACTCAAATTTAAGTTAAGTTGGGAGTCATTGGTGTTAAAGTCCAAGTTGAGTTGCAAGTCTTTTTTTAATTTGTCAAGCCGTGTCTAAAGTCAAGTTATATTTTGTTAGGGGACTATTTTCAGAGCCGGATTTGGTGCACTAGTGAGTAATTATGAAAGGAGGTCGTTGTGTGTCTGGTTGATTAAAAATGATACAGCGTGTGTGTTCATTGTGATGAAGGAACATGACACCCAGTTTAACAGTGTGTCTCACTGATGTGTTTTAATAGCTTTTGGACAACAATGGAGCTCTATGGCACAGAGGAAGAAGTCATATCAGGCTCTGGGTGAACAGATTGGAAGTGTTAGCAGGATCAGTTCATTGTTGGTTTGGATCTTTTCATAGGATTTGTTGACAATACAAAAAATATAGAATATATCTAGATTCATCCTGTGTTTTTATTACCAGTAAGATGGCCAAAACTTTGGCAATGAAACCCAAGTTATGATAAACCATAAGAGAAAACAGGCTCAGAGATGGAGACACATAGCCTTTTTGTGTAGATACTAGGGCTGTCAATCGATTAAAATATTGAATCACAATTAATCGCATGATTGTCCATAGTTAATCGCAAATTAATCGCACGTTTATCTGTTCAAAATGTACCTTCAAGGGAGATTTGTCAAGTATTTAATACTCTTGTCAACACGGGAGACCAGAGAAGTAAGTCTCAAACTTGTGATGTCATAGTTTATAAAGTCTGGAGCTGCTCCATAGACAATAAATGGGAGACTGATTTTATGGACCCACAGAATGCTTGTTTTCATTTTTATACCCAAATTAACTTTATTCTATTGTAGTGTTCTCAGTTGTGAAACAGAAAATGTTCCCATATACTCAGAACATTCCCCTGGGTGCTCTCAGTGTCATCTATAACATCTCTCTAAATTCATTGTTTATGGGGGAATTCCACACTTTACCCCCTATGACATCACAAGTTTGACTTCTAGCACTCTAGTTTTTGGATTTGGGAGAGAGTTGTTCATGTTTACTACTATTTTTTGGATGGTCTTAGACCATAGGAATAACATTTAGTTGTTTGTTTTTTTTTAAATGGGTGTAGTCTCCTTTAATATTAAAAGTACTCAGTCCAAATCAGTGTCAGATTTGCAATAATTCAATTGCAAGTAATTGCGTGACATCCAGACATGGAAGGACAGTAGAGATGGTGGAGTGCGGGCAAATGTGCATTATGTACATTGCAAACAGATGTAATGTTTAAGAATACTACAGCATAATAATGAAAATGGGCTCTGATGGAATCTAATGGCTACACCAGCCATTCCAATTCTTATTTGTGAGGCGCTGTGCAGTAATTAGATCAGCGTGGCGAACAGAAATCCACTGCACTCATATATTTGTTCGAAATAGCTGCCATGCGAGAGCCTGGAGATATACTGAGGCATCAGCCAGTCTGAGGAATGATTTGCATTGTATCACAGAGGCTGCTGCATCTGCCGTAGAAGAGGGTGCTTCTGTTTGAGTCCAACACTCTGCCGTCACATTTATTTTTTTTGCAGCGTCATGCAAGGCGTGTAGGCACAGAGAGAGAGAAAGAGAGAGAGAGAGAGAGAGAGAGAGAGAGAGAGAGGGGGGCATGGAGCCAAGCAACAACCCCAACCAACTGGAGCCGTGACACTCAATTAGACAGACATCTGCCAGGGAAATACTTCATCTCAATCGGAGATAATTTAACATGAGATATGGACAAGTGGGAAGCTCTGGGAACATATTGCAGTGGTGTTCAGCCCCGATAAAGCTGCTGGAGTAATTAGATTGTTTGATGTGTCTAACCAGTATCCCAATCCGCTGTGTCAAAGGTGAAGAAGTTGGTGTAGCTCATTGCTGGCACTACTTTCACTTTATTTGAGCTAGAAATGTTTTCTAAACCACCACAGTGTTTCACAGTTTACTGAGGAATCCATTGGTACCACGTCATGCTAGCTTATTGGGAAGATTTGCTAAATAACGCTCCAAAATTAGGCACAATTTTGGCAAGACTGGCATTGCCATTTTCAAGGAGGTCCCTTGACCTCTGACCTCAAGACGTGTGAATTAAAATGGGTTCTATGGGTACCCACGAGTCTCCTCTTTACAGACATGCCCACTTTATGATATGTTTTTTTAATGCAGTATAAATGTGATATTTTTGCTTTACTAAAATGGTGTATTTGAATATTTCTGCATACTGGGGTCCCTAAACAGTCTTGGAATAACATATATTTGGTATCAATGTAAAGCTGAGACTCTTATCGATCCAATGAACCTAACTGTATTCATGTATGTTGATGTTAGTCCCCATAATAGCCATTTCATTGTAGTGAGATCATTTATTGAAACTTGACCTCACTGAATAAAATGACCTGTGGTGACCTCTAGGATAATCACAGCCTCATGAAACTTTACAGACACAAACTAGAGACCTAGAGTATTCAGAGGATGGATGGTTTTTCTAGCTAGATTGACAATAAGGGGGTTTCTGAGCAGTTTCCAGAACAGAAGTGTTCGCCGAAAAATGCAATTCTTGCAGAAATCTCCAAATGTCAAAAGTTTTTGAAACCACTCACAGCATGGCTTTTTCTGTGATGTTCCTCAAGGTCTTGGTGTTTTAATGTGGTATTTTGGAGGGATTATTGATCATTTTTATCGATTCTCGAGTGAAAAAAAGGTTAAATTTGAAACACCAAATCTGTGCAACCAATGGTATCAACCCAAAAATTGCTGCAACAATTTATGAGACATAATAGAGCATGGGGATGGCCATCACAAACGTATATCATCATGTTCTACGCTCTTATACACTTTCACAATTTATTTTGATCGATTAATTAATAAATTTGTATATCTTATTAATGACTAGAACGACTTGACAGAGTGAGCTGCATTTCAAATTAATCTTCAAGTCCCCAGCTTTCAGATGATGTACACCACTTCTATGTATCTACTGTTGACTATGTATCTACCCCTGAGCATCACCTGTCCACCACCACTACCCCTCTAAAAAAAGTGGGCGGAATGGTAAGGGGTTAAAAATCGACAAAAAGCACTGCCCACTTTCTTAGCGTTTCTTTATAATTGCAAAGTACACAATTATAATGAACTTTTGGGTGAACAAAATCAACATTGAAAAGCAAAACATGAGTGCTTTTCTATCTGCATTGATCGATATCTAATCTTGGTTGTCGCTGCAAGAGGTTTATTGTTTAAGTGCATCATCTCAGAGAAGTAATACTTGTATTATTGTATTATAACCGTATAATAAAAGCCAACACATCATTTGCTTGTTTCTCTGCGATTGATTGCAGCAAGCAATTACATGAACAGCATGCTAACAGGTGCTGTCTGCAAAAAAAATGAAACATTTTTATAGCACGCCGTCTTTTTGGGTTGTGCTGTTCCAAGTGGCTGCTAAATTCTTGGGGAAAAAAGAAGTTTGTGCTTCTGTTATGATAATTTTTGAAACAAATCTTTCTGTGTTTTCCACGGCCTGTAAAACTGATCTCTAACCATTGGTTGAACTCCCATGAAATCAAGTCGCCGCTGCCTGGTAACGGCATCCAACTGGCTTTGCTCGACAGACCCTTGCCAGACTTTTACCTCCCCGTCAGGACAAATGTGCCTGCCAGCAAAGACAGACAGCAGTAACCCCATGAGCTAGCCTCCTACGAGTGGTCTCTCTCTCTCTCTCACTCTTTCTCCTTTTTCCTCTATTCCGCGTCCTCTCTTTCTTTCTCCATCTGTCCGTGTTGGCAAACAAGTGTTATCTACCGAGAAGATCTAGCGACGGGTGAAGAGGGGCTGCCCTGGGTCCATCTCTATACGTGGATGCCGTCCTCCGCTACACATGAACGTTTTTGGCCTATTGTTGTTTGCTCCAAACTCAGTTCTGTGTGCGTATGTGCCATAATCAACTTAGCCAAGAGCTACTTCAGGGAGCCTTTTCCCTCCCAGCATGCCTTTCCTCTGGCTGGTTTAGGAAGTCAGAATAGGAAGGCGTCTGGTTTAATTCAATAGGCGTGCCTCCACCAACTGCGCCCGCATGTGTTCTCCTCTCTGTAGCACTACCGCGAGCACACGGTTATATTGGCAGTTTGACAGCGTTACAGCAGATTCTGACACGAGGAGGTCTGGGCAAATTCGATTTTTTTTTTTTTGCAAAGTGTCTGATGCGTGAACCCTTTAGTTTGACCCAGTTTTACAAATGTTAATTGAAATTTGTAGAGAGGAAGCCAGAGCTGGCTGTTGTTAAGAGGGGCTCCCGGTGTCTGATGGGTGGTGGTGGTGGTGGTGAGAGAGTTCGACCCACGTGTTCTTAATGTTGTGTTTTGTGTAATTTCCAGATCGAGGAGAGAAATATATGTCGGATTGATTTAAGTTTCCACTGGGTTTTGTTGTGGTAGTCAGGAGTGCTGCCCTGGAGAGAAATATTTCTGGGAGAGTACTTAGTGTAAGTATTTATTATGACAGTCATAACACACAAACACAATAGGCAGTGAGTAAATAAAAGTGACACAGCGTAGCCTGCATTGGAACCCATTCAGTCACAAGCTTGTGCATTAGCTGAATGAGTCAGTGGGATTGATGTCCCTTTTGTAAAATTCTATTACTAACACTAATGATATTATATTCATATGAAAACAAGAATAAGGAATCGTCTGCAATCTCTCACTCATTCACTGCTCCTTACATGATACATAGAGAGTGCTCCAGTATTTTTGTAGGCCAACCAGGAAGTTAGCATCGCCTTGGATTCCCCTCGACAAAAACCCAATGGGATTTTTCTGTTGGGTTTTGGATTAGTCCAGAAAATAATCTCTGTGGCAAACAAACGTTTATGATACTTACACGTTTTGTTCAGCAAGATAATCTCCACAGATGAACACCACTTTTATGATTTTTGAAGCGTGAATGCAATCGCCAGATGTAAAAAGCTAACGTTAGGCTATAAACGAACTACACCGCGGCCGCATGAGTGTGACCAATAAATAAACAAGATATAAATTGATTTAATTGTTATTTATCATTAAAATAATAAATCGTACGCCAGCAACTTGGTAAAAAAATCTTCAAAATTAACAGGAATTACAGTTGAGGTGTAAACCTTTTTAATGCAGCAGCATATTGGTCAAAATGTCAACAGGAATTCCAGTATATAATATATATAGTAGATAAACATAGAATTTAATTGAATAGATCGGCTATTTGAGTCAGTATCGGTCCGATATCCAATGCAGTATTGGTATCGGTGCATCCCTAATATCTGTACAACTTTTCACGGCACTCCATCCAGTAGTTGATGAAATGTTTCCGTCTGGACCACAATGATGCTAGCATGGCTAAAAAGTCAGCTCTTATGGGTATCGGGGGTGTAAATGAGTCTCCCTATGCTCAACTCTTCTCTCTTTGTTCCTTGCCATACACTTCTCCCCAAACATCCACCCGGGGCGAACTGATCTTAACAACTCTCGCAAACCCAGACTCCTCATTCTGCATTTGTTTCCCTTTCATCACTGCGACAGAAAGCTCAGGGGGGTTGCCAGCTCCCTCCTGAGGAAAAGCAGAAATTCGAGGCAAAACACAGCGACCTGCATATTTACCTCAGTCAGGAATACGAACCTTCAGAGCTTCCAAGCTGAGGGGTTGGCTCTGAAAAACAGAGGATGAGAAGCCAAGTGTTCGCTCTGAGCTTCCCATCGGGCGCTTAGAGGCGCCAAAGCAGCGGAGAGAGTCGAAGTGAAAGCTTAATCGATCCTCGAGAATGAAATCTGAAGGCCTGGAAATCAAGGCAGCAGGGCACCCTTTCAGCTTTTCCCTCTCGTATGAATATCCTGCAGATTCATATAGCAAAGTGGGTCAAACCGTGCAAGGAATCGCAGTGCAGACGAAATTAACAGATCAATCAAAAGAGACACTCGGTCCCCCGTCGGCCGACGCCTCGTCAATCCTTCAGGAACGTCTGATAGGCCTCGATATATGGATGTTTCTTTAATGACACATTTTTGTGAAGTAAATAAGTCAGTGGAGCTCATGGGAAATTAATGACCCACTTTGGATGCCTTTAATTTCCATATGTCCTCCTTCCTCATGTTAGGCACATGCTATTTGGAAGAACCAATAGAGGGAATGGGAAGAGAGATGAGAAGTGAACCTCAGGGGAGCAGCTTATAAGGCTGTATGATGTCAAATTCAATGACCTTTGAACCTTTTGGAGAGAAAGAAGAACAGAAAGAAAGAGGAAAAAGATGGCATTAGAATATTGAGAGAAAAAAATGACAATCCCTGCAATACTTTGCGCCGCGGGCAACAACAAACATTAAAAGTTTAAAGCAAGTCAAAGGGACAGTGTCATAAAAATGCAAAAGATGCTCCCCTTTTTAATTCTGACTTCCCTCCAGGCACGTAAAAGTAATATCATATAAAAGAAAATTGATTTCAACCTTCCAAAATGTCTCGACTTTGTTAATTGTGTTGTGTAACCTTTACTTTCAGTTTATGCCATAATATAGATTCATGGTAATATTGTAGCATCTTTTAGGGTCATAACTAGATTACGCTCAATTCAATATGCCTGTGAGTCATTTTTAAAATGCAAACATTTAGCCACGAGCGTATGTTTCAGTTCGGTAACTGAAATGTAGAAAAATAATTTATTTATTATGTTTATTTTAATCCATGTTCAAAAATTAGGACTGTCAATTCATTAAAATATTTAATCAATCGCACATTTGTTATCTTTTAAAATGTACCTTAAGGGGAGATTTGTCTCGTATTTAATACTCTTATCAACATGGGAGTGGGCAAATATGCTTGCTTTATGCAAATGTATATATAAATTATTGGAAATCAATTAAAAACACAAAACAATGATGAATATTGTCCAGAAACCCTCACAGGTACTGCATTTAGCATAAAAATATGCTTAAATCATAACATGATTTATATATACATAACGTGTGTCAGTGTGCTGACTTGACTATGACTTGCCCCCAAACTGCATGTGATTGTCATAAAGTGGGCATGTCTGTAAAGGGGAGACTCGTGGGTACCCATAGAACCCATTTTCATTCACATATCTTGAGGTCAGAGGTCAAGGGACCCCTTTGAAAACAGCCATGCCAGTTTTTCCTCGCCATAATTTGGCGCAAATTTGGAGTGTTATTTAACCTTCTTCACGACAAGCTAGTATGACATTGGTTGGTACCAATGGATTCCGTAGATTTTTTAGTTTCATATGAGTATCTTCACTCTAGCTTTTAAACTGAGCCCGCTACAACCTCCGTAACATAGAATAGTGACCGAAAAATCACAAGTTGCAGTAATGTGTTAAAAGAAATTAGTGGCGTTGAAACAAATGTGCGCCAACGTGTTATTATCGCATTAACTTTGACAGCCCTAATAACAACACTGGTATGTTTTTGTTTCAAAATGTGATGATTTCATGTTTAATAAATTAACAAAAAGACTGAAAGACAAAAAGCACAGCAGGCACAATTTGAATGAACCACCAACCACCAAAATGTAGAAAAAGAAACCTCAATACCATTCAGCTCGGCACATAGACAATAAATAACAGCATTCTCTACAGGCCCTATCTGTCGGCATTGTACATCATTTTGAGAGCCAGTTATCTCAACACAACAGCAACCACCATAGTTGGGCTCGAGCTTCTCAATTCATACAAAAAGATGAGGAAAAGAAATGGCAGATACATGACGTTTTTGAGAAAGGACTTCCACTTTTTGTTAAAAGTATATGTTTTGGAATACATCAAACAAGCCATTGCTCCATTGTTATCCTGACACCAGCCGGAGATTGTGGGAGCCTTATAGGGGATCCATAGAAGGAATATAAATATGTCTACATGCATAAAATGTCAAGGCATGAAACAACTCTCTGTGATGTGCTTTATTGATTTGTTTACGAGGAAACATGTTCAGGGTTTCATACAAGGCTAGTTCATTTGGGGCAGGAATAATGGGGGTATGGGGGATTTGAAGCAACCAGTCAGCAGTTGTCAGCATTAATTTGACATTTTGACAACCTGTTTTTATAACTTTGGATATACATACGTAGGCCTATGGAATATATTGATACTTGTGTATGAGCCCAAGCCCTCAGGAAGAGCGCCGGTCATTGATTTTCGTGGCCAAACGGTGGTACTATAACTTCCTGTGTCTGTCACGTGATGCCATTGGGCCCAAAGACTTTTTCCCATAGACTTACATTGGGAAAGAGACGTCTGTAACTCAGCGGATATTTTTTTGTATGTGAATCAACTCCCTAGTACTAACACTATAATAGCCCTTATTTAAATCAGTAGGTCCTAAAAGTTGTAAAATGCACAAATAGCTGAATCCAGAGTTAATACCCTTCCTTCATTCATGTGAATGAGACACAGACCGGGACGACAGCGTGACGTTGGGACCCCGTGACCGAGTCGTGTAACCGAGCGGACGCTACTGCGCAGGTTCCATGGGCCCAATGGATGCGAAGATCGCCGGAAGACCACTGGAAGACCGCTGGAAGATCCGGGTACTTTTCCAGATGGAACTCGAGTCATTTTGGCATCAATCGCCACTGAGCAACTTTCATAGGAATGAACGGGGCCCCGCCTCCAATGCTGTATCCAGTTCTCTTGATACATCCGTACGCAACGTTCGCTGCTCTCTATACTTTTCGGTTCACAATTACTTGGATTAAATATGAATTCATTTTGTGCTGACCATCACAAAAAAAAATGTGTCCATGTACACGTATGTACAGTTTACATTCAATTTTATAACTATTTTAAAATCGATATCAGTTTAAGTGTACACTATATTTACAATATTTCCACCATTTTACCTTGCCATCAGACATGCTTTTCTGACGGGGAACTGAACTGAAAGTGAAACTTATCTATAGTGTTTTCAAAACCACCAGATACTGATTTTCTTTTAAGTAATCCTTTCTTTTAGGTGACTACGATATGTTTTACAGCTGTACATTGCTTTGCTCCCGTGCTGGTACTCCTGTCTGTTTCTCCAAGCTACATCTACTCTAGTTAATACACTGACTAATGGATAAGTACCTCATACAACCCGCCTTCAAAACACCCGACACTATCCCTTTAAGTGTTGCAAAGAGTAATGAAACACAGTGAGCTGGTAGACGAAGAGCCGCAGGCGACAGGCTGCACAACTCCGACTCCTCAGCAAAGGAACCACCTCCTGTTGTACTGCCCTGCTGTTGTGTGGAAAACTACTTGTGCCCCGCACTGCATGAAATTAGACTGCGGTTGCAATTATTACTGACAGACTTCTTTGTTAAAACAACAAGAGTTTGTTTTGCTGAACTGTAATTCAATTCAATTCAGTTTTATTTACACAACGTCCAATCATAACAAAAGTTATCTCAGGGCACTTTTCATATAGAGCAGTATAATATTATTTACAGAGACCCAACAACCTCGTGCAGAACCAGGCTTTGGGTGGGCGGCCATCTGCCTCCAACTATGAACAGATGCACTAGTTGCTCTGCTGTTGTATTTCTGACAACATCAAGTAGCTATTGCCATGGTAACCACAAGTGTCAGCGTATCAACAAGGACTGAAATCTCAAAGGTGCTCGATAAGGAATTCAGAGCATTTTTATTGCCTCCGCACGGCTCTCAAAATGGCGACGGGTGGCTAGCAGCTAACGGCAAAGAGTATGGAACCAAAGGGAACCAGAGGGTGGGTGTTAACGCTTCAGTGACAACGCATGATTGTCCATAGTTAATCATGATTAATCGCCAATTTTGAATGTGTTCCAAATGTACCTTAAAGGGAGATTTGTCAAGTATGCGAGTATAGAGTAAGAGTAGAGTAAGTATAGAGTGGGCAAATATGCTTGCTTTTTGCAAATATATGTACACACACACACACACACACACACACACACACACACACACATACTGTATACTGTATGTTTATGTGTATATGTATATTAATAGAAATCAATAAACAATGTCCAGAAATACAATAATAATAAACAATAATATTGTCCAGAAACCCTCACAGGTACTGCATTTAGCATAAAAAAATGCTCAAATCATAACATGGCAAACTGCAGCTCAACAGACAACAACAGCTGTCAGTGTGTCAGTGTGCTGACTTGACTATGACTTGCCCCAAACTGCATGTGATTATCATAAAGTGGGCATGTCTGTAAAGGGGAGACTCGTGGGTACTCATAGAACCCATTTTCATTCACATATCTGGAGGTCAGAGGTCAAGGGACCCCTTTGAAAATGGCCATGATAGTTTTCCTCGCCAAAATTTAATGTAAGTTTGGAGCATTATTTAGCCTCCTTAGCTAGTATGACATGTTTTCTATTTTCATATGATGCCAGCATCTTCTAGCTTTAAAAGTAAGCCTGTTACAACCTAAAAATCGCAAGTTGCATAAATGCAATTAAGAAATTAGTGGTGTTAAAACAAATTTGAGATAACACGTTATTGTTGTGTCAACTTTGACAGCACTATTTTTTAATATCATATATATAATAAGTATAACTAATGGCCATTAGACTCCCTGTTAACGATCTGAATAAAAATGGATGTTATCCTTCCTTGAAAGAGTTGTATGTATGTTTAAAGACACCATTTTCACTAGTATTACTAAGATACTGTATATTTGACCCCAGAAGGTTATAAACACACTAGTTTGCAGTTATAAATTGTACAGGCAGTTGGGAAGGAAAGACATCAGCTCTAGGTTACCTTGATCTCGCTCTCCAATGCACTTGGCTGCTTGACTGACTGAGGACTGGAGTGTAAACGAGAGATTTAAAAAAAAAAAAAGAAAAAGGCAAAGGCCTGTCTTTGTTGCTCACATTGCACATTAATGCTGTGGGCACGTAAGAGCACATTCACAGGAAGACTTTGAAATCTAAAATTAATGGTACCATAATTAGAAAAATTGTAAAGGTGCTCCCTCTCTGACAGCATGGGTTACTTTCTTGATATATAAATCTTCTTATACACCTGTGCTCACTTTTGCAGCCTTCACAGAATCAAATGTTCCCTCGAGGCAAAGGCTTTCTTGTTCTCTGTAAGGGGTGGAGATCATTGACTGAAAGATGGTTTAAAAAAAAATGAAAAAGACGAAATCGATGAGGCTAAATTGATTTCCCAGGCAAGCACACTTTCATATTTTTCCACTGATAAAAACTCCAGTCTTTGCTCTGCATTTTATCGCTCATTGACTTACCTTTTCTCTCGTGCTTTGCCCTTTCCTTTTTATTTCCACTTGATCCGGCAAAATGTTGCAGAGCAGAATAATCACTGTTACCTTTCCCTTGCTTTCAAAGAAATATGGTGTGTTTACCTCTGCCCCTTAAATGTTGCCTCCTCCAATTCGAAGGTTTTTGCCTTTGGCAGACCTTGAGGACAGTCTGGATGAGTTAAGTGTTGATTTGCCCTCTTGGTTGCATGGCACCGTCTCTTTTTCCCATTTTCAGGCCGACCTTCGCTGTGTTTACACGCATGTTGTGTCTTGTAATTCGCAATGAAATGAGATTTCGGTTTCATGGACCACTGGCATGTGTGATGCATTATGTGATCTGCTTTATACAGTTTCATTTCCCCCCCCCGAAACCACACCCATTTGTTTTTCACACATGAATTTTCCCAATCTCCCCTCCCGCTCTCTGAATCTGTCCCACGTTCACTCTCAATTGAGCAACATGTATCCACGGCAAGATTTCATCCTGTATCCTGTGTTCTCTTTCTTTGTTTCTTTCTCTTTTCCACACAAACACACATATCTCCTCTCCCGCTTACCTGGCAGCTCTTAGCATGTCCCTCACGTTCGGAAGTGCCGTCTCAGAAGTTCAATCAATAGTGCAGCCAGGTCTCGCAGACCTGTGCTGCTTTGTGGACAGAATTCAGACCCGCCTTGTACTCTGCCCCCCGAAATACTGCAGCCCAAGCTCTCCACGGATCAGAGAGCAGCCTGGTTAAAAAGAGACAGCAACTATAGACACATTCCTCTTCCCTGAGTTGTCTTCCCAATACTGATGACTACAAACACTCAGACTTACATGCATGTAGTCCAGACGTTTCATGCTTTTAACACTCTACACACATTACGTTTTTTGACAAGCAGACTGAATAGTGCAATTTAACTAAGCTGATCTGAAATCTATTACCCACCCAGATGTATTGTCTGCCCTTAATGGTGGTCCTTTGTAAAAGATGATAATAGGGCACAGGTAAATGGTCCATTAGGGCACCAAAGTGCTGAAAACACTATTTAGCTTTGTCTCCGGGCCAATTTGTACAATGGACTCTCTTTATCACGGCATCAATTCACCTGATTTAACTGTCTGATGTCTGTCATATTCATATTAACTGTCATATTTCTGCGGAAGGCATCTTGGTTTGCAAAGCAGCAGTATGAAAAAGAAGACTATTTATTTTATCTGTGATAAGATTGGGCAGAAGTGAACTAGTTATCTTGTGCGACTGGAGCTCGAGTGTGAAGAAATAGCCGATAGTCAATGTTTTTTGTTGTTTTGATAGTGAATTTTATGCTGACTGGATTTGGTAATGAGCCTGGAAGCAGAAGGATAGCTGTGATGTGTTGTAGCTGGTGTGTGCACACTGCCTCCTGTGCTCCTGGAGGAAACTCGGAGCAGGGTAGCTGTCCATGGTGCTGAAACAGTGCTTGGGCCAACTAACAACCTGTCCATGGTGCTGAAATAGTACTTGGACCACCTAACAACCTGTCCATGGTGCTGAAACAGTGCTTTAACCAACTAACAACCTGTCCATGGTGCTGAAACAGTGCTTTAACCAACTAACAACCTGTCCATGGTGCTGAAAGAGTGGTTGGACCAGCTAACAACCTATCTATGGTGCTGAAACAGTGCTTTGACCAACTAACAACCTGTCCATGGTGCTGAAACAGAGCTTTAACCAACTAACAACCTGTTCATGGTGCTGAAACAGTGGTTGGACCAGCTAACAAACTCTCCATGGTGCTGAAACAGTGCTTTAACCAACGAACGACCTGTCCATGGTGCTGAAACAGTGGTTGGACCAGCTAACAAACTCTCCATGGTGCTGAAACAGTGCTTTAACCAACGAACGACCTGTCCATGGTGCTGAAACAGTGGTTGGACCAGCTAACAAACTCTCCATGGTCCTTAAAAAGTTGCTGGACCAGTTAACAAACTGTCCCTGGTGCTGAAACAGTGGTTGTATCATGGATGTATTAAGAGAACTGGATACAGCGTTGGAGGCGGGGCCCTGTTCATTCCTATGAAAGTTGCTCAGTGGCGCATGAAGCCTAACTGGCTCGACTTCCATCTGGAAAAGTACTCGGATCTTGGGCACATGGAACATGCGCAGTAGCGTTCGCTCGGTCATATGACTCGGTCACGGAGTCCAAACGTCACGCCGCCATCACAGCTTGCGCTCCAGCCTCGGTCTGGGTCTCATTCACATGAACGGAGGAAAGGAAATAACTCTGGATTTGGCTATTAGTTCATTTTACTACTTCAAAAACTTGTTTTTTTAAACAAGGGCCATTTAGATGTTCATACTGGGAAGTTGATTCACCTAAAAAAATGATCTGCTTTCCCAATGTAAGTCTATGGGAAAAAAAGTATTTTTGGGCCCAATGCATCACATGACTGACACGGAAGGTTGCAGTACCGCCGCTCGGCCAATACAAAAGTTGGGATGGACAACCGGCGCGCTTTCTTGGGGGCTTGGGTTGTACCAATTAACAAACTGTCCATGGTGCTGAAATTCTGTTTCGGCTCTGTTGCTAGACATTCTTCAAAAGTTTGCTTTTTCTCCTGTTTTGTGCATTAATTCATTAATTCATATTCAGCACCTATTAATAACAAGTATGGTTGTGTATTGTCCTCCTGTGCCAGCTTTGTTCTGCTCCCACATTAAGGCTTTTCATGTAACGTCAGGCTAATTGGAACCATTAAATTCTGAAGACATTAATAATGTAACAGCGTGCGATTGGCTGTTTATTCCTGTTAGCCCGGTAATGGACTGTAAATCTGCCCTCTGCCTCATAACTAGTGCATGCTGGTATTGGCCCCACGGCTTTACTACAGGTGTATGAAAAGGTTGGCTGGTCCTTTTGGAATGATACTGCTATTTATTTATTCATTTATTTAGAAATTGGCTGGAATTTGTATTCAATTAGCAGTTTTTCATAATTGTTCTTTAGTTGTTAGTGCGTTGTTTTTGTTTGTTTCTCAGAGCAGAATCTTTCCACCAATTTATTCACAAGTCTTTAATAAATGTTATCAGTCATTTAACCAGTCAAGCAGAAAGTTCTGCCAGCAGAGACTTTTGTACGCCTGCAAAGGAGACATTTTTATTTTTGCTGAGAAATGGTGTATTTGCTTATGTTTTATGAATATCTCCCCACTGAGGGACCAACTAAGATCAAATTTGTTGGAACAAACCCCTCATGCATGCAGCCTATTCCACCCTCAATATGTTCGCCACTAACCTTATTGTACCATTGCAGCTCATCTGCTGTTTTGCCTCCGCTTTGCAACGCTGGCACGTCTTCTACTAATGGATTATTAATCACATTTTGCTTCATCTGAAACAACATTTCAGACAAAACCCTCATTGTGCTCTTAGGGTCACTCGGTGCACGCCGTGGAGAATGCCTGCTTTGACGTGAGTCAGCAAATGTGACATTCTCAAGGTGCAATTCGCACAAGAGTGACATCCAGCACAATGCGCTGAGACAATTGCGCGTTCCCGTCTTCCTCTGTTGCCTAAAAGTGAAGCCCTGCCATCTTCCATGTTAGGAGTGTGAAAGCTATTTGCATAAAAACCCAGTATAGAGCACACTGCTGGCATCACACGCTGCATTATTCTGCAATTAGATCCACATGCTATATGTACACACTCACATGACTCTACATGTGAGCACCCTTTCATCATTTCGATTGATTTCTGAACCTTAGAACCTTGACTCTTTAATGTGTGAGCAGGGGCAAAGTGTCCTCATCTTTCTCCTCTTGATGGAAATTAGTATGTATAGGACTACGAAGCCAGCACGCATGCATTCACACACATATAATTACAGCCTCACAAATGCATCGGATTAGCAGAGAGGTTCACTCTCTATAATAACAATACCACTCGTGCATGATGAGGTGTGTATCTAAAGACGTGCGCGTGGACACGTGTCAGTAAAGTGACTAAAATAAGTAGGCCACATGTCGCCACATACCCTCGGGGGACTGTAGGAGTGTCTCCTTAACTACTGGGGCAGGCAAAGTCAGCACACTGTTAGCAGATGGGGATTGGCTGTCTGCATTCTTCCCGTCGTCCCAATCCACTGCTGACCCGAGGCGTTGTTTTAATCACTCTTGGTATGGCACCGCGGCGCAGCATGCCGCTCCACATCCACCGCACGCTGTCCTATCCACCTCTCCTACACCACACTCGTTATCTTCCATGCCCCTTCACTCCTCTCTCTCTCTCTCTCTTACACACTTGCATGCACTTTACAACATACAGTATATAGGTACACATGTATGTGCGCTTGTTGTGTTCAGGAGTGAGGTATCCCTGCAGGCAGCTGCGGTAAATATCAGCCTGGAAAAACTCTCCTATGGACCGGATGAATTATTGAAAGAAGGGGCAAGTGAGAATGGCTGTCCGCTTTCACAGCTTCGGCCAATTGTATGTGTGTGTGTCTGTGTTTGTGTGTGTGTTGTGTGGGTGGGTATTTGTTCATATAGGTTGTATCTGTGTATGAGGTAGAAAGACTTTTCTTGTATTTCCATATGCATAAGGAATGAGTACTTTTACTTTTGATGTACATTTTGCTGATAATACATCTATTTTTTGTTTATTTAAAGTCGGGGTAGGCAGTATATTTTTGGCATCATTGGGCAAAAATTCCATATTAACCTTTCAGCATATTGTATTTCAAGTGTCCTGAGAGATAACTAGACTTCTGCTCCTCCTCATGGCTCTGTTTTCAGGCTTTAGAAAATCTAGCTCGTGACGGGAGACTTTGACCCATCACAGGTCATTTCATTAGACCGTTCCCATTGGCTGTGCTCCGGTCATGTGACCGGAACTTGGCGTTCCTTCACCAGATTTCACACACTTCTTATTTTACAGCTAAACAGTGCACTACAAGATGATTCTGAAAACATTTGAGGCGAGAAATAGGTATTAACGTAACATTCATATTTGATCAGCACTGTCTAGTTTGACCGTTTGGTCGGAGTTCGCCAGTGATTGACAGCCGGCTCTCATAGACAGCAGCTGGACAGCGGACCTCAGATCAGCTCTTACTGCTTGTTTTCCCCCGGTATGTGAAACCTTGCAGATGATTTTTTCCAGGTTACCTGTTTCATGTACTACTGTCACGATATAGCGACCCTTTTATAAAAATAACTTTTTTTAATCATATTTGCTCCAATCTCGCCTACTTCAGCTTTAAGGCACAATGAGTAGGGTTTTCGTAAAAAGCAAAGTATAGACTCGTACAAAAATAATCCCTCTCAGTCATCACTTACTGTATGACCCAGTAGAAGTGTGTGGTGGTGTCAGTATCTACGGAGACCCTGCTCTCTGCCTCTATTCTCTCTTTTCTTTTCTTTTTGCTATGTTCGGGACATTTCTGGGCTTCAACCTCTTTATAAAAATGTAGCGACCAGGTGCCAGATCATAAGCACACATCCAAGAGGAAGCTAAGAAAATGGCAGACACGGTGGAGAACAAAAACACAAATGTAGCGAGGCCAAACGGCAAGCAGACAAGGCTCGTTTGAAAACAAAAGTGAATCTGAGGTTGGATTTCACCCGCAGGTAAGCGCCCTAACCTAGACTCACCTCAATTGTCATGATTTCCATCGTCATCATCGTCTCCCAGAGACCATCATCGCCTAATCCTCCATGTAAATCCATCATGTGTCCGCCAGCCAGCCATGAATGTGTGGGTGTAAACGATAGCTGGATTATACAGATAATACTCTGGCTGCATTGACCGGGTGAAGACTGCGATGAGAGCTTTTCCTCACATTCGTGTCTCTTCTGTCTTATTTCCTCGCTCCCTCAGCATCTGATCATGATTGTACCTGTGAGCTCGGGCTCTATACAACATGCTGTAAGTGTAAATGACATGTTTCACAATCCAGTCTCTTCTTTTTGTTGAAGCTTTGATATATATTTTTAAATTGTGTTCAAGGTGTCAGTGGTGCTGGAATGGATTTCAGCTTCATATCAGCAAGACTCTTTGATGCCCACAAGTCTATTATGCCTACCAGGGCTAATTACCATTTGGACCAGAGGAGCTTTCTGGCTGCATCATATGAAAAACCCAGAAAATGTAATTCTGTATGAGACTAAAGCTGAACTGAAACTCAACTCAACTGAGGAACCAGGGAAAGTTCACTCTGGGATTAGAAGCTGTCACATTCGTGTGTCAACACTTGGTTAATATTTTAAAACCTTTGGTAAATACTTGGCCGTGAGTTTGCAGAATACTTGATACTGACATGCAACATAGAGACCCAAGTCATATTTTCAGTTAAATATGGCTTATAACAAAAACAAAAGACTAAAGGGCGAATTCACAAAAGGATTGCACGGCTTTTGTGGATGTTAAATCTGCACAAATAAGACAAAAAGAAACCGTGTAATTCTCAAGGCACCAGCAAAGGGTGAAACGCACCCCTAAACTGCACTGCCAAGTAAATAACGTCTCGGTGCTCCTGTGCTATTTGCACATATTTAAATGAGGTAATATGCAGAGAGTTAGTGCAAAATCAGTTTTCTTCTGTGGTGGGATCGCTGCAGGTGTTTTATAAACTCAAAAAATGTCTCAAAAAACTCTTAAAATAAGAGGATGTAATTAATATTTTCCTCATTAATTATGTATTATTTCACCCACCAGAATATGCGTGCTCTGCGGCACAGAGGCATACTGTGTATATGGACACAATGAAAGGAGTGAAGTTAAATGAGCCCGAGTCCGACCAAAGCCGGTTTATACGTCCCGAGCCCGGCTCTAATCCACTCAGCGTGGCTCAGGCTGACTCTTATCCCTCAAAACCGACGCATTGGTTTCAAGCGTATTTATACTTTGCCACTCTTTTTGAATCTGCCCCTAATAGTACGTGTCTACAGGGGCGTTCTTTATTGAGAGGGATCGTCTCGCTTCCCAGCATCGGACCCTTGATAGGCTGCCACTAGACACAAGGCACCTGATTGGACGAACGCTTTCCCTCGTGGGCGGCTGCTCCCAGCTTTCAAACAGGAAACCAATACAGCGGCTCATTTTGAAACTCTCTTCTCTTACATCACGGAAATAGTTCACCGAAATGTGTTTCTGAAAACATTGTATGCGAGAAATAAGCCACACACTTGCTGAAACTGTCTTTATTTTAGATCGACAACGGTTAGTTTAAAAGTTTCTCGGGTGTTTCCAGAGGCGGTGAGTCACACCGGACACCCCTGATTTGCATATAGTAGCCTTGACCTCAACTTTATGCAAATGAGGAGCGGCCAACATGATGCCCCGTCTCTCGCTCCGCCATGCTACCAGAATGCATAGCACGGCTGCTTACATAGACAATGAACGGGAAGCGTGGAAATGAGGGAGGCTGCGGACATGTACCATAAGATTTTACAGCTGTGCCAGCGGCTCTGTGAGGCTGCACAGTTGGCTCACCACAGTCGGCTCAAACCAAGCACACTATTAAAGATCAAGTTATTTTAGCGCAACGACTTTCCAACTTATGTTCAATTAAATGACCAATATAGCTCCGTAGCTCTATTCATGATGGCGCTAGATGAAAAGTCAGAGGATCACCAAAGGGATTACAATTCATCCTGAAGGGAATGTAAATGTCTGAACAGAATTTCATGGCAATCCATCCAAAAGTTGTTGAAATATTCAACTAAAAAACAAAAAATGTCAACCTCATGGTGGTGCTAGAGTATGTGTCGTGTCTAGAAGGTAAACCGCAAATTACGAAAGTCTCACACATGCGCCCTTGATTCAGAACAGTGACCGCAGCAATGGCAGACTTACCGGGAGCCGTTTCAAATTTGTCTTTCCTCGCCGACTTTTTGAAGAAAATCTGCAGTCATACCAAGAAAATAGCAATATAAAAATTTGTTGTTATAAAAAGCAACAAATTGTTTAGAAAAACTGCTTTGAGCTGTCGGTTAAAGTTAAGATTGGCTTCCCACACACAGACTTTACAATTTGCGGGTTACCTTCTTGACACGGCCAGTATATGTCAGGGGGTTACCAAAGTCATTAGTCTTGATCCTCTGGGCACCATAATTGTTTGAATTACAAAATTTCATGGCAATCCATCCAATAGTTAGTTGAGATATTTCAGAAACAGACATGGGGGTGGGGGCCCTTTCCTCTGCCTGCTTCATCCACACCCTTCTAGCATTGGCCACTGAGTAGAGCGGTTTGAGCCGGTGCCAAGAGTGACATTGCTGATGGAGGAGAGAGCTTTGCCCATTAATTTTTCTGCACTCAGCGAACATGACACCTTTAAATGCCAACAAACAGAACACAGGGGTAGTAAACATGCCCTATATCAATGCATTTCATGGTCTTAATATACATTCTTGGGTATATTGCACCCCGCAGCCACCCATATCTCTCCTTTGTGTGCATTAATGTAAATGTATAATGCTAATACCGACATGCCTTTACTGGGATCCTTTGGATCTATTAATATCTATAGGCAACTAACAGTAACCCTGATGTAAAGCTGAAGTCAACAATCACATCCCACACAGAGGTGTTGGAAGCGAGAATTCCTTCGTTGCTGAGGGCATGCACGTTGAAACCCTTCTTTTATTTTCGTTCAAAGAATGCAGATTTGATTCATGTCACTCTGCCCTTATGACTCTGTTGCAGTTGGATGAGGTTACTGTGTCAGATCTGAGAGCTGCGTGATTCATGCTCAGGTATATACCTCCAGGATATCCTATTGTTTGACAATGTAGGGCAAGGTTCAGCGCTATAAGAGGCAGTGTAAGCGTTTGTAAGTGTGCGTAATGTAACAACGTCTGCCTGGTTCTCTGGCTGCACGGACAGGCCCTAATTTCCATCTTCATATCGTAGAATATGTAGCCGCGTTTGGGAATAAATATCACAGAGAAAAAAACGTGTTCGCGAGAGATTTATTGTCTGCCGTGAGAGCTTTCTAGAACGGTGGGATAGCGTGGAGGTCATTGGTATTGGAGTCCTGGCTCCAATACAGCCCTCTCCTCCCGCCACACCACCGCAAAACTCCTACCCCCACCCACCCAAGTAACCTGAGTTGTAGAGAGGTCCTGGAGAACACAGTGTGGCTGCAGATAAGAGAACACTGACAAATGAGTGGGAGCTTGTTTTTCTGAGTTAAAACAGAGAGCAGTGGGAGACAAAATCTCTGCTGACAAAAAAAAAAGATTTGGAGGATGCTATGAGAGCGGTGAAAAAAGAAAAGCAAAGCACTTCAGGGTGCCCTGATAGAGAAGAGGAGGAGGAGGAGGAGGAGGAGGCGAGTAACTGTGTGCATACTGTATGTGATGTATACCCACATAGATATGCGATTTGTGAATGCATGAACATACATTCAGGATGCTAGGTCCCAGAAGGGGACTAAACTCCCTCCGGATGACAGTAAAGAAAATGGTGCAATGCTTTACAGACAGTGCTGTCATAACATAGAGGCAGGGTGTGTTAAGGGCACTGCTGAATGGCAGCAATCAGTGGATTTATTACACTGTCCTATCGGTCATAGCGCTGGAGGTCAAACCCAGATAAATGTCAATGATCAATAATGAACATAAAGGGACTATAAATAAGACTGTTACCCTTTATGCTTAGTCTTTGTCTTTTTTATTGTTCTATTGTTATTATTACATGACATGTGATTAATTTTAAAAATGTGAGCAGACAATTCTGTAAATAAAAAAAAATAGGGTAAGGCTGGTTATATTCTTTTTTTATATACATATCTTAAATTCTATCTCAAATTTAATGAAAAAGACCAAAAACAACACTGGACTCTCTGTGTATACAAAGCTATTTAATATAGCCCCAGAGCTCAATCATTGTCCCAAAACTATTAAAAAGACATCAGTGAGGTACACCACTGGTTTCATCACAATGATTCAGTCCCACATACACTGCTCTGCTCCCTAAATAGTCACTAACACCAAATGTTTAATTGTCCACGAATGAAAGCACTCCCTCTAAACTGCACTATTTACCCTGTTTGTAAATAACTAACTACATTATCAAGCTGTTTTATGGAATCATTTAGTCTTTTAACAAAGCCAAATCATATTTTCACTCGTTACATGCATAGTGTCTTTTCAAAATAAACTTCCAAAGTAGGTTTACAACTTTGTTAGGTTTTTGAAAAGATCATGGTTTGGATTAAAATAAGTATGTTTCTTATGTAAAATAACTGTTATGTAACTGGCGTTGGTGAAGTACGTAAGTTATGTAACACAATTTTGGTAAAATAAGTCATTGTTGACTTTGCGGGCAACAATATAATTCATTTCCTACCAAAATAGTTGTTTTTTTTAGATATATTGTTAAAGAACTTTGAATATTGCACATAGACTGCAGCCATTTTCAGTGAGAATTGGGACATAATGCAATCCGAATGATTTGAAAGATGCTATGATTGCACAACAAAAATCTACAGTACTACTACTATATATAGTGGCTTTAAATAAGAACAGATTCAAACCAGCTAACTAACAAAAAAACATATTTTCGGCCACATGGGGGCAGCAGAAACCAGTCAGAAACACAACATTGACATATTATCACTCACTTAATGAGTCATTAAGTTGATATGGTGAACTACTAAGCAAACAGTTGCTTATTTACGCATCCAGCACTCATCTGAAGTCTGTTTTTTTTTTTCTGGCCACCTGGTGAATGTGAGTCCAATATTCCTTCTCCTTTTATCTCTGATTTACGCCAACTCCTGAGGGAAGTATCTGGCTCTATAGTTGCTTAATTTGCTCACCAGCTATAGTCCAGCTAACTTTGTCTCTCAGCCTGAGTGTGAATCAAAACAGTAAAATTGCATGCCGTAAAACAGTGAGCTGAAATAGCTAAAACGCTACATAGAGCTGACAGGAGCTGTAGAGTTAGGTGATAATTCTCTGTGGGTTTGTCAATATGCTCAACCCCTTTTCACATGATCATAGTAATTTGATTCATTGTCTATTTAAACACATGTATTATAGCAGCTTTAAAGGACCAGTGCGTAACATTTTAGGGGGATCTATTAGCAGAAATGGAATATAATATTCATAAGCGGTCTCCTGGGTGAAAGTCCTGTGTCCCAGTTCACAATTACATGGACTACATACAAATTGATTTCAATGCTGACCATCATGAAAAAATGTGAAATTTGTGTCTATGTACACAAATCAATACATTAAATGTTGTGGCTATTTCACGAACTGTTGAGCAACTGCGCTGAAAGAGAACTCTTCCCACAGTACACCCACTGTCAAAAGAAAACAGATTGTCCTCCACAGCCAGCATTCAGTCTCCCATATAACCCATAGCCACATATGGTCAATAAGATCTACTTTTGATTGACTTCTGCATTATGCAGAGTAATTATTATCTCACATAAAGCCGTCAGAACGTGATAACATTCTGTCCTGTCGTAAAACCCTTTATAGCAGATAACACCTGTCATACTTTCTCTTACATGCGTCATGCTGATGGCAGATTTACCCTTGCTGTTTAAGAAAGGCCTTAAGATCGATGTAAATATCTACGCAGCCCGTAGCAACGGGACACATGGATGGATAAAATGACAGCAGGGTATTAAAACCACCTTTGATGGCAGGTGTGATTGGTTATTATGGCCTGTTGGTAGTCCTGACATTGTCTGGGGGAAGAAAAAAAACAGCAAGAGCAAAAACTCCATGAACAACATTTTTTTGGTGTGTGAGAGACAGCCTACGCGGTGGATTCTGTAATAATACATCGTTACTGTGTGAAAAACCTTATTCACAGATTTGATGGCAGTAATTACCTGTGACAGGCAGCCTTATTATCTCGCCCAGAAACCTGGACAAGAAGTTGCCTGGCAGTGCAGTTTAGATTCCCATTAACCCCTGTCGCCCTCCTTGACAGGTATGGAAGGTGGCAGTGGTCAAACTTCATCTGGTTTGCACATGACACGTTACATACTTTATGTGCTGCACAATCTCCTCTTCTCGCCAGGGGACGGAAATAGCTCAGGAATCATGACCGTTGACTTGTCTAAGTATGGAGGATGGTGTGAACGCAAAAGGACAAAGAAGCAATCTAGTCATATTTTTTTTTTGCAAGTTTAATGGGTGGGTTATATAATGGATTCCGAATATTGTTTCTGATGCATAGTTGAGGAGTTTCATTGGGCAATTCAAAGGTATAATGCAGATATAATCTAGAAACAGCATACTCGGTAATTTGCTTGCAATGATGCTCTATGGTTTGTGAAATGTAGTGATTAAACAATATTTAAAGCTGCAATAGAACAGATGCTAGCATAGGAGAGTGTGAGACACAATAACCTCCCCCTGTCTTTATGTGTATTCTCCACCCACAGGGAATATGTTATAAAAACGTCAAAATTCCCATTGGATACAATAAAATTACAAAACAATTCATGGGTGACTTTGCTCTAGGTGATAATTGGGCATTAAAATACATGACTGTTAGAAAGTTCTCATTCTAACAACCAGTTAACTTTTACTTAACCAGAAACTCACATAAAAGACCTCAGAATAATAGATTCCCCCCCATATCCGCACTCCTTTATCGCTCAATTTTTGAAACAGTCATTATAAACCAGATGGCACTTTAAGTACAGCTCTTCTCAAATGTCTCAAATTTTACAGTTATAATCAGCAGTGGAATGTACATTTAGCAGACGGCAACCTCCAGGTCTGAAAAAGTGAAGCCAATGCAGAAGTGCCTTAAACTTGTTAAATTCTTTCTAACAGCCAGCAGGGGGCGACTCCTCTGGTTGCAAAAACGTAGTCTGACTGTATAGAAGTCTATGAGAAAGTGAGCCTACTTCTCACTTGATTTATTACCTCAGTAAACATTGTAAACTAGAGTTTATGGTCTCAATCCTTAGTTTCAAGTCTTCTTCAATATAGCATGATGTTCATTTAGTAAATTATGGTTCCATTAAGAGTCAAACAGACCATAAAGCAGGGGATGCTTTAGAGCGTGGCTACGCTGTGATTGACAGGTCGCTACCACTGGCATTTTCGTCTTACAACTTTAACCCTTTCACAGTGTGTTTTCAGTTCATGAAAGTTAATATTAACATTTTTTTGGTCGCCTAAAAATGTCTGATTCAGTGTTCGGTTGTACTTAGCTCCAACCTCTCGTGTCACTTCTGGTTGCAAAAAGCCAAGATGGCGACGGCCAAAATGTCGAACTTGACGCTTCAAAACTGTAGTCCACAAACCAATGGGTGAGGTCGCGGTGACCACGTCCACTTCTTATATACAGTCTACAACATTAACTCAAGTACTGTACTTAAGTGCAATTTTGCAGTATTTGTAGTTTATTTGAGTGTTTCCATTTTTTACTTCTACTCCACTATTGGAGGGAAATATTGTACTTTTTAACTTACAATATTCATATGACAACTTTAGGTTCTAGTTACTTTGCAGTTCTAAATTATTTGTACAAAATATAAATCAACTAATAAATTATGATACATTATTATAGGTTATTATACCGGTAGCATATAAAGTAATTCAAATGAGCTCTACCTCCAGCAGCTGCAACATTATTGATGAACACAGAACTGCATCACTAATTATAATCCATTTAAAAAAATAATGCTAATACTTTTGTACTTTTACTTTAGTAAGATTTTTAATGCAGGATTTTTAATACTACTACGAGTACTTCCTCCAACTCTGGTTATAATAAAAATAGTGGACATCCTGAATCGAGCATTAATTAAACGCAGTACAGTAATATATCTGGAAAATACCAAGCAATAACAATTTCTAGTTGGTTAAAACCATATCACCTGAGGGAATTAATCATTTTTCATATCAGTATTGATTTACAACATCTTCCTGCAGAACACACCAACGCCCTCCATTTACCAATAACACCAAATGAACTCTCTACTGCACTTCATCACATGTCCAATAACAAAACAAACGCCCGATGGCTTCCCAACTGAGTTCTATAAACACTTCCAGCATCAGTTTTTAAGAAACTGAAAACTGAATTCTTGGCTCCTTGCTGACATGAAAATTCTCTTCAAACCCAACAATGAAAAAAATAGAGTTTGTCTCTTTAGATGCAGAACTGGTTTTCTATAAAATATCCAGAGCATTAAACAACTATTTGCTATGTAAAGATATAGAGGAGTAATGTCTACCTGAGCAGAGAATTACGTCACTCTCCCTCTGTGCGTGTTGTAATCCCAGTTTCTGCTTTCTTTTAGGGCTGTCCTCAACCAAAGAAATTCTTAGTCGACTAACACTTATGCAATTTTGTCGACTTATCAATTATTTGATTTAATGGACAGATCTGAGAGAGACAGATTTGCTTGATGTTTGATGCTGAACAGCTGAAGTATTGCTCAAAGCGAGAGTAAAAGCCAAATTTGAGGCATAATAATGGTGAAGGGCATGCAGCTGGCCATATTTGCCAACATGCTTGTTGCTGCTAATAACCCCAAGAAGCAGGAGTAGTGGTAATGGAGTAGTGATCAGTGGTTTGATCCCCGGCTCTTCCAGTCCGCATGTCGAAGTGTCCTTGGGCGAGATACTTAACCCCAAATTGCTCCCGAAGGCTGTGCCATCGATGTGTGAATGAGTATTTATAGATTAGATCCTAATGGGCATGTTGGCAGCCTCTGCCATCAGTGTATGAATGTGTGTGTGAATGGGTGAATGCTGACATGTAGTGTAAAGCCCTGTGAGTGGTTGAAAGACCAGAAAAGGTGCTATATAAATGCAAGCCCATTTACCATTTACCATCTGTAAAACTGAGTTCCTCCACAAAGAATCACACAAAAGCATCACTTTAAATCTTGTGTTTACCAGAAATGAGCACATAACTTTCTTAGAAATAAGTCATTCAGCATGAAAAAGTATTAAAAAAATGACACATCGACTAAAGAAATCTTAGTCGACTAAGACCAAAACGACCGATTAGTCAACTTTTTTGACTAAGATGGACAGCCCTACTTTGCTGACATAGCCGGGTGGGCCGTGCATGCCTTTTAATGCATGTTCATGCATGTGAGTGTGGCTAGCTTATGGCTCCTGCTCTGCATTACGCTCATAGGGCGGTTACAGGCGATAACGCCGTCCCGAACGACAGCGTCATTGCAGAACACCGTTCGCACCATCACCATGTTGAGAGCTGTGTGGAGGCAATAGATATGGTGAATTTTGAATTTAGCACCTTTAACGAATATTTCTTAATGAGTTACAATTCTTTACCACTCACCTACGGTAATTCCTATTGATGGACTAACAGAAAGTTGCATCATCACAGGTGTCCCAGGCAGGGATGGAAAGCCACAACTTTGAAACAAAGCAGTTCTAAGTCCAACTGTACATGTAAAATTACGTGTTCAGCAGTTATTCAACATATCAGCATCATTTGTTTCCGTAAAGCATTTTTACAGGGCAAAGAAATAATTTACAACAGCATTAACTCTGCTGATGTCTTTACTGTTTGCATCCAAGGTTGTAACTTTTGTCAGTGAATTCCTCCTGTTTACAGCTAACAAAAGCGGGTCTATAAAAAACCATGAATGACAGCGGTAACTACTTATTCCCAGGACAGCTTACATCAAACACTGACACTTCACACACCCATATATATAGAAACTAACATTTCAACATAAAGAGCTCGATGCAGTCAAATAAAAAAAGAAAATGGGATGTAATAGACGGGCTGTTCCTGCTGGGATTCAGCTATTAGACGGGCACAGTCTGGGTCCACGGTGGCTTTCTCAGCGGCATGTTTGAACTTGTCTTGTCAGTCTTTAATCTAATCTGTTTCCCTTTGGCCCAGTTTGTGGTTGTCAGTCCCAATTTTGAATAGAAGATGGTAAAGTGTGGTAGATAGTTAAAAAGAAACAGCAGATCATAGTAAATAGTGGACTGGTAAGTTAGGTATGACAAGCATGAAGAGAGGAATGATGAGAAACGTAATGGCCAAGCCAAATGCTTTCTTTGAAGGCTATGCTTTGAGACAGGGCCCATCATTTCCGCTACAAAGCAGGGTCATATTTTCTCCGCACAGAGATGATTGAAAACATCGCTGACAGAACATTTTGGAAAATAGGAAGGATACTAACGACAGGCTGGAACACGTTTGACCCCCGTGTCTGAAAGAAATAATGGGAGGAATTTAATGAAATAAGCTCCTTTTTCACAGGACAAGCAGCAAGTGAATAGGTGTTGACGAGAGCTCCGCTACCGTCACTTCAAATATTTTCAACACTGTAGAGCTACAGTAAAGGTGACGGGGATATTTCTCCAGCTGAAAAATTATGCAAAGAAAACATGACAGAAGCAGTTTTGTTACATTGAGAGATTTACCTTTTCTCAGGCAGCGGCTCCATAAAGACTTTTGAGTGGTATTCTGCTTCAGTACAACAATTTGATCTTTTAAACCACTTAATGTGGTAGGCCTTCATGGGCTGTAAACCGCTGGCAATTGCTGCCCCCGATGTGTTGAGTCATAATTAACATCCTGGCGTTTTTCCGACTCTCTGTGTCCATTACTGAAAATGGGCAAATTGCTTCCAAGGAAGTCTTATGTGAAATGTGTTTGGCCGGCCTACTTTATTTTTCATATTTTCAGGGGAAACTGACTAGCTTTCAGCATTAGAGCAGGGGCAAGTGAACAACATCATTACAGATACCGGGAACAACCAATTACACATCAGAGCTTGTACGATATGCCAGGTCATTGCAAGTTGTCTTTATATGTACTTAAAAGTGAAAAATCACTTTGAGGCTTGCCGACCCGCGTCTCTGCAGAGTTGGCCCGAGCTCAAAAAAGCATGAGGACACGAATAGTGCTTGCGTGGTTGGCATAGAGCACAGGGGATGCTTTAAATGTGTAAAGTTTCTCACAAGTATGGAACTTCTACACCAGGAGCTTCGATATTTCTCTTCCAACAATTGTCTTATTGCACTCCCCAATAACCCCCCCAATTCTTTTTAATGTTTTGAAACTGTCTTCAATCATTTTGAGTTTCAAAACAATAACCTGAGAGGTATTTTGGGGATTTGGGCTCTAAAATTGGGAGTCTCTTTCATTATCTGTATCTTTAAAGCTGAACTTATCAATATTTATATATTGACAATGGCTCAAATGATTATGTGTAATATGAAAACTTGTAGCAACAAACCCACAGAGAATTATCACTTTTGGGTTCTATAACTCAGTTCAACGTATCCTCATAAAACAGTTCGCATATATGATATCTTATGAAAAGTTACTTCAAATTTTTCGTGCTTTCTCCTACGAATATCCAGCCACAGGAGCAACCAATGCACCTGCATAAGCTCCTGTAGTGCAGAATCTGTCTTAAAATAAGTACATTCAAACTACTTGGTTAGGTTTAGGCAACAAAACTACTTAGTTAGGTTTAGGCAACAAATCTACTTGGTTAGGTTTAGACAACAAAACTACTTGGTTAGGTTTAGGCAACAAAACTGCTTGGTTAGGTTTAGGCAACAACACTACTTGGTTAGGTTTAGGCAACAAAACTGCTTGGTTAGGTTTAGGCAACAAATCTGCTTGGTTAGGTTTAGGCAACACAACTATTTGGTTAGGTTTAGGCAACAAAACTGCTTGGTTAGGTTTAGGCAACAAAAATAGGGATAATGCTTAGTTGACCACCTTGCCAGAAAATCTTTAACACATCATCACTCAGGCCCGGCTGAGGCCCATTAAATCGGCTTGATGGGATCTCCCCTCTCCCCAGTGCAAGGTCTGCCATGTGAAACACCACTGAGCATTAAACACCTGTTTTTTGCAGTAACCAGTCTACGCCAAGAGCCATCGCAGTTGAGACCAAAGTGGTTTAACCGTCACCCTCTTGGAAAAAGGCTGCCTGGCTGTTAACAGCTGAAGAGAACGGAGGGATGAGGGAAAGATAGAGAGAGACAGGGGAATAGGAAGAGACGGGAATAGGGAACATGGAGGATGGGTTGCTACTGAGGAGAAATAGATAGTGGAATGAGGTGGATGAAGAGAGTTCTTGGGGAAGAAGAGGTCAGCGAGGAAAGGACACAAATGAGAGATACAGGGTTGGAGATCGGGAGGGATAGGATAAAGAGAAGTGGAATACAGCTGGGAAACATGTGACTAGAGGAAGTGTTCAGTAAGAGAATTTGCTTTAGGGTCTTGGAGTGGTATAAAGGAATGTCATCCATCTATAATGTCCCTCAGGGACCTCATTATAATGTATCAACAAATGAAGATTTGGACTCATTTGGCCCATACATTAGATCCAGCATGCCAGGGTGGAGTGAGGACTACCAGCGGTCTTGCTTTGAGGTCCTTTGTCTCATTATTTATGCCTGAAATATTGTTGTTGACAATGTGGCACCATGGAAAAACAACTAAATATTGGTTCTTCAGCTTTCACGCTGCTATTAGTCTGCCATTGCCCTGTTTAAACATGTTGATCCAAAGGGTGAAGCAGCAGTATAGTCATTTGTCTTTTAACTCCTGTTTTTCTATCTCGTGTTTTGTATTCTCTAAAAAACACAATTTCCGTTCTTGACAGCAACCCCCTCATTTGTTTTGCAGCCGGCAATTTGTGGCAAAGGCATGAAACACAGCATTGTGAGCGTGTATAATATTTACGCAAATTGCAGCGTCCAAAGGGTATCATTTTCTGACTTAGATTACAGTAGAGATACTTGCATTCAGAGGAATACTGTAGCAGCAGATTGTGTCATATCTCTCCCCCACTTGGAGGTTCTCCGTTGCGAACATGGCGAAGTGGTGTCTGGGTGACGGGTGCTACACGTATGGCCGTGCTTATGGTGTGTGAGCAGAGACACAGCAGTGGGAGAAGGGGGGGTGCAACACTCAGCTCAGCAGGCAGATTGGGGAACAGCTGCTAAGAGCAATTTGTTAGACAAGTCAGATTGAGCTCTGGCGGGAATGGCAACGGGGCCGCTTCACCTACTGACTCACACCGAGGATTTAGGCCCTGTCTGCACGTATACAGATATTTTCAAAAACAAAGAATTTGTCCACCAGACTTCCGTTTTACAAAATATCCCAGTCCACACTCAAACGTAAAAACAACTCCAAACGCTCGCCGTAATATTTACATGTCACTACAAAATTCCATAATAACCTTTCAGCATATTGTAATTCAAGTATTCTGAGAGATAACTAGACTGCTGCATCTCCTCATGGCTCTGTGTTCAGGCTTTAAAAAATCTAGCCCATGATGGGAGACTTTGGCCAATCACAAGTCATTTCAGAGAGAGTTTCCTATTGGCTGTTCATTCAACAGAGGCAGCTTTAATTGTAAATGTGTACTGTTTAGCTGTAAAATGAGAAAGTGTGCTCAACATGGTCACAATTCTCATTCTCATTTTACAGCTAAACAGTACACTACAAGATGTTTCTGAATACATTTGACGCGAGAAATAGTCATTACAGTAACAGAATATTGATTCATATTTGATCAGCGCTGCCTAGTTTGACCGTTTGATCAGACTTCGCGAGTGATTAACAGCTGCTCAGATACGGCAGAGCTCCAGCTCGGCTCTGATTGATTGTTTTTCTCCGGTCTGTGAAATCCTGCAGATGCCATTAGGATCTCTGAAGGACACAGAGGCACATGATTTTTTTCAGATTACCTGTCTCATGCACTACTGTCAGGATAGTGACAGTTTTATAAAAATAACTTTTTTGAATCATATTTGCTCCATTCTGCCTACTCCAGCTTTAAGGGTCAAGGAATTTTGTTTCCACCCTTCTCACTCCCTTTTCTTTGACTTCATTATAATCAGTTCAGTAACAGTCACTGTTGGTGGGGGGGCTGGGATTCCTGGTAGAACTGCATGACTGCCATCATCTCTGCTGTCATCAACTGTCTCTTTAGATGCATAAATGACAAAAGGGAGGTCAATCAGGTATATGTCCATCACCCTTCTGAGTGCTCCAAACCTCACCTTCAATCGCCCAAAGGCACATTCAATCACCATTCGATGTTTAATGTGTTCCCTGCTTTGGCCTCCTGTTACTGTAACATTTTTCAAATGTAAAGTAGTAATTAGTCCTAGCAGTGCTAACAAAACGTAAAAAAGCCGGTAGTCCGACATCTTTGTTATTGTTTCTGGCGCATGCTCATTACGCAAAACAACAAATGAGGATAGGACAAATACAAAGTCCAAAGGAATAATTATTTTATGTGTAAGGCAACATTAGGTTTGACTTAAACATCGCTTTCCTAAATTTGTAAAACAAAATGTAAGAAATAATTACATTTATATAAATTTACTGAATTGTTATTTATCATTAAAATAATAAAATGTACACCAGCAACTTGGTAAAAAAATTCTTCAAAATTAACAGGAATTACACTTCAAGTCTTTAATTTATATAGAATATAAACATAGAGCTGAGTTGAATAGATCGGCCCCATTGTCACCGATATCCAATCCAGCTATTTGAGTCAGTATCGGCCCAATATCCGATCCGGTATCGGTGCATCCCTACTCAAAAGGCACTCACGTAGTGGCGGTTAGGCCTTGGCGAGGGTATGGCAGCTGGGGATGTGGTGCGGCGAAATCACGGGGTACCGTACTGTGTTTACTTCCCGCCAAGGGATACCCACTGCTGGCGCCAAGGGCAGGGGGGGGAAGTCAGCTGGGCACGCTTCAGTAAACACCCAGCTCGATTTAAATACACAAGGGGAGGAGCGTTGTCCTGGAGGATCTTTCTTCAAACAGAATCTGAGAGTGTTTTAATGTGGGTCTGGTGGGATAAATGCTCTCTCTCTCTCTCTCTTTCATTAGCCATGTTAGATGCCTGATAAGCGTTTCTGGCCATAAAGTTCCAGTACCATGTCTGTGTTGCACTCCTGATGATTTACAGAAGATAGCTGGTTTCTTGAGCAGACATGTGGTTGTGTAAAGTATCTGTTTAGCAAAGCGTCTGCATGTTGTTTGCTCCCAAGATCTCGCTGATGGTGAGTAAACAGCCAGCTTTGCAAACACGCAGAACTCCAAAATGTGCTCGTTTCCCCCCATAGCGGATTCAGAATATAAATCATGCACCCAAACACATTTTGGAACAAATGCGGGTGATTAATTCCTTTCATTTTGCTAGATTCCAACATGCCGAACACATATTGCATTGCATTTGCCAGCGACTTATAGTCAGTCACTCATTTCCACAGTTTAAAATCGCTGCTTTGCACAAATTAAAAATGCATTTTTTACGCCCGCGCCTCCAGCGGCTTGTGTCAAAATATAGATAGCTGACTGAAGCTATTCAATTTAATAAGATTTATGCCCATTAGCTTTAAACACAATTAAACAAATTGCTCACTTTGTGAACTTATTTTAATGAGTCACACTAAACGAGCCACCTAGTACACATAGTGGGATATCTGAATAACTGAATAGCTAGGGCTTGCTTTAATTGCCAGTTAATGGTTAATGGTGCTTGGACATAATCTATCAGGAGTGGCGATTTGAAAATTGCACACACTGTTCAGAAAGACAACAATCCTGCCTGCTCATGCTTCACTATAACACACACCAACATTCACGTGCACAGATTTTGGAGAGGGTGTGCTGCACTCTGAAAACACAGCAGCGAGATAAAATGATGGACAGACCACAGGGGGAAAAAATAGCCTCACAGACCATGTACCAATGGATTCCTTAGGTTTTTCTAGTTTCATATGATGCCAGTATCTTCACTCTAGCTTTACTAAATTGAGCCTGCTACAACCTCAGAATCATAGCGTAATTATCGCATTAACTTTGACAGCCCTAGTACAAAATGTTCTGCTCCCATAACCCCTTAGTGGGTCCGAGGTCAACCCACCAGTCTCTCAAAATCCTGTAAGAAACACTCTGTTACGTCATCCAAAGCTCGATGTCCCCCCACATCGGAACTCATTCTGGCGCCATTGGGTGAATGAATCAGTAAATAAGGAAAGGGGGACTCAGCGTAGCAATTTATATTATATATATAGTTTTCTGTATTATGTATTGTCTACAGTCTCAAAGGTGTGTGGATGGTTAGACATTCACATATAGCGTGATAAAATCATCACCATGTGCAATAGTGTAATTTATTTCCGTACTCTCTGCAGGGCACTCAGAGGAATAAAGAATCTCATAGTCCCTCATCAACTACTTAGAAAAATGTGTGCTTTAGCCTCAGAGACCACTCTTGAGAAATTATGAAAATAGATCACAAAAGGTTTTGTGAAGTATCCGTTGGCGGTGTTTTCCTGGGGCTTAAAGAGAACTTTTTACTCTGTGAAGCCTGCTCACAGAAGCGATGAAATTTCTGATGCTGCTTCTTTTTTATTTTGTATTTAGTTTTCTTCTTTAAAGTCCTGCCAATAGGTTCAGAGGAGGTTTTGAGGGGATATTGATTTTAATTGACTTCAAAGACGGTCTAGCGAGCCTGAAAGGATCCCTAAGCGACTCTTTGACACCCAGGTGCATCGCGTTACCCTTTCCCATTCAGGGCATTAGAAGGTTCAATGTCTCCCACAGCAGTAATATGGTAACCATTTATCCTCTGTCAGCCTGGTAATTGAAGCAGGTTAAAGTGAAGCGCTTTGTTAAGCGGCAGGGCATGTTAGGTTGCGTTATGACAGACGGGTGATCGCACTTTGATGGCGTGCGTTTGATTATGTGTTTTTGCCTCAGATGTCCCAACATAAAAGTATAGTGTGACATTCAATGACGGGGTCTTTTTCTATTGGCTTCTTGTCCCAGCGTGCATGTTCCCAGTAGATTTTCTTGTGTTGACAACCATGTGTTCGTCACCCACCTCGTCATCATCCCGGGCCTTGACTCACCTCAAAGACGACGCTTCCCATCACGACTCCTCCCCCGCCTCTTGGGCAGCGCTGGCAGCTGTCAGACACGGAGCGGCATGCAGCGAGGCGTCAGACATCCTGGCATTTGCCCTCTCTCTCTGTGACAGCAGCTGACTGACAATGACTGCCAGCCCGACAGTCTCTTACCCATCTTCCCCGTGGCCTGGGTTCCAAATGTTATCATTACCGCGAGGAGGGATGTCATCATTTTCTTCCCTTGGAACATGGAAGCACTCGCAGCAAAAGTGGCAGCAGTGCAGTGGCATTCAGCCTTGTGTGAATGACAAGATATTATAGCAGCTGTACCGACAATGGTTCATGCACACTAGGGGCCATAAAAGTGATTCATACGCTGTCTCCCTCTGTTTCTAAGATAAATGTAGAATTATATGACTCAACCTTCGATGCCCTTTGGTTAGGAAATGAGCTCGCGTCTGTAGACGGATTTTGCCATAAAAAAAAAAAGACTGAAAGAAAGCTGGAATACATAGGTGAGAGTGAAGAAGTGGGTTAATAATAGACAGGGAAATCTTTAAGGGGAATTGCTTTCTCTCTGAGAAGCAGGATGGCCGAGGCCAACACTCGTGCCAGCCAATCAGGAATTAATTCAGTTGTCAATATGGCCTGAATCACCACTGGGTTCTAGGTCGCATTTCTCTTTCTGAAAATTACAAATGAACTGCAGGAATGGGAGGAAAAGAGACTGAGTACATTTTTTATTTAAAGGGAAACAACGCCCATTTTCGAAAATTCATACATGTTGTTCCTATGGTCTAAGACAGCCCAAAAAATATTATTAAACATGAAGAACTCTCTCTGAAATCCAAAAGATAGGGTGCTTAAGATCAAATTTGTGATATCATATGATATAAAGTGTGAAACTGCTCCATATACAATGATTCACAACTGACAACACAACAATAGAATAAAGATCATTTGGGTATAAAAAGAAAACAAGAAAACGTACAAAACACAAAATTCCGTGGCTCCACACCATCAGTCTCCCATTCATTGTCAACGGAGCAGCTTCAGACTTTATACTTGATGACATCACTAGTTTGAGACTTACAGTACTTTCTTTTCTGGCTTTGAGAGAGAGTCGCTCATGTTCACAAATATTGATTGAACTTTCCAAGGCCATGGAAATAACATATTGGAATTCTTAATTTAGATGGTGTTCCCCTTTAATGGTGAACATTGACAGAGCATGGCCCCATTAGCTGTTAGCTTTGTTAGCTGTATTTGCCCCATTAGCTGTTAGCTCTGTTGGATGTATTAACACCAATAGCTGTTAGCTCTCTTAGCTGTATTAGCTGCATTAGCTGTTAACACTATTTTCTGTAGTTGTGTTGGGTTGTTTCCGTACATATTTTACTTAGTTTACTTACTAATTTGAAGCCCAACCATGACGTTTCCCCTCACCCTAACTAAGTGGTTATCTTGCCTGAACCTAAGTTAGTTGTTTTCTTGCCTAAACGTAACTGCGGACGTTTGTCCATGTAATGTTGTGGTGTTTTTATGCCTTCTTGTGAGACCAGGTTGAAAAAAATATTAGGCCGATGGGTCCAGCAGTATGCAAGATTAGCCGCGGACAGACAGACACAGAATACACCGAATACATAATCTCCCAGCGGAGCTAATAAAGGAGTCGAGGAAGGCGAACCACCTCCACAAATAAAGTAGTTCAGCTGATAGTCTCCTCTCTGGGACAGGCCCATATCAGATTAATGGCAAAGGGAGGGACAACAACTCCGATTATTATTTCCCTGCCCTACACTCCATTTGTCCACTTTTGTCTCTTGGGTGCGAGTCAGAGAATAGACTACCAATGTCCGTGATTACCTGCTTTCAATTTGCTCTCCTTTCTATTGTGCGGTAGCTGCACTGCCCATGAGTCAAAAACACACACACACACACACACACACACACGTGGGATTGCAGAGCACCTTTTCTTTTGTTGACTGCAACCCGATGAAAATTGCCACCTGAGGAGAGGAGCTAAGGATGTGGCACTCAACGGGGAGTGTTAAATCCACTGGCACGGAAGGACTTGCAGCATTGTTTAGCTTTTTTGGACACTTTATATGTGCTGCCATCGTGTAGCATGGTTATTTTAACTGTCCCCTCAATCACGCCACAGCAGAGGAGGCAGGGAAGGACACTTGTCACTCTATAAGACAGTTTACACTGGGTGAAATATTGCCGTGTTATACCTTGCTTACACATAGATAAATGTACAAGTGTGCATGTACACGCCCAGATACTTCAACCCTCACTGACATTGACTGACATTCACACACCCATGCTTACATCCTCCTTTCTTCCTCTTGCTCACGCTCTCAAATATATACACACACGCACACACACACACACACACACACACACTCAGACTGTGCTTGCTATGAGCAGGGAGAGCGAAAAAAGATGAAAAATGAGCCAAATAATGTCAGACCGAAGGCAGCACCTATCAAACGCATCAATGGGTCCAAGGTGTGCAAGGACGGGGCGGAGGTTTTATGACTGCTGCCGAACATAAATACTAGCTGGGTGTCTGTGGTGGAAAGATCTCTGACTGCGGGGCAGAAAAAAAACGCACATTTTGCAGAAAATGAATGTAAATGCTCTGAAGCCATATTCAGCTTTTATCAGGTTTTTATCTGCATCCAAAACTCTCATTGAGTCGCCTCTTTTAAAGCATTTGTGAAAATGCTGTTCACAAAGCAGACATCACATACACACATTGCTGGATTAACCTGCTGGGGTGCCCCACGGCAAAAAAAAGAGAAGCTTTTTGGTCCCTACTAGGAAGCCCCCCCCCACTATTCTCACTATCTTTGCTATGTTTAAAGTGTTTCTTTTCTAGAATACTACCTGTGGTCATTTGATTTACACATTAATTCAGGATTATGCAAAATATATGCAAAGAATGAAAGCCTTAAAACTATATGATTTTTTACTATATTTTTTTTTAAAACAGAGACCCAATTTGAAGGGGACCAAAGGCTAGTCAGACCTAATCTGAACAGAACCAAAGATAAGTAGACCCGATCTAAAATGCGATGACCCAACAAGCCCAGAAAGAGAGAGAACACCACCACCAGAGTACAGAAGCAAACAGAAGAAACTCCGTTGTTTTTGTTTTTTGACAACAGCTGCTGCCGTATTATATTTATAATAATTGTATTGTTCAACAGAAGCCATTTTGGTAGAGATATTAAATATGACAATAGAATAGAAATAATTTTGTTTTACTTTTGTACGGCACTTTGTAGGCAGACATTTAACTGGCGTCCAGTAGTCGCTTTCAGTCCAAATTGGCGGAAGTGTAGCTTTGCTGCTGGGTGCTGACGTTGTAATGGAATGACTAATTGACTTTCACTTCTTGGCAATATACGTTCTTTGACAATACCCTGAGAACAAAATGTTGATATGCCTCAAGGACTAATTTATACAAATAATTGAAAGCCATATTTTCACTTCCTGCAACAACAACAAAAAATGTGATCTGCTCCTAAAACACGGTTCACTGAACAGTAACATAATTGAGTCCTTTAACGAGACTCTTTCCATGATCTTGTCAGACACTTATAATAACAATCAGAGCCTGTCATGGCAAAAACAAGCACTTTTAAAGGAGGTAAATGACGATGCCAGCTTGCCCCAATAGGATTACATTGCAGCCCGTGAATAGCTGCAGTCGACAGCGCTCTCCCTCAATACTGGACTGATTTCAGGAAATTGTTGTCCCTATTAATCAGATAAATACAAAAACATTGGGAAAATATTGTCAGGTTAATAAATACCAAGGTTATCCTTTTTGTTTATCTTTTAAAAGAAGAAGAAGATTAAAAGATTATTTCAGCCTGTTTTCAATGCAAATTCATTAGTTTGAAGTATTTTCTAAAATCAACTTTTTCATCATTTGAGTGCAACAACCTGATTTATTCCCTCATGTTTCAAGGTACAGACACTCATTTCTAAAACATTTTGATAATAACAATAACAAGTTCATATACATTTTAAAATCATTAATTCTTATTGTGCTGCAAATGTTTTCAGAACTCAACTATTGACAGAAATATCTTCATAAATTTGAGTATTTTGCAGATTAAATTGCCCAACACAAGTTGTTTGATAGTTAAAATCAGCCACACCTCTACCAACAAAAATACCGCTCCCACATTAATGCATGATTCATAATAGTCCTTGAACCAATCTTCATAATAAATACTTTCACTTTTGATAGTTTAAGTTCATTTGGCTCATTCCATCTTTGTACTTTTACTTGTAACAGTACTTGTGGGTTGGTTGGTACTGTAATCCAGCTTCTGCTGTACATACTGTATGTCTGTAACAGTGGTTCCCAACCTTTTTCCTTAAGGGACCTCTTTTCTCATTGTAATTGAGTAAACTGACGACCCCTGACTAAGTGACATATTTTATGGATATTTCATATTATAGACAATGCATAACAATAACCATACAGAACAAATTATAAACTGTACAATTAATCCAAATAGAGGATGGAATAACTGCAGGAAGTTTGTGTACAACGAGAGATTTGGAATATTGAACAGATTAATTCCTATGAATATTTCAGAGATGAGTTTTTCAGTTATTTGTAATACAATTCTATCTGTATTATGCATTTATTTTTTATTTTTAACAATCATAAATACTTAATAGTCCTATTTTTATTGACAAAATCAATGTTTTCTTCTCCCTGACACTTGGCCATTGTTGTATTAGCTCTTTGGTTGATTTAACTGTGAGCTTTTCTAATGCAGGATGAGGCTGCCTCTGTGAGTATAACTTGTGTTCACATGCCCTTATCCTTTTTTTATCTTAAATAATAATCCAAACGTTAGAAATAACAATATCATTTAGTTTTCTTCACATAAATTAATGAAATGCTGAGATATAGGCCAACTGTACAATTGTTTAAAAAGTTGTTTTTCACCCCTTAAAATCAAGAAGGCCTTGCGACCCCTCCAGCGAAGCTTTGGCGACCCCTTTTTGGGGTTGAGACCCCCATTTTGGGAACCAGTGGTCTATAACATGTAGATGGATCCAAAAAATACTAAATAAAACACTGATTATTCAGTAAATTCATTGCTCAGGGAACAAAGTACTCCCCTGAGGACATGTTGGAAGAATAAATATATTCCTAAGACACTATTTATGTTGAGTAAGTCTATGTTTGAAGTGGGTTATCTGTGGTCAGGATTGTTTGAAATGTAGATGTAGTTTATATGGTCACAGCCTAGCGTGTAATCCTGAACCAGCATCCCAGTTTGAGGCCTTGATATTAGCAGTTAGTTGTATCCAACAGGGGGAGCTGCTGCTCATCCTCAGCCTGTCTGCCTCCATTGGGCTGCTGCACTCACACACTCACACTATACATGTATACTCTCCACTGTTTGGCATCAATTCTCACAGATATTGATCTGTGCAGGCCGTACCCTTGGGCAAGGTGATTTTACACTTATCTCCCCCCCACTTCTCCAACTCCCCAATCACAGCCCCGTGTCGCATTCGCTGCGCTGTGGGGGTGAGGAGGAGGAGGAGGAGGTGGGGGAGGAGGAATCCCACTGGATTTGTCTCTGACTGCTTGTCAGTATTGCTATTGCCAGTGTGTGATTGATGTATTAGGTCACTTGTGCATAAGCGTACACATGAAAGACACACGTATACAGGCCTAATCTCTCTCACACACACACTCACAGAGGCATAGGCAGGTGCATACGCGTTCAATCATGGGCAATTTTCCCCTGAAAATAACCACAATCATGGCTTGTGTGAAGATATTGATCAAAGGATCCCTGCATCGCCTTCTCATCTGGTTCATTCACAAAAGCCTTGTTTAAGGGAACCTCAGGGGGGGGACGGCTCAGGTCCCTGCATGAGCGGAGACATTTTAGTAAAAGATCATTTAACCCTTTGCCACATTAGCAGCTCAATAGCTACAAGAGGGATCGAAAACAGACGCAGTATTGATCAAACAGCCTTCACAGCACCGAGCAACCACCTGTATTCTCTTTTATTTCACTAACTGCCGGAGTAAAACTAGTCCGAATTTTCATTTCCTTATCACAGCATACAATTATCCCATATCCAAAACAGTAATATTTAACCGCTGAACATTTTCAATCTGACTTTTAGATACATAATGTAATATCACACTTAAATTAGTCCTCCATTCAGTCTGAAAAGACACCTTTTCTAAGTAGCTGGGAATGGAAGGTTTCTGCAGCACGCTGAAGTGCGGCGGCATCACGCATCAATTATCATGTTGAGAAACACTTCAGAAAGAACTAAATGCACGAGACCGTCTGATGTACGAGCTGTACCGGCTCTGGCAGGAGCAGCAAATGTGGAGTTATAAATAAGGATCCAGGAAGCTAATGTGCTGACTCATTTGATAATCCGCACCCGTATGAGTGCAACAAATAAATCATCAAACAACAGCTCAGAGGGGGCTTCCAAAAGTTAGGTTATCGGAGGTTTTAATTCCTGCTTTCCGGTGACTTTTCATTTGAAACAAAACACTTGCACTCGTTTAATGACCTGTGTATAACCAGGAGAACCATAGAACCAGGTGGCAAGCTCCGGTTCTGAAAAGTGAAACCAAAGCGGAAGTCTCTTAAAGGTTCTCTGTACGATATCCAGACCATTAATATAGCAGCAAACAGCTATTAGATATGTAAAGATATAGAGGAGTAATGTCTACCTGAGCAGAGAAGTAAGTCACTCTTCCTCTGCGCGTGTTGTAATCCGAGCTTCTCTGTGCTTTGTTGACATAGCCGGGCCGGCCGCACATGCCTTTTCGTGCATGTAAGCGTTCCCCACTGGCTAGCTAATCGCCGCCACCCTGCACTGCACTTATCCGGAGATTACAGCTGATAACACTGTCTCAACTGACGGCGTTGTTGCAGAAACGTAGCATCCACCCTTCTGTTCTCCCCCAGCTCTGTCTGTACTATTGCTGTTGTTAACACTGTTAGCGCCGTCGCCATGTTGAGAGCCATGTGGATGCACTATGCTCTAAATTTTATATTGAGCCCCTTTAATCTTGCATTCTTTCTAACTTTTCAGTTTTTTCATTTCAAAACCAAGATGCTGATGGCCAAAATGTCAAACTGTAGTCCACAAACCGATGGGTGATATTAAGGTGACTATGTCCACTTCTTAGAGCTCCAGGGATGAGACATTTTCGTAGACCAACCAGGAAGTTAGCATCATCCTGGGTTCCCATGACAAAAAGACAATGGGATTTTTCCATTAGGTGTTGAATTATTGCAGAAAATAAGCTCTGTGGCAAACACACGTTTGTGATACTTACACGTTTTGTTCAGCAAGATAATCGTCACAGATGAACACCACTTTTAGGATTTTTGAAGTGTAAATGCAATCGGCTGTAGTGAAAAGCTAACGTTAGGTTATAAACTAACCACGGTTGCATGAGCGCTAGTATTACACAACGAGGCTGTAAAGGCAGACTAGTCGACGTTTGTAGTCTCATTTAACCACTTACTGTAGCAAACACCTTTTTTAAGTCATAGCTTCAAAATTCACAAGTGGGATATTTACTGATGTCTTTTATGTCGTAGAACACAACGTTAAAAGCTCTTCAGCTTGTGTTAACCACAGATCTTATTTCAGTCATCTTACTTAAAACCCATTAAAAAAAACCATTTATTTCCAGATGAGGGAACCGTAATTGCTAAGATGTTAACTCATTTCCGGGTTTTATGACTCATTCCTGTATAAAAGCTACAGTCTATGGTAATAACAAGTAGGCATGAATGACAGAGAAAGAATGCCAGTGTTGCACATGCATGACTTTCACACAGCTCTCGGTAAACTGCAAAGACTTTAAACATTCTCTTGTTTTGCCTAAATCAAATAAGCCTCTTATTGAGAAAGGGGGGATATTGTTCTTAAATATGAAACTGTCTCATTGTCTCCCAGCTAAAAAAAACATGCACTCCAGCCTGCCTAATGGAGTGATAACTGCTGCAAGCACAATCATAGAAACTGTATTTCTGGTGGAAGGCAGTTTGTTGACTATTTGGACACAGCAGGGACGGTATAGACCCTGGAGTTTGCTCTTTACTCTTTTTAATGTTTGCAGAAAATTGGCAAAATTTGAAATCCTCTAAAAATTTCCAAGAAAGTCAACTACATGGTCATCCCAGATGTGAAATGGGGTCACCCCTTCAGCCCAATCCACCCACGAATTGGGTTAAACGAACATGTTCGGCCCTTGCGACACTGGATTACAGCCTCTACAGTGGCAGCAGGCAGGTGCAGTGATTTGTGTGATGTTGATGATGGGTTTGTTTAGAGGGACATGAGGGCCGTGTAGATTGCTTGGAGTGGGGTCAGCGCGATGGTAATGACAGAGGGGCCCTCTAAATCTGGAGGGGTGACACGGGGGAGAGGGAAAAGAGGCACGCGTCGGAAGTTAGTGGCTTCTGCACGGGCGATAATGCGTCGAGTGTGTGCTTGTGCGAGCCGAGCGTCTGTTTGTGTGCAAACATATAGAGAGAGAGCTCACACGCAGACAGATGGAGGCAAGGTAATTGTGTTTCACCCTGCCTAGTCTTCTTCTCTGATGAGTTGCTACACACGGCGCCTGACCAGCGGGAGGGAGGAGGGAACCACAGGAATTAGAGAAGTGGCAGGATACCATTTAAACATCACAGTGTGTCTGGAAAAGGACTGGTTCTAAGCCTCCTGTTGTTTTCTGTGGCCTGTTAGCCCTCATTTTGCCATTTTCTGGGCGCAGAGGGGGTTGTCCCTTTGTGTACGTACAAGTGTGTGGTTTTCCATCAATAGTAATTGCTACGTATGGCGCCTGATCCCTGTTAAATGCTGATCTTAGGCCTCAGCTCATAGGGTGTAATTTGTAAAGTGTAAGCTCAAAATTCAATCAGGCTGGTTTTGTTATGCCAATACAGAACCACACCAATCATTTAAATACAATTGCTGTTAATTGTCTTATTGTTATTGGCAGATTTTTTTCCTCTGGTGTGGTCAGGATTTTCTGCCAGGATAAAATGGATTCATTGCCTCATATTTCTGTCAGATGCCTCTTTACACTAATGGGGCAGCTTGTTCAGGGTCAGCCGCACCCTGCCAGCCATGGAGGCCCTCTCATTGTAGCTGCATATTCAGCTGGTGTTAATGCGAGAGGTATGGTGCAGTAGGCCGCAGGATCGATCGATAACAGGGAGGATACAAGGAGAGACTGACAAACACACTCACACACACTTGTGAAATATCCTACTTACACTACACACATGACTCTTTAAGAGTTCTTGGGGAAGGTAATGGGATTATGGATCAATGCAGAACTGTAAAGCCTGAAATAACCCTCTGATCTGACAAAGGGAGTGTTTCCTATATGCGGCAGTGTCAATGTTCCTGTAAGGTGTACTATGAGGTGTGACATAACAGCATTAGTCATGGTACTGTATGTATGTAATCATGCTGTTAGAGAGACTGTGCTATTGTAGATCCCAGTGCTTGGCACATGTGGAGTGCCTACCAACCCACAAACTGTGAAATAAGGCAACCCATTCAGTTTTTTTTTCCAGTCTGTCTAGATCAGAAAACATGATTCAATCGAGTGCTACAAGAATGAGTCTTAAAACCCGGAAATGAGTTAGCATTTTAGCACTTGCGGTTCCCTCGGCTTGAAGTCAATGGGTTTTTTGAATGGGTTTTTAGTTAGATGCCTGAAATAACGTCTGTGGATAACACAACCTTAAGATATTTTAACATTATGTTCTATGACATAAAATATGTCAATAAATATCCCACTCGTGAATTTTAAAGCTTGAACTTGGAAAAACATTTAAATAATTTAAAACTTAAACTTAAACTAACAAGTGGCTAAATGAGACTACTAAACGTCATCACGCCGACTTGTCCGCTGTTTCAGCTTCGTTGTGTATACTCGCACTCATGCGACCGTGGTGTTGTTCGTCTATAGCCTAACGTTAGCTTTTTACTTCTGTGGTGTTAATTTGTGAAGATTATCGTTATGAACAAAACGTGTAAGTATCATAAACGTGTGTTTGCCACAGAGCTTATTTTCGGCAATAATCCAAAACCCAATGGAAAAATCACATTGGCTTTTTGTCGAGGGGAACCAGAGCAATGCTAACTTCCTGGTTGACCTACAAAAATGTATCATCCCTGAAGCACTCTATAAGCCACTCAGATTTTGCTCCCCTTCCTATGTTACATGCCGGTTCAGCAAGATAATCTTCACAAATGAACACCACTTTTATGATTTCTGAAGTGTAAATGCAATACCCAGAAGTAAAAAGATCACGTTAGGCTATAAACAAACGGTCGCATGAACACAAGTATACACAAGACGAGGCTGTAAAGGCGGACGAGTCGGTGTGATGACGTTTAGTAGTCAAAAGTTTATTGATGTATTTTATTTCGTAGAACAAAACGTTAAAATATCTTAAGCATTATTTCAGACATCTAACCAAAAACCCATTAAAAAACACCCATTGTCCTTTAAATGAGGGAACCAGAAGTGTTAAAATGCTAACTCACTTCAGGGTTTTGGGAATCATACCTGCAGAAATCTATTGCCTTGGGTCCATTTTTGAGAAACGTGGTCATCCAAGCTCCTCCCAGGTTTGACCAGTGTCTTCTAGCTCCCTTGATGACATCCTTAAAGTTGAAACAATGGTGTTTGATGCTTCCCTTTCCTGGCCCCCGACATCTAAAGAGAGAGCAGGATTTTCGACCATCGCCTCAGACGTGCCAGGTTAACAGCTGAGTGCTATTTTGGCATTTCGTCCCCACAGAGGAGGACGTATCGGCGGGTCATTTATCTTGATTTGGAGAAAGTGGTGAAGTGTGTCAAGGCAACTCGTTGTCCTCCTTAAATCTGCATCCGTGGTGCAAAAGAACAACGGTGCCAGGGAGGCTTTGAGGGTGACAGAAGCCCACACGTTCTACTCCAATCAAGAGAGCGGGACCGTGTGGTGTGGGCTGTCTACAGCACTGAGCAAACACTCTTTTAAGAGCCATCCATATTTTCTTTACAGAGCAAATCCAATTCCACGAACGTGTGTTTTAAAACGTGATAATTTACATAAATTGCTGTAGAGCATGTCAAACCCATGCAAATACTTAAAATCAATTTGTGACCTTTTATATGGTGTGTTTTGTGTGTGTGTGTGTGTGTGTGTGTGTGTGTGTGTGTGTGTGTGGGTGCGTGCGTGCATGCTTGGATGTATGCACTTTGCAGATCAATGTGGCTTTGATGCTTCTTCCCTGTCATTCTGTGCGTTGGAATAACGTATGGCTCTGATGCAGAGACACCATCATGATGGTTTACCAGGTAGTGTTCTTTCACAACCTGTCAGAATAGCATGTGAGTGTCACTGTTACATCATGTAGAAAATCAACACTTTATATTTCTAAACCAAAAGCAGAGGTTCAGTTGTCATACTGATCAGGTTTTCCCTCATTTAACTTGCAATTTGGCTAAATTTAGCTTTTTGTATCACACACAGTATATGGATTACTGCACACTAATGAGAAGATGCAGCCTACCTCGTGATGACCTCTGCAGCTGAAGTGGACAGCAAAATAATATATATACAATAATATCAACCCATAGAAAGTAAATGGTCTTGACTTGAATTATTTCATTACAAGCATATAACATTAGAAAATGAATGAACTGTAAATATCCTTGAAAATATTGCATGTTGCAGTTGCCCTCTGTTTTTATGCTGGGTCAAAAATGTGATGTAAATGTCAATAAATGAATTGTAGTAATTGTAGGTAAATGGCTCTGTATAACACTAAGGTGTAAATGTGTCTGAAAAGAAAAAAGTATTTCAGTTAAAGAAAGCACCCTCTGTAGGAGTAAATACATATACATTTTAAAAACAGCTTAGTAATGCTACATTGTAAATTAAGTCCAGGTGTTTATTCCAGGAACAAAATGCTAATTATTTTGGAAACAGAACAAAATGCATAACTCCAATAGAACAATGCAGTTTCAGTCCAGCTGTTCAGCCCAGGCAATTAGGAGCAAGTAACAAACTTCAACAGTGTATAACTGAAGTTAAACTCTATAGCCATTACATCATGTCCTGCCTCAAACATCAGCTGATGGGTCTTAAACTTGATAAAAGGCTTAATATCTGGGGGAAGTTTCTTTAATTGTGGCAGCCTGCCCCGCTGAAATAATTCATCCTCATCTGATGGCATGGAGCTGGAGTTTCAAAGGGGGTCAAAGGGCGTTCTGTCGACCCGCTCTACTTCCACACTGTGGAAAGTTGGCATCCAGCTGGAGAGTAGTGGGCCCTTTATTAAGTGTTTGCCCTGCCCTTTCATCCTCATCCTCATCATAACACTCCTGGCCCACCAAACCATCTGCTGTTGATTGAGGAAAGCCCTCATTTGGAGACAGACTCATTACCTGGGGATGACACTGGCTGGTGATTGTATATATAAATTATTTGCATCAAGCAAAAGCAATTTGCATTAGATGGTTTAATACTAAAAAAAAAAGGTTAATCCTCTGGTGCACTATATCCATGTCACCCATGCACAGTCTCATAGAGCTACCACTGGTAGGGTGATCTGTTTCCCAGGATCCCAGGTGTAAGGGGGCACGGCCTGGGAAACAAAGATGAAGAAGAGAATTGTTTGGGGTGGGAAGAAAAAGGAAAATGCTTTTGAAGGTAGATGGAGGAGTTAGGTAGAAGAGAAAGTATTTAGCTCCTTTTTTATGGTTGCACCTTTTCTATCAGAAGTGAACATGGAAATCTGTGTGGTTTGAGGAGCATAACTATTGAGCAAAGACCAGAAATAAAGCCAAGGCCGGATTACCTATTCCCAATACTACATCTGGTGAGTTTGAATCTTTTGGGCTTTTCTTGCAATGCATTGGAGAGTTAATTCATTGTGTTGAAGCTTACGTTTTCAAAGTTTTCTTTTAGTGTGTTCTTTTGTTGTTTCACCGCTTTATCTTGCTGTCAGCCAGCCCTTTTCGACTTGGAACTGAAGCCGTTTTATCCATCTATGCTCTCACCAAAGCCATCAGACTCCATTGGAAAAAACTGTAATGTGTGCTGGTCTACCGCTTCCTAGATCAGTTAGTTTGTTTGTGTTACTGTGTGACTTTGGTGAATTGTGAACTAACCAAAGTATCACAATAACATAAACAAACTGAGTGATCGAGGCAGCGGTTGACCAGCAACTGCTGTGAGGTAAAATTACAGTCTTTTTTCAAATGAGTTTGGTTGCTTTGGTGAGAGCATAGATAACGGCTTTAGTTCCCGATGGAGAAATAGACTGTGTAGCAGTCTCACAGCAAGGTAAACTGGTGAAACTATTCTAAATAAAGCGTGCACTTATATAGATTTTTTTTAGGTGGCATTTTGCTGCTGCCCCCGTCCACAGCACTACATTGCTTTGTTGCTTTGCTTCGTGTCTGTTTCTCCAAACTGGGGGTGTACCGACCGCCATCTGCTGCAGGTAATACACTGACTATGGATAAGTACCTCATACAACCCCACTTCAAAACACCCAAACTATCCTTTTAAGGCTAAAGTCGAGGAACAAAAGTCTCCCTGGAACAGTTAGTGCCATACAGGTAGCTCATAAAGATTGTAACATAATGCCCTTGATCTGTATGGGGGTATCTTTGCCTGTTTTTAGGTAGATATACTGTAAATCCCCTTACTCAGAGGTAGGTATATGCTGTAATCCTCCGTAGCACAGTGTTTTTTTGTTTAATGGAATGTTGTGCTGCTCTAGTTGATTCCAAGGTTTGGACCGTTGTTGTAATTATATTATGTAGATACTCTGTTGCATGCAAAAGCTGCCAGCAACAGTCAGTCTATAGAAATGGAGTTGCCAAGCTTAACATTTGGATTTGAAGAGCCCGGTCATGCTTTTTGCTCTCGGCCGACGTGACATTGTTCCGCTACTAGAGCACTAAGCTGTCCATGTCTTTTCCTGCACACAGACATATTTTTTTTTGCCAGTGACCATTTGCAAAAGGAGAATTGCATTTGGAACTTTTTCCTCCCCATTTAAATATTGCACAGAGCAGCTTAAAGACAAACAGACAAGCAAAGAAACTCATTAAATGATAAACTAATCAAATGAAGTCTGGTTGGCATTTGAGTGTGGTTAGTTTGGAACAGAAAGTCCTGCACACCTATCGGAACATGTCACCAAAAGAAAATGTTATACGTGCAAATACACAGAGAGATACAAATTTGGAAAAGGATACGTAGACATCGGGGCACATTGCCTACACACACTCTCTCCCAGATCCTCCAGCTGCTGAACCACAGCTCTCCTCACACACATCACAGACATACTCCAACTCAGATCAGCAAGAAGATCTAGCACAGACTAGAGCTAACGACAGACCCGGACTGTGAGCAAATTCAGCTGCTGTGTTTCCTATGTGAAATGGATGTTTGTGTTAATGTTTAATGCAGAGTTGGAGGCCTCCTGCAAGCAAGCTTAACCAGGTACAGCAGGAGGGCCATCAAGGTTTTCAGAGACTGGTCCACCAGAAAGCACTGTTTTCCATTGTAAGGCCTTATCATACATTATGTCAAACTACAGTAGGCGGCATTATCTTGAAGACAAAAAAAAAACTGCATGTAGATTCGTGAAATATACTCAATATATGAATGAAACATAACTCACTGCTTCCTTTCAGTAGCAAGCTAAGGCAACTGTGGAGCTAAAACTACTGCGTGATCACTCATCTGAGCTGTATAGAAAAAGGAAACCAGCCTCCACCAATTGTGTTGAGTAATGAGTAACTACTCCATTTTAATCTCCCCACTATTCTGTGACCGTTACCAGATATATATATTCATATTTCTGCAATAAAAGGCATGTCAGCATGGAAAAGGTTAGTGAATTATTGGATTTCTTGTTTAAATGTTCATTTCTTATGTCAGATTGATCTGTGGGACTGCATTTTAAAGGGCCAGTGTGTGGCATTTAAGGGGATCGATTAGCAGAAATTGAATAAAATATTAATTAAAGTACGTTTTCTTTAGTGTATAATCACCTGAAAATAATAATTGTTGTCTTGTCGTAAGCTTAGAATGAGCTGTTTATATCTACATAGAGAGCAGGTCTTTTTCGCGGAGTCCGCCATGTTGCACTGCCATGTTCCTACAATTGCCCAGAACGGACAAACCAAGGAGGATGGAAAGTCACACGTCATATCTTTGGGGTACAACACATGTGTAGTAAAAACTGGTCTGCACTAGCCGAAATTGAGCCAATCGCAACGCACGAGCACAGCTCCAGTAACACTGCGCATGTGTTATACCCAATACCCCAAGACCAGCCTCTTTCAATAGGCCTTGGGACAAACCAAACACTGGCTGTAGATAGGGCTATTTGCGTTTTCACGTCTGCCACCGTAGTTCTTAGGGCTGGATATTGGCCTTTAAAGGTATCGACCAAAACAACCTAGTACCAAATAGTATTAAAACTTCTCCAGTCAAACAATATCTGCAATTGATCCTGTTTGTGCCCAGATCTAGAAAAAGATGACTGTTTTGCTCGCAGCCAATCACCCGCGAGTGTTCTGCGATTTATTGCGACGTGTGATTGGCCCACTATCGCAGTAGCTGCAACCCATACAGCCGTACTCTATTGGTATCGGTATCACTTTAAGGATACTGGTATTGGTACTGATTTGAAACAAAACCCAGCCCTAGTAGTTCTTCTAAATGCTTGGCACACGGGAGAATTTTCAGTTGGTTGCTATTTGCAACCTCAGATCCTACACACTGGTCCTTTAATATCGCAATGCTGTATACAATAGTGTATAGTCCCTGCAATTCAGCATGAAAATATTGCATCAGGATTGCATGTATTAAGTGAATATGTTTTCAGATCAGACAGTAAAAAACAACAGAGTAAGCATGTTTCAAAGTAGGCAGAGGCCAGCGTGGGACACCCACTTACACAAAGCTCCACTGAAGAGGCGTCAATGTGCAAACTGTTGAGAGGCAACAGAGATGATTTGCTACTAGTGGCTGTCCCCCTCTGTAGTGGAGGGGAATCACACAGAATAAGGAGTAGTAAGAGTCACATTTCATGGAGAAAGAGAGAAACTGCTGGTGTGAAGAGGGAGCTGGAAGGACCGACTGCCACTAGAAAGGGATGTTGTGTGTGTGTGTGCGCAGGAAAGCGAGAGGGCAAACAAGCAGAAACTGTTGAAAACAAGAGAGGGAAGGAAAGATGGCAGGTCAAGAGACGGGCCAGATTTATAGAGTACCATTTCAGTTTTTAAAAGCCTGCCCGCATTACATTAACTCAAGTGATTATAGGGGGAGTGGGGAGGCGTTGCGGTAAATCATGTCCACTTTCATACAGAGGCAGCTCTTTCTTGATGGATTGTGTTTGTTAGTGGAGCCTCGTGCAGAATGCATGCGACGCAGCCAAGATATTGCAATATTCCGAAGGGGGCAAAGGGAGAGAGGCTGTGGATATTGTGTGGTGCTTATTTGATTTGTGGCTTCACGTCGCCGCAGTTCTGAGAGACTGTCGGTGTCAGGCCAGTCAGCAGTGTCTTCTCTTTAAATAATGTTGTCTCGCTTGATGTGTGATTTGCAGCGCAGACGTCAAAACTGCCACAGCTGTCTAAAAATGTGTTGGCAGCATGTTACAAACGTCCCCACTGTTCTGTAATGCTGTTTTACCGACATTCACAGAACTTCCGCGAGAAAGTCAGTCTCTTCTAAATGAATGAGAGAGGACATTTGTGTAGGTGTGTTTCAGGGAGGGAATTTAACGTTTGGCACGTTACTTCTCCAACACAACATACCCAAAATAGCTTGTTTTCTAACAGCAGAATGCTGCGCTCTTACTTTTGCAGAGATGAAATTCCTCCATGCACAAAGCAGAATATGCAAGATTCAAGTGTGTAATGATCACACTCTTAGACCTCTACAAGGGAACTTCAAAATGATACTCAATTAGTTTGAGAGAATATGCCCTGAATAAATCTGTGCCATTAGTAGCCTATAGTGTCATTTATCAATTAGAATTTTTAATTCATGTTTTTCTGTCTTTTGGTCAGTAAAATGCGCCCAGTGTGCCAGTCATATGATGCTGACGGCTCTGACTGCGTTCACTGCTGTTGCTGTTGCAACAAACTGCTAAACATCAAGGAATGAGTTCCTGTGATCCCTCTGAAGCACGCTGTCATGATGGAGACACGTAGCTGCCACTCTTTTTGCTAGGGGGGCTCCTTTTGTTCTATGATGGAGGAGAAGGTTCGATGAAACGGTTGATCGTTTTGAAATGATTTACTGCGGGCCCCCGAGGAAAGAAGAGGAGAAGTTGACTGGGTGATTTCTCATTCTGTAAATGGTAGCTGACAAAACTAAATAGAGGATTATAGCTGCACAACAATGTAGAAAAAATGATGATGATGCGCAATCACTGGTTTGGAAGAAATTCCACCGACACTGCAGGTGGAGAAATTCTGCTCCCAGTTGTCAAATGCATCAGCTGCTATACCATAGACTGTAAAACATGAACCCAGTCTCCGTGACGTCACCCATAGGTTTCTGGAGAGCCGTTGTGAAGCTCAAAGTGGGTGATCGTCACCATCTTGGCAGTGACGACACAGCCTAACTCACGGCTAATCCAAAAATGGGGCAAAAAGGTGGATTGTGGGTGGAGCTGAGGTGGGCCCATGTGACGCAGCAGAGCAGACAGCTAGCAACCTTGTACAGCACCCACCTGTCACTCAAAGCAGCCACGCCCTTAATTATGCCTAACCTTAAGCCTTAATATAATTTAAACGGTTGAGTTATATGAAAATTCATCCCTGTACAGTTGTAACCAAAACCGTTCTTTGTACCAGGCTATAAACATGTTTATTTCTGCTATAAAGTTGGGCATTTTAACATGGAGGTGATGGGTAATATGGGGATTGATTTGCTTTTGGAGCATAGACTGTATATAAGAAGTAAATGTAGTCACCGTGATGTCAACCATTGGTTTGTGGACTATGGTTTTAAAACCTCAAGTTCGCCATCTTGGTTTTTTGCAACCAGAAGTGACACGAGAGGGTGGAGCTAAACACAACCTAACGCTGAATAATAAGACATTTTTAAGAGACCAAAAATGTTCCAATTAACTTTTATGAACTGAAAACACACTGTGAAAGGGTTAATGTTGTAAGATGAAAACACGATGACAACTCCCAGACCGGACAACGCCGTGGTAGCGACATGTCAATCAAAAGGTCACCACGCCCTAAAGCACACCCTGCTTTATGGTCTATTTGACTCTAAATGGGACCATAATTTACTAAATGAACATCATGCTGTATTGAAGAAGACTTGAAACTAGCGATTGAGACCATAAACTCATGTTTACAATGTTACTGAGGTAATAAATCAAGTGAGAAGTGGGGTCATTTTCTCATAGACTTCTATACAATCTGACTTCTTTTTGCAATCAAAGGAGTCGCCCCCTGCTGGCTATTAGAAATATCGCAAGTTTAAGGCACTTCAGCACTGGCTTCACTTCTCAGACCCGGAGGTAGCCCACTGTTTTGGAGCCAACTTGAAGTGGCTATTTGAGGAACTGCAGTTTCTGGCACTTCAGCACTGGCTTCATTTCTCAGCACCGGAGATTGCCGCTTGGCTGCAACCGATATGAACACTGGCATGACAAGTTGGCTTCATAACTGGTTTGAAAAAAAAACTGGAACTAATGATCTGTGCTTGTTTTTTCCTTCATTAGTCACTATAGCCAACAGGCAGGCACAGTGTGACACTGTTGCTTCCACATTGAGTCAGAGTGCTGCTGATTGGTTTATTTTCTGTCACGTTGTCCATGCAGCAATATAAATATCACTGTTGCATACAACAGAGAAACATGAGACATGCGAGACGCCGTTTTTTTTCCAGAGTTTGCTTGAGTGTGACGGTATTTCTCGCTGTAATGTTGTTGCCTGGTTACGGAGCAGAAAGCAGGAGGATGCTGGGAATGATTTTAAGAAATGACCTCATCCTGATCTTTATCAAATGCAAAAGATGGGACAAATGCTGAGTGTGAAACTGAGTATCATGTCCTTAAAGTGTTGGAGGCAATGAATACAAGGACTGCAAACTGTGCTGCAGATTATGGAGAAACATGACAATAAGCAGCATGTTTGCAAACAAGACACAGGACACAAACTATCCTTTGAGATCCACCTGCCCCCGTCTCCTACAGTTTAATCTGGACAGTAAGCGACGTGTTCCACATTTTCTTACTTGAGTAAGACTGGCAGTTCTCTCTCTTTCTCCTCAGTGTGCTCGCTCACTCTGATCTGACATGCATGTCGCATCAACTGATGTAGCTGCAGGTGATTGACAGGTGAGCAGTCAGAGGACAAGCAGGGTGTAGTGGCTGAAGAGACGGGAGCCTCTGTCCCCTTGCTCTCTTTGCCCCTCTGGTCCAAATGGATTTTGGGCCTCATGCAGCAACATTCTCTTAGATTTCTCTTATATTTTCTCTTAATTTTCTGTTAGGACAAAAAAAAAGATAAGTCAACTCCAGATGCACCAAATATTCTTAATGAATCCCGCTTGATTATATATAATTTTTGAATGCTTTCTTTATTGAACACCTGCTCATTAACAGAGGTACAAACAGATACATAAAAAAGGAAGCAGACAAAACAAAAATACATATACATTTCATAATGCCAGAGTTTAGTTTATATACATCATATTATAATCATTAAATAACTCAAAGGTCTAAATGGCTTTTATTTTGTTTTTAACATTTGGTAAGATGGTGCTAAATTGTTTGAATTCATTAATAGAATGCAGAAAAGTTGGCTTGGTTCCTGACCATCTTTTCTTGTGAATATGACATTTTCTAAAAAATAATAAATAATTGTATGATATACAGCATGTTACTGTCAATCTTATATTGACTAAAATATAGCATTACATCAAACATATTTATTTCAACATTCATCTTAAGTTTCTTTTGTAGAAAGTTGAGCTACATCAATCCAGAATGTGAAATACTCTCTTTTTTTTCAAGTGCACAGAAATCATACTTATAATCAATATCCAGCTCTAATCTTTCTAACACAAGTTTTCCTCAGTTTTACTGGACACTTGATCATACAACTTATACTTTTATATTCTTTTATTCGTTTTATCTTATGCACTTTGTGCTCTTTTATCTTGCTTTTATATATGTAAAGCACTTTGAATTGCCTTTGTGTATGAAATGTGCTATATAAATAAACTTGCCTTGCCTAAATTGGAGGCGTGTTGCTGATTGGTTTATTATTAGCATAGGTAACGCCCCCTACGGTCAGGTGTTGTGCCGTGTGCAAATACTGTGACGTGTGCAGACACTCTGGTTACAGGTTACATGCCAGAGATTTGGAGAGATGCAACCTAAAAAGTCTGGAAGAAGAACTTCATGAGTAGTGAAACTGAGGTATGCGTACTGTTACCTACTGTTAAATAAACTTAAAGGTGCTAAATGGTAATGACATTACATTGGGAGCATTTCTATTGCCTCCGCACGGCTCTCTACGCGGCTACTGCGCAGCTAACGGTGCTAACAGCGTAAACAACGGCGGCCCTGAGCTAGCTAGTGCGGCACGCTCTAGCTCACGTGCAGGATCATGCACCTGCAATAATTAAAAGCACGCACGGCCGCACCAGCTATGTCAGAAGCAAGAATCTCGGATTACAACACACACCGAGGGAGATACTTCATTCTTTGCCCAGGTAGACATTACTAGTGATGACAAGCTGAAGCTTCATGAAACATTGAAGCTTTCCAGCAAAGGGGATAGTGCAAAAAACAAGATGCATCAGCTAACACAGTAAAAAAAAAGAGCTAAACAAACTAACAAAATATGAACCATTTAAATAGAAGGAAGTATAAAAATAGGAGCAGTATATACAGTATTGACATAAACAGACTATTAACAACATTGCACTAGTGGAAAATGATATTGCACAGTGAGAATGAAATGAAATTCCACCTGAAAATATCAGGTTATTGTCAGTTTCTGGTGTGTAAGTGTAAGTGGTCTACTGGAAGCAGTGCTGGTTGTGGTCTACTGGGACCACAGATCTGTGATAAACTGTATTTCGCGCCAGTAAAGGCTGTTGGGAATGACTATAAACAATGAAAAAAATATACATTACCATGTAATCCATTTCTATATAATATATAATATGTCTATTTTCTAGTAAATATATTATGAGTATATAACATGTATAATAAACTGTAATTGTTTTGAGTAGTGCATCTTATGTGTGTAAACCAATCCTTTGGTACAATAATGTATTGTAGTGTAGTGTAATATAGTATAATATGGCAGGAGGGGTAATATTAGTGTTCTGTGTCACTTCTGGAAAGTGGCATTGGTTTAATCAGTGAAGATCTGAACCACTTCTGCATCGCGGAAAACTTTCTGGATTACTCGACACACTCTCCGAAGCCTCGGCACAGCCATTATCAGATCATTTTGACTTGAAAAATTATTCAAACCGATTAATCGCTTATCAAAATAGTGGCGATTAATTTAATAGTTGGCAACTAATCAATTAATTGTTGCAGCTCTAATTTATTATTGCCTGCCAAGATGTCACCCTCTCTTGAGGCACACTTATTTCTAGTTGAGGAGAAGTCAGCACTTTGCCCTCTACACCTTCTTTCTTTGTGCACGAGTGAAGATGAACCTTTTTTCATCATAATGTAGGTGTCACAGCCTGTCTCTCTGTCCCTCCTCTCCAGCCACAGTGACTATTCCCCAGACGCCTTCATTGCCATTTTCCATCCGCCCATCAGATTCCCACGGATTTCCCTCCTTTCCCCATCACCTGACTGCACCACCCATCTACACACCTTGTCCTACTTCCCTGGATTCATACCTACCTGTCTGCACCTGCCAACACACTCTATGGAGGCTGTAGTTGTGTTTGGATATGTGGTCAGTATATGTTCTAACTGCTAGCTTTGAACCCATGTTATGTGTTTGGGAAATTGGAATTTTCTGCGATCATACTATAGAATTCCTTTAGAAGCATTCCTTCCCATACTGAGGGATTTATTTATCACTTTTATTTCATCGTTATGTATTAGATGTCTTGGAGCAAACAAGACTGTAATCAGCTGACTGGGGACACTGTTTTATACAGTCTACATTGACAGAAACCTTTTTTGTTAAAGTTAGAAGAGGACATGAAAGAGAATATTTTCATTTCTCATCCAGGAGCATCATTATGTGTGTGTTTTGTTCATCCCTACATGTGGTTGCTGGGAGATTTTGCATCTATATTGAGGAATGAGGAGCACTATAGTACATGGGTAATAACTAGCTGAGAGCAAAGAGCAGAGCAGCAGTACATTTTTCTGCAGTGCTGTTGTATTTAATTCAGCATGCATTAAACACAAGCTAAAAGTAAATAGTTCCAGTCAGCAGCGTAACATAATTGTGATTGGCACTGGTGCAAATTTTTTTTTTTAGGCCCTCGCCCCAAACACATGCACGTACACACACAACCACTCCAGACAATTGCTAAGCAGACAATTGCTATGCCACCATGGAGAGGCTCACCATGCAACTCCCACCCTGAAACCCAGCTTGGGATCAGCACCACGGACAGCAGCCAGAGCGCCATATTTATCAACACTAATTTAACAGCCTGCCCTATGGCCTGTACTATGAAGCAAGTTCAACGTACCCAGGGTATCTTATCGTTATCTGGTTTAATTAACCATAAGAAACGCGATCACGCTGAATGGTCCTACGATGGTGGTTATCAACTCGGTAAATCAACCCAGGGTTTCTCTATCTGGCTACGAGCGCGTTAACATAAAAGGGCCGGTGTTTCCAGCATATGGCAAATCACAAACATGGACAAGTCTACTGTCAGCAGAGCGGCACATTATACAAACGAAGAGCAAACTATAATATTAGACAAATACAAAGAAGTTAAACATATAATCCAGACTAAAATTAACACAGTTGAAGCTGCCAAATGCAAGAAGGACAGCTGGCAAAAGAAAATACTGCCAATGTGTGAATGCGTAAATTAACAGACTTATTAATTCAATGGAATACTCAAAAGTCGGATATAATCGTTTAGATGGGACAGTGCAGCTTTCAGAATTGTAATGAATGAGTTAACTACACTTCATTATGTCCTTTGACAAAGTTGTGGCGTGTATGAGTATTTCAGCCTTCTCTCAGCTGGCTGGAGGGAGATCAGCAGAGAGCTGAAAGTGTCCTACTGCTGTTGGCTATATTATATGTCATTTCCAGTAAATATCACAATATGATATAAGTGTGTTTTCTGTTTAAAAATTACAAATGTAGGTAGATAAGTGGATACGTCTCCAGTCTGATCTTGAGCGCACAGCTGATAGGTAGCCTACGTGGTTTGTTTACATGACGTAACAGAAGTGCATATAACGGATTCAGTGTGGACACGGTGTAGGAAGATGATTTTTTGGCCCTTGACAGCTTCTGGGCCCCGGTGTGTCGCACCAATTGCAATGCTGATATTTACGCCACTGGTTCCAGTGTGTAATTTAACTTGATACTGTTTCACACTAATAGCATAAGTGTTTGTGATGTTGTGGCCCAGAGAGTGGTTATAGCTCAGTAAGTGCAATCCATGGGAAACTACAGTACATTTTTTCACCTTTTTATGATGATCACCGCTTGTGCACAAGAGTGGGCTTTGAAAGTTGATCTCTTTGATGAATGATTCATACTGTGTGTGCGTGAAATATCAAACTGGCCAGTTCATTATACTCGCACACCAACATATTAGTTGTCTTAGAGGAGCTACAACACTACTCAATGCCTCAGTCATTAAGTATAAGGCCAATTCAGATCTTGCTTGGCGGGTGCTTTGATGATGTAATGAAACAAACACCCTGACATCATGGTCAAACGCTTTGAAGTCGAGGAAGACTCGATGGGCTCTGTGATTTATTGTACAGCTCAAAAAGCAGGTCCCAGAAGTACGTTTCCCCAGAGGCGCTTTTTTTATTAGCCGTTACATTTGAAACGTAACTGTCTGTAGACCCGGCATGAGCTATAGGTGTATGTTAGCAGAGGACACCCAGTCCTCCCAACCCAATTTTTCTTCAAAACATTACTTAAAGGTAGGGATACACCGATCTGACTTTTTCAGTCCCGATGGCGATACCTGGGCTTGGGTATCGGCCGATACTGAGTACGGATCTGATACCAGTGTTTAATCAATAAGCTCTATGCCTCACTGTGTGGAAGTGGCTGGGATAATTCTTTTACGTGTAAGGCAACATCAGGCTTGACTTAAACATGATTTTCCTAACAAATAAATGCATAGATATACATTTAATGAATTATTTATTATTAAAATAATACAAAAATGAACAGGAATTACAATTCAAGTGTAAACCTTTTTTAAAGAAATAAACAGGAATTAAAAAACCTGTATATAATGTAAAAACATAGAATTGAATTGAATAGATCAGCCTCATTGACACCGATACCAGATCCAGCTGTTTGAGTCAGTATCGCTCCAATATCCGTTCCGGTGTCGGGGCATCTCTGCTTAAAGGAACACTGTGTAGGTTCTGGTATCTAGCGGTGCGGTTGCAGATTGCAACCAATTGAATCTTCTACTGTGTGCCAAGCATGACATTAAAACGCGAATGGCCCTCTCTAGAGCCATTTGTTGTAAGCGTAGCGTAGGTAATTTGGAGCGGAGCCAGTGCTTTAGAGTGCGTGTGTAAGTAAAAACTAATTATAAGAAATAGCTTATGTACATTAATTGCCTTCAAAAGCTATGTGTAACAACCACAAATGTAGTGGGCCAAATATAATAATAACTAACTTTCTGTTTTCACAACTCAGGAATGCACCTTTCATCTCATGTTTCTCCCTCCTTGGAAACCTCTGCTCTAAAGGATTTGTTAGTCTTACATTGACATATCTCAGCACGGATAAAAGGTCTGGTAGAAGTCACCATCATTATGTGATGGGTGGAGAAAGAATTCTAAGCATGCTGTGAGTATGACTCAGACAGCATTCCTCTGTGGTGGTGCTAAAGCCTAAACTAATATGAGGGGACTAATAATTTGCCAAATCCTAGCATTTCTACAGGAAACGCAGGAGCTCGCAGTGGGCCATGCACAATAAATATATGCGTAAAAGCGGAAGCATCTTACATAAATAATTAAATTAGTGCTTCCATCATTAAATCAGACACCCTGCAGCCACAAACTATTTTACAGAGCATAGCAAATGAGACTGGAGAACTTTGTCTGCAACTTTAGATGTCCCACTGTATCTGTGAATGAGTCATTTGCATGCATTATTTGTGAGTAATGGGCTGCCTGTTATTTTAATAGGTGTTGCTGTATGTGTTTGAGAGCACAACTGGTGTAGCAAAGCCTCAAAGAAAGGAAGGCGTCAGTGTACAACAGCAAAAATCATTTTCTTTAATGAGCATCAGTGAAGCCCAGTTGACATGTTCATTGTCACTGCGCAGCCTTTTCATCCGCTGGATAATGCGTTCAGACTGAAGTCTTATGATCCATTTCTTTGATAAAAACTATTTGGTGTTTGCCTTGAGAGACAAAACAGTGCTTGATCTCACTCTGAGTTCCGGGTACACATGTCAAATGAACATGCATTACTTAGGCGAGCATCTTAAGTGCTGTCAGAAGGCATTCCTGTGATGGTTTTTCAGGGGTCGGTGTTTGGCAAAGCCGGTATTTCATCACATGTTGTGAAACTGTCTCTGCTCATTGCGAAGTTTACTGCATTAGCAGCTCGGTTTACTGAAGCTGCATGTTTAACATCCAAAGCAAACAGTTCATGTGTCACTATTCAGCTAGAGGAGAGCAGTTAAAGGGGACATACAGGTATCATGCTCGTTTTCAGGTTCATACTTGTATGTTTGGTTTCTATTAGAACATGCTTTTAATGTTCAGAAAACAGTTAAGTTGTGGTACATATTGAAACAGGAAGATACAGCATTGTAACTGAAGACGAAAGACTGTGTCGATATTGTGAACTAAATGAGGTTGAGAACGAAATTCATTTAATTTTATTTTGTCTTTTGTATCATGATTTACGACAAATATTATTTAAAAAGGTTCATGTTACTGGTTTGGATTCGATAGGCATGGACAATGAAGCCTCAATTTAATATCTTTTTAATGGTTTTTATCTCATATCTTTCTAAAGTATGGGACAGGAGGAGAAAAGTAACGTACAATAAATAAATTCCTCAGACTCTTATGCCTTTTTTGGTCATGATTGGATTTGTGTATGTGTCTTGTGCTTAGGGAGCTGTGTTTGTATGTCTGTGACTGTTTATTTGTTGCATTTCCAGTGTGGGTTATATCCTGGAGCGTTATTTGTGGGAGGTTCACGTTTACGATTATGTCTGGATGATGTTTAATTTTATGTTTGGAGGATGCTGGTGTATTGTGCTGTTAGATGATGATGGGCTAACAGGATAGAATGTTTGTTTTGTTGTTTTTCAATATGTTTGAATAATCCCATGAGTGATATATTATTATTCATTCATTTTTTTCATATAGTAATGAAGTAGTCTGCTTACAGTGTTCATTTTGGGTCTTTTCATACATTACTACACATGGGAAAACATTTTAAAACTAACGCTAATTTAATTTTTGTTTCGTTTTTTTACTTTAATCCCTCGATACTTTGCCTCGCGGACCGTCTGCTTTTCTGGCTGGATACCTGTGTTGCGTGCACATTGATATCATAATGGGAAAAAGTCATTTTCTCTGAATGAAAAACGAATGTGCACAGGGAAGGCACCTGTGGTTGAAGCCACCCTCGTCAAGTGGATTGATAATGCCTGGTCACGTAATAACCCGTAAGAAACTCTGCCTGGCAGACTGGCGCCCGTCTCCCTCCATGTCGCTACTGGGTGAGAGAACAAGGAGCCCCAGCAAAGGGGCACTGTTCTGCATGTGTACTTGTGCTGCATAGCTGGCCATGAATGGCGATGCCTCACCTCTGATGAGGGAAAAAGGCAGAAGAAAGAAGGTCCGTTTCATTTAGGTTCATGCACTAAACATACAAATGTTCATGAGAAATGATGCACAACAATAAAGATCGGGTTATAATAATCATCTTCTTATAGTGATCAATTTGACCTGGACAGACGTGATCACTATAAGCGGTTTCCACTGTACCTGTCGTCACCCTCTGTCTGAAACACTCCCTTTGAGCGCCCGTCTCTTTAACAGACAGGCGGTAAAAAGACGTGCATTTTAAAGCTAGATTAAAGTACTGGCCTCATATGAAACTAGAAAACCTAAGGAATCCATTGGTACCAACCATGCCATACCAGTCTTTTGGGCAAGTCATAGTCAAGTCAGCACACTGACACACTGACAGCTGTTGTTGCCTGTTGGGCTGCAGTTTGACATGTTATGATTCGAGCATGTTTTTTTTATGCTAAATGCAGTACCTGTGAGGGTTTCTGGATGATATTTGTCATTGTTTTGTGTTGTTAATTTATTTCCAGTAATAAATGTATACATACATTTGCATAAAGCAGCATATTTGCCCACTCCCATGTTGAGAAGAGTATTAAATACTTGACAAATTTCCCTTTAAGTTGCATTTTGAACAGATAAAAGATGTTTGATTAATTTGCGAATAATTCAGGCACAATATGAGAAAAATAATGTTTTTTGAACATTAAACCTGAAAAATGAGCATATTATGTCCTTTAAAATATTACACGACTGTAAATTGTCTCTATTGGAATCAATCAAATATGTCTTTCAAAGTTTTAATTCTTAAAATGCCGCTATTATTGCTCTTTATGTCAGCCATTTCTGCATTCTGCATGTTGTGATCCACGCTCTCGTCTTGTTTTTAAAATTCAGTGACAGTATAGAGGAGGGCAGAAGTGGATAGCCTCTTCCTGCAGAGAAGAGGTGGCACTATTGGAGGCCTGGAGTCGTGGTTTACGCGGGCAGAGTTAATAACCTGCTTCCTACAGTCAAATCAAAATCCCAGCTTGTTTACAAGATGGGGTTTATGCTGAAAAAAGTCATGTACCAACGTGTTATGACAAATGCAGAAAGCCTCTTAGAAACAACTTATCCCCCTCTTAAAGCTAGCAACAAGCGTGGTAGGTGGCATATTAGCATGAACGCTTTAAATCTGCCTCCTCTATTTAACCCCGTTTAACCTTGGATGCTAGTCGTTAGACAGAGACTTAAGAATTAGAAAAACTTGACACCGCCTATTAATGTAGATGAGACATTTATGAATTATTAACTGTCACCGCACTCTTGTTTAAAGACTGTTTTAATTGGAGAAGTGGAGGTTACCACCTCAGCTCTGTTGGTAGAGGTCTCCAGTGAGAAGTGTGATCAGAAGAAATGTGTGTGTGTGTGTGTGTGTGTGTGTGAATGGCCGTGTACACACAAATGCGTGTTTTTTGGGGGATTGGCAACGTGTGTGGAATTCTGTGAAGGTCTTAATGAAAGTCGGAGTGCTTAGTGGACATGAGGGCTCCTCTGATGGAAATCAATGCAGTCTTTTGTAGCAGAGCGAGAGCAGCCAATTCCGGGCCTCAGCTGCCTGATGTGGTGCTGGCAGACTTAGACGAGCATTTAATGACGCGTCACTGGGCCGGACAGGTAATCAATTTATTTAGGCAGTAATGTATGTATCCCAAGGTAAATCTTTAATTAAGGGGCAAAAAGAGGAGGATTGTGAATTGCAATGCAGGAGGCCAAGGAGTATGAAAATCCTAAACGGGCTGCTTCCTCATTTCCCTTTTCTAATTGGCTGTAATGTTTTGTTACGCCAGCTCATAGGCTGAATATAAAGATGGACGACGCGTCTCCACTTCCTCCCACTGCACAGAAGTGAAGTCAAAATATTTCGGACACGGGAGCTGCCGTCCTGAGATTTTGACGCCATTTGGAGCCAGAGTCTGCGCTGTAGTGATCGGGCTGTGGAGCCGTGGTATCGAGGTCAACAACCGACCCAATCGCGAGCCGAGCACGGCCGCAGCTTGTCAACGAGACTCACAGCTGCCAACCATGATGTCTCACCCCCTTTTTATAGCGTCAAATAACTAATTAAAACCAAACTTATTGGAAAAATAAACACTTGAACCTACCTAAAATGACAGAAACCATCTTTAGGAAGAATGTATTTGACATGTGCTTTGACTTATTAGATTGACCCATGTCCCATCCACTAACATAGAGGAGGCGGGCTTTATGATCTATACTGCAGCCAGCCACTGGGGGCGATCGAGATGTTTTAGCTTCATTTTTGGGGAGCTGTTATGTTGTCTATCTTTATATACAGTCTCTGTTCCAGCTTCGTTACATTTCCAAAATGCCAATGTTGAGCTTGATCTTCTCACCCCGGCAAGGCATATAAGCATAGAAACGTCTACTTAAAGGGATAGTTAGGGTGTTTCGAAGTGGGGTTGTATTACTTACAGTAGATGATGGTCGACACGCCCCCAGCTTGAAAAGCAGACAGGAGTTACCGCACAGAAGCAAAGCAATGTACTGCTGTGGATGGGGGCAGCAGCAAAACACTTTAGCCACCTAAAAGAAAGGCTCACCTGAGTGTACACTATATTCAGAATATTTGTATCACCTTGGCGGAGGTCTGCGCTCTCCAAGTTTGTTTGTGCTGTTGTGTGACTTTGATGAATCCGAACTAACCAAAGTCACACAATAACACAGACAAACTAACTGATCGAGGCAGCGGTAGTCCAGCAACTCTGGTGTTCTGAAAGGTAAAATAACTGCTTTTCTTTCAGTGGAGTCTGGTTGCTTTGGAGAGAGCACAGATAACGGCTTCAGTTCCCTGTTGGAAACATAGACTGTATAGCTGTCTGACGGCAAGGTAAACCAGCGAAAACATTTTTAGGTGGCTAAAATCAGTTTTGCTGCCGGCCCCTCTACATTGCTTTGCTTCCATGTCAAAACTACTGTTTGTAGTTGGGGGCATGCCGACCATCATCTACTGTAGTTAATATACTAAATATGGATAAGTACCTCATACAACCCCCTTCAAAACACCCAAACTATCCCTTTTAACCTGCAAACATTTCAGAATCCATCCTATGTCAGTGAAGGCCACACCAGTTGTCAGGTCTTGCTCAGGCCTATAACAGATCCACTACCAGTACACTCACCCTCCCTTCCCTTTTCATGGGTAATTTGCTTCATTTCTGGATCATTGCACTAGCGTGAAACATAGCCCACGAGCACCTCATACATCATCTATAGCACTGTCCCCTCAAAAGGGTTCCCCTCCCTTTTGCAAGTCGTCCTATGTGTCTCTCCCTTGTGCTTTAGTGCCCCATATGTTTAAGGATTTTGCAAGGACTATCCACTTCGATCTCACTCAAACAAAAGATGTGAGACATTTGAGTGATTGAGAGTCAAAAAGAGACAAACTGAGAGAGATGTTTGTCCGTGCACGGCCATGTTCAAGTGACAGGTTGAGTAAGGCCTCATTGATAAATCCACTAAGCATTTCAAAGATTTCAGAGTGTGGGTGGGACAGAATTAGACTGTTCACTGAGCTGGGTTAACTCTCCTCTGCGGTGGTGAATTGTACATGGACTACTGACTGGGTGCACGGGAGCGTATGTGTTTGTTATGCACATACTTGTGTGGGTGAAGAGTTTGCCAGAAATAATGTTTTCCATGAGTAGATTTGGAACAACATTATTACAGCAAAGGATTTTTATTTGCACCAAACAGCAAAACCAAACTGATAAATTGGGGAAAAACATTCCTACGTATAGTTGTGTTGACATGCTATCTTTTGAGATTATACATTGAAAACAAAGTTTAATTAAAGATGCAACTGCCCTAATTTATTAAGTTTTCCTCAAAATTAGCTCAGATTCAGTCACCTGCTAAACATATTAATCCCTCTGTCTGATTTGTGAAATTGTCACAACACACCCAAATGACCTATGATTTGATTTAATAAACTGGATTTAGATGTGGAACCAAGAATCTGCCACACCACTCCCTGCAGTATTTGTAACTGTATGGCATCCTAATTTCTGTCCTATGAAAGGAAATTCCATTCCGCTTCCATTCCACTTTATGATAATCACATGCAGTTTGGGGCAAGTCATAGTCAAGTCAGCACACTGACGCAATGACAGCTGTTGTTGCCAGTTGGGCTTGAGTTTGCCATGTTATGATTTGAGCATATTTTTATACTAAATGCAGTACCTGTGAGGGTTTCTGGACAATATTTGTAATTGTTTTATGTTGTTAATTGATTTCAAATAATAAATATATACATACATTTTCATAAAGTAGGCATATTTACCCACTCCCATGTTGATAAGAGTATTAAATACTTGACAAATTTCCTTTTAAAGGTACATTTTGAACAGATAAAAAAATTGTGATTAACTTGCAATTAAATATTTTAATCAATTGACAGTCCTAATATAAACACAATTTTTCTGATTAGGCTTTTGCCAGGAAAATGTTCATATTTGGAATCAGCTTGTGAAAGTAAACTTAGATTAGATAGATAGATTAGAGTAGGACTTTATTCTACGTCACATTTCCACATCAAAGTCATCAAAGCCCATCAAACCATCACAAAAGAAATTCTAGCAAAATATGACATTTCTTTAGTTGCACATTTTAAATGTATTTTTATTCGTAGAAAATGAAATGGAATAGCATTTCTAGCATTTTTTCTAAAGGTAGCGCTATATTACTGATTTGTCAGATTTAATAGTGCATAACTGCCTCTAACTCACCGTGCACTCATCATTATGTGCATAGATGTATGGCTGTGTTATCTGTGTTCTATGCACTGCTTTCCCCATGGCATCAACATCAAGTTTTTGCTGAGGACGTCAACCAACTTTCTCCAACTCAGCAGTGAGATGCATGAAATTCACTTTCCTGGGGTTTGTTATATGTTAAGTTTGTATCACTATGATGAACATCATGTTGCTTTGGTTTAAAGGTAACTCACTGGGTCTGTACATAGTAGATGGACCACTAACCCGCAGAGCTCATGTATGATTATTGACAAATTCCAACTGAAATTACGTACCAGTTTTTATTTTTTTATTCGTTTGACTCATTGTAAGAGTTCATGACGAATCCAATATAAATGCAAATCTATTTTCTGCTCTGTGTCCAGTAGGCAATGCAAGGTAACCTAGACGCCCTCCTTCCCAGCAGCATCCTCTAGCTCTTTCTGGGGCCTTCTGAGGTGTTTCCAGGCCAGTAAAGATACAGTAGGCTATCTAATCCCTCCAGCATGTTCTGCCCTGGTGTTTCCTCCCAGTTGCAGATGTCCAAAATAGCAGCACCAGGAGACTCATCCTGTTCAGACACCTTAACCTCCTTAACTGGCTCCTTTTTTAATGCAAAGATGGTTCTAGATGTCTGATCTCCTTCAGGCTGTTCTCATTTACTGTTCGTACTCATAAAAGTAATGCTCTGCAATTTGTAAATAACCCACGTAATGGTGAGCCAGGACGTCCAGCGCTGCCTCTAAGGTGGCGTGGTATAAAGAGTGACAATGTCCGCGTAGGGAGGAGGTCTGGTGGATGGACGTGTCAAACAAGACTTTCACCCAGGAGACTGCTGTATGTGTCCAGTGTGAAACTAAATCAGTGTTGGCTTACTTTTGTTAATTAACTTACGTACTTAACTTCCGCCATGTAGGTAAGTTATGCAACAAACCTACTTATGTTACGTAACAAACATACTTTATTTTAACCCAAACCTTTTCCTAAACTTAACCAAGTACTTGCATTTTAACCCAAACTATGATATTTTCCAAGACGTAACCAAGTAGTTTTGTTGCCTTAACTTAACCGATTAGTTCGAATGTACGCATTTTACCCCAAACCACAATCTTTTCCTAAACCCAACCAAGGAGTTTTGTCGTGTAAATTTCACCAAGTAGTTCAAACGGAAGCATTTACCCCAAACCACAATCTTTTCCTAAACCCAACCAAGGAGTTTTGTTGCTTAAACTTCACCAAGTAGTTCAAACGGACACATTTTAACCCAAATCACAATCTTTTCCTAAACCTAACCAAGTAGTTTTGTTGCCTAAACAGATTTGGCACTGCAGAGGCTCATGCAGGCGCACTGACTGCTTGTGTTGCTGGAAATTTGAAGAAAAATATTTTTTCATAAGATATCATACGTATCACCGTTGTATGAGAATATGTTGACCTTATGAGGGTGAGCTAATGCACCCTGTTAGAGACTCATTTTGACTACTTATATATCAAAAATGTTTAATAATTTCCTATGTGCCATTGGGATGTAGATTGACTGGTATATAAAGAGCTTCATGTTGAGGCTCATTTCTGCCTCAGGCCTTCTTGACCTGTTCATATTGCCAACATGCTGGAGCTAACGGCCAGAAAGAAAGGCCACTCCTGTGATAACCACTCAGCCAGCCAGCTTGTCCCCCAGCAGTCAGCCAGTCAGAAAGATATAGCCACCTCTCACAATAGCCAGTCAGCTCCCCCAGCGGCTTTTCAGTTTGTCTGAAAGCTCTTCAGCAACTACAGCTACCAGGCACCCAACCAGCCAGTCAGCTCTAGCAGCAGCCTGCCAAGCTCACACAGTATCCCACCAGCCAGCCAGTTTCCCCTGTAGCGACAGCTGTTGACCCCAAACCAGGCCCTCTGTATGGGCCAGAGTCCGCTCCTCTCGCCTGGCCATCAGGCGAGGAAACAAAGAGTCTCAACAGCATGTGGTGATGTCCACCTTTTGAAAGGCTCATCCAGGCCCAGGACTATGTTGCATATTTTCAAGAAACTGTCCTTCCAAGAAGCAGTCAAATTAAAAACAGCTCATTTTTAGGATGGGCAAGGGGCTACTCAATAACTCATTTTCAGAACATTTCTTTCGCTTCAGTTATACCAATTGCTAATTATTGCTAATTGTCTCTTGACCCTGTAATAAATCCTTTTATTTTGTTCTTATCTATTTTGGTAAAGTCCTTTTTTTTAATAGCTGTGATACATCTGAATTACCCACTCCTGTTGACTGAAATGACTTCATAGCTAAACACATCGATATTGTGCTTGACCCATCTTGTGGATGTGTCACTTTGTTCTTAGCCTATCCATTAAGGCTTGGAAAAATTCGAGCTGTTAACGTTGAGATGTCATTTCACATCACGGTATGTTTAACACCAAAAGCAGAAAGCCTTCCCTTTGTTAAGGTTAAAGGATTTTATTCCAAGCAAGGATCTCTGTTTGGTAGCTGCAGCAGAAAAATTACTCTGTGAAAATGTTAAGCATTAATAGTATAGAATTGACCTGTATCAGTTGTGCGAGTCAACATCTTATCATGCATATGCTCTTTGGCCAGAAACAAAATGTGCTCTGTTCAGTGCCATGAAAGGCAGAGTTTACGCTTAATCACTCTTTAAGGCTCATTTGAAGGATTTATGCAGGAGTCTCCTTCCAAGGCAGTGGTGTATTGGTCTGTGACTGTGTACTAATTATCCATGGACTAAGGACAAAGTAAGAAAGATGGCATGTGTGTGTGGCAGTGTGGGGAAGTGGGGGCTCAGAAGAGAAAGTTGTTGCATCTACTTTACAGTAACAGACCTCTGTTCGATCTTGTGATAATTACTCTGAGTTTAGAAGGTGAAGACAGAGTCAAACAAAATCAGGCAAACTTGTCCTTAGGTAATTATGCAGAGCCTATCGATATCCAATAACCAATTCATATGGGCCCTGGGACTATGACTCAAGTTCATTGTGTCACTGCTAGAGTTTTGCAGCTATTAATCTGCAGCACCAATACTGTGGATGTTTCATTGACTTAAAAATGCTGAATTTGATAATGCTTTTTCTTACATTTTGAGCAATAAGGTGAAACTGTGAGATCACATAATTTACAGATGCTAATAAGGCTTGTCGAGCCATGAGTGAGTTGTATTACCAAATAAATGGGACATCAGTCCAACCCATTCCAAGCTCGTCAAATACCGGCGCCTGGTCAGTGGCCCTCGGCGTCTGATAACGAGGCACAAGGCACCCTTTGACATCTGTAGGTTACGCACCGGGCTTTCAGCTAACTCCAATTTAAAGCCATCCACGTCGTTATTAGATGGTCAGAGCAAACAACGTAATATTAAGAGCGAGTAAGTCCATTTAGGGTGGAGGTCGGGATGGGTGGTTGGCTCAAACAAACAGACTTTTTATCTTTCTAACCAAGTAAACTTACATTGTAAGTTTATTTTGAGAAGACACTATACATGTAATGAGTGGAAACTGTACATTCAACACGGACGTTTATTTTGAAAAGACACTATGCATGTAATGAGCGGAAACTGTACATTCAACACGGACGTTTATTTTGAAAAGACACTATGCATGTAATGAGCGGAAACTGTACATTCAAGACGGATGGTTATTTTGAAATAGGATTGGATTGGATTTAAAATTTGAGGGTGCAGGTCATATCCACGCAGACCCTCTGCTGTTTTCTACGTTTTGGCTCGCTTGTTTGACGGATACGGGACGGATATGATGTCACATCACTCAGACTACAACAGTAGAAGCGGTAACTTCCTTGTACCTCCGCAAAGACTCAAATGAAGCAAATATATCGATTCTGGCATTAAAAAATCGATTTCAAAATCGGAAAGAAAAAAACGCGATACATAGGTGAATCAATTTTTTTTTTCCCACCCCTAGCGGAAACTGTACATTGAACACGGATATTTATTTTGAAAAGACACTATGCATGTAATGAGCTGAAACTGACATGTCCAAAACTGACACTAGAGGGGTTGGGAGTTGGGATTGAGAGTGTGTTGCCTCAGCATGGATGCCAAATCAGTGGCAACCAGTCAGCCCAAATAAACACAGCAAGGAGTAATCATTATTTCCTTGAATGCCTTAACATGTTAATAATAGTTTTCAGGTCTCTTCTCTTACGTCTCTGTGGCATATGCTCTGAAAGTAAAATGTGGATTTGCTGTTTTTGCAGGAGAACCGTTGGCTGGTAGAAGTGCTGCAGGCATTCCTAGAGGGTACTGGAGCTTCTCCTGGGTAGCCGAGGACGACCTGAGCTTCCCCAACGACTCCGTGCCCGTGTCAGGTGAGTGGGACATTGTCAGCTCTCCTCAGGCAGATGGACAGGCGAAGGCGCTTGTGTCCTCCAAAGATCCTTTGCTCCCAATTGGCCGTGGCACCTGGCATCAGCTCTCCATCAGTACACATAAACGTCTCTGTCCCGCCTGCCCTCTACATTCAGCACTGGCACCGTCACAAAACTGGCTTTCTGTTGATCAGCCTTTCTGTGACCCACTCAAGGACCCAGATAAATACAACTTCTAGTAACCATTACAAACACATCTGGAACCTGCCAGTGCTTATAGAATTAGTCCGAATTAATCTCTGTGGGGAACCGGGCTGGTTATAGTGGTGACAGTAATGAAATACATCAGATAAAATACATAGTAAGTATAGAAATACAATATTAGCCTACTCTTTCCCTTTCTTTTTATTTTTTACAGATGTGCTGTATGCACAAATCTACCCACATTTATCTTCCTACCTACCTTAAGTCCATCAGAGTACTACATTTTGTTTATTTTAAATATAGATGACGTAGTTTTATTTAAAAAAAAAAGAAAGAAAATTAAATTTAAAAAAATTAATTCTTTTAAAGAGGCAATTTCTAATTGTGACAAAGTTTGGCCGAAATATTAGAAAGTAATTCCAAGTTTCCTTTTCAAATAATCCAGGCATCAAGAAGCGATTTTTCAAGTAACTTTATTGAAAGTTACAGAACTATTCAGTCCCCTGAAGCATGTAAGAAACACAAGAACAGATATTGCATATTTTAATCAACTTTAAAAGCCAAACCTTAAGTGAGAGCGAGGGAGAGATAATACATTAATCTTCTATAATCAAGGTGTGGAGCTGCAGCAGAGCTCCCTATGGAGGATCCCATCACGGATTCACTGTAAAATGACAATATTCCGGGTTTATTGCCTTTTAATATGGATCCTAACTTAGAAAATCCTTGACAGCTTCAGAGAATTGTTCCTTGGATGTGCATCACTGTTAACAGAATACTAAGTCTAAAAGACACATTTATGCTAAGAACAGATGTACTCATGTGGGTGATGCAATTGTATTGGATGTTTGCTCACAGATCACTAATCTGAATTGACTGTCAGCCGCTGGTGCAGCCATATGTCACAGATACAATCACGAACACTTTACTGCAGCCAGTAAAACAAATATCTCCTAGCTCCTTTTGCTCAGCTCGTAAAAGAAAATACTAAATGTAATAGTCTTTAAAGAAATTGAGCTGCAGCTTCCAGTAATACCAATGCACATTCAGCTTAGTGCTGTGTGAACAGAATTTACAAAATATTAGTGATGGCTTTAAACTTTGATAATGGGATTCTGAGATTTTCATGCATCTCCTTCAAAAGGGTCATTCTCTCTGGTACCGGCTTTAATCAGCCATGTTTTGCAAGCAGGATTCAAGCGGGTAGATTTTGGCATTACGTTCCATGAGCTAATGTCAAACATCATCATGCATGCGAAATCAAGCTCATAGTGGACCAGTCAAATCAGATGAGATAGCAAATCTGTTCAGAGGAGGGGCGAGAAAGAGAGATAAACGGATGTGTGAGCAGGTGGACTGTAGTCTTCAGTCTGGGTCAGTTTCTACTCCATATGAACCCCACCAGCGTCAATGGCTAAAATAGACAATTAACAGTGCATGAGTCTTTCTGAATTTAAATATAATTTTGAAGGATGAACAGACAATGTAGATCTACGCACTGGATCTTGCCTTCAACATTAATGTAATGCATAGATTAAAGCGTGTTCACACCAGCCTTGCTTAGTCAGGTGGAACCAAACCCTGGAGCGTGCGGTGCAGGTCATTTTGGTGTGTGAACACCATTCGAACCAATCGCGGGAAGTTAGTTAAAAAAACATTTGCTTTTCCTGTTTTGGTGACTGGTGAAATAGTAGCCTATTTGCATGTTTGCTGCCACTGAGTTTGATGAATTTACTGTTTATCAGAAGACATGTGAGACTATAATTAGTCCCCTCCACGGACAGACCGTTTTGACCTTTGACCCAGCCACCAGCCTTCTGTTCGGCTCATTTTCTGTAACCAGTGTAGCATAAAAGCATGGTGGAATTAACAAAAGAGCTTGCTACCTCACCAGCTGCTAAATGAGTACAATTTAACAACTTCATCCATACACTCTTGTCACAGTGAATGCACATTGCTAACGCCAGATGAGTGGCAACTTTGCTTGGCTCATTTTTCTGTACGTTAACCAGTGTAGCATGAAAGCATGGTGGAATTATCAAGTTACCTATCTACCTAGCCAGCCGCTAAATGAGTAATATTGAACAACTCCATCCACAATTTTGTCGCAGTGAATGCACATTGCTATCGCTGGATGAGTGCTAGCCAGCCGCTAAATGAGTCAAATTTAACAATTTCATCCACACACTGTTGTCACAGTGTCGGAGAGCACATATCATGCTTCAAGGCAACTGTTGAGTCGTACGAGGAGCCAACTCTATGACCAATAATCAAACATCATTTCTACCACATTACTTTAGTCTGAGTGGTAAGAAAAGTGATCTGAAGACCGGAGCCCATTATTACAGCCCTGCTGGGTACGAGCATCTGAGTAAGTGAGCCCAGAGGAACATGTGTGCATCCGTGTCACGTCACACTCTCATAGTCCATTCCTATCACTCGGTGGCAACAGCTCCAGCATGATTTTTTTTTTTTTTTGCCCCCTCCCAACCTCTTGGAGGGTGGGAGGTCTTCCTGTAAGCGATGATTCAAAGTCCCTCGAGCACCAGACTGTCACCCAAACTGTTTATGAAACACATCCTTGAATGTGAAACCCTGGGACCCTGCTTCAGCATGCCTGTGGCTGTGACAGCCTGGAGTGGACCTCGCTGTAATTGGTGTCAGTTAGACAACGGATCGCCCTACCATTTTTGAATCAATCAATCCGTCACACACACACAGCCGATTACATTTCATATGATTTCATATGATGACAGCTCCGGACCTCGCATCTCCGGTATGTTAGCAAACCAGACGAGGAGGGTTTTTATTTCTGCATGGTGGTTAGTGAACCGAGCGTGATGTGGCTGGAGCAGGAAGGATCACATCTGGGCAGTAAAAGCCAGATGACTCCGACTGAATGATGGCACAGTGCAGAGAAACAAATTAAATCGTGATTACCACAAATGTTGTGCAATTTGCCAAAATGTTGATTTGAACAAACCGCAACAAATGTTTTACTTGTACAATATTTAACATATTTTCTTATATTGTATTCGTACTGAGTGTATGTTTGGGCATAGTTGTGCCTTCTATTTCTAGACTTGTATGGCCCAAATGTTTTCAGGAGCCAAGATGATAAAAGTCACTCGTAGCGAGGAGATACTTCACACTTCTGGAAGGGAGATTAGGTGGTGTTGCATTGTGTTACATAGGACAGCTTTAGAGGACGCTGAGAAAAAGGTTTGGTCTCAACAACATGGCACGGTGAACATGGCTTTAGGCTGCGGTGATGAATCTCAGCTGTCCCTACAGCATCTGCTGTGCGCTGGCATTTATTACCTACCACAAAAGCCAACACAGACCGACTGGACGCTCGCCACCAGCTGCCCCCATACTCTCCCTCTTGCCTCCCTGCTTCCATTAGCAGCCTTTAGCTGCAGGGGCTACAGGCTAAGCCAACGTCTGTATTTGCATTTCCGTGCTGGTAAGCTGACTTTATTGCCTCTGTGTGTGTCAGTGATGACCTGCCTCCCATCTACAGTGTGCATCTTCCCTTGGGGAATAACACAGCAGGGTAGCCTGATGCCATATTCAACGAAACCCTTCCATACGGCATCGTTCTCACTTCAGACCCATTCTCCTCATCGAGATGGATTGTCCCGGTTCAGCTGTGGCTGCCAGCTGTAACAGAGGCACTCAGATGGATGCTAGCCACTTGAGGAGTTGCCGTGCTCTACAATAGAACATCTGCCTCACTCAGCTGGTAGTGCTGTTCTTGTGTAATGAGACACAGCAGCGGAATAAAACACATTTGCGAAGGCGGAGGGGTATAAAAGATAGAGCACTGGTGGAGGTGCTTAAATATGGCGTCCTATAGCAGCCGTTCTAAACCCTTACTCAGCCTGGTCTCACTCCCAGGGTGTCAAATACCGACGCTTGGGCAGAGGCCCTCGGTGTCTTGATACCGACGCATGAGGCACCCTTTAGCATCAACAGGGTTTGAATTACAGGGGGGATTGAAGGGGGTCTGACACCCCTAATTAAGACTTGGACAAGAGATAAAAAAAAGTGATCATGAATATTCCTATATATATTTACCTGGAAGAATCTTGTAATATGATTTCAGACACCCCTAAAGTGGACCATACCATTTCTTAACCTAGGGCGCAGGAGGTTAAAAAATAAGAAAAAAGGTTAATTGTTAAGTTGTTTTTAACATCATGCCAATTTTCATATGCAGGGGTGACGAAAAGCACAGATTTAGTGTCATTTTTTAACGTCACATCCAAGGACCATTAGAAATTCAAATACCGCAGCATAACAGAAAACTAATCTTTAACACCAATTCTCAGTATCTCACTTTCATTCTTCAAGGTCTCGTTAATATCACAGCATTAGTCTCGCACATTTCCCTCTCTGGAGTAAGCAGGCGATTATGTCTGACAGCTACTTTAAATGCATCAGGAATGAAATGATGAAAAATACAAGATAATGAAATTAATTGAAACATCTGCTCCGTTTGGCTGGAATCTAAGATGCACAGTTGTTAATGTGAACAAGAAAAGCAAACTCGTAGGGGGAAAAGTTTTCTATTAAAATCTGGTACAGCCCCCCACCCACGTTTGAAATTTAAGCTGATTGCTGTCTATGTTGCTGAATTCACTCTAATGCCTAAGATGCCTTTCCAGTTGTTCGTGTATTTCGATGCTCTGGATATTGGGTTCAATTTGAAAAAGGTTTGTCTCGGACTTTGGATGGAAATTCAATGACGACATTAACAGAATTTGCTGACAAAAGTTTACTGCTGCTTCTTATAATGGCTCAGAGTTGCTATTGACTGGAACAATGGGAAACCATCAAACTGTTAATGGTTTGGAACATATTGTGAGGCAAAAGGCTTTTTTATGGTTTTGGTATTCTCAGTACTTTCTTCAATATCTTCAAGGCCATAGAGGGTATGTTGTGAAGGATTTCTCTTGACCCCCTTCCAGCGTGTGTCGCCTTTGTAGTTTTGAAGAGAGATGCTAAGGATAAGGTGAAGGAGCGAGGTTCACAAGGAACGAGAAGCCTGACATTTGACTTTGATCCGCTCTGATCTAGAATCAGAAACTGTCGCGTGCAGTTGAGCCACCACTCCGTCTACCCTAATACATCCAGACATCTCTCTTCCTTTTGCGTGCTGTCGAATAAACACATTTGATTACATTCAAACCCATCCTTTTATCGCAAATCCAGGGAAGGGAGAACGAGTTTATTTGTTTCGCAAAAGGGGGAGCACAGCTGATTAATATCAACTCATACAGGGTAAAGAAAAGCAAGCCATGAAATAAGCACTTCCTTATTAATTTGTGCAACAGAATCAGAGTTCTGTGTTTTATATCATTTCTTTACGACACCTGCCACCTGCAGTTAGTAAGAAAAAAATAAAAATCATTTGCCACTCATCTATCCCTCTGCATGTGTTTGACAGGAAGGCTCCAGCTCCCTTGAGAAGAAAATGAATTTGCCTGGAATACCTAGGCCATAAAATGTGGAATGGATACATAAATAAACTCAGCCAAACACAATCTCATTGTGATCAGGAAATAAACATATTCATCATCTCGGTTAAGGGTTTCATGGGGAAATTTGTCAGCACAATTTTCACTCGCGATCCACAAAGAGGCATACATCGTTAGATGTAATTTACTTGATGTCAAAAGCACTCCTGTGCAAATCCAGCATCTCATTTTTTTTAACCATGTAATCACATAGTCAATTCCCAATAGTGCACTACTATTTCATTTATATACAATATTAAGATGGCCACAATTGCATTTCAATGACCTTCGGCTGCGTTACCCAACTCAATTTCTGCTCTGGTTGATGAATGAGGTCAGGGTCGTGCAGACGCATAGCCTATAGTATTGATAGGCTTATTAACCAATCACACACCCGCGTTAACAGTCACAACCACTCTGGAACGTTCTAATTAATTACTAACAGGGCTAGTTCAACAGTGCCTGAGCACATTCATTGTATGGGCCACACCATATACAGGCCTTGTTAACACCACCCTGTCACCAGAATTTTTTTTTGGCATTGTACGTTTCTGCACGTTTTGTATGTAGACGTTTCTGAACCAAAAACATTTTTCATAAATGCATATAAATTCATATCTGCCTCGTATCACGCTTGCAGAAACGCACAATGCCACATGGTTAACGGTTGTGAAACGATTGGTTTGGCTTGGGGAACAAAACTACTTGGTTAAGATTAGAAAAAAGATAATTTTTTGTGTTAAAATTAGAACGTAACGACGTAACTAGCGTAAATAAATATCAACCACCGTTAACTGACTTTCTTATGTAAGGTTATGTAACAATCGGAATGTTACGTAAAGCCTTACATAAAACTTTACATAAAATGTTAACATCGCGTAAACCAACGTAACGTAAAATGTTACTTAAAACAACTTTATTGCTACGTAAAAAGTGTACGTAAAGTACGTAAAGTGTACGTAAAGTTTACTTTTGGTTTCTCACAACAATCTCCTGGGTGAAAGTCCTGTGTTTGTTTGACCTATCCAACACCCCTCCCACCTGCTCTTAGTGGACTTTTACATTTTTTATACACGTTATTGTACCGTGTAACTTTCAATAACGGTCGCTCCGTATACTACGTCACTTGCTTTACGCGTCGCTCGTTGTACCACATCACTTGCACCGACCGAATGCAAATGTCCACATTAAATGTATCCGTGGTTTGCAGAAATGTACAATGCCAACATTTTTTCCTGGCGACTGGGCTGTATTCACCAGTGTTTTTACAATGACTGAATTCCCCTTTAAGGCACCTGACCACATTCATTTTATGGGCAACACCATTTACAGGCCTGGTTTTGTTCATGTTGAAACCAACTTGTGTTATAAAACTAGCACCATTCACAAAGGGGTGGCTGTTAATGACCTCAATTGCATTTGCAAGTGGTGCTAATGGAATTACACGCACATAAGAATCATCCATCAAACTACACATTGCGTTGTCTACAGAGGCCTTCAGAAACAATATTGAAATGTTGACCCTGATCTTGGCAGATGTACAAAGACGAGTCACAAGTCGTTATTGTTATGTTGGTCTCTTTGTTTTTTCTTTTACATGCCAGTTTTCCTTTCATGGTGGCCGGGTTACATTAGGTTGGTTCTGGCTTTAAATTAACTTAATAACCATCCTGTCTCTTATTAAGAAATGACATGCAGGCAACAGTAATTGGCCATTTTGAGCTTCACAGATTTACAATCTTTAAACGTTCTCTGTAGATTTGCATCTGCAAACCCCATGATGCTTTATGGCTCCAAGCCGTCGGATCCTGAGCATCACCGCGACCAATGGCCACCATCTCTGGGGTATTAGGATTCATAGATTGTCTTTAATTATCATCAAAGCCTAGTGTGCTGAGAGCCCAACTGGCCTGTGAAAAAAAAACGCGGTTTGGGTAGCAGATGAGTAACAATGATAATGTGATTATAATCAATATTGTTCTCTTGAAGCATTCATAATATATTGGGTTACAGGACTGATGGAATTACTTTCGGATGAGATGACATGAAATAAATGGTGTGCAGATTGGAGAAGGAGGAAATCAACCTTTAGAAATAAAATCTGTATGACTGCACATGGCAACTCTTTTGATTGAGCCTCTTTTTGCTTTTCACTCAGATCGAACAAGCTGAAATATTGGATGGCATAATGTTGACATAAAGCTGTGCCAGTATTTCTGTTATGGCAGCTTGAATTAAACACATCAATTCATAGTCATTATTATAGCTTTTCTGAAAAATAATTCTTGCGTAACAAATATCTGTAAATGCCTGTCAATTAAAGCCACTGTGCAGACATCAGTTAATCTGGCATGTACTGTAACAAAGACAAAGTCTATTCTGTCTTTAAGCAGTCACAGAAATGTAACTTGTTTAATGTATTTTTACCATAACCTGAAACATGCCTTTGCTCAAGTTCTGGAGTGATGTTGCAGTATGCAATTAATTAGAGCCCTTGGAGCCAGTTGAATATGTGCCGATTTTACAGGATCCTTGAAGACATATGCAGTCTATCCTTTTTAGATGAAAACGGCATAGAAGCAATTAATGAAGTGGCTCAGCAACAATAAATGTCAGCGGAGGATTCTACATTCAGATAGTCGCACAAAAATCATTTTCACATGAGTTATATAACGGTGGCGGATCCACTTATCTTCCGCCTGTCTTATCTATAGTTACTGACCTGTAGAAAAAGTGACATGTTATTAAATGTAGAGCTCCAGTTATCCATAGGAACAGGATTTTGACAACGGCAAACAACAATATCTTCCAAGAAGTACATTATTTCTTACTTCAAATTTTGAAGTCTGACATTATCATTGCATTATTTTTCTAAAGCTACGTACTTGACAATTTGTATCAATCTTCTCATCTCACTCTCGGAAAGACAGAAAACAAGCGAATCTCCCAATATGTCGAACTACTAATTTAATGTTTTGTACAGTTATTTGAAGGCTAAATATGTCTAAATTAGGGCTGTCAATCGATTAAAATATTTAATTGCGCTTAATTGCAAATTAATCACATATTTTTTTTCAAAATGTACCTTAAAGGAACAGTGTGTAACAATTAGGGGGGGATCTCTTGGTAGAAAGTGTAATATAATATTATTAAGTATGTTTTTTTTAGTGTATAATCACCTGATAATAAGAAGTGTTGTGTTTTTGTTACCTTAGAATGAGCCGTTTATATCTACATATGAAGCGGGTCCTCTTCACAGAGTACGCCATGTTGCACCGCCATGTTTCAACAGTAGCCCGGAATGGACAAACCAAACACTTATCTTTTCCTGCTTGGGCTGGAGTGGATAATGTTACTCGCTCCCGTCGCCGCCGCCTCTCTCTCTCTCTCTCTCTCTCTCTTGCTTCACCCCTCATTTCCCACGTACACACACACACAACACGCACTGGCTCTATATAGGGCCATTCGTGTTTTCGCGTCAGCCACCATAGCTCTCCAACACGCTTCGCACACAGGAGAAGCTTCAGTTGGTTGAAATCTCCTCACCTCATCGCTAAAAACCGCCAGATCCTACACACTGACCCTTTAAAGGGAGATTCGTCAAGTACTTAATTTTCTTATGAACATGGGAGTGGGAGAATATGCTGCTTTATGCAAATGTATGTACATATTTAGTATTTGAAATCAATTATCAACACAAAACAATGACAAATATTGTCCAGAAACCCTCGCAGGTACTGCATTTAGCATAAAAAAATATATGATCAAATCATAACATGGCAAACTGCAGCCCAACAGGCAACAACAGCTGTCAGTGTGTCAGTGTGCTGACTTGACTATGACTTACGCCAAACTGCATGTGATTATCATAAAGTGGGCATGTCTGTAAAGGGGAGACTCGTGGGTACCCATAGAACCCATTTTCATTCACATATCTTGAGGTCAGAGGTCAAGGGACTATGGCCATGCCAGTTTTTCCTTGCCAAAATTTTGTGCAAGTTTGTAGTGTTATTTAGCCTAACCCTAACCCCCCATATATTTTTATTTCAAACTTTCTTTTTTTTTAATGTTTGAAATAAAGTATATTCAGTTTAAAAAAAGCTATCAGTGCTGCTGAGTCATTGTGGAATTAATTGTTTTCCCCCATTATTCAAAAAGGTAAAACAAAGAACAGCTAAGTTACTTGCTTTTACCCAATTATACCGTATGTCCTCTTATAGCCCTATTATACATACAACAGCTGAAGTACACCAGCATTTAATAATTGTCATCTACAGAAAGTTTCTTCATGCCACGAGTAGATTTTCTAAAACAGGCACACATAAATTCTTCTCTCAGAGATATCACAGTTTCACAGTGAACACCTGCTTCAATTTCAAACAGTAATTACTCCGAGCTTGGGGACAAATCAAATATTAAAACAAACTTTGGAGAATGGGAGAATGTTTGTCATGACCCGCTCCTGATTAACAGCGCTCTGCCAAAACATTAGGGGGCAACCGAGGATGCCTTTTGGCAAAGACAAAAGGGAGAAAACTGAAACCGTGTGTGGCAAATATTTTCTTTTATGGTAGGCCTACCTGCCATTTCTCTAAATAGCTTGTGTAGTTGGTTTGATTAAAATGTGCAATGGTGTAATCAAAAGGTAAATGAACCCATGCTCAGTAATGTCAAAAAAAGGATCTGATTACATATTCAGAGGCTATTATGGTTTTGAAAGTAATCAAAGATTGTGAATGAATGGGCCGTAAAAAGCAGTGTCCCTGGTCATTTGGCAAGTCATCAGTTCTTAGTCACTTTGCACATGCGTAAGGTGGGCGAAACTGGATGGCGGACTCAGATCTTGCTCACCACAGTTGAATCATATCTCTCATCCCCATTTGGCAGCACACAGAAGTGCTAAGCTCGTCAGCGTGCCAAGTGCGTTTCTGCATGCATGAATGTTGGGGTGATATCCGAGGGTGGAAAAATGCAAGGAGACAGCTCTGAAATTTTTGTTTGTGTTAGTTTCCCTGAGTGTGCAAAGTTAGCAAACGTATGTACTGTATGTAACCAGTTTTTGGTAAATATTATATTTTTGTGAAACAACCAACAAGGCAAATTATTGAAATAATCTATGACCAATAAACTGATAGATTGACATGTTGTTGGGCTGTGTATTAGCAAGAATCTGGCGATACGATACGTATCATGATACAGGGGTTACGATTCAATATATTGCGATTTATTTCAGTACTGTAAGTAAGGCAATATATTGCAATTTTTAAAATCTAATTTTAGGAAAACTGTCATAGGATAAAGAACACACCACCTTGTGCATAAAATCGGAGTAATCAGAAAAATGGGATCTGCATTTGCATTTATCACAGTCCCTGTAAAATCCAACATTATGACACTACTTTGAGAGGGCACATACACTGAGAGGGAGCATCTCTTTGCAAATGAAAGTAATGACTGAGTTAATCTTTGCATGTAAACTATTAATTAAAAATCTATAGTGTTTTTGAGAATGGATACAGTATCACAAAACATAATATGACGATGTTTGATTTTTTCGATCTTTTCATACACCCCTACATGTTATTAAAATCTGTTTGAATATCACTATTTACTGGTGGTGCAATCAATGCAGACATGAATTGTATAAACACTGATGTCAGCTCAGTGCAACTTTAAAGCCTCCGCTCGGGTTCAAATGAACACACTGCATCATTCCACCCAACATAGACATTTATTGAAGGAAAGGAAATGAGCTTTCACCACAACCTTGAACTTCTCTATTTCTCCACATCTCATCAGCCCTCAAGGTCCCCAGTGGCAATGAGCTGCAGGAGTCGATACTTTTTGCCAAATGACAAGTTTTAAGCATGGAAACCATTACCTTTACTGGCACTAAGTGGCTGGGAACGATGATTCCTCTAAAGGCAGCTGCCTCCTCAAGTGTACAGCCATGTAATTTAAGGGCAGCCTAATGCAGCCTTGATGCCACCTCATTAGGTAAAGCTCCTTTTAAACATTCAGTCCTACGTCTCAATTCACTGATAACTTGTTCAAACTGTGTTCCAAGTCTCATAATATATGTTAAGTACTGTAGATAATAATATTTAAGGAGATTAAGAAGATCTCTATTAATGGAGAGGGATATTTTATAGCGCTATGGGAATGCTGAAAATACAATAGAATAGAATAGCATATTGGACATATTCACACAAAGTACAGAAATTGTAAATGTCACATTACCCAAACCAACTGATAAAGATAGTTAAAGCCGGGGTAAGCAGTTTGCTATTCAGCCATCAGCCTTCATACAGTAACCTGTACGAGTACTAGTCATTCATTTCAAACATCATCCCGATTGTGATCCTGATGCCTTTAGCAGTGATTCTATGATAATTAAGGTCCTGCTTTCTTTGCAAACTTGTGAGTTTGTAAAGATCTATGGTTAGCAGAAGGCTAAACTATTAAAAAGATATAGCCGTGAGCTAGCCGCAGCAGGCCAAGCAGCAGACTAAGCAGCAGGCTAAACTATTAACAACTTTTTCTCTCCATCTCTGAAAAGCTTCACCGATATGGTCCGACTCTCTTTTTGATTAGTCCATCTTGCAGTTGTTGCCAATGCTGGAATAGCAACTTTTCCTGCAGAATGTTCTGCCGTTGAATCAGGCTTTCAGGCTTTCACATCTGCATTTGTAGAACAGCCAATAGGAACGCCCTCTCTCTGAAATGACCTTTGATTGGCCAACATCTCCCATCACAGGTTGGATTTTGTAAAGCCTGAAAACAGCCAAGACAAGAGGAGGTGCAGAAGTCTAGTTGTCACTCACAACACTTGAATTACAATATGCAGAAAGGTTATTATGGAATTTTTGCCCAATGACTCCAAAATAAACTGCCTACCCCAGCTTTAACATTGGTATTTATGATAGATAGTGTAGATGACAGTCAGCAAAAACAACATCAAAAGAATCAAGAAAGGCAAGTGACTAATATAAGAGTCAAACTACATGTTCAACACCACACTATATATGCACTCAACCAAGAGATGTAGGACTAACGTGGGCAGACTTCACCAGGTCCATATAACCTTTTGTGTGCATTGCAGATGACATATTTACTTTAGTAGCTTATAGGGCATTATTGACTTTAGTGTTGTGTAAAGTTCTCTTCCTTATGTAGAAAGTTTTCTGCCATTTACAGTTTCTGCCTCCTTGCCAGTGTATTTAGCAGCCAAAACGGAAGTCAGTACTTCACATCGAACTAACAAACTTTCTTTATATTACTGTGTAAAACTGTCCAAAACATATTTTTAGATCTAAGATAATTCAAGGTTGCCAGCCCAAGCCATGTCTTCTGCAGATCTGTACAGACTTGAGAAGTGCTATTTTAAAAGTTGTTTATTAGCGTATTCTAAATCTCAAACATGAGATCACCCACGGCTGCCCTGTGTGATCCTCTACGTGCTCTGTTAGAAAGTAATTTATCTGAAGAACAGCAGCACTGTTAACACCAAGATAGTGCAGGCTTTGCAGTAAGAAGGAGGGGTATCAGCGTTGTACAGGCTGAACTGAAATTGAAAAACAAAACTTTTACAAACAGAAGAAGTGAGTGCTCTTGCTCTAAAATCAATACGTGAAATTGCTTCTGATTTTTTAGAGACAGACACAAGATGGGAGAGTTTCCAAGACCTCAGCACAGTGTGACTATCCAACACATGCTGAGAAAGTCAGTTTTTCCCAGTTGTGGTGCCTACCTAGACTACAGCTGTAACACTCTGTACCTGAACAACATAGTGATAAAAGCTACTCTATTGATCTGACGACATCGGCCTCTTAATGTTGGGTGGTTGTGGCTCAGAGGGTAGAACAGGTTGTCCACCAATCGGAAGGTCGGCGGTTCAATCCCTGGCTGCTCCAGGTCACATGTCGATGTGTCCTTGAGCAAGACACTTAACAAATTGCTCCTGAAGGCATAGCCATCGGTGTGTGAATGAGTATTTAGATTAGATCCTGATGGGCAAAGTTGGCACCTTAGCAGCCTCTGCCGTCAGTGTATGAATGTGTGTGTGAATGGGTGAATGCTGACATGTAGTGTAAAGCGCTATAAGTGGTTGGAAGACTAGAAAAGCGCTATATACTGTAAGTCCAAGCCCATTTACCATTTAATCTTGTCCACCTTAAGTATGATAGAAGTGCCTTCCTAAATACAAATGCTCATTTATTTTTTTTATTTGAAAAGTTCAGTATCAGTCTTTTTGCAGTTTTTGTGGACATGTTCTGTGTCCATGTACAAAGGTTACTATTCTAACTCAACAAAAGAAAAACAACTGATATTGGTTGTTTGGACAAAATATCATGTGTATATAATGTATCTTCAGTCTAAAACCGTGGGAGGCTTTAGCCATCAGAATCCTGGTGGGGTGCAGTCAGTGTTCAAATTCAGCCTGGGGTCTCATTTATAAAACGGTGCGTAGGATCCATACTAAACATGTACATGCGCACAAAAGCCGAAAATGACGCGCGCCAAAAAAAAAATCAGACTTATAAAACTGTGCGTACGTACACCTCCAGGCAATGTTCCCTTTATAAATCACAGTCCACCTGGAAATGTGCGCACGTGGATCAGCCTCATATTCCGCCCTCTACACAACCACATTCAGCCATAAATGGTCAAGGCAAAGCACCTCATGAATGTTTCTGCCTAGAAATGAGCCTGTTGATCAGTGGATCTTTACGGTGAATCACAGCGACTACCGAGAGGAAGACCAAGAAAAGCTTTGTTCTGACACAGAGATCGAGGTGCTTGTAGGTGAGGTGATCCCTGAACACTCGTTCCATCCTAATTCTTTTATTCACGTTGTCCTCGCAGTTCCAGTGCATCCACCACGCAGCATGTTACGAGTGTCATAGGCACTGTGTTACGATTTGAGCATATTTTTTCATGCTAAATGCAGTACCTGTGAGGATTTCTGGACAATATTTGTCATTCTATTATGTTTTTTTATGTACAATAATAAATATATACATACATTTGCATAAAGCAAGCATATTTGACAACTTAAAAACTTGACAAATCTCTATTTAAGGTACATTTTGAACAGATACAAAATTAACCGATTAATCCCGATTATCTATGGACAATCATGCAATTAAATATTTTAATTGATTGACAGCCCTAGTTCCCATACAATGAAACAGCATAATGTACTTAAATTATGCACGTAACTTAAGTTATGTTGTATGGGAACGTCATTTTTAGGAGACAGGGACGTCCAATTACACCATTGCTCTGGAGGTTGGGAGGGTACTGTATACATGCACAGGCATACATGAATGCGCCCCTACCTGCAAAACTATACCATCAATTCATACAAAGAATATTTTACCTAGGGCAAACAAAGTAACTGAAAAAGAATTCACCGTTGCAATGTTTATTGCTCTCCGCCGACATAATGAAAATGGCAATTCACAGTGGACAGGCAATGGTTTGCCAACAGACGAGATCAAGGTTGCATCCCATGACAATCATGAACATGCCCACAGCCTCAGATGCTGACAACATACTCTGTGTTACAAGTGTTGTGTTACGTTTTAGTTCCCAAAAACGTGGACTCAAATGCAGCACACAACACGAGAGTTTTAAAGTATGAACAAAAAGAATAATTTATTTTAACTACACGGTTCCAGGTTGAGTAAGATCCGAGAGCAGGAGTGAGCAGGCAGGTTTGGAAGCAGCCACAGCTGGCAGGAGAACAGACCTGCACACAGAGCAACAAAAACGAGGTTTAGTCCAAACAATCAAAAAAAACACAAGAGCAACCGCAAAGACTAGCAAAATTCCAGGGAGCCTGATATAGTATCTACCACTGTGGGTGACGGAACGATCTGGCGAAGAGCAGCAGGAAAACCGGGGTATATATACTGCAGGTGTGGTGATTGGTGGCAGCTGCTCCAGCTGAGCCTGCCCAGAGGAGGAGGAGGAGGAGGAAGGCCACACCTCCCGACACACTGACAAACTAGACAAACCAGGGGAAAACACACAAGAGACAAAAGGACAGGGAAACATAGGAAACAAAAGGAACTTCTAGACTAAAGGTAGTGAACATGACATGTTGAGTGTGCCCCCATGCATAGATAGCCTATAATTTATTTCAAGAATCTAAATATATAGGAAGATATACATTTATACAGAAATGAAACAGTGGCACCAAAAAATTATTATTATATTTTAGACCTTCCCTTTAAATTTCTCAAGTGAGGCTTTCTGGGGAGCTCATGTGTCTTTCAGGGAGCCTCCTCTTAGCCCCCTCCGTGTTTCGGACCCTGTGTGCAGGTTGTACAGAGGTAGAATACCTTCATAGACCTGCATTCACTTATGGGAGCAGCAACTATACTGTTGTTACTGCAGTAATCAAAACTCTTGGGCTGCTAATTAATTAGCTCCATCACACTTCACTACAATTTAATGCGCTAATTTGTGTGTTATTTATCCTCTTGCTGCCACATCAAGCATCCTCAACAGGTGAACCATACTGCGTTGTCAAATTTGTATTATCTCCTTATGTTACGTGACATGAATATTTCTGATAGACATGCTTTATTTGTAGTCCTAATGCAACGTGTGATATTTGAATCCAATTTTTATCATAATCCCACAAAGTAAAATAAAAAAAATGGGGGTTGGAGCTGCATTGGTCAGGATTATTGTTCTTTGCATTGATGATTTCACTTAGTTTCCTTCATGAACTGTAACAGGATTAGTTGTAGTCACGCTGCTGTAAGACCCTTCACACACTATGCATTCACATACACAAATAAAACATGCAGAAACGTTGATATGTTAAAGGGATTATTTGTAACTTTCAGAAATGCTTCTTAACAGCGACACCTGTGGCCGTGAAATCAACGAAAGTCACTGTCGGGCTCGCGCTTGCTCGCTCTAAATAGACATGAACGAGCATCGCTCAAAACAGTGAGGCAACACACGTCAGCTAAAAGCACAATATTACTCTATATTTCAGCTGCTTGGCAGTAATGTTAGCTGACCAGACGAAGGTCTCTCCATGAATCACTGCTGATACTGTGTTTGCTTCTCCTGCCTCAGTGCAGGCTTCAGCAGCGGGGCTACGCAGTGAGAAACTCGTCTCACTCCGCCCGCAGCCGGAGTGAACAGTGAGACACCGGCACCCGATCAGTAACGAGACGACAGAGCCCTGTCACTTCACAAGACACGGAAAACCTCTATTTGTCTGGTGAAACTGCAGCATTTATTTCTGCACAAATGTCCACTGTACATTCACTAGATATTCTCAGAGCTAAACTAACTCTTCTGCAGTGTGGAGTGAGCGCGCGTTCACGTCTAGACGTGGAGCGAGTACGCGAGAACGCGCGCGCTCTCTGGGTGAAGGCAAGCAGACAGAGGAGCGGGTGCGCCGGCCACATGCGATCGCGCATATGCGAGCGCACGTGTCCCGACCCGGTACATTTATATGCTTAAAAAGTTACAAACAGTCCCTTTAATTGAGTTTTTTTTTACCAACTATCGGTCTAATACAGTTAGCATTATCAGACAGATGTTTTTGCGTGTTCATAGCTTTAATGTGATAATAATTGAAATATTAGTGTACATATGTAAACAAATCCACCGCCCTGTTTAAACCCTATCCTGGTTCTGACCACTTTATGATAGAAAAGCAAGATTATGAAAGAAACTGGTAGATAGTCATAGAAGGATGATTATACTACGCTTTAGCTCCTCTCCTCCAGAGCCTAGTATGAGAAGTCATTTGAAAGTGACAAAGCCCCCTCAAACAGCGATTTGCCGAGCCGCAGGGATGAGTCTACATGAGGTCTGTCCACAGGGAGGGAAGGACAGATAGGAAAGGAAAGATGGAGACAGAGAGAGGATGAGTGGGAGGAGAGCTGACCCTTAATTTTCTCCCTGAGCAAATTTTTAGGGAGGGTATTACGACAGTAATACCATAACGTCTGTTACTCCCAGCCCTAGTCGTGACGGCAGCAATTTTTAAATGAGCACTGCATTTGTATTACCCCCCGTCCACTCCTCCCAGTGGAAAAAGTATGCACTATATGCACCAAGGGTGGTCCTGCTATTAAAACGGTTACTCCTCGCTTCATGCGCTGACACAAAACGGATGTGGTGCAACCCAAAGTATGAGGCCATTAAAACTGCAAAAAAAAAGTATCCAGCTGACAGGGTCCTTCCTCCCTGAGCCTGTTGTTGCCTCTTCTGTCTGATCTTTTAAAGTTTTAGTCAAATCTGGAATGAGGCTGTATACTTAGCAGATTTTGCAACAGTCTGAAGTTAAAGAAGCAATGCCTCGTTTGTTGGAACTGTGGACTTACAATCAAAAAATCTCTGCTGTGGGAATATAATTTTTTATTGAATTGAACGCCTCTTTTCCCCTGACAATATTATGTAATTAAAAAGTTTCATTTGATAATCAGACTAAACAAAGTATTCTATATTTCCAATCATCGTTGCCTGGTATTATTTCAGCACTTGCTGCTGCGCGATCAGTTTTCTTTCCCCAGTGAGTTTGGATTAATACTGTAGGTGGGCTTCAAGATTCACTTTAATTTGAGTGTTGTTTAGTTATCGCATTATGATAGCCCTTGTTGAAATACATCCCTCTGCCAAAATTTGTTTTGAATTATTGTTGAAGAGTTTCTCTATCATTTTTATGATAATCTTGGTGATAGGGGGTGGGCGGTATACTGGTTTTGTCACCATCACCGGTTACGTTTGGCCACAACATAGATTTTGCGATACCGTCATTACCGTGATGATACACGCACGTTTTGGTTTAGCACACACACGACGTCACACCAACACAGGTTGTCTATGGTTACGTACAAGCTACCACCGTTCCGTTCCGTTCAGTTGAGGAACCTTTGATTTTCATTTCCACGCCCTTGTTAACAGATTTGAGCAGCTACACAGCTCGGCTGTGCTGCTGAACTGCTGCGTCTCGTACGTGTGTGGCGTCCACACAGAGCATTGCCGCTGCGGAGCTGCTACTGCATGCCCTCAACGAATCATTTTCACTGTTTATTTTTGCTGAGAACTGCAGAAAAAATAGGCGACCCACCGAGCCGCGCTGCTCACGGTCCAACTTTCGGTTTCTTCAAAGATGTAAAATTATTTTTAATGTAATTCCCACACTGGCTGTGGTGAAAAGAGCTGAAAAAAACTTTAAAATAATAAAACAACAGTAAATATGTGAAAAAACAACTTTTTTACGAATATTCTTTATTGCTGAGATCCAGGTGGCTCGGCAAACGGCTACAGTTCACTCACATTACATTACATTTACATTATGGGGCAGGCTACTCCTCCCAAAACACATGCAGGCCTATACCTCATATATCTTTCTCTTAAAGATATATCCCCTTACATTGCCATTAGAAAGAAAAGAGGTAAAATCATATTTTCAGTATCCGTTTTAATCTTGTAATATCATGATATAATACACAAAAAACAAAAGAAATACTGTGATATACATTTTAGGTCATATTGCACACCCCTACCTGGTGTACATATTAGCAATATTCAAGCCAAAGACACATCTCCATATGTAAATGCCTCTTTATTTCAGCAGATCACCGGTGCCCTGGCAATAGCAGAACATGTGACCAGCACCTGGAGGGTATCCCAGAGTTCACATGGAGCATCGTGGCCGCCGGGGACCTGCGGGAGGGAAGGAACGAGAAAAGCGAAAAGAAGGCAGGAAGCCCCCAGGGCTGGGAGGAAGGTAAGGACGAAGGTATCACGCTTTCCCCCGTTGCAGGGGAATTTCATTTTTCAACAAACTTTCTTCTCATACTTTATTATTCTCTGCTCATGTTGAACTTTATAAAAAATGCATCTTCTATTACTTTCTGGACTTTTTTTTCTTAAGTCATTGTCAGTTTTGTCATGGCAATCTTTTTTTTGGGGGGGGGTTCATCTCTGTTCACTTTAAGCTACCTACTTAGTTATGTCAATAACTAAACTAAAACAATCACTCTAAGCCAACCTCCTCTTTTAATACCAAACGAATGAAGCAGTATGGCATGTTTGCTGAAGGTATTACTTTTCACAAAGGCAAAGAGCTGAATATAGTTTACTGAGCCAGTAGTCTGCGACATCTTGTAGGCCCTCTGCCTTCAAATCTCCCATATCCTCCTGCATCATTCATTTTCATACCTTGGAAGATGAGAAAACTGTTTCTGTCATCTTATCTCCTGAGGTGATGGTGAAATGGAGGGAGACAGAGGGGTCTATTTATTTCCTTAAATGTTTTTTTTTTCCTATCATGAGCCACAAGTCTGAGACCATATGGGTGGAGTGCGAGATGAAATTGGAAAAGTGAAATATATACTGTATTGACTGGTAAGAGAAAGGAGCTGCTGTGAACGGACTGGAAAAATGATTGATGTCTGTCCTCTATATCTACTTTACGTTGTAAATGCGGGCAGGGGATGTGTGCATGCATATGTGTGTTGGCTCAGCTCAGTGGCTAAGGCACAATTTGAAGTATATCAAAAGAAAAAATGGCAACAGTCCAACACCCAGCAGCACAAAAATTACGGAGGGTCCCTTGATTTCTCCCTATCATATTTATCAATTAAGAATATATATGTATATTTAAGTGATGTAACGATCCATTGATTTGTATCGATATATCGATGCAATGATCAACGATCCAATATAATTGATGCAAAGTAAGAACATCGATACATATCATCATCTTTAAGAAACCCCCTCTATTTTGAAGTTCACGTATCACCATTTCCGTTCCAAGTGCACCTCCTTCCTTCAGAGGCCAGTAATAAAATTGTCAAATCGTATTTTAGTTGCTTTTTGTGAGTTGATATAAATGTAACTACATACATTTGCATAAAGCAGCATATTTGTCCACTCCCATGTTGATGAAAGTATTAAATACTTGACAGATCTCCCTTTAAGGTACATTTTGAACAGATAGAAAATGTGCGATTAATTTGCAATTAATCGTGATCTTGATTTTAATTGATTGACAGCCTTATTAGCAAGTTAACATATTGTTACCAAAATATTACTATACTATTCCTAAATAGTTTTGCCTCGTTGCTCTTCAAATGTGTTTCTCCATTATTACCCTTTTGTTTTTGGCCCCCTGTAACTCTGTTACATAAATTTCTATCCAGAATTGCCCAGGTATATCCATTGTTAATACCAAGCTATTACCTGGTTATTACTTTGGTAATTACATGGTATTACTTTATTATGAAATTTTCATTATCAAACTATTACCCCACTTTTACCATTACCAGCTTTAATGTAAAGTCCTACCAGAATTTTGGTCCAAAATGGAGAGGAAAGCTCGTTTTCAGTAGAAAATGTCTTTGTCTCTGCTAGGTTTTGTCTTTGATTGGTGTACAAATATTTCGTCTCATCTTAAAAAATTCGTTACTCTTTTCCATACATGTTTTGGATCTGGATCTATTAACTCTTTAACATTATAGGACATACATATTCTCCCAACAACGAGGATTCCTCCCCAGTTAAAAGACTTGACTATACAAAATTTACAAAACGGGTTTCTCTGCCCCCCTAAAATTATTTTTATTGAGTTAATCTTAAGGATGCTAAATCCCCAAGAACAGAGCGATTCAATAAACAATTTGTATGATATGCAGATGTTCAAGAGAATATCTATGAAGCAATGTAATTAACAGGAACATCACCCTTCTCCCTGACCTTCTAACAGCCACGGTTAACGTCACGCGTGTGTATGTGCAAAAAAAAAAATCAGAAAGAAAATGAAGCTAATCATGATTGAAGGTTGGCAACACGGCGTACAAAGGAAATATATGTGCATAATCATGTTCGAGCCCTCAGTTAGCCACAATACAGTTGGCGTGTTTTGAATAATTGAGCTGGGCGAGCTGCTGTCTCCACACATTTCACTGGCGCTTGCGATTTAAAAGGGATGGAAATAAGGGATGAATACTTAATGGCTATGATGTGTGGAATTGCTCGAGCTGTTTTCTACAGTATCTAACTCATTGGCTGTAAGATGTTCAAACTTTGCAGCTTGTTCAGTCGGACAGTGTTTCTTTTATCCAGAGATGCAGTAGTTAGCGGGAAGTTGTGCAGACAAATCACTGAGGTTACCTAGATCGAGTACAAGTCCAGCTACCATAAACAGACGCTTATTGGTGCTTTCTATTGATGCCTTTATGCTGTATATTGCAGTAGTGGAGTACATTTACTCAAGTACTGTACTTAAGTGCAATTTTGAGGTATTTTTCATTTTGTGGTACTTCATACTTTCACTCCACTACATTTTGAAGGCAAATATTGTGCTTTTTACTCCACTAGCTACTATTATTTAATAACATACTTTGGTTAGGCATTGACCTTTTAATGGTCAAGGTTAGGATAGGTCGCCGGGCAGTGAGTCTCGCAAGAGTTTTTCACAAATTGTGGGTCACCGTCTAGACACGACCCTCTGACTCTCTGCCAATTAGCAACATGGCTACCACTAGCTGCTTAGCTACAACCGTTAGAATCCCAGTTTGAACTAGAAACCCCGATCTCATGGTGCCTTCAAATGAAACTTAGGCCTTTAGCGAAATGCTGTCTGGTAAGCAGTGATGTAGTGTGTATGTCAGGGTCTTTTATTGTGAAAGGCAAGAACGAAAGGAGTGTAGCTGTAATGCGCTGGCGTTGACATTGTGGGAGGCAATAAAGAATTTGCTGACTTGGTTCAGACCACAGACCCTCCGTGTTATTATTTTATTACCTTCATAGGTATAGATGCAACTCAAGCGCTATCCTCTTCCTTTGTACCATAAATGGAGCCTTTATTTTCCCGGTAGATCGCGACCCGGCGGCAGACAGAATTGAATAATGAAAGCGAGCCTTATAGGGAACCAATCTAAACACTGATGGTGTATTATTCTATAGCCACTACATTGTGCAATCAACATTCACTTCATAATGAGAAGTTAAAGCAAAAAAACTTGTCTTTTGTCACTTTAACACAAAATATAAATCAACTAATAAATGGTGTTGATCTATTATGGGTTTAGCTACCCAGCAGTATTTAAAGTAATTAAAACTATCCTCACATTTACCAGCTGCAACATTAAAGTGATGCTGCTTACACATTAATGCATCATTAATTATAATTCAGTGATATAAAATCTATATGAATCTGAAATGGGCTATTCTGCATAATGAGTGCTTTTACTTTCATTGCTTAAAGTGTATTTTGATGCGAATACTTTTTGTACTTTTACATGACTTTTATGATTGAATGCTGGACTTTTTACTTACAATGTAGTATTGCTACTTTTAACCAAGTAAAAGATCTGAATACTTCTTCCACCTCTGGTCTATAGTGATGCCCACTAAAGGATAATTAATGCCCTTTATAGTGTAAAGAATAATATATGGCAATACCACTGCTGAACTAAGGTTCCATTCCCACTGTGGCTGTCTGCAATATATATTTGTTCTTTATCCTGTAGATCCCCGCTGTGGTTAAGTGACCTATTTTTATGTTTGACGAAATGTATGAAATGAAATGAAATGCAATCATTTTCAGTCATTATCATGATGTCCTCGGCCATCACTGGCATGACTGGAGCACACAGTGCACCCTGCTCCCTCCCCTCAGGCTGATATGTGGGGGCGGTTAGCCACATTAGTGCTCCGGGTAAAGTAAGTAATAAGAACAGCATGAGGCAACTGTGCCTTTGGCAAGGCAATTAACATAGAAGACGATGCTTAACATTGAGATCAAGGAAAAAAAATCACAGCAGTAATCACAGATTGGTTTGATACGTTAACTCTTGTTGTGAGAGGGCACCGTGAAGGGTGTTTCTATAGCTAACAGGTGGTGACACGCAGCAGCGACTGCCGAGGGAGGTAAAGCTCAAGGAATGTATGTTCACTCAATCAAACCATAAGTATCTTATGGCCAAACGCTTCTTCCGTGACACTAATCGAGTTGATTGAAAATGAGTCACCTCTGTCGAGTACAATCTAGAGAGATTTTGAATCGGGACGCTGCGGAAGAGGCGACGCAAAGACATAAAATGATATGAATGCGTTTGGCTTCTCCCGTGTCCTCTCTGCGCAGAGCGGGTCATCTCAATTCCATGTCTGGCCCCAATGTCTCCTGCCAAAGAAAGCGTGAATATGATTACACATTGATTTCTCGCTCTCACACACAGAATAGAGAAGCGCGAGTTGGAGCTTGGAGCTGACTGGCAGCAGGAGATATCCAGTAGAACGCTGTTTGCTGGGGCCGTTGATTTGTTTGTTTGTAATAGAGTGGCCCCGGGGCTGTCTGTCATCTGGCAACCTCAGGGAGTCATTTGGATTTCCTTAGCTGGGCCGAGTATTATAGGATTCAGGATAAAAAGGCAAAATGTGGAGGGAGCTTCGGCTTACGGGAGCTAATGTTCTTATCCTACAGTGGACTTAATGTCGAGGCAAACGCTGGCAGTATATATTTCATTCTTTGCATTTAAAACCGTAGCTTCACCATTTGTTGCAGGCTTTGAAGTAGCCACATATCTGGAATGAACTGAAAAACTGCAGTATGCAAAAAAATAAAGTTTTAAATGACAGTACTTGTGAAACAGTGCGCCTGATGCTGCTCGCAGTTTTAAACATTGCTTGGTTAGATTTAGGCAACAAAACTACTTGGTTAGGTTTAGGATAGGGCTGTCCTGCTTCGGTGAGAAATATACAAAGGTATTTGAAGCTTTGCAGCGCGGCACAGCAGGGTGATATGTTCTTCTGTCAATATGTTCCCAGGATTGTGCCGCGGCCGCACTACTGTACACACACGCACCTCTACATATAAACAGCGATATCCGTCTGAGAATAACTAATAAAACATGTTGAATATGAATAATGAATGATGTGGGATTATTCCTTATTTCATGGGCTATTTTGGGATTTATACTTTATTTTATATATGTAAGTAACTAACAAAAAAAACCCAGAAGCATTCGCATACTGATTTGGAGGTTGAATACCATGGCAACGGTCGAAGCTTCGAAGCATTCGGGTCAGGCCTAGTTTAGGGAAAACATCATAGTTTGGGTTGTAATAAGTATGTTTGTTACATAACTTAGGTTACGTACATAAGTTAAGAACGTTATGTACATGACCTAAGCTAAGTCTGTTCCTTAAGTTAAAATGAGTCAACGCTGACTTTTGTTTTTACACAAGACACAAACAGTGGTCCCCCTGTGCGAAAGTCCTTTGTTTGTTTGACCCGCCACTTTCCACTCCGACCTTTGTCTCTCTTTGTACTACGTCACCTGACTTCCTTCTTTCCTTCCGTCATAATTACTACAGCCAATAGAGGTCGCTGCCAAACAGTAAATGTAAATATGGGTCATAATAAGCTGCTTGCAACAGATGACCTATATTGCCATTTTTTGGAGGGTGGACGTTCTGGGTTTAGAACAATATATTAAACAACCATAAAGGCAAACAAAAGCACCGAACATTGGAAATTGTTTACCGTAGAATCGTCCAATAATAATGTAATTCCCAGACTAGGTTGTAGTACAGTGATATACCAAAAATCAATTAGGCAAGTATTTCACTGTGCCATAAACTAAATAGTCTACCTGGGACTTTCAAGATAAGATTCAACATGCATTACACCTAACAAAAATGAAGAATTTTATATTGTTAGCATTTTTACAGGAAAGATATTAGCCCATACTATTTATATGCACCATAACATTTGATGTTATCCATGTGCCATTTAATTTTTATAACTTTACCTGTGTTACTAATTCTCATACTCTGAGCAACCAGAATGGTATTGAGTACTGTAATCCCATCTGAAGCCATCAGGTGCTAAATTTGATGAAGATAGATGGATCTTTCAATGGTTGACCAGGCCTACACATGCATACAAATACACCCACACACAGGGGAAAGGTGTGTGAAGCTGGCTTGCACAAGGTTTGTTTGTGGCAATCTTGGCAAGCGCAATGACTTGCAGATGATTCTTCACCAGTTACTTCTCCGCCAACTGAAGTGGCACTGTGATTTTGGCTCAGTCACTACATACCTGCTCTTTGGGAAGAAAGAGCAAACAGTAACATGGAGCAAATAAAGGCTGCAGCTGGTGGGCACTTGAGCATGGCTGCCCACAAACTTTAAAGTGCCTTTTGTAGTGCCTCATTGAGGCCTTCTGGGAATACCTTCTCGAGCCCTTTCATAAAGGCCGGGGTTAACTCTGTCCTCGCACACTCCAGAAGATATCAATTGCTAAAGCTCCACACAAGGTGTCTCAAAGTTTCATTTTAAAAATGAGCCAGAAGAAAACTTGTGACTGCATAGTTTCACCTCTACCCAGTGAGATGACTTCTGGACAGATCAATGGTCCAATTGCCACGCAGGCAGGGAAGGCACCCAATGCATTTTTTTTTCTGCACCCTGAATCCTTCTTATCTGAGCAAATAATTATGAACCATCACTTTGGATGAGAGGCAATTTGTTCTACTTATCTGTTTTGGACCTGAAACATAATAACCCCCTGGCATTTGAAGCAACACTGTGCTTTGGGTTTGGCGCCTCCATCTGCAAACCTAACCTGTTAAGCATGGCAAAAAAAGAAAGAAAAGGACACGGGATAAAATGGCTACCTCCATGGCAACACACTTGGCCTGTCAGACCTGTGCTTGCTTGGAACTAAAAAAAGAACAGCGAGGCATTAAGAATTGAACAGTTGTCTTACAAGTAGAAAACAAAACTTGGCTCACCCAGCAAGCCCAGCTCACCCAGCCGGACCACAGATTGAACCAATGTTGGGAACATTGTTTGTTAGTCAGTGAGACTTTTGACCCATGACCTTATGTCCATAACAATTCTTCTTTTTATGTATGTTTCAGAAGACCTCTGAAAGTAAAAAAGCATGCAGGGCAATATTTCAGTGTTTTGTGCAATGCTCTGTGCAATAAAACATTCGGTGCGGTAGGGAAATGCTTGAAATGTGCTCTGACTCCTAACATAAAGGCAAACTCTTGGCAATCCAGTCTGTAGACCCTTTTCATTGCCATTCTGTTGCCAGGGCAACAGCTTTGGTCCAAGATTAATTCCTGTCAGCTACTGCATTAACAAACATTGCAGGAAGGAAATACAAATGGACCCATTTAGAATGTTTATGTTGTCAAGTTTGAAAAGGACTATAGTAAGATGGAAGAACTGCTGAATTACTTGTATAGAAATGTGGTGATATAACACATACACATTCTGCTCACTACCGCACAATATGCTGTTGTTATTTTACCAATTTAATTGAAACAATTCCAGCTCCCAACACCTTTAAACACAATCCTTAGGTGTCCAGAGATGGCAAGGTCATCAAATCTTGTATGATCAGAACAAAAAAAGTTATTTGAACATAAAATATACAGTAAATATACAGTATTTGATTTATTAATTGCTGTTTGGAAGTAATGGGAATTTCAACAAATATAACAAAATGTTTTTGAAGATGATAACAAACTCTAGCTTTAAGTAAATAATCAAAATACTTCTTCCACCACTGCTTTTTGGTATGTTTTCTGTAGTGTTGGTGAAGAAAAAATGTCAGGAACAGATAGCTCCTGCATCGTTTATATGCTCAGGCTTATGCTCCGTAGTCACTCCACGTGCCCCTGCCTCAACGGTTCCAAACCCCCTGTCGTCTCCTCCTTGTAACCAGGACATGCTATTAAAAGTGCTGCTCCTACCTGGGGAACCAGAGGTGCTTTGAATAATGTCACTGAAGAATGTACTCACATATATAAACAGTTTGAGTTAAATGTATAACGAGGCCACTTACTCATTTCCAGAGGGAGAATTTGTCGCCTTGTGTTCTTGCCTCCAGTTCACTGTTTGGCCCTGTGCATGCACGTTTTAACAGTAGGGAGCCAGTTTAGTCATTAGAAGGAGATTAGGAGGAGATAATGGACTCCCAATATACAGCCCGCTGTTGCAGTTTGATGTCACGAAGGGCAGAGCACCTTTTACAGATTAAGGGTTAATGAGAGGAATGCACTTTACACTGAAAAGCCTCTTTTCACGAGCACACCTTGGGGAAATGTGGTTTCTAAAGAGGAAGCTATACGCTAAGAGAGGTGATGCTCCGATTAGTAACAAGAGAACATATCAGACGGTGTTGAAGGTTAAGGGGCCAGGTAACCAGATGGCTCAGTGTGTGTTTAAACTGAATCTTGTATGGAGGAAAAGCACCGCTGCACTGACCTCCTGTGGGTTAAAATGTTCAGCTCTGTTTCACTTCTGACCAGCAGTCGTTCAGGTGTGGTCGGCCATATCTATCTGTGCTGTAGCATTACACAATAGTCACGTACTATGCTGAGCAGTGTGGAGACGGAGCACGCAGCAACTGTGTTACTTTAAAAAAAACACTACACATTGTATCATTGGAGGTTTGAATCCAGCTCATGACCTTTGCTGCATATCACCCCCCTCATGCATACACTCCTCCTACTTCAAGTTGGTATAATCATTCACCAGTACAGACCAGCCAAGATGGGAAAACACGTGTGCAATCCACCTTGATCAGCGGAGAGGAATGGCAGGTTCTGTGTCTGAAGTTGGACCCCAGGGCTCCAGCCCGTACTTTTCCCTTCAACCTTCATTACTCAGAAACACCAGCTCACTTGATAACTCACCGCTAATGAGTTGATATAGATTAGCCTGGGCTTCTTTCCTCTTTTCATCAATGATGAAACCGTGAGGGCTTTTTCTGAGCCTAGAGGTTACTGCATCACGGAGACCCCAAGAGGCGTCGAACGCACCCTCTTAACCTCGGTCCCGACGAGCTCGCTGCGTCCCCTCCGTCTTTGTTGTCAAGTATGCCGTCAGAGGACCCGGAGGTTGTCAATAATCCAGCAAATGGCCCGCCTTCGACCCTGCTTCTTTAATGAACCGCCCTGCACTATAAAAGCGAGGTCAGCGGAGTGCACCGGCACTACATTGAGCTCATCACTTTTTACGCACTGGGTTGTTTCAATAATACATCACTGCCCTGATTGTCTTGACGTTACAACTTTAATTACCTTCGCCCTCAATAACATAACAATTACTTCATCACTTCTTCACGGCTCGAGGAGACAACAACAAATTTGTGTCTGCTGGCAGCGGATATTTTTGTGTAATTGTAGATTCATGGAGGCTAAATGTTATTGCTGTGAAACACTTGAAGCTAAAGAAAATACTGGGGCTGTTAAAGTTAACGCAATAATAAAGCATTAACGCAAATTTGTTTTTAATGCCACTAATTTCTTTAACACAGCAAGAGAGAAGATACTGGCCTCATATTAAACTAGAAAACATCAGGAATCCATTGGTACCAACCATGTCATACTAGTGAAGGAGGCTGAATAACACTCCAAACTTCTGACCTCAAGATATGTGAATGAAAATGGGTTCTATGGGTACCCACGAGTCTCCCCTTTACAGACATGCCCACTTTATGATAATCACATGCAGTTTGGGGCAAGTCATAGTCAAGTCAGCACACTGACACACTGACAGCTGTTGTTGCCTGTTGGGCTGCAGTTTGCCATGTTATGATTTGAGCATATTTTTCATGCTAAATGCAGTACCTGTGAGGGTTTCTGGACAATTTTTGTCATTCTTTTGTGTTGTTAATTGATTTCCAATAATAAATATTAGGGGAGTCCCCCCTAATAATCCCCGATTCGATTTGACTTTTGATTTTAAGGTCACAATTCAATACAATTTTCCATTTAAACCCATTGTTAGACTATGGAGTCTACAGATCATTAGTTTTATGCCCCCTTAATGTCACTCTCATTTACGCTTTCAAATTTCTTCCTTAAAAAGAGAACTGAACTCCTTTTTTATTTAGAAAGTGTTTAAAAAATTAGACCACATTTCCCATCATGCTTGCCTAAGTCCCGAGTGCTGGACTGAATAGTTTAAGTTTGTTGTTTTATGTTCCAAAATGCAAATGTTACTTTTGTTATTGGAGAAAAAAAATAATCGTCGATCCTGCTTTTGATTTCAATGGACGAGATCGGAAGCCAAATTCAATATATTTCCGATTTAGAATTGAAATCGGGACACCCCTTATAAATAAAGACATACAATTGCATATAGGAAGCATATTTGCCCACTGCCATGTTGATAAGAGTATTAAATAATTGACAAATCTCCCTTCAGGGTACATTTTGAAGAGATTCAAAAATGCACAGTAAATTTGTGATTAATCGTGATTAACTATGGACAATCATGCGATTAATCACGATTCAATATTTTAATCGATTGACAGCCCTACAAAATACATTTAGTTCCAAAACCTTCATGTATCCTTCCGTGGCCTCCGTAGCATGATCAGCTCTTCACTCCAACAGAGGCTGACGCTATTCAGGGCAAAACTATCTCCAGAGATAATAATTACCTGTGTAAGCTATGGAGACGCTGTCATTCTCTATTGTCTCATTCTCTCCCGTGTTTAATGAACAACAGTTAAAAGACAAATAAGACAGAGGGAAGCAATTACAACTACAGCATACCTTTCAATGACAGAAAAAAAAATCTCATTATCTCAGTGTTCATTCTGATGTAATTAGGATACAGTCTGTAGACTATCCAATTAGTATTCCTGTGCTACGCTGTTGACATCTCTCCCAAAGCGTGGCTATTGTGGGTGTATGTATGTATGTGTGTATTGTTTTGAAACTGAGCACCTCCTGTGGTTCCAATTGTTATAAATACCTTAAAGGGGAAGGGACATGGAATTGTTACATGCATTAATAAGTCACAATAAAATGACTGCTTTGTCAGATTTAATTTCGAACCATTACAGAACATTTGGATTGATGGTAGCATGTTGAATGAGTACAGAAATTTTAATTTTTGTGTCAAGCACCTTAAATGTGCAATGTGTAAGATCTGGACAGAATTTTAAAACATTAAAAAAATGAACTAAGAGTGTGAAGGAGTAACCGTTTTGATGTTATGCCAAATAAGTCAGTAGAGCTGCTCTGAGGGCTTGTAAATAGTACAGCCGTGGTGCGCATGCTTTTTGATAGTTTGTTTATTGGATTAAATATATAGTATCAGAAACGAGAAAACGACTCGCTACTGTGAAAGATCGCCGGAAGATCCGGGTACTTTTCAATTCCAAAGTCGAGCCATTTTGCCATCATGCCCACATACCCCGTCCCAACGCTGTATCCAGTTCTCTTAACACATCCATGAGTCGAGCATGCGGCAGCTCTGGGAGACGTACCCCCAGTTAGCAGTTAGCAATTAGCTCAAACTCAGCCAGTGCAAACCCCAGCAGTGGGGGTCTGATCCCAAAGGACTGCCTCGACTCCCTAACCTGACCCTGTCAGATGGTTTGTTACACAGAACCATTTGAGAAGCCATCATTGGAAACTGTTTGGAAAAGGGCGGGCCCTTTAAAAAAAAATACTTTGCACGTGATTGGATGAACCATCTTGCAATCAACCTCTCGTCGGGAGAAGAGCATCTCCTTCAGTGCCGTTCTTTGCTCTTCTTTCATTGAAGAAATCCTCTCCAGTTCTAATATAACTGATGCTACTGCGGCAGCTACACTAACCTTTTCAGGAGCCGCCATTGTTGTTTAGAACCAACAGTCGCCTCTCAGTGTCTCCTCGCATTATGGTCTCACCGGGTCTCACACACCTAAGTCACGCTCATAGCATTCTGACCAGATCAGCAAACTTTCTGTTGCTGCCATTACAAGGGTTAGACCCAGCACTCCACCAGCCCGCTGTGACTCCCCCGTAGTGCCGCTGGATTCGAATTACTGCGGTCACTGACTGGGCATCTGTCTCCCGGAGCTGCCGAGTGCCGACAGCTCTCCTCCCTGGGGGGAGGGGTGGTCTCCTGGCCGACGAAGGTGCGGTTCGTTTTCTCATTTCTGCCACTTTGGATTTAATCCAATAAACGAACTATCAAAGCGTTCACAGACCGTACAGCCCCTGGTTAGTGGCACAAACAAAAGACGAACGTAAGCTATAGACCGAAACCACACGTGAAGATTATAAGATAGAGGTGTTATTTTTCAACAGTTTGGTAGAATTTCGTATATTTTTGCCCTGCTGTTAGTTAGTAGTTGGCTTTTTGTTGTATAACTGATCCCAGTAGTAGAGGTGAAATGCTGCCCCCGTACTTCTTTGGAGCAAGTGGCTTTATACATTGCACCTCTTAAAAGTAACCCTGTCAGTCAATTACCCCTGCATTTATTTGCCATAAGGCCACAGAAATGCATGTCTTGCTCTGATATTAGGTGAACCTGTTTTAAGTGCCAGACGCTTCTCACTTAGTCTTGAGTGGATCATCGATCCGTAAAGGTCAGATCGATTGGTTTCTTGAGGGCCAGTGTCATCCATACTCAATCCCATACCCATATCCAGCCTGCTGCCGAGATATCTGTCCTTACTCAATCAATCAGCGTATTGATCCTGACCTGAACGTAAGGGCAAGAGGATGTGTGTGTATGTAAGCGTGTGTGTAATGTTGAAGTAAGCGGGCTGAGACCCGCATTCATCCATGTAATTACCTGGGCTTGGCTAAATTGTGCACTGGAGCTCAACCCATTTGTACAGTTGAAGTAAACTCAAGCCAGCAGCAGTCGAGACAAATGAATTCCTGGAGGTCAAGGGGTGAAGTGACGTCGGGCAGAGCGGCGTGTGTTAACGCGGGTCTTCTCAGACTTCCTGTTGAGCTCTCCACCTGTGCCACAGCTGTGTTACATCTGATTAATTAGGCTCTTTTGATGGCGTTTCCCTGAAGGCTCCTCTGTTGGTGAGAGAGCATCTATACACACAGCACGCTTGCATTCACACACACACACACAAACACACACACACCCTTAGACGTTATGTGTGACGGCACAGGACCCCCCGTGGCTATGATCAGACACATTTCTGCTCTCGCTGGGGACCTGCTGAGGTGAGTGGAGGGTCTGATTCATCCTCCATCTTGTACAGGGTTCTACCTCTGCTCTAGTTCCCCTGCTGGTCTTTGAAGCATCTCACATCAGAGACCCTTGTGTGTTTCTTAGCTTGCAGTTCTCGCGCTTTGCACACTTTTTTTTTTTTTACCTCCCTCGGTTTCTCACATCAGGCGTTTCGAGGCAAAGATTAAGACACATAAACTCAGTGACAAATGTTACCCCTCAGCCTAGCCCATTCTTTGACGGTTTAGTATCATTCTCACAGCAAAACTGTTGCAGTCCCATCATTCTTTGATAAATGAAAACCAGATAAAGATATAGCTCCACAGTTTTAAACCGCTCGCCTCTTTCGAAGGCTTATTTGTGCACATAGATCTACAGCATTACATGGAGTGCTTACAGTGAAAAACATCTGTGCTTTTTTCATTGTTTAATGCATGTGTTGCAGGTAGAAAAATGCACAAGAAGAGATGGGAGGGGAAAGGAACAAGCTGCCTTTGTTGCAAACTAATATTTGACACAGATATCTTGAAGATGAGCATTATGGTGGGTTTTCAAGCTGTATGGTAGGTAGTGTGGTTTGGGACTGGCCTCCCCAGTGCATAAAGCAATGTAATAACCACACTGATAAGAAATGCAGAGGCAGGGAGATAACGGCACCACAGGCACCGCAGACAGATGTCACAAGAAAGAAGAGTAGATTTCATATGTGATCCAGCTTGTAAAGAAGGTCAGATGAAATGCAACGAGTGGAGGAATGGAAAATGATTTTAGTGTTGAGTGTTTATCACATATACTGTAGTAGGCATACCCAGATGGGGAGAAAATAAATCAGCTTTATTGTGTATGGTCTATAGGCACTTGAACGGAAAGTATTTGCATGAATAATGTTGTAGTTTATGTATCCACCTGCAAGATATATATTTAGATATATATCTTGTATTGCGAGTGAAGGTCACAGAGACTCGCTCATGCTGCTTGAACTCATATCTTCCAATTCTAAAATGCGAAATCAGAAGCTTTCTGTGACTGTGGAGACTAAGGGCCCTGTTTTATACCCGGCACAAAGTGGCACACAGCGCAGCACAGCTGTCATTGCTAGTTTTAGACCGAAGCAATTGTCATTTTCACGCACATCACCCATGTTGTGTCAGTAGCAAATGTACTTGTGCCTGGTCTTAAAATGAGGTATGGTCAGGCACATTGTTGGAGCATTTCTATCTTGAGGCAGCAGAAAGCAATTGCGCCACTGACCAACAAAAACGTGGTCTAAAGTCAATGGCACAGTATTTTCTTGCTATTTACATGGGGAATAATATGGATTATTCTTTTTTTTTTGCATGTCTATTCATTCTGTTTAAACCTGGTATTTCTGCACAGTTGCAGATAAAGATCAGGCTCCACTAGTATTATTAGTATTATACTATTTGAAGAATTATATTCCAGTGGTGGCTATATAGGAGTGTTTCCGACTTGTGTGATCCAAACATTTCCAATAACTCCAGAGCGTTGTCAAGTCCAAAAGTCAATTTTTTTTTTTTTAAACTTAGATGTGTTTATTTAATGGAAATATTCTGATACCATCCATATTTGTTGGCGTTTAGCCTTTCAAAAATGACATTTTTCACTGCAGAAAATCGCTTGCTTCATTTAAATAGCAATGCGAAAACCAAGTGCAGGCGCACCTAACAGTGCTAACATTAGCATGCTAACATGTTGTCAATGTTATGGATAACATGCTGACGTTTAGCAGGTATAATATTTACTATGTTCACTGTCTTAGTTTAATATAATGGCATACTGACATTTGTTGACATTACTTTAATTTTGCCGGCATATGACAATTAACGGAGTTGTTGAAAGATTACTTTAAAGAGAAATGTAATGTAATCTGATGGATTACACAAATTACCAACACAATAATAAACCATCAGAAGACATTGCTTCTATTCGTGTAAACATCTTCACCCTTTAAACATATTACTGCGTAATCAATAAGAAATCATTAATTTTACAAAATAGCTATATTTTGCAAGTCACTGACAATTTGTCAATTGACAATGAATATTAATAAGGAGCAGAGGGAACTGTTTCTTGCTTGTTTCTAAAAGTTGGTGCGAGTAATTGAATGTTACAATGGAAACTTTTGGAGAGTTGTTTGTGTTTGGCACAGCAAAGGAAGGATTAACAGGGAAAGGAACAACTTGTGACTTTAAAAATGCATTAACACTGCGCTTCCCTCTATTGTTGAATTACATGGTCATGGTTGATTTAATTAAAAACACGAGTTTGTGTGCATGTACCTTTTGTTTATGTGTGTGTGTGTGTGTACGGGCACACAATTCATTTGACATACTTGGCTGGTTTTGTTATTCATTGTCATCAACTTCTGTAAAAAAAAAGAAAGTCAAATGCTGCTTCCCTCGGTGCTCCTTTGCAGATTATTTATTAAATACCTGAATCAAAACAATGTTTTTCTGTATGATGCACATTTTTGTGTTGACGGGGCCATCCTCTGTTGTCTTGGGCTCCTGTAACGGCAAAGAGAGTTCTTCATTACGCATGGAAAAGTCCAGCTGGATTGTTAAACCTGTATGTTGATCTAGCACACAGAGGAATAACAGGGTGCAGTGTGTCTGTACGGAGTGGTTAAGGATGTTAGAAGACGTTTAGGTGGAATCTGTAGTGATACATCTTTGTTGACTTACAAACAATCAGTCATTTGAAAAGACATTGGAAATCTCTACTGTCTCTAAACAATGTTAGAGACAGTAGTGGTTAAAAAAGACAAACGAGGAGACGACGTAAGTGACGTATAATCACCAAAATGTGAATTGAAGCCACTACGAGTAACTTGATTTTGGCGGTCCCTGTGGACAAAAGCAGTAGTGTTTCCGAACACCAAAGTCCCTTTAGAAAACCTCTAATTGTACTGCTGCTGGGTCTGACAGTCTGCCCCGTGAAGTCCTGGTTCTGGATCTCCCGTGCCTCTCTTCCCTCCAGCAGGCCCATTAATACAGCCCGGGTCTCGAGCAGCGTGGTGTCTTTTGGCTTCCAGCGGGGACTGTCGGAGTAGCGAGGCGATGCTCTGAGCCTGGCTGGAGGAGGAGAGTCGCTGCTGCAGGGCCCAGAGCTCCGTCTGCAGGTCTGGGTCTGTCCGTGGAGGGCTGGTCACTGCTGAAGGCCCTGCTGGAGTCTGAGCTGAAGGAGTTTTCTTCAAGGAGAATAGGTTGGGAACCACTGCTCTAATGTACTGATTTCAAACCAGTGTCCGCAGCTGGAGCTCGCTGTACTCTGAAACTATGGTCTTAAAAAGTTTCTTAAGTAACTTGCTTAATGTTAGCTACAGTGCTAATCATACTGCACTCTACCCTTTCTCATTATGAATTCAGAGACAATTGTAAAAAACAGCCACAGGCTTTTTGGCAGCAGCCAGAGGTTACATTTTGTTTTTCTGCTGCAGTTTGTAACTTTTGTCCACAGTCTCAGTATGGTTTCCCCAGCAGCCCCTGTAGGCCTACTGTACAAGTTTCGCATTACATTTACACTCCTGTGGACTTACAGTGCTTATTCAACTGAAAGGAAGGCAGCGTGGTTCCATCGCCTCTTGCTTAAATTCAGCCTCAGGCTCAAAGAATCGCTTTCTTCCTTTTGCTGTACTTCACTGTTGCTCTTCAGGATAAGAGCATCCATCCATGGATATGTTATTCTTTTCCTTCCTCCTCTGTTTGAAGAGGTGTTTTGAAGCCCAATTTGTGGAGATCTGCCACTAAATCAAAAGCGCCAACAAATCGCTCGTTTTCTAAACCATGCTGACACCAACCACAAAGAAAGTTCTCCTATGTAGTATGTAGAATAATGCAGTTTACGCTTACTAGTTTAAATAATAGCCACAAGCGGCGATTCAGGGATTCAAGCCAACACAGACCGTTAGTAGTTAAAAGCTGCAAGGAGTCTAGACCTTTGACACTTTCCGACACCTGTATTAAAGATAACTAACAGGTTCTATGATGATTAGACAGACGCTCATTCATTTATGGCAAACCTGTTCTAGGCCACGCCTTTCTTTGGCGCCGTTGCCACCTATTCGTGAATTTCAAAAACATTTTTGGGGACATGTTTCAACAGCTTAGTTAAAAAGTTTGCTGATGTTTGGAAAAATTATCATTGATTTATGGCCAAATTTGCGCCAGGCCCGTACATGTGTTGGGAACTGGTGGATTCATGGTTCAACATTGTTATGAAACATATCCTGCGAGTTTTGTTATGATTGGACGAACCATTTCTGATTTATAGTCAGATTTGTTATGTCACGCATTTATTTTATTTAATTTAATTTTTTTTTTTTTTACATTTGTAGTGCCCCCTAGAGGTCAATTTGAATGAAGCTTTCAGGGTATTTTCCAAGTACCTATTTAAACATACAGTATCTTGCAAGTGTCGTGATGTTTTGGGCCCAAGGGTTGTGGCGTTAGGTCTATAAATGTGCCACACCCTTATAAAGTTCATTGGTTAACATCTTCGAAACGCAATGAGATATTAACAAGCTTTTGATAACTTTGGATAAGCTTGGACCAATAATGATCTACAGAATATTTGGTACAACTTGGAGCTACAGTTTAGGAGGATTATTCCATGTGTTTTTCAAAGAATTCCAAATGGCTTTAAATCTAGTCAGGCAGACTTGAATGGTCCCTGAGGCAAATTTGTAGATTGAATGCAGATGAATGTCTGAAGCAAGATTTCTGTAAATTGGACTTAACGGTGTATGACTTCAAAGTTGACCTTTAATTATAGCGCCCCCATCAGGCGTATTGGGGTCATATTTCTTGAGCAGCACTTGCACACAACTTTCAATCCCTGTTGAACGTTTCATGTGTCTACATGTACCATCTCACAGGAATTTTCGCAAATATTTCTGAAGAAAAAATAATAAATCAGCACAAAAACAATAGGGATTCAGCCCTCCGGGCTTGAACCCCTAATTAAGGAGACAGATGCTTTTGTGGAATAACGCAGATTTATGGATTTCATCTCTGTGATTATGCAGCTTTGTGTTTAATTTAGGTACTTTGTCAAAGGGCAAATACTGAGTGATTCCTCACAGTAGGAATATGGTGAAGTTGCCATAGTAACGCAAAGTCTGCTCGGGTCAATCTTAATTGCAATCCTCACCGTTCTTTTGTGTTTATTTTAACATATGGAAAACTAATTGAGAAAAAGTCAAATGATTAACGGCTAGAAATAATTGACAAGATCGAGTATTCAGTGTGTTCCGTCTTCTATTGCACTCTTCTTTTTGTTCTTAATATTGTTTCTGTTGTTTGAGCAAGAGAAAAGGAACTCCTTTGAGTGTTTGAAATGGCTTTATGTAACTAGGCACAAAGACGAGGGAGAGACATTTACATGTACATGGTCCCCATCCATTTTCAGTAAATAGTGAGCAGAGCAGCATTCTAGAAATCATAAATTCACGGAAAATGTAAGATCATTGTAGTGATTAATACACATCATTTGTAGCTAGATTGTTTGATTGGAGGCGTGTTCAATATTTGTCCCAAAGCAACAGGCCCAGTAATCGCTCAGTGTTCTGGTACGACAAAGTAAACGTGTATTTTAGTATGAACATCTTTGAACATGTTCTTTTGATATAATGATGGCATCCCGAGAAAGCTTTCTGTCTGAACATCGAAGGCTAAATCTGTATTATATTTACACATCCTGCAGTATGTGTGAGAGAGAAGGAGAGAGAAACCAGAATAAGAAAAACACACACCAATTGAAAAAGAGACATCCCGAGATTAAAGGAGACAGCTGCTCATTCCCATTTCAGGGTCCTCTGAAGGATGCAACGCACAAAGGTGGGTCCCTGAGGGGATCTGAAGGCCCCGCAGAACCTGCTCCTCCTCGCCAAATAGGAGACTAACTTCACAGAGACCAGAACTACTGGTAGAATTAGGCAGCCCTTGTCAGTATGTCCAAAGTTTCCAAGCTTATCAACAGACAACCCAATATCACAACCAGGGGATAAGGTGTCAGTGTCATGTTTTGCCTCGTCGACTCGTGAATATTATACGTGTCTATTAAGGTGTAGTACCAGCAGGGGCAACAAAACCACCTAGTTAGGTTTAGTAAATATGTCATGGTTAGGCTTAAAATAAGTTTGTAAACTAAGAACAATATGTATGTCAACAACGTAACTAAAGTACGGAAAACTGGTCACAAATGTAACTAAAAAACTCCAGCTGTCAAAAAAAAACGCATTAACGCAAATTAATTTTAACGGCACTAATTTCTTTAACACATTAAAACAACTTACGATTTTTAGCTTGCAGTGGGCTATGTTTTAAAGCTAGTGAAGATATTGGCATCACATGAAACCAAAGGGATCCATTGGTACCAACCATGTCATACCAGCGGGAGGCTAAATAACGCTCCAAACTTGCACTAAATTTTGGCGAGGGAAAACTGGCATGTCCATTTTCAAAGAGGTTCCCTGACCTCTGATCTCAAGATATGTGAATGAAAATGGGTTCTATGGGTACCCACGAGTCTCCCCTTTACAGACATACCCACTTTATGATTATTACATGCAGTTTGGGGCAAGTCATAGTCAAGTCAGCACACTGACACGCTGACAGCTGTTGTTGCCTGTTGGGCTGCAGTTTGCCATGTTATGATTCGAGCACATTATTTTTAACCTGTGAGGGTTTCTGGACAATATTTGTCATTGTTTTGTGTTGTTAATTGATTTCCAATAATACATATATACATACATTTGCATAAAGTAAGCATTTTTGTCCACTCCCATGTTGATAACAGTATTAAATACTTGACAAATTTCCCTTTAAGGTACATTTTGAACAAATAAAAATTGTGCGATTAATTTGCGATTAATCATGATTAACTATGGACAATCATGCAATTAATTTGCAATTCATCACAATTAACTTTGGAGAATCATGCGATTAATCGCGATTAAATATTTTAAGAAGCGTCTCATGTTTTATTCTATGTAACTAACCCTGAGCGTAGCATATTCACACGGATGCATTTGCATTGCAGACAGTACAGACTACATGGCGTAAAAATTACACGACCAAAGCAAGAACGGCGTTTTTATTTCAGACTTTTGCCTTGCACATTGTCGTGTCATTTATACGACTTTCCGCGCGACCGGGTCTCAACAGAAGTTGATTTCAAATGGCCAACAAAGTCCACGGTGACTGACTTTCCAGAGTGAATTCTGATGTTTGATGAATGACTGTGCAAATAGTGTATGTACAAAATTATAAATGCATCAATTGAGCCCCAGTGTATCTATTGCAGCCAGTGACAAACATAGCCAAGCTGAAAACCAGAAGAATCAGTGAGTTTTTCCTGAATTCTATTTGCTTTTTTGTGTGTCATACAATACAACTATTGGAACATTAATACCCAGTAAATACAATATAGCCTTGGAATACATTTGTTACACATGTCGATGTGGATCTTCTGAATGCTACAGTAAACAACTAACTGGCATGCTATGAATTGTGGGACACTGAGAGTTGCAAAGCATACACTGTATGTATCAAAAAACGGTTGTATTTCTCAGCCTGTATTTGGAGGACCCTTTGACATTGGACGGGCTTGGTTGGCCTGGGATGATGTCTTGAGTTTTGGAAGTGGAGTTGAAATTGGATTTTTGCCTGTTGACAAAAAAATGTTGATTCAAGAACTCAGATACAAATCAATGTACTTTTTTTTCTGGAGCACATGGCCAGTGTCACAGTGAGTCACTCCGTGTGTCAGTTCAGTCAAGTTCAACTCCATGTGTGTGTTTGTGTCTGTTTGTGCAGTCCATTTTTCCAGGGAAGGACTGACCAACTCCCAATGTTTGCTTCCACCACCTGTCACACCAAATGTGTGCCCTCTCTATGAATTATGTCTGCCTAAATGATATTTCACGGTTATATCACGGACTCTGAAGGATGCAAAAAGTAAAAAAAAGTAATTCTGGTTAACCTTAAAGCAACAGTTTGAATTTTTTGAAGTGGGGTTGTATGAGGTACTTATCTATAGTCATTGTATTACCTACAGTAGATGGTGGTCGGCACGCCCCCAGTTTGGAGAAGCAGACAGAAGTTACTGCATGGAAGCAAAGCAATGTACTGCTGTGGACGGGGGCAGCAGCAAAATGTATTTTAGACACCTAAGAAAGACCCACCTAAAAAAAATCTACATTTTCACTGCTTTACATTGCCGTCAGACAGCCTTTTCCGACGGGATAGGTTAGTTTGTGTTAGTGTGTGACTTTAGTCTTTTAAAACACCGACAAACTAACCGATCGAGGCAGCGGTAGAAAATTACTGTTTTTGTCAATGGAGTCTGGTGGCTATTCTAAATATAGCTTGCACTTAATACTGGTATTGCATTTTTTTTTTTTAGATGGGCCTATGCATAAGTATTTCATACAACCCCACTTCAAAACATCCAAACTATCCCTTCAAAATGCTTTAAAAAATAATAAAATAATCAGGAGCTTAAATTAATTCTGCTGGGACCAACACAGGGGGAAACCTGCTACATGGCATTTCCTACAGATTAAACTATATACATATTCCTTCACGCATTGTACATGTTGCATTATTTATGAAGAGCCTGTCAACCATCTGTCTAAGCTACTCTTTGAATTGGTGTTTAAAAAGGAGATAGGAGCTTGTTTAGGGACCACTGTGGAGCGTGGATCAGATGGGATCTGTTAAGATCACAGCTAATCTGGCTGTATCAGAAAAGCAGGTTTACTGCGGTGCTGGAGTGCTACAGAGCTCTGATAACAGGCATATACCCAAATGCTTGTGTGTGTGTGTGTGTGTGTGACTCACACACAGACGAGCCTACACACATAAACAGGCACAAACACATTAATGCATATTTGATTAGGCTAATAAACCAAACCAATAAGCAATGGGTTTTTTAGTATTCAGCTGCTGATTTCGTGCCAGGATTTGATAAAATGACAAATACTCAGTTTCTCCCAGAATTGTATTTTTTATGTAGTGGGAAAATAAAACGTGCAAAGAAAACATGAAGCATGATATCCATGCCAGTCGCACATTGCTGAATATTTCTTATGCAGACATACAGTACAGTGCGAACTTACATATGCTTTTGTACGTGCATGCACATAGACTAGATACACGGATGTAAATTCTATATCACATTTCCGTGCAGTGAAATCAGTTGATTTACTTCTGTCATTGCATTCCTATCTCTACAACCGAGCGTCTTGCAGTGTTGTAGGGAATGTACATCCTCGTCCCTCCACGACTCTATATTCACCCAGAGGAAATACCATCAGTGCCGTGGGAGCTGACTCAGCTCGAAAACTGTTTCTTTTTCAATGTTCTGTTTTTTTTTCTTTTTCTCATTATTCATGATAGCACTGCCAGCGTAGCGATGGGAAATGATGGATCAGAAAAGGGCACCGTGAAGGAGGTGGAGGAGCAAGAATGCTAAGAAGATAATAAAATAATATAAAAATAAAGAGAGACACTGTCAAAGACTGAGTGAGATAAGTCTGGAAAAAGGATTAAGAGGAGTGGGGGGAGGAGGGTTGGGGGAGGGGTATTCGAGGGAAAGCAAAAGAGATATGACGTGCCTGAGTCAGCTTCAGAGGACCAGCTAGACCAGATGGGGAGCAGAATAGAAATGGAGATGAAAGAGATCGTCTCTGATACCGATAGACAGAGGAGATGAAAGAAAATTGTGCCTGGCATTTGATAAGCCTCATTTATATCCCTGGCAATTCAGTCCTACTTTCAGCTCTTCCAATTACGAGAAGGAGTCAACCTGTTACAGGCTTATCGACCGGCTCCACACCTGTCTCGCGGGTCTAAACCCAGTTAAACACGAGGGGTTTGTTCTGCAGTGTTCCCCCCCCCCAAAAAAAAAAAACAAGCTGCTCACCTGACAAAACAAGTAGGCTGAAACATCACTCATAAAGCTACCTTCAGATGATGAGAGATTTGCTCTTCGCTCACCGCGAGGTAGGACACAGAGTATACTGCAGACACTTGCAGAGGCAAAGCGCGGCGCAAGTATACGTCATCAAAAAGTGGATATGTCACATACAGCTGTTATCTCATTGGTTGTGCTTTGGCCTTGTTCAGACTGGCAGCCCAAATCCGTTTTTTGACATATCCAGTTTGATTCAGATTGATTTTATAAAGTCTAGACATCAGAAAAAACACATTAAATATGATTTTTGCATTTTCAGGTGGTTTGAAATGTGACTCCAATCAGATTTCTACAGATGTGTCTCAGTACAGAGGCTTTGGAAGCTCAACTCGGATTTCAAAAGTGTATCTTTTGCGTCACTTGCAATTCAACACATGACGACGACGACATCAAATCCAGAGTGACGGAAGTGCTGAGCAGAATCCATGCTGCTTCTAGCAGAGCGCTATGGAGCTCCACAGTGTCTAATTTTTGAACGGCTCCACTTCTGAAAGTGAATTTCCTATTCATTCACTCCATTGAAATTTCAGGAAATCCTTTTCATAAAGAGTTTTAAGTATGGAACCAAGCCAACCAGCTACGAGATGAATCATGACCATAAAAGCTTTGATTCAGAGCGAAAAAACAATTGGAAAAAAAAGGCAAAGGTACAAGACTGTGTACATAATTATTTTAAGAGTGAAGGAACTACTCATCCCATAAACCATTGCGAATGGTGAGTCGCTAACACTGGAAATTCCTGTTTAAACGTTTAACCGTTGTCAATCTAAAATGAAGACAGATTCAGCAATTGCATGCCTCATTTCTTGCACCAAATGTTGTCAGAAACACCTTTGGGTGAACTAGTTTCATAATATAAGAGAGAGTTTCCAAACGAGCCGCCATGTTGGCCCGGTTTGAAATTCGGGAGCAGACCATGGAGCAGCACGTACGAGTAGTGTAGTTCTTCACATGATATCATCCAATCATGGTTGATATCATACAGACTTGTGGCTTCTACAGGAGCATATACCATAGTTTCACAATCTCGTAGCTTGTGGTGTAAGTCTACCTTGGATGGTTGTGACATTATGGCTAATTATCAAATCCACGATTCAGAATATGCATGTGATTTTCACTTCCAAACCCTCACTGTTGAGCTCTATGGAGGACAACATAGTGGAAAACAACAGTCCGCGGACGGACAGTGGAATAAATTGCCATGACTGCAGCATGGAAAATCGTAATGTACGCCAGCCTCCATGGTCGTTGAGTTTGTCTGGTGAAGCGGAGGAGTTCTGCACTGCGATTGTTTGGAGGGCGAAATGATGGACCTCCATATCTCTTCAGGGTTGGAAAACTGTGTTGCTACTGATGCCTACGTCATTAACACAGCAACCTAAAGGATAGGTTGGTGATGTCTGGACACACAAATCTGATCTGATCACTTGCGAATACCAATGCGAACAGTCTGTCTTAAAGATCTGATTTGAGAAACAAAACAGATTTGCCTGCAGTCTGAATGTAGCCTTTTTTAAATATCAGCAGCAACCAAGGTTAAAGTTGAAATAATTTTAACTTTGAGCGTAGAGCAATTTAGAATTGTGTCCGCCAAGCCAAGGGTAGTGCTTCTACCTAGTTGGGCGCCACAGCTCTACCCATAGGAAAACAATAGCACAGACAGCGCAAAGCAAGATCCCAAACCCCTTAGACTCGATCCATCTGTATTTGTTCAATATGTTCCTTCAGTTGTGAGAGTGCTACATTTCTCTTGCTCAGAAAGTCATTAGCAGTGCAGAAGAGCTTCATTTAGTTCAGCCGGCCTTCTTTCTGATGATGACATACTGTATGTGTATGGAGGAGATGAGTAAATAAAGAGAGGAAATGTATATAACTAAGTTTTGTCGGTAAAAGAGGAATACTAATAAAGATGGATAATGGTGGCCTTTTTCCTTCCTGGGAAAGCTTAATGACGTCTTTGTGCCCTTGCTTGGTGTTAAATAATGTGTCTTACTGTTCTGAGTCTGGATGGAATTTCCACGTCCAGGAAGTCGATTTCAGACACTAAGGGGAAATTTATGAGGCAGAAAACAAATGGATTTAAGACAAAATGGTTCGATAGGATGCACAAACTGTGTGTGTTTCATTGGGGAAAGAAACTATATCAGCTTAGAGTGATGCAGAAAATAAATTAGCATGCAGTCATTCTTTGAGGAGGCAAAATTGTGTTGCTTTTGTTTGCTTGTTTACCGAAACAAGCAGACATCAACTGACAGAGAGATAAAGAGACGGTGGCACATAATTTGGGTTCAGTCAGTCAGTCAGTTTTCAGATTGGCTGGAAGAACTAATGCTTCACAAACATCTGTGTCGAAGGTTACTGAGCTAATGAGGCCTTTTGCAAACAAAAGCTTTTCGCTCTCCCGTCTTAGAGCTGAAATCACAGCCTGTCAAACTACTGAGTTAATAGACGTCGAGTGTTGTCAAAGTGTCAGTCGCTCTTCAAATCAAACTAACGTTAATGGTTTTCTATTCTGTTTTTGCGCTTAATCCAGAAATATCACACATTTCAAACATAACACAACTGGTGTAGTCAGCCGTTGTTCGTTACCAGTTGATGGACTTTGATTAGTACCTGAGGCAGGAAAACACTCCTCTCCACCATCCTCCTCTTCCGTCCAGGATTGGGTGAAGTCAGAGGCCATTTGTCTGTTGAAGCAGGGTGCGAGGTCCCATTCATTTGAGATCGTATTATATAAAGTCCATTTGCATTTCCCCTGCCAGGCTGAATGTTTCATTACAGCGTACCTGTCCAGTGATTAAGCATTAATAAAGCCACAATTAAAAAGCTATCAGTCTAAATTCCCTCGATGTGTTTGATGCAGCAGGTAGCGACGTGTGCGGTCAGGGTTAAAATCTCTCCGTTCTGGTTCTGGAGGTATAGTCTAAATGGAGTGAAACCTAAGGGGAGTTTTGTTGAGGAATACAAATGTTCTTGCTGCTGCTTCCACCTTAAACAGCAATCCCATGGATCTTTCAGGGATTTACACGGTGAAATTGTAATAAGATTCAGTCTCGGACAAAGTCTCTTTTTTACGCGGATGGAAATTTCACCACAGCCCACCACCGGAGGCTTTCTAGTTGTTGTGTGCATATTTATCCAAGTCAGTTTGTACTGTGCTTATTCTAATAACAATGTTTTTTACAGTATGTTTGCCCACCACCTGTTGCATTTCTCAATCTACATCTCATCTTAAAGAGACAGTGTGCAGGATTTGGCTACATCTAGTGGTGTAGTTGCAGATTGTAACCAATTGAGTACCCCTCCGCTCACTCCTCCCTTTCCAAGACTGCAGTAACATAAGCTGCAGAGTGCAAAACTGACCCAGGGAGGCACCCTTCAGCAACATTATGAGACAACCCGGGCTTTCAAATAACTCTAATGTAAACCCACCCGCAGCGTTATTCAATGGTTGGAGCAAGTGACGTAGTATTAATAGCCTGAGAGTCCGTTAAGGGTGGGCGGGAGTTGTGGTGGATGGGTCAAACAAACTTTCAACCAGGAGACCGGTGTTTGTGTCCCGTAACGCACTGTAAAGTAAAAGTAACTTTGACTTATTTTGTAAGGTCAGTCTTAAGTCACGTGGCTCGTCGGTATCATCAGTCATGTGAGTCACATGAGTCATTAGTCACGTGAATTGTTAGTATTGTCTAGGGTTGGGCGATATTGAAATTTCCCTACTGATGATATTGCTTTAAGAAAAAAGACGATATACAATATTATCGTCCACAAAAAGCTGAAGAGAGACCCACGTAGATGTGGTGCATACTGTGCCAAGGTGCGTGACTTTCAAAACAGATCACTGCTCACTGTTGGCGGTACCGTGAGGTGGTCGGCTTATTACTAACCCGGTGTGTTTCCGCTTAATGTATCGGCGGATGCGTCTCTCATTCAGCAGCCTTGTTATGTCTGTATAACGTTACACTACGTTGTCTCTCATCCTGTCATCTACCGCTTTTTTTCTTTTTCACCGCGGATGGCCAGCAGCTCCCGCATCTTGGAGTCTCGCCACACATCCACACACGTATCTCTCTGCTGAATGAGGAAGAAGGCGGGGTCACACGTCATCAATGTGTCATCAGTTACACTGCTCATGTGTTATACCCTGTGGTCTTAATGTTCTGGCTGATCGTAATGCTTAAAAAAAAAATTCCTGAATCCGGATCATGATTCAGATCGCCACCAAAATCGAATGATTTGTTCATTGTGCTACACTCCACCCTTCCATTTCATTCAAACAAACAAACAAACAGTGAAAACATAATAATCAATTTGATTACATTGCTGAAGGCTGCTTGTAGCCTCAGTAACGTCAATAGTTTGGAAGGAAAGGATGGATGAGCTGTATATGTAGTTTGGGGGTCCTATGAACTTTTATAAAGTTTTGGTTGTCATGGGGATTAATATATAGTAGTAGAATGTATGTTTTTGGGGTATACCTGTCTTTTCTTATAATTTTGCTGTATTTAATAAAAGTTCCTAAACTTTAAAACTCATGCTGAGTCACTAGGATAGTACTAGTGAGAGTACTAGCGAGAGTCCCTGGAGCTGTGGTGGTTTTAGTCAGCATACTGCAGTGGTGCAGCCTTCAACAGGAAGCAGTGGGGCCCTTCTTTGACCTAAGCCAGCAGCAGCAGCTCTTTTGCTGGCCTCGAAAACTGCTAAATGTACTTGTACAAGGTCACATTGTCCCAGAATGACAGAACTGGCGTGAACACAGAGCTCCCTCCAAGCGTCTGTTCTCCTCAGAACACGTTCCAACGGCTGTCTGCTGTAATCAGTGTTCGAGGCAGGTCGTCCGTTTGTCGCTGAAACTTGTAACAGTCAATTTGACCTATCAGCATCGCCATCACTAACATGAATCTGCGAGCGCGTTTGGCTCGGCCCTTAATGGCATTGGCACTGGGGGCCTGTGGAACATCTGGCCTTCCCCATGCAGAGGTTGGGTCATGTTGATTGTTGATAGGTTTTATCGGTTTGAACACACACAGCTTAAGACCCAGCTCGCCATCAGTCACACGGTCTCTCTCTCTCTCTCTCTCTCTCTCTCTCCCTCTCTCTCTCTCTCTCTCTCTCTCTCTCTCTCTCTCTCTCTTTCTTACTCACTTGCACACAAACACACACACAGTAAGCCCAGCGAGGGTGGTATGGTTTCTCTCACAGCGGGCTCATCCCGCTGCTCCTGATGTGAACTGATGAGGCCTGTCAGCGCTTAGCGCACCATGCTAATCTCATCACACTGCTTGCGGATGGGAGCCTTAGCGTCTGTGCTAGCTCAGCCGCTGGCCCCAGCCCTAATTTTATGAACTCACATAGCTATGCATCTCACCTAATGGCATTAGTGTCAAATGGTTTGATAAAGACGGGTAGCCTCCTACTTGATTAGCTCTAACTGTTACTTCCTCTTCCACCACAAACACACGGACTCTACCCCACCCGCTGAGATGTAATGAACGCAATAATGCTCGTGTGAAAGGACAGGAAGACTGAAATGACCTGGTGTAGAGGAAGAGAGAAAGAAAGATACCACGAGAGGCAGCTGTAGTCAAATGTCACAGCAAAATGCCATATTTTAGTGCTTTGACCTTCATAGTTATTGGCTTTCCCAGCACTAAAACTTATTACTATGCTATAACCACATTGTCACTGTCTGCATATTGGTAGTTTACAACATTAAAGAGAACCTATTATGCTTTTGTCCCTTTTCCCTTTCCTTTGGTGTGTTAGATAGATTTTTGTGCATTTAACAGGTCTACTAAGTTACAAAGCCCAAAGTCCACGCCAAACTGCCTGATACTGATACTCGCTTCAAGTCCCGCCTTTTCTTCCGTTATGTGGTGATGTCACTGGGGATGCACTGATCCAACTTTTTCAGTCCCGATACCTAGGTTTTGGGTTTCGGCCAATACCGATACCAATGTTTTATCAATAAGCTGTATGCCTCACTGTGTGGAAGTGACTGGGTTCATTCTTTTATGTGTAAGGCAACATCGGGCTTGACTTTATCATCGCTTTCCTACCTTTTGTAAAACAAAATGTGACCAATAAATACATAGATATAAATTTACTGAATTGTTATTTATTATTAAAATAATCAATCGTACACCAGCAACTTGGTAAAAAATCTTCAAAATTAACAGGGATCACAATTCAAGTGTTAACCTTTTTAATGCGGCAACAAATTGGTCAAAACTTAAACAGGAATTAAAATTACAGTACATAATGTATATAGCATACAAACATAAGATTGAATTGAATAGATCGGTCCCATTGTCACCGATATCTGATCCAGCTATTTGAGTCAGTATCGGTCCGATATGCAATCCAGTATCGGTGCACCCCCTAGATGTCACCAAGTAACACAATTGCATAATACCTGTTAGCGGCTTAAACAAAGCGAGTTAGGAGCTGAGCTGGAGCGGTGTCTGAAGAGTTTGTTTCGGAACAGTGGGCCAATTAGAGCACACAGGGCTTTTAAAAAAATCATTTTTGAACATTAAAGCATGTAAAAATGTTCTTGTAGAAAAAATGAGCATCATAGGTCCTCTTTAAAATTGTATACCTTTCTTCTTATCACCTTCGATTATGTTATTTAGCTATGAGGGCAGTCCTCATAGCTTTTCCAATTTGTGTTAATTTTGCCAATTCAACTATACACAATTATTCCAATCTGATGACGTCGGTGTCTGTTTCATGTTTTGTCAGTTAGAACAATTTCAAGGTCTCCATGGAATTAGTGGTTTAGCAGTGAAACATCCTCTAACAAGATGAAACCATCTCTGCACTATATCAACTGTGTCCTTGGATTTTCTGTTGTTGAAGGTTGTTTCTGTGTGACTTTGTCTGTCTTGGACTAGCTGTTCTTCCCCTGCCAAAAACATAAAATGTATCACTTCTTCTATTTTTCTTTTTCTTAGAAGTGATCCAGGCAGCAGGTGTGTAAATATCTGTTGATTCAAGTCAGAAAATCACAGATTTTATACATGCCTGATGTGATTTCCCCTTTGATCTATAAACACTATGTTCTCATGTTATGGCCATGCTGCTTTATTGCATTGTATCATCCCAATCATTGTGAAACTGTGCACAACTGCATTATTGATTTTGAAACACTCATATCTAATGTAGTTTGTAGACAAATACCACTCATGACAGTAAACCAGAAAATCCCTCCAGGCTCTCAGGACCTGCGCACTCTTCAGTCATGTACTGACAACAAAGCAGCCACTGCAGAACAGAATATAACATATTCAACCTGAATGTTGGTCTGTTTTATCAACCAAAACTCTCAAACAACTCATATTACTCAAATCTGTATCATTTGGTAATAACTAGCACTATGTTAACAACAGGCTGTTTAGAATAAGAACTTTAATCATACGATACCTTTTATTAATGTGAAACTCTATAGAAAACACACACACACACACACACACACACACAGAGACACACACACGCACACACACACACATATATACAGTATATATATATATATATATATATATATATACAACTAGTATAAAAATGATAAAGGTTTTCCAGATAAATCCATCCAAATCCCTGTTTCGAATTTTTACATTATATCCCAGCTGATTCTTGCAGTTCTGCATGATGTAAAGCACATCTTCGTTTTATCTAATTATTATATATAATTCCGATTCTATCTATTAAGTGCTATTTTTAATCATTTTGTGCTTATGTGTGATTTCTATATATCTTGCTCTGGGCATTAATAATAGTAACTCTTAAGGTTTACCATGGCATGTATAGGTATATGATATGACATTAGTTGGTAATAAAGGACATATTACTACCAATGTAAGTCCCTGGGGCATTTGTGTCAATATTTCCAGTGGTGGAATGTAACTAAGTACATTTACTCAAGTACTGTACTTAAGTAAAAATGTGCTTTGCTTAAGTATATCCATGTTATGCTTCTTAATACTTCTACTCTACTACAATTCAGAGGGAAATATTGTACTTTTTACTCTACTACATTTATTTGATATTTATTGTGACCCGGCAGCCATGTTGAGATCAGTTGAAGAAATACAAAGCACCGCCCACCAGCCGGAGCAAACTCTCTAATTTTACAGCTAAACAGTACACTAGAAGATGTTTCTGAAAACATTTCCCGCGAGAAATAGGCATTAGAGTAACAGAATATTTATTCATATTTGATCAGCGCCGTCAAGTGATTGACAGCTGCCTCTGTTGAATGAACAGCCAATAGGAACGCTCTCTCTCTGAAATGACCTGTGATTGCCCAAAGTCTCCCATCACAGGCTAGATTTTTTAAAGCCTGAAAACAGAGCCATGAGGAGGTGCAGAAGTCTAGTTTTCTCTCAGAACAATTTAATTACAATATGCTGAAAGGTTATTATGGAATTTTTTGCCCAATAATGCCAAAAATATTCTGCCTACTGCAGGTTTAACTAACGCTAGTTACATAACAAACTGATTTAATTTATGTAACAAACATACTTGTTTTAACCCAGACCGTGATCTTTTCCTAAGCCTTATCAAGTACTTTTGTTGCCCAAACCTAACCTTTTGTTGCGTATGTAATTCTAAAAACTAACGTGACCTACAGTAGGTTAACCTACTTTGGAAGTTTATCTTGAAAAGAGACTGTATGTATGTTATGAGCAGAAACTGTATTTGTCCTGTGAACATGGAAGTTGATTATTTTGTCCCTGACACATCCAAAACTGACGCTAGAGGGGTACCTAGAGTGTCCACTGACAAAGCTGCGGAGTTTGACAAGTTGGGAGTGAGAATGTGTTTGATCTAACTCACTGTGGCTGTTTCTGCTTGTGCTATATATCCCTGCAGTTTTTAACTGATCTAGTGACCAAATAGTGCCAATTATCCCTGTATCTTGATGTGTAGACAAATTCTTTTATTGAAGAATAGCATCGCTGACAAAGTTCTATTCATTTTATAGCTGCTTCACAATAAAAGCCTCCAACTGGTTCACTGGTGTTTAACTTTTAAAAGGAAGCAGCAGGAATGTTCAGCTTGCGTAAGCAGTAACCCAACACAGCACCAACAGGGTTGTGAAAGCCATCAGTGAACGGTAAAATGAGGCTGATATCTGAAATTACGAGCATTAAAGCAGGAGTGGAACCAAAGTCCGAAACAACGAGATCCACTTCCAACTTCTAAAAGCAGTGAGGTCTAAACGGGACATTTCAAGCCAGTGCTTTCTTTCTGGTCGCCAGTAGTGAGGGGATGGCGAGGACTGTTTCAGGTCAGTCAGCATGGCCTCGGACGCACAGGAAACACGTGCATTCACAGCTCGGCATGAGAAAAATCCTGCCACTAAGCTAGCAGCCCTTGTGTTTATTAGTGCTGTGAATGAAAGAGCTGCCGTTAAAAACATAATCAATGCTGTGAAGCATGCTTAATTACTGAGGGTGTATGCGCTCACCTGTTAGTGAGCAATTTGGCCCATTTTAAGCTAATTAGTTTCTCATAATCAAGCCTGTTATACACAGGAAGGCTATTATCCACTTAGCTGCTCTAAAATAAAATGGATAAACAACTATTTTGGATATTTTTTGTGTTTGTACACTACATGAAAAGTGCTTGATTATTGTTAAATGCTGCAACAAGTGTTTGATTCCTCGTGGTGCAACCTAAAGTGTGGCCAATTCGCTGTGTCAGTAGGTGCCACTTTGATACCAAGCCTGCCTCTCCTAAGGATTGATTTTATGGATCACTAACCAGGCTTCAGTTCCAGACATCCAAAGAGTTGCTTGTTCCTTTTTTTTTTTTTCATGAATTTGGCAGTATTCTCAGTTCAGCAATCCTGGAGGACGAGGCCCTTTTCTTTTTCCATCACGTGCGAGCTGTTTTATTTAGCTCCAGAAGAAGCAGAAAGAATAAGACAACACATTAAATCTGAAGATGTGAAGATTTCTCCAGATCACAGACCCACGTGAGACCCTATTTACACTTTTGCCTCCCACACACTCATGACACAACTTAGCTGCTACAGTGCTTTGTCTTCTCCATCTCTCTGACCCTCTCTCTCTCTCTCTCTCTCACACCATTCCCTCCCTCTCTCTGTCTCTTACTCATTCTTGCAGGGTCATTGACTTTCTTTAGTTCCACTTCCATGACTGCAGCGCTCAGTAGCACACAGAAACACACTAATATATGCCTGAAATATCTATAGAAAATATAGATATGCACATTTATGAGGAGTTAAATTCACACATTAATAGCAGATTTGTGTCCATCCCATGCAGATGAACTGAAAGCTTGAGAGAGTCAAGTTATCACATGAACACATTTTTTGCTTGTGCGCTCTCACAAACGCGCTGTATATTATCCCGATTAGTGTCTTCATGTACTCTATATGGCAGGGCTTGGACGATATAACTATCTTCCGATTCGATACTATCCCCATACTTGGGTGCCATTTAGATATGTATTGCGATTTTTAAGAATTGCGATTCTACAAGTATTGTGATTCAATATTAAGATATATTCAGATTTCTGTTAACTTTTTTTAACACTAGACCATGGGAAAAAGTTGAATCATACACTTCTAGGGACTTTTACTTTGGAAAATATCTAAATAGATATAAATTTAGTAAACATGTTTAATTTTCAGCATGCATGTAGTCAGACATGTTCTGAAGTCAAATATATCAGTCATTTTTTATTAATGTTTTTCCAGCAACCCAAAAATTAAAGAATAAAGACATTTCCCTCACAAATTAGTGGTATTTTTTTTTTAATTTATAAGGCACATGTAATGTTTTATACTTCTGGTGAATATAATCCAATCAATCTTATTTCCATATATATATTTTGTATATACAGTTCCCTTTGTAAAGACATTATTTTGAAAACCAGATGTAGGCACACGTGTATACTTCAGCTTACTTCACCAAGTCCGTTGCTAGCTCTCCCATCAGCTCCGTTCTCTTTATACATCTATTGTCAGCTCCATCGGGTATGTTTGAATGCATTTAACATAAATGTCAGTATATGGGTGCTCTACAGCTGTAGTGCCGGCCGATTTGACCACGGAGATGCGAGTGAAGGCTGGCTTGACCGCACGTTACCGCAATACGATAACGTTTCCTGTCCGTGACAGAGTTAGCATGCAGCTTTAGCCGTGATGTCTAGCTCTGCTTTTCCTGCAATATGTGAAACCCAAAGTATTTCCATACTTTACTGTATTTGTAGTTTTTACCACTTTGGATTTAAAAAGGGAGAGTGCAGGTCTTATCCATGCAGACCCTCTGCCGCTTTCTGCTTTGTCCTTTTGGTTGGTTTGTTTGGGTGACGGATACAGATATGACGTCACGTTACTCTGACTACAACACTAAAAGCGGTAACTTTCTTCTACCTCGGTATAAACTCAAATGAAGCAAATATATCAATTCTGGCATTAAAAAATCTGTTCCAAATTGAATGTGAATTGATTTTTTTTTTTTCCAACCCTACAATATAGCCCACATTCTTTCTCTACCCGACTGCCTCTTGCAATAAAAATGTTCGGCAGTAGTGTTGCAACTAGCAACACACACACACACACTCACACTCACACACAGAATCCCCACTGGTCCACTGGTGTCCACCGTTGCTGGGATTCTGCAGTGACCCTCCACAAATGATCTCTTAGGTTGAATAGCACCCCAACAGCATGTCAGTTCATCGTCCACTTTGATGCCGGCGCTCCAAAGCCAGTATACTCTACTCTGTGTGACTGTGACTGTGATTTTTAAGATTGCCGGGTATATCCTCGACCTCCCTTTCCCCTGCTATCTTGTCTCGCTGCCCTTCTCCCCTTGTTTCTCTCTTCTGTCACTCCCCTGCTCCATTTGCTTTCTGTTACTTTCACCCGAGTGAGTTTGCAACTTCGCTCTAGCTGCATTTTACATGACTTTCTAAAGCGACTTTACACATTCGGCCCCTCTTGGTCTGCTTGCTAAGATAGGTTGTAGTTTTATTTTTGAATTTCTTCTCCTGTAACATCTCCACTGCCGTCACGCAGAGACACAGAGAGAGACAGAATGTACAAATCCAGATGGCGAAAAAGTCTGAGTCAGTCAGAAAGGAAATGCCTGTCGGTACAGTTTGTTCTTTCTGAGGGTGGCGTGTTTGTCAAACAAGTTGTTTTCAACTGGGCAGAGGTCAAGAAATTGTAGAAATCGAGTCTGTCATTTGATGGAACATTTGAGTACGTGAAAAGAGGTTTCAACAAGTGTACATCCTGCATCCCGATACTCTCTGCAGTCATTATCCCCACTTATCTACATCTACAGATGACACCAACACATTCTCACTCCAAACTCACTTGGACAGTGACCCTACGCTTCAAACTACGGTGCTCTAGGTACCCCTCTAGTGTCAGATTTGGACATGTCAGAGACGGCATGACAGTTAATGCTTGTTACATAGTGTCTTTTTCAAAATAAACTTCCATGTTCACAGTAAATGGACTCTTTATGCTCAAATCTATACACACAGTAGCATTATTTCCGCTCGTTATATGCATAGTGTCTTTTCAAAATAAACTCCAGTGTTCACAGAACACAAAGCTCACAGCTCTTTACAAGATTGATTGCTTAGATGGCCTGAGGTTCTACCAACCTACAGTATACGATTATGGCACATGTTGGAAACTCACCAGTGTATAACAATATTGTATAAGGTCATTGAATATCTTAACCTTTGGTAAATCACTGCCTAACCCTTGGTAAATTACTACTTAACCCTTTAACCTGGCAAAGGTGAATACCCTAATTCCCACTCATACATAAACATCTTGGAAACAAAGTCCAACACTTGACCAATGCATGCAAACTACCAGGGGTTATCGCCCGAAGGTAGGAAAGTATAAATGACGACTCAAAAATGCCTTTTTTTTACTTTTACACCAACCGTTGGCATTTGGTGAGTTGGGAGTGAGAACTGGTTGAGACATTAATTTCGTTGATAAACCGACACAACCCAGATTCAAACTTCTTCACTGTTTTTTGCCAAACTTCTGCTCACACATAAGGTGCAGCATACAAACATCAGGATAAATGTGCTAAGACTGTAGTCGAGTACATGTTCTCCGCTCGCCAGCAGTGCTGCAAACCCGACAAATCTCCCACACGAGGGTTACCTGCCCCATCTCACTTTGCACTTCAAAGTTGGCACGTCTGCCTTTTATTTATTTTTTTCCGTTCTCGTTCCCCCTCGCCTCGCTTTAATTGTGCTGAGAGCTTTGATGGTGGGTGGGAAGAGAGCGAGTGCCGTGTTGAGGAGAAGAGGAATTGAGCATTGACACTAATTAGATGGAGAGCAAGTGGGGGGGAAAAAAGTCTGCTTCTCAACACTACAGACAGTATTGTCAAAGTGAATTGTTGGCGGTGAGGATGGGGGTCGGAAAGTTGAAGGCACAAGCACCGGACGAGTTCAAAGTCGTAGGCCGCGTGATGAATGCATCTGGTGGGAATAACGCCTCAGGGGTGATTTGGTACACACAGTGCAAAGACCATACAGAGGCGGAGAGGCACACGTCTGCTAGCCCCGGGCACAAGGATGTTGATGGGAGTACGAGCAGTTGTTGCCTATCCTCGGGGTACATGGCTTAAGGCAGCAGAGCATGGCGAAGTATTTGTTAAAACAGGTGTGTACCTGACGTTCAATTGAACTTTGATGGGTAACCCTTCCGGAAAAAAAAACACTGGAAAGCATCATGAGTTACCAAAAAAAAGTGACGTAGAGATTTTACCTGAGTTATGATTGAATGCAAACCAAAACCAGCAGAGTAAGCTGTGAGAATGGCAGTCTGTCAGAACAGCAACTACTATTAAACTCCCTTTTAAAAGTAGTTGTCAACTAGTCCAACGATGCAGAGATGTCAAACCGTTTTAGTAATGAGCACCTTTTTCCCTCTCACAACATGTATTGTGTCTGCTGTGCTTTTTTTTCTTATGCTGCTTATCATTGTGTTGCTTCAGTCTTTGGAATACTATGAAAGTGCCTCTGGCGGTGTATAGCCGGTTTTGACAGAAAACAGAAATCTCCTCGATACCAGTGAGGGCCCTTTTTTCACTTTCTTCAAAAGGCAGAGACACAGCAAGGGCCGTCCCCGATGTCGGGTTGGTTAACAGTAGGGAAGAGAAAGAAATGGAAGTGAGAGGGTGGGAAGAGAAGGGAGAGATCGACAAGATGGCCAGCGGTGACAGAAACACAAGTTGTGTGGGAGAGAGAGAGAGAGAGAGAGAGAGAGAGAGAGAGAGAGAGAGAGAGAGAGAGAGAGAGAGAGAGAGAGAGAGAGAGAGAGAGAGAGAGAGAGAGAGAGAGAGAGAGAGAGAGAGAGAGAGAGAGAGAGAGAGAGAGAGAGAGAGATGGGGCTAGTAATGACGCAAAAAGAGATTGGACACAAACAGAGATTGGACACAAACAGAGATTGGAGTTCTCTGGGAGATGGAGTGAAATAGCTGGCATTGAAATAAGAGGGAGTAGGAGACAAACGAGACACAAGATGAGAAAAGAGGGTTGGAAAAATTGTCACAGGCACTGATGGAGTAAAAAGAGATTAGAAGGAGAGAGATTTGAAGATAATATGTGGCAGGGAGAAAGATGGATGCCATAAATATGAGGGGGGATAGAGTATATAAGTCAGTGATGGAGAGTGAAGACATCTTTGGCAGATAACAGTCGGTGCCCTACTTACATCTGACATTTGAGGAGAATAGAGTGGCTCCTAAGAACACAAGAAGTATATGGGGAAAAGAACATTAAAGTAAAACTGGATGGATGAATTTGTCAAGCCATATATTTACTTTGCATTTATTGAATCGGTTCTTATAGTCTGGGCCATGCTTATCAAGCATCTCAGAATAATATCAATCTTAACTGGACAAATGTCAGAGTGAAGCATTTGTCAAAGTTAACGCAATAATAACGTGTCAAATTTGTTTCAACGCATTAACGCAATTTTTAGGTTGTAGCGGGCTCAGTTTTAAAGCTAGAGTGAAGATGCTGGCATATGAAACTACAAAAACCTAAAGAATCCATTGGTACCAACGTGTTATACTAGCTTGTTGCAATGGAGATTAATTAACGCTGCAAACTTAGGCTACATTTTGGGAAGGAAAAACTGCCATGGACATTTTCAAAGGTGTCCCTTGACCTCTGACCTCAAGATATGTGAATGAAAATGGGTTCTATGGGTACCCACGAGTCTCCCCTTTACAGACATGCCCACTTTATGATAATCACATGCAGTTTGGGGCAAGTCATAGTCAAGTCAGCACACTGACACACTGACAGCTGTTGTTGCCTGTTGGGCTGCAGTTTACCATGTTATGATTTGAGCATATTTTTTATGCTAAATGTAGTACCTGTGAGGGTTTCTGGACAATATTTATCATCGTTTTGTGTTGTTAATTGATTTCCAATAATAAATATATACATACAATTGCATAAAGCAAGCATTTTTGTCTACTCCCATGTTGATAAGAGTATTAAATACTTGACAGATCTTCCTTTGATGTACATTTTGAAATGTGCGATTCATTTGTGATTAATCGCGATTACCTATGGACAGTCATGCGATTTAAATATTTTAATAGATTGACCGCCCTAATTTGTAGTCCTACTTTTGGGAGTATGAGTGAAACCATAATCAACTTTCTTAACTTAAGAAATGACTCCTATATTTAGCAGAGATCTGTATGGAGTTTAGTATTCAGTAGGAAGAGAGATGTCCATTGATGATTACCAAAAGATATCATGGATATGTCACAACCAATACTTTCAGCAGTGATAAATCATATTTTGAAAGCTCTCGCAGCGACTCAGATTCATATTCAGTACAGCAGGTCAAGTCATTTTCAAATTGTATGAAAAATTGCATTTTCATTTTGACTATAATCTTGCTTGCATGACTGTAAAATCAGGTTACATTGTTTATATTGCATTTTAATTTTCAAATTTGAATATTGTCCACCGTACAACGGGGTACGACTTTGAAAATTAAGCGTCAAAATGCTTTTCCATTTTCATTTTAATATGGTCATAGAACTCACATACAAGTATGTGAAAATTTAAATTGGATTATTGCATTTTCATTTGAAGTTTTACTCAAATAACATACAAAGATGGAAAATCATAATGCTTTTATGGAATTACATTTTCAGGTTTACATTATCATTGTAATAAAGTCACCTATAGGCTTCCATACAGCTGAGTCAAGTTACTACTACTTTTAATTGTAGGTACTTTTTTTTTTTTTAAGCCACGAGTTACTGGCCAGTGTTTACTGACAGTCCATAATGCAAATGGATTATTGTTAAGTATCATTGTGAGATTTAAAATGGATAAAATCAATATTTTAGGGTGGCCTGCAGCAAAGCAGGGCCAGTCTTATAAACGTGAAAGTCTGTGCGTGAGTGATGAAGTTCCACTATTGGTCGGTGTTGGAGTTTCCCCATTGGCCGTTGCCAGTAGGCGATTTAACAGGTGGGACGGTTCCTTTTGTTCATCCGTAGCTAGCGAACTGCCCTTTAAACTAATATTTTGGTTCTGTATGTTTTAATACCCCCATAGCTATGTAGTTTAGAGAATATTATAGATCCAAGATGAATTACAAATCCATCTGCTACTTCAGCATCACAGACAGCACCATGGATTTATCAATACACAGCACTGTTAGGCAACGGATATTTCAGAGCCAAGGTCAGGGCCATAGATTCTACCTCAGTCACATAAAGGATCAATGAGTCAACCAGACTAGACTAACATATTCAACTAATGCTCTCTGCTACTAGGGGATGGAGAGGGGGGATGGCAGGATAACAAGGGGAATACATTTTGGTCATTTTGCTGACACGGTGGATAGCATCCCCCCCTCAAATCACCTACTGGCTGTTGCTCTTTTAAAATGAATAAGTGCTCTATTACGTCATGAGATTTACAGTCAATATTAAGCACACTGACAGTGCACGGTCCAGCCATATACTAGGTTTTGACCAAGTCTTGTTAGAATAACAATGTATCAAATAACGATGTGAAAGGGGTCGATCGTAGTGAGGAACCTAGCTTACCTTATCATCTGTATCTGCAGCTCTTCTCAGCTTTACAGTTTCCGCTGACCCCAAGAGGCCAAAATCAATTATTACCATAGACTGTATATAAGAAGTGGACGTCACCGTGACTTCACCCATTGGTTTGTAGACTGCCACTTTGAAGAAACGAGTTTGGCGGTTTTGACCGTTGCGATCTTGGTTTTCGGCCGTCGCCATCTTGATTTTTATCAACCAGAAGTGGGTAGTGGCTGGACGGGGACCAGCAAACTGGGGAAAGTCTTGCGAGATAGTTAAGGTTAGGCATTGATCTCGAATGGTTATGGTTAAGCATTGACTTCGGATGGCTAGGTTAGGATAAGTCGTCGGGTAGCTATTCTCGCGAGAGTCTTTACAAGTGTCTCAGATCCCAGTTGAGATTTCACGGTTTGCGGGCTTCCTTCTAAACACAACCCCAGAAGTTCATGGGAGGGTGGAGCTCAGTACAACTTAACGCTGAATAAGACATTTTTAGGCCCCCAAAAAGGTTATAATTAACTTTCATGAACTGAAAGCACACTGTGAAATGGTTAAAGTTGTAACACTTTAAAACTCCCAGACCGGTCAACGCTGTGGTAGCAACCTGGCAATCACAAGGTAGCCACGCCCTAAAGCATCCTCTGCTTTATGGTCTATTTGACTCTAAATGGGACCATAATTTACTAAATGAACATCATGCTGTATTGAAGAAGACTTGAAACTAGTGATTGAGACCATAAACTCATGTTTACAATGTTTACTGAGGTAATAAATCAAGTGAGAAGTAGGGTCATTTTCTCATAGACTTCTATACAATCAGACTTCTTTTTGCAACCAAAGGAGTCGCCCCCTGCTGGCTATTAGAAAGAATGGAAGTTTAAGGCACTTAATCATTGGCTTCACTTTTCAGACCCGGAGGTTTTTACGCTGGTTATTACAGGTTTAAGCTTCATAATAATTATGATATCAATGTTTTGCATTCATAACCTAGATAACTCAGCCTTCGTATTGTGCTAATTTTCTGCATTTGAAATTCTATCACTGTCTACATCACTACGTATCTAATACCTCAAATAGAAACTGTCAGAAAACTACAATACGTCATCATAAATGCTACTTTTTGGCTGAGTGTGTCATAACACAACAACGTTACACTCTCCTTCTCTTGCTCAGTCAGTGCAAGAAGCCTCATAAACAACTCAAGAAGTATTTTCAGTCCTATTATTGCTTTCAACGTGATTGCTAATATGATAAATGCCAGCACTGGTATGTTAATGAACAGCAATATACTGTAAGGTGACAAGAATATAATTTATCGGCTGCAGCCTCCCTTTAAAAATCAAAATTATTTAAAGATTCCACAAGTATTTCATCCGTAGAGTCCCTTGAACTGAATTTCTTTCTCCTACTTTTTTATTGTTTATGTAGAGTATATGGGACATTTCAACTGTTTCTCCGTACTAGATATTCACAATAACAGATAAAAGCAATAAACTTATAAGAACAGTCATTAAGCTCCTTTTATTTCAAAGTTTGGGAGCCAAAATCTCTAAGGCACAGTCTCCTGTAAGATTTAAGCATAGAGTTGGGAACTACCAAGAGGCCCCTGATCAGAAAACATCGGTGATCACACAGATTTTAAATTGGATTCTGAATTTGTGGTGGAGCCAGTGTAAAGACATCAAGATTGGTTTCATATGAGACCTTTTAAGAGGACCTGGTGAAAAGCAGGTGGAGCACTTGGAAGCAATCGGGACATGATATGCATAGCCAAGAGAAAGGAGTTTTACAACGGTCTAGAGAGGATGAAACATGTGAACGATCAACTCCATCTCATCACCTCAAGCACGGCTGAGCAGGGAGCGGAGTGGAGTATGTGGAGCACAGACTGCATGGAATGTAAATAAAATGCCTTAAACTAGGGCTGTCGCAATAACCGCTATATTGCAATACTGCGCTATTGACAAGCCAACCACAGGGGATGGCAAACAACCACCACAACCACTATGTTCATGTTTTGTCTTTTTGGAACTCTTCGCAATGGGTGCGCAGTATTTATACTATGCTACAAACGTCAGCAGCATGACGAGGCACCGAGCTTCTATCCTGCGCTGAGTGTTTATTTTTTTCTGGTTGCCGAGAGCTGAAAAATGTTAAACTTCGGATAAAACGTTGCGCTCGTCACGGTCACTTTTTACGCAGCTGTCTAATCACAAAGGAGGAGGGTCGGGACAAATACTAGACAGTCCAGATTCAACATGTAGGCTACAAGTGCTGAACAACAATGGAGGAGAAATTAATACATATAGGCCGGCGGGTCCGTCCTCTCTCCCTATACGTGCTTCAGCCTTCCCTTCATCCAGAGAAAGTCCTCTACCTCGTGCCAACATTTTTACTTCTGCGGATATCCCGTATCATAGCAACCAGATGCAACCAAAGCGTCTCAGCTGAAAAAAATAACGCTGCACCTCATTGCCCTCACTGCATTTAATAATAAACATTTAGTTAGTTTTAAAACTGTCATCTTTGTCATTTAAAAAGCAACATTATACGTAATATGTAATGCCTAACAAAAAAGCGTATTTATATATAGGGATGGACCGATACCAGATCGGATATCAGGCCGATACTGACTCCAATGGCTGGATCGGGTATCGGTGACAATGGGGCCGATCAATTCATTTCAATTCTATGTTTACAGTATATATGATATAGATTATACATTATCCTGTACATTTTGAAGATTACCAAGTTGCTGGTGTACAATTTTTTTTTTAATTTTTTTTTTTAGAAAGTTAGGAAAGCAATGTTTAAGTCAAGTCTGATGTTTCTTTACACATGAAAGAATGATCCCAGTCACTTCCACACAGTGAGGCATGCAGCTTATTAATTAAATGCTGGTATTGGATCGGTACTCTGTATCGTCATATCTGTATAATAAAGTATTTTGCAAAAAAAAAGGGAATAATAACGCATATCACGCTGTTGAGCCAATCATTGTCACCGTAGGGGAAATTCCTTCACTGCCCACAGCCATACCTTAAACGTTGTCATTCCAACCCTGTCCGGTTCCCTCCCCCTTTAAATCGTTGCACACAGAATCAGTGCACAGTTGGCCACCTTGATCCTTCAGGCGTGCCACTCCAGCACCGGAGAACTGACTCTCAGCCATCTTCAGGATTTCATTCCAGCCAAACAGCAGCTGTTTTCACAGATTAGATCCTCCCTTCCATTTAAGTGATGCTCATCAGTCATACCGACTGCTGTAATGATTGATTAGAACACTGCATACTCTTGATCTTGATTGTTTTGATAAAGTTTATCATGAAGCAATCTTTCATTTTTAAAATTGAATTTTGGCGGTGAAGTTTTGTGGACAACAAATGTTGTGTTGCACGCAACACATCTCAGCAAATGGCCAAGTGAACTGGTATTGATCAACTACCCCATCAGCCTCCTGCACAAACATTATGGCAATTTTACACAATGACGCAGTTCACAACACTGTGAGCAATGAACTAAAAGTGAAGTTGCTGAAGTCCCTGAACAATCTGAAACCATCACTTTACTGCGGCTGGGGAATTGTGGGGTTGCCAATTTTTTAGCTGCAGCCAGAAGCTACTACAAATCAATCAGTCACTGAGGTAGTTGTCGGCTGGTTCCAGCAACTTCAAAAAGGTCTTCCGCAGGTGTTATTGCAAAACAGCAGGGAAGTTCGTATGAGCCTGATTACTGCAACACTTTTCAGTTGAGCTCAGTTGGTGAGACAAAAGTCTTCATTACCAGTTCCTAATCCTTGCCAATTCCATTTAGACATGTGCTATATAATTCTCAGTGTGCATTATCTGCACCAATGCTGCTGCAGTGGAATAATCTGTTTCTGGGTTTTGCCTGTGTCATCTTATGACCAGGTTTAATGATAAGGCTGGTGATATTCTGTCTTTTTCTTATTGCCAGCAAATCCCATGAAAAAACACAAAACCAACAATGTGATAGTCCATCTATCATTTCTTTTTGACTTTCCTATCCTGTCTTTTCTTTAAAAAGCTGGTGTATAGCATTTCGGGGGATCTAGGAGCGGAAATGTAATATAATATTCAGAACTATGTTTTCATTAGTGTATAATCACCTTTAAATGAGAATGGTTGTGTTTTCGTTAGCTTAGAATGAGCCCTTCATATCTACATAAGGAGGCGGGTCCTCTTCAAGGAGTCTGCCATGTTGCTCTGCCATGTTTCTACAGTAGCCCAGAACGGACAAACCAAACACTGGCTCTAGAAAGAGACGTTAATGTTTTTACTTTACCTGGAGGCTAGGGATGCACCGATACCGGATCGGATATCGGGCCGATACTGACTCCAATGGCTGGATCTCGGGTATCGGTGACAAAGGGGCCGATCTATTGAATTAAATTCTATATTTCTATATTTCTATACTATATACATTATATACTTTTAATGCTTGTTGAAGTTTTGACCAAATTGTTGCTGCATTAAAAAGGTTTACCGTTGAATCGTAATTTCTATTAATTTTGACGATTTTTCACCAAGTTGCTGGTGAATGATTTATTTTAATAATAAATCACAATATAGTATATTTTTGTCTATGTATTTATTTGTCACATTTTGTTTTTCAAAGTGAGAAAAGCAATATTTAAGTCAAGCATGATGTAGCCTTACACATACAAGAATGATCCCAGTCACTTCCACACAGTGAGGCATACAGCTTAGTCGAGATTAGATAAAGACGAAAATGAGAAAACAAAACTTTAGTTTTAGTGGTTGAGATCAAAATGAAGGCCGAGTTTGAAGATGGGTATGATCCGAGCAAGGGCGCTGCAAGTAGGGGGCATGAAGTGAGGAAGGGGCCATTGGCCCTCTCACCTCATGCCCCTGGCCCGATTTGGCATTGTGGCTGTTGTGCATGCTAATCTTAACCACGGCTTCCAAATAAGAGAAAACTGCTGTGTTACAGATCTGCCTTAAGACCTCTTGGATCAATCAGGCTTGTAGTTAGACACCCTTGATCGTGCAACTGATCACATAGTTGCTGACAAGGGTTCTCTTTAGGGTAATCGTGGAGCAGCCAAGCCCTATTAGTGTCCATCAGCTGCTGTGCTAAATGCCAGACTGACAGTGTAACTGTTTGGAAATACCACAGATTTGGATGCCAAAGGGAGAGGAGAGATCTATGCCCTGCTAGTTGCATCTCTTCTGCCAGTCTGTGTCTGAAGCCAAGCTGAGCTGCTGCCCCAAGCCAAAGGTGTAATAGTGCCCGCAATCAAGAATACAGTATCATTCCAAAAAAACGGCAGGCAGAAGAGCCAAAAAAAGATCTGATGGAAAATCAACCAAATTGCCTTTTTGCTAAGTGAAATCAAGTAGTTCCTCCACATTAAATGCATTCCGTTTTGTGTGCAGGACTGAAGCGGTGCTTTTAATGATCACCTATGATATGCAAACTACAGGTATGTCCTGAGGTCTTCATGGGACAAAAATGTTGGACCCGATCCAAAACAGACCTGTGGACAATCTCAGTCTTGGTTCCTTAAAACCGAGTGGACCCATGAAGACTTCTAGCCCATAGTCGATGTAGTGGAATTCATTGATTTATAATTAGAGAGATTTGGCAAAACCGAGGTAAAGTAACAATTTAAAATGTAGGGCTGTCAATCAATTCAATTATTTAATCATGATTAATTGCAAATTAATCGCACATATTTTATCTGTTCAAAATGAACCTTTCGTCACGTATGTTATACTGAAATATGCTTGCTTTATTCAAATGTATGTATATATTTATTATTGGAAATCAATTAACTACACAAAACAATGACAGATATTGTCCAGAAACCCTCACAGGTACTGCATTTAGCATAACAAATATCTCAAATCATAACAAGGCAACAGCTGACTTGAGTATGACTTGCCCCAAACTGCATGTGATTATCATAAAGTGGGCATTTTCATTCACATATCTTGAGGTCAGAGGTCAAGGGATCCCTTTGAATATGGCCATGTCAGTTTTTCCTTACCAACATTTAACAAGTTTGGAACTTTATTTAGCCTCCCTTCGTGACAAACTAGTATGACATGATTGGTACCAATGGATTCCTGAGGTTTTTTAGTTTAATATAGTGCCAGCTCTAGCTTTAAAATTTAGCCTATTACAACCTCTGAAAGATTGGATAGTTGCCGGGATAAATCCCAAGCTGTCTTAATGCGTTAAAGAAATTTGTGGCGTTCAAACAAATTTACGTCAACGTGTTATTGCGTTAACTTTGACAACCCTATTAAACTTTATATTCCAGTTGAAGGTGTGAAGTGTTTCTCTCAGGAACCAACAGAAAACTAAAGATTGGAATAAAGCGGATGAAACTCACATCTGAATATGTGGAAAGAGTAGAAAATTGACATTCACATCGGGTACCGGTATTTTTCTTCGACAGGTTATCAACAGGCATTGAAAACCACTCCTGCCTTGACTCTTCCTGGGCTTGGGTAATTCAAATAAATGAATGTCTTTCTCTATTTGCCTGAAATTACTTAGGAATTGTTCTGCATGGCTGGCAAACACAGTAATAGGAGAAAAAAAAAAAAGTGGCCCACCAATCAAAGGCGGCACTGGGGAAAATAATATTTTGCATTTCCTGATATTTCTAAACAGCTTTATTGTTCTCAGTATTTGCACGGCTAGATTACGTTAGCCCTGGCTGTTTTGCATCAGGCCTTTGGAGGTTATTAAAGAACATTTATAGAATAGAAATTCACAGTGAGCCTCCACTCCAGCAAAGCAGTACTGTCAGTGGAGGGCTTGTCCATCTCTTCCACGCGATATGACCTTTGCCCGCCAGTACACTCTGGGCTTTGTGGATGCGTTGAATTGTTATCGCTGGTTGAAAACCCAACAGTGTCCATGTCAGTGGAAGTAGGCTTGGTTACCATGGCAATCGCATTCTCTCTTTTCCCACAAACAGAAATGGACCGACAGCAGCAAAGATGCAGAGAGAGAGGGGGGGGGGAGGGATGAGTGGCTCTCAGAGGAGCACATTAAAACGAAGAGCAACACAGATGGATTTAGGCCTCCAGGGTTAGGCTTGGCTCACTGCTAGTGTATAAAGAAATATATAGCCTCCTGTAAAGACAGAATGTTTTACTCAAAAAAAATGCCAATGCCTTGTTTATGAGCCATGTTGATGAACTCTTTGTAGCTCCGGGCAGCGCTTCTCCTCCCCCGTCCTATATTGTAGACACATGCCATATTCATTATGGGTCGCACATTTACACATCCGTTTCATCTAAACGGACAAGTACGAAAAAATTTGCTTTTTATTGCAATGAAACATAAATTGATAAAAACCAAGGTGGCATTGTAGACTGCTTCGCTGTTCTATCCTACATCTTTTACAATCCTCAACTCAGCAGCTCTCTTTACAGCACATATGTAATCATCTATGAATTATATATTATTGTGCAGCATGCATTAAAGCTGCAGTCAGTAAATTTGAGCAGAAATGTTATTTTTTTATAATAGTCACTATATCCTGGCAGTAGTGCATGACAGATAATCTGTGGAAAAAAAACATGTTCCTCTGTGTCCTCCTAGTGCTCCTAATGGCTTACTGTAATGCCCATTTCTCTCCTCATATGTTTTATCGAAATATATTTTAGTGTTCTGTTTAGCTGTAAAATGAGAGTTTGTGACCCGGCCGCCAGGTTGAATACAGTAGAGCAAAAACCAAGCTCCGTCCACCAGCTAGAGCTGTGTATTGGCAAGAATCAGGCGATACGATACATATCATGATACAGGGGTTACGATTCAATATATTGCGATTCTGTAAGTAAGGTATTTATTACGATTTTTTTAAATCTAATTTTAGAAAAACTGTTATAGTGTAAAGAACATGCCACCATATGCATAAAATTTGAGTAAAAAAAGTTTACTTTTTTTGCAATCAGATCTGCATTTGCCTTTATCACAGTCCCTGTCAAATCCAACATCATAGCACTACTTTGTAGTACTGCTATGAGAGGACACAAACACTGAGAGGGTGCATCTCTTTGCAAATGAAATAACATATTGACTGAGTTAATCTTTGCATGTAAACTATTAATTAAAAATCTATACAGTGCTTTTGAGAATCGGTACAGTATCACAAAACATAATATCGCGATATTAAATTTGTTTCTATATTTTCTTAGATCCTTACCTCCGGCTGGAGGAATCGTTCTCATTTTACAGCTAAACAGTACACTGAAATATATTTCTGAAAACATTTGAGGAGAGAAACAGGCATTACCGTAACAGAATTTTGGATTTGATATGATTACTATCTTTGCTGTATGGCCCTGCTCAGGTTAAACCCTTTGTAAACATGGATGCATTTCTGATTCTGGTATCGATACAACTCTATTGTTTTCTTTCAGGCGCGGTGAAATCTTGCAAATGCCATTAGGAGCACAGGAGGACACAGAGGAACATGATTTTGAGTCATTCACAGATTATCTGTCTCATGCACTACTGTCAGGATATAGTGACAGTTTTATAAAAAATGACTTTTTTGCTCAAAGTTACCGACTGCAGCTTTAAGTACTGGGTTCATTTCAGTCACCAGCCTCTTAAGTCTTTCATCTAAACTGTACACACAGTTGCTTTTTTGTGTGTGTGTGTGTGTGTGTGTGTGTGTACACAAGCCGCAGCCACTCAGTCACACTAAGCACAGCAGTGGCCGGCACAGACAAGGAAAAACGGGGGATCAATATACTCCACCAGTATAACCATCATTGCGACAGACAGTCGAGCTGTAATCACTGTTCGTTCTGGCGTATCATGTGGAACCTGTTTGTGTCTGTAATTGGGCCGGCTTGCGCCACAAGGCCGGATGACAAAACTGATATTTTTTTTTTGTTTATTTCTACTCTTTCCCCCCTCCTCCCCACCCCTGCTGTTTTATTTCTCATATCTGCTCCTATCTGTGATCTATTAACACAAAAGCCAGCTCACTAAAGACCCGGTCCTCCTCGGCACAGTCCCAGAGTATCTTCTAACTTGGCTTCACTCGGAGGGAATAGTGGATTTGACTCCATATGTCGCCAGGATCAAATTGTCTGTAAAGATGTATGCAGCTTTTGACTGGTCTTACGTATTGTATTCTTCACTTATTCTTCCAGTATAGTCGACATATATGCCACAGCCATTAAGGAAATCCATGGTGAGTTTCTTAGTCTGCAAGCTGCGAGACACTTTGCTGGGTGCAGCCACAAGTAATTAAAAGAAGCGCCTGTTTGGCAGGATAGCTAATTAAATCAGCCTTCGCTGTGTGTGCGAGTACTTTTTGTGTGTGCGTCTGTGAGGGTGCTTTGAGCTCCACGCATGCACAAGTGGGCGGGTGACTGTTAGTGCATGCATGTATTTCATTTTCATTTTTATTGCTTTGCCTGTACGTATTGTAATCCAGTCCTTAAATAATCCAGTCATCGAATCCCTAGAGGACATCACCACATCCAATCTATGTGTGCAAACACAAACGCAGACATATGACCTCCCAACCAATCTGCTACTCTCTGAAGAGCTGAGGACGTGAGCGCAAGCGGCAGTGTTTACTGTTTACCCCCTCCTGGTAGTCTAAATGTACGTGTTCTGGTCCAAGCAATCAGAGTGTAAATCAAGTGTTAAGAAGAAGAGGGTGATTTTGTGTTAATGTGTGTCGGTTCATGCGTGACACAAACCCACATGTCTCCTCTCAGCATGCCACCCCGTGTGTTTATATTTGGCGGCGAATTTGTCACCCATAGCGTAAAGTGGCTGCCATCTGATAATAAACAGAGGGACTTGTTGAGCATGACTGGGCGCTCTTGCACTTTGATTCTGTTCCGTGACAGAGGATAGCTCTAAATTACCGCAGTCCCTTCACTGTTTTTCTCAGCACTGGCGAGTGCCTGCAGGAGCGTGCACGGTATCGGCAGTCTGACACCCCCCCTGGAACGGTGTCGTTGGGCTTTCGTCAAACTGCGAGCTGTGTAGCGGAAGAATTGACAGCTTTACAAGCAGGAGTACCGGGAAACCACAATTTCCTAAATACCAAGCTGAGACGTGGTAAAGTGGAACCATACCAGTATCACAATGGCATCAACAGCAATGAACTCTTTGTGCACAGGTTTCAAGCACACGATAGTAGCTGGGCTTGTCATGGACAAAATTAAATCACCTTTTCATAGTAGATAGTTAGTATGGTATGTAGTTTTATAGTATAGAGATTATTAAACTGACTAATTAACACAATAGAGAAATGGCAACATCCTGTTCAGAGATGATGCTGTTTTGCCATTTTTTCCGCCTAGAGATTATGTATTCTGTCGCATATGTGCATCTCTGTCTGTCTGTCTACATCTAATCTTGCACACTACTGGACCCATCAGCCTAATATGTTTTTGTGCTTATTTATGACTGTATATTCAAGAACCTCTCATTGTTGCAGTGATTCATATTGACAATGTGTTTTATTGACTATTTCATTCCTTCTTTAATCTCTATGAACAGATTCTGCATTCACATATAGAATCTGTAGGCAACAGGACAAGATTTTGGTATCATAAGAGTATTGACCAACCACATTTGAGCATGGCTTTGGCTGAATGCAAGTACGCAGTCTGTGTGGAGAGCAAAAGAGACGGAACACATTGGGCGAAAATGCAATCTGGGAACCCATTGGCTGTCGTCTGACACTGATTTAGTTTTTTATTGGTTTAAAATTAGCTTGTAAACTGGCTTCTTGTGAAATAATCGCTAACTGGACTGCAAACAATGAGTAGCGCAAAGAAAAGGAATATCCTGGATATCCACTGGCTACACCGGAACCCCAGAAATATGGGCCCTTGTTCCCAGAGGCTTATCAGCCATCAGACCGATAGCCGATGGCCTCCTTACTACTCTTAACAGGCTGGTAAAGGCCGCAAGTGATCAACAACTGCTTCAGTTTTGACTCTTGTTTCAGCTACGGAATCTATAGATTTGCATGCTTTGGTAAGACAATTGCATGTACGTATGTATGTAGAACTATCGCTTCGCTAATGACAAACTGAACCGAGCGCCGACTACAACAAAGCGTCTTCTCATGTCAGTAGGAGGAGAGCTAGTGAGCTGTTCAGCTGTAAGCAGCTTGTGGGCATCAGAGTCCTGCGGTGTGTTTGACTAACAGAGCTAACAGCTAACAGGTCTAATACCCTTCAGTTAACAGAACTAACAGCTAACGGAACTAAACACACAGCAGGACGGACTGTTTCATGTTCAGAAGACGCGTTAAACAGTCAACATGAAGCGTTACACTGTGAACTGCAGTTTAGCTGCAGGTGTAGCTGCAAGATTAAAGGGGACCTATGATGCTTTTGTGCTTTTACCCCTTCCTTTAGTGTGTTATATAGTTTTTTTTTGTGCATGTAGAATGTCTGCAAAGTTACAAAGCCCAGGCCAAAGGGAGTCGCTCCCCCACAGAAACACTGCTTCTGAACTGCCTGAAATGCCTTGCTTGAAGTCCCACCATTTCTTCCGTAATGTGGTGATGTCACCAAGTAACACATTTGCATAAGGGCTAGTTTGGCACGCCCTCAAATAAAGCTAGTTAGAGCAGAGTCCAAAGAGTTTGATTTGGTTGAACAATCACAACAGTGACCAATCAGAGCACACCGGGAAAAGTAAAGTGTTTTTTTTAAACATTATAGCAATTAAACATGCTCCAGTAGAAACCCAAAATACAAGTATGCACCTGAAAATAAGCATACATGGTCCCTTTAAAACGAGAGAGCATCTGCTGCGTGAGACTTGCGAGTGAAAAACGCATCGGATACGCTTGCGGTCTAGACCGCAATCATTCAGTCAAACATTACAGCAGTTGTTGTTGCAGACACACCTGGCAGAGATCTGCACTATGCTGAGTGCATTTAGTTCGGATTTTGTCCTCACCTCATTTCATCTTTGTCTGAACATTAGCGGTTAAATTTGTAAATGGATTTTTACGTAGCATTGCTAAAAGCTTAGTCATGGTGAGGAAGAAGTAGTTAATGCAAATGTTGTGATTATTAGCCATGTCGTGTCACTATTTGGTTAAATGGCTTGGCTGTATTTTGAGCATCCATATCTGATGTCCCGTTTCAGGCATGTTCATGTACTGATGTGAACAAGACTGTAATGGGGCATGAAGGAAACTATAAACCTTTGATATCATTTCAATTGCCTTGCACTGGCAAAGGTATGCACCCTACTGAATGCCAACTAGTTACTCCTTTAATATCTACAAATTCAACATTGATATCACAACAACAATAACAAAAAAATTGTTAAGATGTGTCACAGACGGACTTTTCTTTTTATTTGCTCACTCCCACTCTCTTGGCACCGTTTTTTTAACCAGTTTAGGAGACACAAGATGTCGTGGATTCTTGTCATGTTTTCAGATGATTCACTTAATCTTTTGATTCCCCTCCTTTAACGTTCTCAGTCTCTATATACTGTAGAACAATAACTGCCAATTAGTGCTCATGACTTGTAAGCACCTCTAATCTTACCTTGTCTTGTGTTTCCTTGGATACTGAGGCCAGTTGGTGTCCGAGCCCGCAGAGTAAAGGATGCTGAGCTGCTGACCACTACTGGCCCACCGTGTACCAGCATGTAACAACTGCTGTTTGTGTTTTTTGGGGTCTCACAAACAGAGCTTGAGGTTAACATTAATATTCAGCGGCAAAAATTAGGCCTGTTGAGAGCAACAAGACTAGTCAGAATGTCCTCGATAGAGAAAATGCTGCTTCCTTAAAGTATAATTGGTTGGCACAGAATGTATGAAAATGCTGTTTACAGAGAAATTATTATGCTTATATGAATCCTTTTGTCCTTTGCACTCCATAATGTGTAATCTAACAAGAACAACAAAGCAGGGAATGAAAGACAGGTTGATTCCTTACTGAGTCCCTTTTTTTCTGTGAGCAGTATACCGCCTACAATATTGAGCATGTTTCTGTCAATAACCATGACTTTATAATGACTTCAGCCTCCCGACACTGAAAACATGACATACAGATGTATGCCCTGAGATGTGTGACAGAAAGTTAAATCCATAGTTTGTTCTCTAGGTAGCATCAGAAAAACAAGACAAACATCTGTAGAATATTACCGGATATTTTAGCTACAGTTTTCCCCTCTTTTTTTTCTACCCTCAAAATATTCCACTTTGCCCTATCACTAAACCCTACGAAAGTCTGTTATTGAAATTTCATTACACTTCAAACTCAATAAGACAACGAACAGGTCACAGCATATTTCGGCAACACTTTCTATGTCACGCATGTCTATAATGCATTAGAAACATACTTATAATGCATTATGCTTAAAGAACTGTATAGTTATAGTTCTTATAAAACAATCACATTATAAAGCATTTTATAATGACTTATACGGTCAAGTTGTATAATACTTCATAATTGGTGGTCACTGACATTTTCTTCCTCAAGGATCATGGTGTATGATAATTCCCATGTAGTCTTTTTATTTTGCATTATAATCACTAATAAAATGCATTACGTGATTTTAAGCTACTCTAAGCGGTCATTGTCTGCTTTAAAGGGACTGTTTGTAATTTCTTACACGTATAAATCAATCCGGGTCGGTGTCCCATGCGTGTTCTCGTGTGGCTACGCTGTTCAGACTCAGACTCCAACACAAACTACATGGAAACACCAAAACCGCAAAGTTATATCTAGTGAAGCCCGTCTTCTAAACAGTGTTGGCCGCGGTTGGAGGACACGGGGGAGACCGTAGCGTTGGTCTCCAGGGCCGGAGTCTCTGCTCCTCTGCCTGTTTGCCTTCACTCACACACCGCGCTCGTTCTCACTCCACCTCTCACGTGCATACGCACACACTACACACTGTAGAAGACTTCGTAGCTCTGAGAATGTCTAGTGAATGTACAGTGGATGTTTGTGCAGAATAAATGCTGCAGCTCCTCCAGACCAACAGAGGTTTCCCGTGTCTTGTGAAGTGACGGGGCTCCGCAGCGAGAAACGTTATCATCTCCGACCAAAACTCCGGTGTCTCCCTCCGGCCGCGGTCGGGAGGCTGAGGCAGGAAAAGCAACAGGGCGCTGACTTTCGTTGACTTCACGGCCACAGGTGTCGCTGTTAACAAGCAATTTCTGATTCTTACATAGAGTCCCTTTAAGTCTTATTTTGATGCAAATATTTGTTAATTAGCAGGAATGTAGCACAATGTCAAAGTGAAAGCGGTGCTCTGTTGATTTTAGTTGTGATTAATAATCGGATCTCAATATTGATCAAAATAATTGTGATTATCATTTTGGCCATAACCGTGCAGCCCTAATTTAAAGTATAGCACACTTTTTCAGTCATTATAATTTCAAGTATTCTTTTATTCCAATCTCATCGCGTTGCATATCTCCACCCAAGCACACAGGTAGTTGACACACACTCTATCATTTGTACAGAGTCCATACAGCCTGCTGCAATGCGAGCGCACCGATACTCTACCTGGTCAGCCCCATGTGTGGTTGTTGGCTGCGGCCTCTGCATGGCGTACAGCTTCCAGGCCTCTTGTTGAGAGCAGCTTTGGGATTTCTCCCTGCAAGCAGGGCCAGGCAGGAGGTGTTGGCAGGGGAAGGAAGCGTTGACTTTCCCCCAGCGGATTGTGATCCATCATCTCCTCTTACATAGCTGAGAGGCTGCTGGCTGGCTGGCTGGCCGGCAAGTCCATAGCCAGTCCCCTGTCAGCCATCCTAGATCATAACACGTACTCATGAACCAACACTGAGGAACAAAAGTGCCTTCCGGTGGAGCTGCAGTACTCTCATGCACTCGTGCTCATGCAAACACATTAATTCTAATCTGGGTAAATTAATTAAGCATGCACACAAAATGCAGACTGCACGCTTTTTTTTTCACATTACGTACACATGCACATAATTGACTTTTCCCCCGTTTCTAAGGAAAATTAGGAAAGTGGAATGAGGGATAAGAAAGACCATGGGCTTAAGAAAAATGGCAAAAGTCTTTAATGGAGTTATTACAACCATCTCCCTCTAATGTCCCATAATCAGATAATATCCCGGCCTTAAGGAATTTACTACTATCGGCATTCGCTTGGGGAGTAATCAACGAGCTATCTTATCTACCTTCCCACAGACTTCATGGTTACTAGTTTCACTGTTGCCGAGAGGGATTTTTTTTTTTTTCATGAACACTTGGGTGCCTTTTTCTGCTCAGAGGATCTACTAATTTATGTATTCATTCCTTTTTGTCTCGACTACAAAGGCAGTACGTGTCCCAGTTCTTTATATATTTCCCTCAGCTTTTGGATCTTGAGCCTGCTTGCCAGGCAAGACCGTGTAACTTACGCAAACCGATCCCGCCCATACCCTCAACGTGCCTCTGAAGTTTTTCTTTTTCTTTTGTCAGGGTCCAGTCAGCATGTGAGCCTTTTAGTACATTCGTTTTAATGAGTTTTTTTTTTTTTTTTTCCCCGACCACACTGTTTGAACACACTTTCAGACTTCAAGTCATTTCAGGGCGAGTGAGAGGTTTTTCTCTGTGCTTTGATGACCTTCCCGCTGAAAATGAAATGTTTACTGTTTGACTTTCCATCAGAGCACACTGTACTGAATTTCTCTGACACGGACAAGAGTACACGGCAGACCTAAAAAAAAGTAGCAATAATCTCGTTGGACTTTTTGACTGTGAAAAGGTGGCCTCTGGCAGCTCTAAAATACCAACTTCACCCTATCAAAACAATGCAGTATAATGTGAGAAAGAAATGTCTCTGACAAGGGTGTTTGAAGCCTGGAAATGTTTCCAGTATGTGTGGACTGAGGTTATCCATATTCAGTGTAGCTGCTGGGGCTTAGCCATGATCAGCTTGCCAAATAAACCCGTCTGTTTAGGGCTTGTTGGTGTGAACTGTTGTTGGTCAGGGCTTTGATTTTTCAGTCAATTATAGATGGATTTTATTTCCAACATTTAATACATAATAAGAAAAAACTAAATCAAGGACTCGCCAATAAAAAACATTAAACACATAAAGCAAATTCTGAATAAATAAATATATGTTTGAAGAGGAGTAGGCTGGCGTAAAATCCATTATAAACTCAGAGATATTAATGTTTTGACTTGCATTTTAAATTGACCAGTGTTTAAAAAAAACATGTAATTGATGTTGGTTGAGTTGACAAGCTCCAATTAGCTCCATGTAAGAAAAAAAGAAACATTAAAATCAAATTTACTCTTATTAGCGTCTTCATTTAGACACTATTACTTCTATGTAAGAGTAGTTTATTAGTGGTAATTGTTGTCCTAATTGCTATTGATGATTTTATTTGTGTAATCAGCAATAATAGCGTATCGACACCGGGCACTTAGTGTTAATAGTCGAGCCATACTTTCAGTTCTTTTGTTCAACGAAAAAAGTTTTTGTAAAATCAGTGAAACACTCAACCATTGGAATGTTCACAGTGTTGGATTTAATTCTTTGTACCCCTTCCTTCAACATCAATTCCACTGAAGTTGTGTGTGTGTTGTCCACCAAAAGTTTTACAGACTAACAAAGTTGAAGTTTTTTTTTGTACTTAATGAGCAATATCAAAGACCTACATTCCCTTTGCTTTGTGTTGGGCAATGCAGCTTCTCTGATTACTTACACAAGTCGGATAACATGTGGCTAAAGATTAATTCAGGGTTTATTATGCCTCCACGCCAGCGACAGCCATGGCCAGAGGCATTATGTATGTCAGGTTGTCCGTCCGTCCGTCCTTCCCCATCCGATCCATTCTCGTGAATATGATTTCTCAGGAACGCTTAGATGGAATTTCTTAAAATTTGGCACAAACATCCACTTGGACTCGAGGATGAACTTATTAGATTTTGTTGGTCAAAGGTCACTGTGAACTCATGTCCGTCCAATTCTCGTAAACACAAAATCTTGGAAACGCCCGGAGGGAGTTTCTTAAAATTTGGCACAAACGCCCACTTTGACTCAAGGATGAACCAATTTGATTTTAGTGGTCAAAGGTCAAGGTCACTGTGACCTTACGTCCATCCTATTCTCATGAAAGCGATATCTCAGCAACGCCTTGAGGGACTTTCTTCAAATTTGGCCCAAACATCCAGTTGGAATCAAGATTGAAATGTTTAGATTTTGGTGGTCAAAGGTCACTGTGACCTCACAAAATACGTTTTTGGCCATAACTCAAGAATTCATGTGCTAACTATGACTATTTTACACAAATGTCTAATAGGATGAAATAATGAAGGTGACTTGACCAGTTGACGAAGGCACACAACTGCAAGGTTTTAATTCTAGTAAATCATAAGATGCATTTATGAAAAATACAGATAATAGCATAGAGGCTGGAGGAGTGGGCTTCTTACAGGGATGATTGTTGGTTCAGACCAAATAAGAAAGTATGGACGGGTAAAGGAAAAACAAAATGATGTCTGTCTTTTCCTAATCGGCCGACAACTAGTACTGCTCAATGTGCAACTGCATACGAGTAAGTGAAAGGTCTGTGCTGCCGTGTTTGGCTCAGAGTTACAAAGGACATTGTACTATGGCGGTCTATACACATACACATGGTGTCGCCAGCCGTTCCTTTTCAACTGCTAGCAAAGAGCTTCAGTGGCTTCCCACCTGCGAAAGACTGCCAATTGTTTTGGTTTGAATGCTCAAACAAGCCACTGCTGGGAACCAAGGTTTCTGCGGTGGTGGGCGAGTGTTTCGCCTTTTGGCAGTATTTGAAACTTTACAATAATATCACAAGCTTTGCTGTTGCATTGTATTGTATTGAAAATGCAGTTGTGCGAGTATATGATATGAAGATATTGGTGATGCAGTAAATGAAAACAGGTATTCCCAGGTAACTGCATGGTTGGATGCCTAATGCAATTGTCAGTAAAAGCACACAGTACATGTTTTGAATGAAAAGATGTTTGTCAAGGCAGCAAGATGTTTGTCAAGGCAGCAACATGTTTATGGATTTTTACAAAACAGTGGGAGCAGATGACTCAAGGTGACGCAAGATATTGGTAGTAATAGCTTCTGACGGTGCAAGTACAAAACTGAAATTACACAATCATCCGCTTGCAATTACCCACAATCATTTCTGTTTATTTCTCCTGTGCACCTGTTGCAAAAGAACAGAGCTCAGCTGTGGCTGACAGCCCAGCGGATGGCCCATGGCAGGGTTCACTCATTTGGGAGAGACCCTTCGGCAGCGTCTGGTATCGGCTCTATCTATATACAAGGCCACTTAATCAGTCGGCTTGCTGGGCCCAGACACTTTGTCCCTCAGGCTGAAGTCACCACTAAACCTCTTTAAATTACTGCTCAGGCTCTCTGTTGACTTGCTTGTTTACTTTGCCTGGCACTGGCGACACAACACAGCGTTGACAGTCCACTGTCTCAGCTCCACGTCCCTGCGTCCATCTTACTCTCCGTCTCTCCGAACTCGCAACTAGAAAAGTGCACTCGGTAGAGTGCGGGCATGTCTGCAACGACCACTGCTGTAATGTTTGATTGAATGAATGCAAACCACAATTGCCCCTGGTCTAGCAAGCGTATCAGGTGCGTTTTTCACTCGCACGTCTCACGCAACAGATATAATCTCAATTTAATCTTTGCAGCTGTCTGCGCCGGCACCGGCCACCGCCAGATGAACTGCAGTTCACTGTGTAACACTTCATGTTGACTGTTTAACGCTTCCTCTGAACAGAAACTATCTATCTTGCTGCGTGTTTTAGTTTCTTTAGCTATTAGCTCTGTTAGCCAAATACACCGCAGGACTCTCAGTCAGTGCTTGGTTCAGTTTGTCATTGTCAAGTGATAGTTATACATACATACAATTGTCTGACATAGGCGTGCAAATCAAGAGATGAACAATCCCTATTTAGTAGTGGAAACAAGAGTCCAAACTGGAGCAGTTGTTGATGATTTGAGGACCCTACCTGCCAGGGTAGTGAGGAGTCAGCAGTCAATGACGGTAGATGGAAGTCAATAAAATGTAATCACCGCAACCATGAGAGGTCATTGAGGTTACGGTCATAAATGAGCACAAAAAATATTAGGCTGACGGGCCGATTAGTATGCGAGATTAGCCGGGAACAATCAGACGGACGGACAGACGGACGGACACAACCGAACACATAATCTCCTGGAGGTAATAACCCACTGCAGACATTATGAAGGCAGCTGCAGGTTGTTTGTTATTGTAAGTCTTTAGAAAGCTAGACAATGCAACCAGGCAAGATCACAACTTTCTATCAACTTCCTAAATCATTTCAAAAGTTCTGGTTTATTATGTTGTGATGCATTGTGACAACTCGGCACATGTCTTGAGTTTGCAAAACAAATGCTAGTCCTTGCTCTGGACAGTTTTCACATGTATTGGGAACTCTTTTCTACTGAAAACAAGGTGCAAAGTAGTGAAAAGAATTAGCTCTCTGAGTTTTCCTGAGTTTTAAATTATAACAAATTCCACCCACATTATTAATTTGCGTTAGCATCCAAGCAATTTTCCATCTTTGTTGTGGGGGGGGGGATTGTTGTTTGCACCTACTCTGTGGATGTATTGTGTTGCTCTCTGTGGTTTCCATGTATTAGGATTAAACTGATGTGTGGTTGAGAGACAGTAGCTACCACTTCTCCAGACTATGTTGTCAGAGCCTTTTAAATTGTATCTAAATATTAAATCAATGGCACTGTCAATATAGATGAGAACTTTTACACTGGAATAACCAACAAGAATATTCATATGGCAATAATAGGCTTTTTTGTTAAAAGAAGTTTAAAAAGTACATTGTAATATGATGTTTAATAGCTTTTTTTCTCAGGAATGCAGGTATTATATTTGAATTTAACCTTTTAAAATACACAATATACTCTAAGGCACTTTGTACCAACAGTTTGGGGTTTAATTATCATAACAATAGGATCTTTAAATATGGAGAAAGGATATCAACAATATATTTGTTATTTGGCCTACAGATTAATTGTTAAATCTTCTGACAGAGACAAAATCACTACATTCTAAAATTAGATGCACTTAAGGGATAAAACCCATGGTCCAGCAGTTCTTGTGATCTGTTGTTTTGTTTTCAGTTTATTTCAAAGGAAGTGATTAATGAATTGCGCACCGACTGGTTGAAAGCTGCTCGAGGCATCATCAACACAAGAATTGATGTGGCTGCTGTGAAGGAAATTTCGGTGGTTAGGGGTATAGGAACATTGTTGTGTATTGAAGTAGTATAAAACTGCATCAGAGATCTGTGTTTTCGATGGTGAGAGTCAAATCAATTATGTTTCTAACACAGAAATATCCCAGAGAATCATCATTTTGTTGTGCAGTGTTTTTAAAAACATTGAAAAATCAAAGGCAGTATCTTACATGTACAATTCAATAGATTATCATGATGTTCACATTTAATATTATACAGGGATGGCCCTAATCTACATATGGCACCTGACACCTGCATTTCTCTCCAACTTATTACTTTTGTGTTCTTTCTTTCTTCTTTTTTTTGAGGAATGTGTTTAACAAATGTTAAACCTCATGACGTTGTTACAGCAATAGATATATATACTGCAGCAGGCTGTTCTCATACACCTTTCATCGCTATACCTACGAAAAGTAATGCATTAGAATTTGTGTATATCCCAAGAAATCAATCCGTATTTAATCCAAGTAATCGTGAACAATGGAAGTATAAAAAGTGGAATACGTAGGGAGGAGATTGGGGTGGATGGGCGGGTGAACAAAACACCGGACTTTCACCCAGGAGACCATTGTTCGTTTTCCGTGTGAAACCAGACGTCAGCGTTGATTTATTTGTCACGTAACTTGCGTACTAAATAACGCCACTTCCTTAGTTATTTTAGCCCAAACCACGATCGTTTCCTAAAACTTTGTAGTTTTTTTGCCTAAACCACACCAAGTATTTTGAACGTAGTTATTTTAAACTTAATCACATTTTTTCCTAAACCTAACTAAGTAGTTTCCTGTGAAGATGGAAGTTTATTTTGAAAAGACTGTATACATGCAACATGCATAAATTGACACAAGCTGCTGATCATTTGTAGGAGAACACATGAAAAATTAGGAAATAACAGTTTTTTAAGATATCATACGAACCACCGTATGAGGTTACGTTATTACTGCAGTAATAGGATTTTCAAAACAAAAGCCTTTGGAAATATTCAATATTGAAACAACACTCAAGATTTTCTATTTCTATGTTAGTGTTTTGTTTCAAACAGATGGCTTAGCTTGCTTTATATTTGAATACTCACAAAAAGCATAATTTTCATAGCAAAATATTAGACAATAAAACAAGACAAAAGGCAATTTTACAACTGCTCATGGAGATTTGTTTTTTTTCTGAATTGATCATCGGGTTTCAAAATCACTTTCGGACAGCTGTGCCTTTTCAAGAGGAGTTCCATTTCATGATTTCATGTCTGTTATCTCACACCTGGTTGACAAGTTGGTTCCCTGTTATAAAATGATATCCTCATTGGACATAATTACTATTGAATTAAAGGGGTTATGTCATGAAAAACTCACTTTTTCAGAGCCTGTGCCAACCATTTGGGTGTCTGGAGTGTCTACCAACCCACAAACTGTAAAATAAGACAACCCAGTCAGTTTGTTGTGGGCTGCCTAGATCAGAAAACATGTGATTAAACAAGCCATTCAGATTTGGCTTCCCTTCATATGTCACATGCAACATATTTTCTTGCCAGCCAATCAGAGCAGACTGGACTTTTTCTGGAGGGGGGGGGCTTAAAGAGACAGGCACTAAAGTGGAGGGTTTCAGATATAGGGTGAATACAGGTATATTCACACAGACAGTATGAGAAAAAATAGTTTTTTTCAACATTAAAACATGTTCCAGTGGAAACCCAGAATACAAATATGAACCTGAAAATAAGCACGATATACCCCTTTTAAAAAAAAAAGTTCCTCAAGTATATTATACTGTGAGCATTGCTTCAAAAAACTGCACACATTTCTTAATATTTTTTTATTGTACATCTGGTTTCCTCTACATATTTGATTGACAAGTGCAAAGCAGCAATGGCTCATGGAAGTGCTGAATGGAATAACGAGAACATAGAGGCACAGAAATTGAATGACGGCTAGAATATTTGGTTAATTATAAGCAGGATAATTAGCAGAGGGCTGTGGCCTGTCTGGCATGTGAAGTGGTTGAGGTTTACATTGCAGTTTTATTGTGCAGTCTAATTCATTAGTGTCATTAAAAGCAGGTACTGACTTCTTGGACTTTAACAATGGGATCACAGAGGGGAACGTACTGCAAACACAGCCATTTAGACATCTCATTAAATACTAAATACAGTAAGTATGAACGGGGCTTCATAGTGAAACAGATGACAAGACAAAACACCAAACCATACATGCCTCATCTTATTGTCTCTTACACCATTATTGGGCCGCTAAGTTGCCCTGCTTTTGTTTGCTCGTGGTGTTGAGTCTCATTACTTGTTATCATTACATGGTAACACATATTTTTAAATCCATTTATTTTTTTTGCAATTCATCACAAAACAGACACCTTTTTTCTCTTGCAATGAAGTCATAACTGCAGTAGAACTACACAAAGCCAACTGACGATTTCTGACAGGGAATTCAGATTTCAACTTTTGCTGCTAGTACGGTTAAGTTAACGCGATAATAGCGTGTTAACGCAAATTCATTTTTAAGCCACTAATTTTTTTAATGCATTTAAATAATTTGTGATGTTTAGGTTGTAGCAGGCTCAGTTTAAAGCTAGAGTGAAGATACTGATGTCATATGAAAGTGGAAAAGCTAAGGAATCTATTAGCACCATGTCATACTAGCTTGTTGCGAAGGAGGCAAAATAACGCTCCAAACTTACACTCAATTTTGGCGAGGAAAAACTGGCATGGCCATATTCAAAGGGGTCCCTTGACCTCTGACGTCAAGATATGTGAATGTAAATGGGTTCTATGGGTACCCACAAGTTTCTTCTTTACAGATATGCCCACTTTATGATAATCACATGAAGTTTGGGGCAAATTATAGTCAAGTCAGCACACTGACACACTGACAGCTGTTGTTGCCTGTTGGGCTTGAGTTTGCCTTGTTATGATGTGAACATATTTTGATACTAAATGCAGTACCTGTGAGGGTTTCTGGACAATATTTGTCATTGTTTTGTGTTGTTAATTCATTTCCAATAGTACATATATACATACATTTGCATAAAGCAAGCATATTTGTCCACTCCCATATTGATAAGAGTATTAAATACCTGATAAATCTCCCTTTTAATGTACATTTTGAACAGATAAAACAATGTGTGATTAATTTGCAATTAATCACGATTAACTATCATGCGATTAATCGTGATTTAATATTTGTATGGATTGACAGCTCTAGCTGCTACAATACTGTAATTAAGAGTATTAATACTGCACTCAGTTATTTTCATTCTAATCGGCCTTTTTCTACATGAAACATAATGAAAGAATGTGATGTCCTCATATCTCGGCTGATGAAACAACTTCCCTCGTTGGTTGAGCAACAAATTTACTTCCAAGCACAGATTTTAAGAGAGGTTGTTTTTGAATAACCAGCAATAGATTTTTTTTTTTTTTTTTATCTGGACTGCTGCCGTTTTTTTTAATATGAGTGGGTTTTGTAGGTTGAGGTGGTGGACTATAGTGCCCTGATTATACACTTGCTCCTGAGTCATGTTCAGCACCCTGCTGAACGTTCATGTTCGCTCGGTGCTCTCCACTCTCCTGCTCAGTGGTAATGTTGCTGTTGACATCAAGATCTTTTTGTCAGTGCTCCACTTCGCCACAACAACATCACATCTTCCAGCTGTTTCCGTTACTAACAACAACAAAAAAAAAAACGTAAGTGAATAAATCAAAACTGGTGGTCCTGATGCGGCTGAGTGCCTTGAAATTAGAAAAAAAAACACGCTAGCAGAAATGACTAAAATGAACATGATTGGCACATTTGGCAGAGTTCCCTAGGACTAACTACCACACAACAAACAAACGCTGCAGTTTACAACTCCAGCTTAAGTAATAGATCATGTTGGAAGGCTGTGGGAAATCCAACATAAATCATCTTTTTGTATCAAATCAAAGATGATGAACACCATAACGTCAATTTGATTAAGTGAGCACTGAAGAGTAAACAGAAATATAGTGTATAGAACGTATTTCAAGTGTTTACACAGATTCACTGGCGCCGGAATAGGGGGGGCCAACGAGACTTTTTGTCCTACCCACTTTCAGGTGTCAGGTGTTACGGGAATAAAATGTTGGCGATAACGTCTAAGCCTATGGCGTCTAACATGCCGGACCTTTATCCAATCATAATCAACAATTGCATAATTCAAATTCGCGACATCCAGCCCGCCACAGTCTGGGTAGACCTACCGCAGTTTCATAATGAACCGAAAATACTTCTCAATGGGGAGATAGGGTAATTCCGACATCAAAGAATCAGTGCCGATGAAAGCCGACCGTTGAGTCGCCTCACGTCTCCTTTGTCTTGACCAAAAAGTTGCACTCAAACACACCGCAAAGACTACAGCCAACGGCCAACTACCACGTACGTTCTATGCCTGCGTGAGATGAAATAACTCTCCACACCAGCAAGTCGCGGTAGTCTGTATTCGTCATTCAAAAAGGGAAACCGGAAGACTTAGTACCGCGGATATACAAGCCGTTGTTATGATACGTGCATGAAACAAAGCAGTGTTTGCCGACCATTTTCACACAACTCTCATTCACCGATTAGCTCCATTCCAGACGACCATGTCTTTGTGAAAATATCCGTGTATTGGAATGATCAGATGAGATGAAAGATGAAAAATGAGAAGAGCCTTCTGTGTGTGCCGTCTTGACTTTACTCGTTGACTTGCTTTCTTCACGTTCGTGTCTCTTCTTGTGCACTGATTTGTTTAAGCTAAACAGCCAATCAGAGGGATTTACCTCACCGACGGGCACCGCTGCCGATTCAACATGCTGAATCGGCCGGAAAAACCTCCAAAACGGGCAGACTAGAGCCAAAACTAGGCCGCTCAGTGTGGGAGTACCTCTCCCTGGCGCTGGCTGTCCTCAGTGTGAGACTTGTCATTGTGACAGAAGCTATGAAGACGAGACAATAGTATTTATGTCTCCAGTGGTTACCAAAACTTTCCTCTGTTGTCTAGTTATGCAACACTGTACTGAACAATTAAATGTGTCTGAACACACATTTAATCAACCACATTAGAATTGCGCAGGGCTGTATAGTCTATTCCCAGAGGGTCGTTTTTCAATCACCGATTTTCTTTTTGTCTTTTTTTTCTCTTTCATTGGGAGAGAATTTCAAAAAATTCTAACTTGTATTTTCTTTGAAGAAAGGGTGTAAATTAAAGCTAATTATCTGTATTCACATTACTCGTTATATCGTGTCTAAATGGACAATGAGGTCTTATGCAAATGCACATGCAATTTTCAATCAAACAATCCCTAATTTTGATGTTATTCAGTTAGTATATCTGCACACTATTCACAAAGGCGGTGGAGACTGTGACCCGGAGGACACCCTCTCCCTCCTCTACCTGCATCGCAATAAATTCTCATAATAAAGTATTCCATTTTTTAAACAAAGCACCGCACATAATAAAAGCATGTAGAATCACTCATATGAATCAAAGATAAATAGTGCAGTGTTTAGCGCACCCCCGCTCCAGATGTTTAATATGCTTTTTTATGCACTGTTCCTTGTCATGGTTGCGTTGCTTTTGTGGGTTGCATTCACAGCGGGGTAACACGTCCGTAAACATTGTCTGGTTTTATTTGGTCGTTCAGATTGGTGTCATTTTTCTTTTTTGACGTTATCTAATATTATTCAGTGATTATGCACAATTTGCTTGTACTTCTTTATCAGATGATCGGTGCTGCTTATTGCAAAAACAACAACAACACATTGCCTTGTAGCTGTTATCTGTACCTGCTCTTCTGGTCATTCACTGAATATTTAACAGTCGAAAAGGGATATTTTTTGTTTGGATGAATTTTAAAGTCTTTAACTAGCAGATGCCCATGTCAACAGATTTTTTTCAGTTATTGATTTAACATCAGTTCTCTGGGAAACTGTCTGTGTGCACCATTAGTAAGTAGTAGGCTCCCGCAACCTGGTTATTGGCTTTGAAAATAACCAGGCGCAAAGTGGGTTGTCACACTGACATATTATTTGCTTCTTACCGACTCAGGAAGGGGGCATGTCTTTGGACTATTTTCATTGTTTCAAGAACACTTAGATGTAGGAAAAAACATTATGGTTTGGTTTAAAAGTACTACGTTAGTAAAATGAAAGTGAAGTGTTGTACACGTGAACACAAAGATAAACAACATGTTATTGGTTTCGAACGGGACACCAACAGCGTCTCCTGGATGAAAGCCCTGTGTTTGTTGTACCCATCCACCACCAAACCCACCCACCCTATGTGTGTTTTGCAGGCTGGTTTCATACACCGTTCGTAGTTATACTTGCACTGTAATTCGTATATATCCCACAAAATCAATTTGTGTGTAATTAACGTAGTCGTGAACCAGGAAATATATAGAGTGGCGAACGCTGCATAGAGAGGAGGTTGGGGTGGATAGGTGGGTAAAAAAAATAACAGACTTTCGCCCAGGAGACCGGCGACCACTTTCTTGTTTAATATTGTCACGGATGGGTTTACGTTGTAATCATTTGAAAACACGGTGCGTCTCGTACAGATGCTAAAGAGTGCCTTGTGCGTTGCTATCACATGCCGAGGGGCGTGACAAAGTGTCGGTATTTGACGCCCTGGGAATGAGAACGGGCTGGAAGACACTACTGTTTATGCTTTGTTTTGTCATGTTTTTCTTGTGTAGCACAAATGGACTAGGCTACAACTGCATTTCCTTGTTCAACTATGTGTTATAGAATGACAATAAATGATCCTTGAATCCTTGAAAAGATGTTACTGATTCTGCAAGTCTCAGATCCTCAGGCAGGGAGTTTCAGATTCGAGGGGCCCTCGACTGCAAAAGCCGGTCACCTTTAGTTTTGAGCTGGGACTTAGGAACAGCCAGCAGAGCCCTGCCTGAGGATCTGAGGATCTGAGGCTGCGTTCCGGCTCATATGACAGCCGCAATTCAGCAATGTAACTGGGAACTGAACCATTAAGTGCTTTAAAAGTAATCAGAAAAAATCTTCAAATCAATTCTAAAACATACTGGTAACCAGTGTAGGGAGTTTAAATCAAAGCTGATATGATGTTGTCATCTAGTGTTTGTTAAAAGCTGAACCGAGCAGCTGTGTTTTGTGCCAGCTGAAGGTGTGAGATGGTTCTCTGGCGTAACCCTGATTACAATAAATTTCAATAATGTAACCAAGATGAAATAAAAGCATGGATGACCTTCTCGAGATCAGGTCGACTGAGAAAAGACCTGATTTTTGAGATGCACGTCAGCTGATAAAAACATGGTTAAACGACCCTTGCAACGTGCTTTTCAAATAAAAGGTCACCGTCAGATATAACACCCAAGTTTCATGTTGAAGGTTTAACATTTGTGGACAGGGAGCCAAGATGTTTTTTTTCGGGGACGAAAGAGAGATTATTTCCAAATTGTTATAATTTAGCTGGAGAAGGTTTAAGGTCATCCAGCACTCCAGCACTGACAGACAAGATAGTTACTGATGAGTATTGCGTACTTCAAAGGCATACATTTGCATGTCATCTGCATAACAGTGGTATGGAATATTGTATTCATATATGATAAGTCCAGCTATTGTGAATGACTGAGGTCAAATCTAAAAAAAGAAAAACCGACAAGAAACATGAAAATCTTCAAAAGAATGATGATGTTGTTCCGTAACTTCTGGATGTGTAGATGAACAAATGTTCACCATATAAACTTAAAAGGTGATATGTTAAACTTGTTTCTGCTGCCGCCAAGTGGCCAAAAAAACTCAGTTATTGCAGGTTTAAAATTGACTGTGGCAGAAAATCCTTTTAAAGAAGAAACCAACAACAATACACAATCACAAAAAGGCTGCTTATCAGCATGCTGAACATACTTTTACACCATCTCTCTACAGTGGAAGCTGTCACTGTGTCGCGCCAATGAATGGGTTGTAAACTAAAATGTGAAGCAGTCAAATTGTTGGGACCCCAAAAAGCTTGTGCTGGCCTTGGGTAAATGCATAATGTTATAAGAGGATTTGGCAGAGAATACAATTTGAATGGCTTGTTTCTCTCCGTCTCTCAGGCCTTTTAGCAGCAATTTTATTATCTGAGGGAATTCTGCTCTCACCAACAGTTGGCCTGATTTGGTATGCTATGTCAACAAGAGCCTCAGTTGATTGAATCTGTAACCGCACAGAGAGCGAGAAAAGTGTTTACCAGCTTGATTCGATGATAGAATACGACGATCACTTTGGATTGAAATGTTTCTGCTTTTTGGGGGGCTTGTCTTTTTCCTCGGAAGGGCAATAATCAAGTGCCATTTTATAAACACTGTTGATGAAGTCTAAACTTCATAGATAAATGAGAAATTGCCTCCAACAGAGTCCATTAACTGTAGAAAAACAGCTCAGCTGGATTGCTAGGGCTGGTGTGGGTTACAAAAAAACAAGAAAGAACCTCCAGATTAGTGTTTTATTGATGGTTTCTTCCAGTCTTGTAATTGTTTTTAGTGAACATCTTTTCCATTAAGAATAGTTTTTAAGGAAATATATCATTTTCATAGAGTTTTAAGTCCTGACACAGAATAGATTATTGGATGGGCATACTTCCAGTGAATCCCCACAGGTCGTCGTTAAAAGCAACACTCAAGGAAACTGAAAACACAGGTGTCATCCACAGCATGAATTTGTGTGGGATGGTTTCAGACTTGTGTGATCCAATCATTTCTAATAATTTCAGATTGTTGTAAGGTCCAAAAGTTAACATTTATTGAAAAAGATAGATGCAATCATTTCCAAAATCCACAACATGTTTTTATCTAACAAAATAGTCTGCTTCAATCCATATTTGTTGGTGTTTAGCCTTTCAAAAACACAATTTTCGCTGCGGTCAAAAAGCTGCTCGCTGCACACATAAGGGAGGTATGGACCTGTATTAATGGGGCGATCTAGCAGCAGTCTAACAACACCATAAATTACATTTATTTAACCACAATAACAAAAACTTGTCTCCAACACTTTTATAGGAAATGTATTAAATCATTAAAAAAAAAATCAGATTATGTATCTGTATTTGCTTGGCAAATTTGCCAAGATGTCATCACTTTATGTTTGTGGAAAAAACTGATAAGTTCTATTCATTAAAGTAAGCTGATTTAATAAATACATCTAATATCACTCTATTCAAACTGAGGATTTCGTTCGAGGAATTGTAATGTTTTTGACGTCGGTGTGATGACGTCGGAAAATATGGGGCAGGGGAGCTCAGATTTTCTTAGATACAAGTAGGGGCAGCTTCAAGGAAAAAAGGTTGGGAACCACTCTCTTATATTATGGTGATTTTTTGTTTTTATGCCAAGCTGGTTTTAAAATCATCTCCGTCTATACTGCTTAAACCCCCACCGATGCTCATGTTGCACCATGCAGACTGGGACCGACAGGCAGTTGAACCAGGCCTTGTGATGCAGTAAATGAGGGCATCAAGCTCTGTTGGGCAGCAGTATTCACAGGTGAAGCTGAGGCAGAAACCTACTAATGGAATTACAGTCTTTCCTTTGCGGTCGCAGTTATAATTTCTACCCTGCCGATAATTGCTCCCAAGCACGTATTTCTTCATCTTATTTGGACTGGGAAACAAGAGTTAATAGGTTTCTGCCTTCAGGCCCAAAGGCTCTTGCAGGCTGAGTCTTAAAGCCTTTATATGAAATCGCCGCTGGGTTTGTTGTAAATGGGTCCAGTCCACATTGCCGGCAAACTTGTTGTAAGCACTCGGATTGTCCTTCCCAAATTGACCGGACCCTTTGTGTAAGAAGCATGCAAATGTGGAAGGGAGAGCAAATGAGGCTTATCCGGAGCGCTCCGATTTGAAGGCCTCCAAATTCACCAGTTTTTCAGCAACCTCAGGGGATAAAGGAAAGCACTGGATATGAGGGACGGATGAAAGGAGGAGAGTAAAACTGTTTCCTGCCCATGTCTACAATGAAGTCCTCTGTTTGTCTTAATATAATTATTCAATTCAATAATTCAATTGTCTATTTATACCCTTGCGGTTATTTAAACATTTTAGACTTGCAAGACGGATGGAAAGAATGTCGCTTAATTAAATCAGATTTCACTTCATACCAGGGCTGTCAAAGTTAACACGATAATAACGAGTTAATGCAAATTCATTTAAACGCCACTAATATCTTCAACACAACTTAGGATTTTGAGGTTGTAACGCATTTTAAAGCTAGAGTGAAGATACTGTTATCATATGAATCTAGAAAAGCTAAGGTTTAGTACCGACCATGTCATACTAGCTTGTCGCTAAGGAGGTTATATAACGCTCCAAACTTATGCAAAATTTTGGTGAGGAAAAACTGGCATGGCCAGTCCCTTGACCTCTGACCTCAAGATATGTGAATGAAAATGGGTTCTATGGGTACCTACAAGTCTCCCCTTTACAGACATGCCCACTTTATGATAATCACATGCAGTTTGGGGCAAGTCATAGTCAAGTCAGCACACTGACAGCCATTGACAGCCCTACTACAGTATATACATGCAAACATGTGTAATTAGTTATATTTACAGTATATAATTATATGTTTTATATATATGTATATATATATATGTATATATATATATTAAACATTCATCAGTCTTATCCAAGATTGAACAAGAGACCCACTCACCATGCCAAACATCAAGACTTTGTACAGCCCTATTCTCCCATCCTTCCTCTGTCTAAGTACCAACATACAAATTGCATACACAGCTAATGGCAAAAGGCTGTTTGAGTGCAACGGCTGACATACACTAGGAGACACGCGTGTCCCAGTTAGAGAAGTACACTTTAATCTGACACTTGGGAAGCTGGTTTTACTATTATCTAAGAGACGCAAGAGTGCTGCCTGGAAATGGAAACAAACTTTAAAAGGAAAGACAAGGGAATAAATCAACCCTATATTGAAACATTTTCTTGATATATCCTACAACTTCTACAACTTCTACAACTGCAACTGCTGCATCGAGCGCACCTCACGACCCTGCACTGACACGCAGGGCAAGCTCACCTTGATTGGTTCCTTGAGAATGATTAAAATCAATTATTCTGCAAGATTTTTGCTTTGCGTTCCTCAGCTTCCCCTCATCAACACTACTTTTCTTAACCGAGCATATTAAAAATGAATTTTCCTCCTTTCAAGTTGAGATTCTCTGTGCTTCCACATACACACACAGCTCTCAGTCTCTGATGAACTTCTAGCTTGAACAAGCGCAATAGGTTTGAAAGTGAAATGGGACTTCATATCAAAGCTAGAAAAAAAACTGTGCTTTGATTTTCCACCCGCTACCCCCTCTTTCTTTTTTTTGGGGCAAGGGATGTCATTGACTGCTCTTTTTTCAAAGCAGCTTTATTTCATGAATTTTCATCAAGTGCTTCTCTCAGCCATTGCCTCAAAACTATTTGAAATGATAGCCCGTCACTCATCTGGTATCTGTTCATACTGTAACAGCATGACGTGTCATGAGATCGTAATTGCAGATCATTTTTCAAGCTTTCTCGCTACTGCTGATTTGCGCTCGATCTGAGATCGATAAAGTCTCTAACCCAGTGTCCTTTTATGTTTCCTCCCAGTACACCCAATCTGCAGCACTGCTCTCTTCTACAGTTCTTTGTCTTTGTCTCTCTCTCCCTCAGGCCAGTTCCTGTGGGTGAACAGCTCAGCCTTTGGCGGCCCCTGGGTGCTGAGTCCTTGGCTGTGGGGGGGCCAGGGTCCCTGTAGCCTGGACATGGCTGTGTTCCTCCACCCCAAGCAAAGTGGACAATACACCATATGGCTCATAGAGCGGGACAAAGTGCCACTTGCCCTCTTCTCCACTGACACGCTGCCGCGCATCACAGGGTAAGCACCTGTTTTATACACGTATAGTGCACTAGAAGACTGAATTTGAGCTTGCACTGGGAAAAAACAGATTGATTTGATTAAACACAGTGCCAGTACTCTCTTATCCACATGTTGGCGTGTTTATCGGCAGCTATCAGCAATCTCTTGGGACCTATTCCTATTTATTCATTATTTCTTTAAGCATGTTATACTGTGTCAGTCATAATCAGCTGTGGTTTTATTGCTATATTATCACACCTGGGCTGAGCATCTTCTATAGTAGGCCGATAATACTCAATAATAGACAATAATATTCCAAATGAAACATTATAGGGTTAAGCTGGTGTGTTTAGTGTTAACAGCTAAAGTGCTTTCCTGTGTTATTTGTAGCCTATAGTAGGGTATCATTCAGGTTTTTAGGAGCAGTGTCTCAGTCAGGATGCCCCTACATATTATGCAGCAGGATAAAGAGACACATTCTGAATTCTTACAGTGAATAAAAGATACTTAGAGAGATATTTGGTTTGGGGGTCCTTTGAAGGTTTTTGACCTACAGTATAACTATTGAATTTTACATAATTTTTGACCATTATTATTACTAGATTATTTTATTATTTACACATATCACAGCCTTCGTCTGAGCATTTAATTCTTCTGGAAATGTTTGCCCTAAAAGAGCAGATTCAGAAAACTTTGAAACAATATTTGTTTCATTATATTTGTGTAAAAGTTATGACAACACCAAGATGGTGACGGCCAAACACCAAGACGTCACGGTGACTAAGTCCACTTCTTACATACAGTCTATGGTCATAACTATCCACATGTAACCTTTCCCTTGGCATCAGCTTTGTTTATGGGATTTCTAAGCATCATGCTCAGATTCACTGAGTTGGAGTCCTGAATACAGTATACAGTACGTGCACACTTGTGTGCCAGCCGAGAGCTTCATCGTGGATACTCTGTTCCCAAACCTGTGTAAATGTGTTCCATTAGAGGCAGAGATAGAAAACGTTCAAGCACAATCAAATGATGGCACCCTCATCGAAAGCCTTTTTATATGGAAATTGACTAAGACAGAGAGAGAGAGAGAGAGCTGGCCGGGTAAAAGGGGAAGGTGGTTTGTTTTAAAACACGGCTGGGTTACAATTAGTTATCATGTGTTACTAATCCTTAATTAACAGGTCTGTGCTCCTCTCATTGTGGCTTCTCACTGGAGGCTTCGCAGAGATCTGTGTCTCACACTGAGAGCAACAGGGTGGCAGAGGCTAGGACAACATTTAGTTCAAAAGTTTCTCCTCTCAATGCTTTATATGCGCGGCCATATCCATGTGTGGCCTGCCCTGATTAGCATGGCCTTACTTTGGTTTTTTCATGTGTAGGAAGTCAGAATACAAAGAGCAACTCTGTTTCATGCCGCTTGTGTGTGCAATATCTTAAGGGCATTGGAATCATACGGATGTCATGCTTTAATCTCTCCTCTCTCTGCTGCTGTCTGTGTGTGGGAGTGAATGTGCGTTAGCGTTTGTGTGTGTTTATGCGAATGGTGTGTCTTCTTGAGGGGAGCATAGCAGGGACGCGCTCATTACATGTGTGACGGATTAGACTGTGCGTTTGTGTGCTCTCATTTGTAGTCACAGGCTGCCATCCGCCCACGCCATCTCTGCCTTTTGGAGACTCGCTCAGCCAAAGTCCTCCGACGGGAGGACGCTCATATCATAAAAGAGGGGGCAGTAACAAAAGCGAGAAGGGCCACCTGCGGACATTGGAAGAATCAGTCAGCCTACTAATTGTCAAACCTTGCCCCTTGAATTTTAATCCTGTTTTGACGTGTTTTATGTTTAATTTAGTTGTCAGGATATTGGCACATGGGTTAGCCAAGAGGGAAACTAAACATCCTCCTACACTGATCATTTAACAAAATCCTCCTTACTTGAAGATTGATTCAAACTTATGAGGCTTCATTTCATTCAGTTAAACTTTGTATTAAAAATAAATCCCAGGTTGAAGCAGAGACCGCCATGTCCAAATGAAACCAAACTATCCATATCACGCAGCATGTGATGTAACTCGGCACTATTTGGAAGCTGCCCACACACAATCTTGCAGTATTATTATCTCTGTTGATTCTTCTTAACACTAATGGAAAAATAGATTAGAGATGCCCCCAGTAAATACTGTTGCACCTCTAAATGTAACAACTTGTTTCTTTACGAAATTCTCAATCAAGAAAGCGTCTGATTAACTTGGAAACAATCGCCCAAGCTGCAGCTCCACTACAGCCATCAGCCGCTGAGGGAGTGCTAGCTTTGAAACCTCCGAAAGCTGCTCCGTTGCGTTAATGTTGCGTCACATCTGATGGAATTGTCCAAGCGCAAACACAATCTCTGTGAGTCGATTCTCATTGGATAATGCTTCATCCTCTGCTTTATTAAAAAAAAAAAAAATGTTGCTTGATTTTCTACGACGCATTGAAAGAGGGTGAAATAAAAGGTAACCTAGACAAGTGAGAAAAATATTTTAGACAGGTCAAGGTTGGAACCTGCTGTGCAAGTCGAGTGTTGCATGTTGCATCCAAACGTGCTGGTTACTTGTGAAATAAACCAGCTGCAAAACCAAAACATCGAACTTTAACAAGCAGTCTGAGGAAGAGTGTCACATTGACAGAATGCCAATGGTTATGCAACATGGAGCTCAGGTTTGATTGAAGTAAACATAGTAATCATGCATTTATTTGAATGGGACCCATGGTGGAAGGTCACGTGTTTATTGTGCTTCCTTATCAATAAATAACATTTACAGTACATGCCCCTGTATTATATTGCAGTGTGCGCTTATTGTTAGTAAATAAAGTTGCCTACTGACAGTATATTTAATACATTATATCACATCCATTGTATCACGTTCATGCCACACTGCAGTACCTCCACCAATAACACCAAGATAAACAATACAACCTTAAACCAGCAGTAGGCAGTATATTTTTGGCATCATTGGGCAAAAATTCCATAATAACTTTTCAGCATATTGTAATTCAAGTGTTCTGAGAGATAACTAGACTTCTGCTCCTCCTCATGGCTCTGTTTTCAGGCTTTAAGAAAATCTAGCCCGTGACGAGAGACTTTGGCCAATCACAGGTCATTTCAGAGAGAGAGCGTTCCTATTGGCTGTGCTCCGGTCATGGTAGTCCGGTAGTTAAGCATTCCTTCAAGAGAATTCACAATGGCTACTGCGACAAAAACTTTCTAATTTTACAGCTACACCGTGCACTACAAGATGATTTTGAAAACATTTGAGGTGAGAAATAGGCATTAACATAACAGAATATCGATTCATATTTGATCAGCGCTGCCTAGTTTGACCGTTTGGTCGGAGTTCGCTAGTGATTGACTGCCGGCTCTCATGGACAGCAGATGGACAGCAGACCTCAGATCAGCTCTTACTGCTTGTTTTCCCCCGGTCTGTGAAATCTTGCAGATGCCGTTAGGAGCACCGGAGAACACAGAGGCACATGATTTTTTTCAGGTTACCTGTTTCATGCATTACTGTTAGGATGTAGCTACCGTTTTATAAAAATAGCTTTTTTTTAATCATATTTGCTCCAATCTCACCTACTTCAGCTTTAATGACCACGAAGTAAACGTCATTCGGTCGGCAACACAAACAGAACACTTAAAAAGGGCCTGCTGTCCGTGTTAACTGGTGACTCTCAGCCGAACGCGTCGTGATTGCTTGTAGCGACGGCAGCTGTGTCCTCGTCAAAGCTTTCAATTTTGATTTAATCAAGATAAATACATACTCATATGTGTTTATTATCCACGCCAACCATGTATGTAGGTTTCTATGAGCAACCACTGACGCATTCGGGCTGAAAGTCACCAGTTAATACTGTTAGCCAACATCAGAGTCATTACAACTTGCCATCGCAGTAATGACGGCGGCGCTAGGTGGCGGAACACACAAAGCGGTCACCGCGTTCGTCTATGGTTACAAGAATCTGCCTGTTCACCACTATGCAAGTAGAATTTTAAGGTTAGCTATTTTATTACGTCTTCCCTCAAACCCCTGCCTCAGATTTCATCATACAGTGCATAACTATACCTGAGGGAAGCATATTTAGGACCTCTGAAGACAGGCAACAAAGTACTTGACTCATCAAACAGTGTCAGCTCTCACAGTGAATTTCAGCATTCCAAATGTCTCGGTCAGCAGTGAAAGAGAGACAGGATGAGAAGAGGGGGAGGGCTGCAGGATTTATATATAGATATATATCTCCACAGGAACTGTGTTTGCACACGCATGTGTGATGTCTCTCATTTCGTGTACCGTGACTGTATCTGGCCGTGGTAAATTATCAAAGCAGTTTTGTTTTGTAAGCGCGGTCACAGGTGATGCATTAACACCGCTGCTATATCTCATCACAGATGTCTTATTTATTCCTTCACACCCCCGTCCCATTACACACACTCACATCCACATGCACATGCTGGATAACATATAGTGTTGTGTGCATTCATTTACTTGCACCAAATGGCCTCAGTTGCAAAGCGCATTAATGTAATGTTCAATGCAATGTGTGTAGTTATCAGAACCACCCAGTGTGACAAAGGGTAACGATGCGTTAGTGTGGAAAGTGTCGGATGTCATTTAAAGCGCGGCATTAGAGAAACCATAATCTTAAAACTGATCCAGCTTATGTAATGCGGGGGAAGGAAGCCTCAAAGGTGGAAAGTGTTAATGCTCGATTTTGACATACAGTAGGAACATTATGGCAAGTGATATATAATATCAGCCGGGCTGCACATTCTCTCCGACACCACCCGTAGTGCATGAGGAATAGAATTACCGCAGCATCACAAAAGTGTCAAAAAGTAACAAACTGAACATGATTCGCTAGATGTTACAGCATGCAGTTAAACAAATCTGTTCTTTGTTTAAAACGTATAAATACATGAACCAAAATAAGGCTTAACGATAAATACAATCTGAATGTACACGGACAATTAGACTTCATTGATACTGTCTCGGTCATGATGAAAGTTGTCCCACACAATGGAGACAGTCGGCTGCCTTTTTCTTTCTAATTGAAGCAGCTGTAATCCTTGTAAGTAAAAAGGATTATTCTTGCCACTAACCTAATTATTCAATTGACAGTCCCATAAATGAAAAAAAAAATGAAAAAAACGACCTCAACACTGACATCATAGGCGTCTGTGTGTTCGCAGAGGATACACTTAGCAAGTTGAATAATGGCCTACTGCTGCATTACTTTTCTTGTAAATTATAATAAAGAAATCAATGTGAACTGTGTATGACAGGTTAGAATGAAGAAAGATGCTTTTAACTCTCACTAGTCGCATGTCCAAGATCTGTTTTTTTTAAGATATGATTAAATGCATTTTCAAAAAAAATGACTTGCTCCCACTTTTCTCTGCTTTATTTTTAATGTCTTGATGAAGGTCCTTGTTGACCGAAACGTTGACTAGTAAAGCAGAGAAAAAAGTGTGTGCGGGAGCAAGTCATTTTTTTGAAAAAGTACATATTGGAGGGGATCTACTCCCAGCACCACAAAATTTTTTTGAGAATGTGCATGTTTTCCTCTCCTTGATAATTAAATACATGGTCATGACTTCAATCAGTGTATGGTAATATATAATGTGTTGCTTCCACGGGGGGTGCAAACCAGGTGAGTTCCGTTGTTTGAGTATTCAATTAGAAATGTTTGCCCTTTAAATCCAAAATTACCTTTCGTAATAAAAATAACCATAATGTCATAAAACAGCTGTTCTCTGAAGTAAGCGCAGGTTGCAGTCTGTTAGTGTTAGCAGTAGGCAGAGGGGGCAGAGTCCTTTCATTCTGAGTTTGTTGGATAAATAGGCTTTTAAAGTGATATGAACCACTTAAAGAGAACCTTATTTTCCTAGTGAAGCAGTTTTTCCTCTCGAGCTATTAGGTTTTATCCAGGTGCACACATTTAGAATATTTTCAGGCAATTTAATGGCTGTTATCTGTGGTTACCACTGTCATTCTAATGCTTCAGACGAGCCAAACTGAACCTACCACGTTGTGAAAGCAAAAGTGAAACTTAACGTTGTGAATTGAAACAAAACAACTTTGGGTTTAGGCAACAAAACTACTTGAGGTCTGTACTACAAAGCAAGTTCAACATACCCAGGGTATCTTCTCAGATAAAATTGTCTAGATAGTTGGCAGTGATATATAAATAACTTTCAGAATACAATGAATGAAAGCATTACACTTAATTATGCCATTTGCTAATGTTATGTAATGTATGACTATTTCAGCCTTCTTTCAGATGCGTCCCTGACTCTGGCGGAGCAAATAAAAAAATAAATATAAAAACATAAATCAAAGTGGTAATCACCCACAGCATACAGACAGCTGTCCTTCCTGCATTTGTCAGTTTAAACTGTTGCTTTGGTCCGTATGCAGTGCCTTTATACGAGTTGATCTCTCATCTGGAACATAACCTGCTCAGGAGCAGGTTAGGTGTTCAGCATAAGTTACCATGGCGATCTGCCCTGGTAAGAAGTGAACCACCACCGTAAGACTGAAATCCCAGGGTTAACCCTGAAGTTACCTCACTTAGCCCAAATCCTTCTTCATAGTACAGGCCTTTGGTTAAGTTTCAGTAAAGATTGTGTTTTGGATTGAAATAAGTATGCTTGTTACGTAACTTACGAACCGGGTGAAAGTCCTGTGTTTGTTTGACCCCTCCATCCACCCCCATCATAATTACTACGGCCACTAGTGTTCAGCGTTGTCTTCTTATATTCCTATCGGTGATTAACCTTGTGAATAAAGGATAACGGCCTCCTGAACCTACTAGCAGGTGTAGCAGGCCCCTTCTAACCCATATAGGCTGATAATGCCCATTCATTGGCTGATAACATTCAAAGCGGGTGATTTATCCTAACCCACTGTAGCTTCAAAAAAAAAGAAATACAAAATATAAAAATTATATCATCTTGCTGTATGCTTATTTAGGTTAAATGCTAATGTAATCATGGATCACAGGATCATCTAATTTAGGTGTAATATCACTTTTTTGTTATGCAATGATCCAAGTGCCACTTTATTTTACTTACTTAGTGCAATTATTATTTTTTTATTCTATTTTCTGAGTCACATTTTCGTTTTGGAACAGGAAGACATTCACCTCACAGAAAGTCTCATACAACCATGTTTTGTGGGTCCTTCAATGAGCAAAGCTAAACTAGAGTAAGAGAGATGGGTCACCTCGAGGACCTCTCATTGGCAAAGCGTTGCATTCGTCCCTGGCAGGCCTTTATAACTCCTCCGCTCCTGCACTTACTGCTCGCAAGAGCTGACCTCCGGCTCCCGGAACCGTGGTCACCACAGAGCCAGGGCTGATGGCATCCTTATACTGTAGCTCTTGGTCCTGGAGCGCTGCCAGTAGGAGGGCTACAGTTGCTGGAGATTATTTGGAGAAAAGACAAAGGCAGTTTAGAATTCGGATGTTCTGCTTTTTGGCCAACGGTGTTGTACAGTTCATAGCATGTCAAGGACAGGGAAGGAGTCATTATGTGACATATGTGGTATGCTGGCAAACATGTGCCATTGTGACCCAATGCTCCACAGATTTGTATTCTAACCAAAAGCAAATCTCAGATCGGTTTATTGTTCTGTAACTTGAAACAATTGATTGTCTGTGCTATAGATTTAAATGTATCAGACAGCATATGCAGTAAAGCCTGTATTAAATAGAGCCAAACACTATGCAGGTTTTCATCCCAGCCAAAACAAAGAAGAGGGTGTGGGTGATAGCTCAGACACAGTGGCTAAGAGGGCATCTAAGGGAATACATTTTTTTTATTTTCTTGACATATTCTCTGTCTGCTCTGGCTCCCAAGTAGCCGTCTTTGCTATTTTGACGTTTCAAATGCAAATGTGATTCTTTGTAGCATCAGCCACCACTGTTCCTGCTTCCTTTTATACCAGCTTCCAGAGAAAGGAGGTAGCAGCATTATTTTCCATTGACTAATACATTCTCCCTCTGTAAGCCTGCTATTATATGCACATTAGTCAACATCCCATGATAAAACCTGCCGGGCAAATTGACACAGGAAAAAAGAGAATAGTCATGACTACAGGGCAAAAAAAATAGTTAGGAAAATGAAAGAGATCTTGTCATTACAATGCATACGGAAACCCTGAGAGGCAAGAGAGAAAAAAAAAATCTGGTGAACCAAGTCTGATCTAAAAAGATTTCTCTCCTCTGTTTATGACTTAACAAGTGGGATAAAAAATAGATTTTTCTCGGATGCTTTTCAAATTTCTTTAAAAAAATTAATCTGTAAAAAAAAAAGTTTTGCCAGGTGATTCTTTTTTTTTTTCTAAGTGTTTGTTGTTGTAATAATCATGTCAGCCGAAAGAAACTGAAATGCACCACTACCCCATTTTCTAAATAATACTAAAAGCATTCATGTTTTCTTTACATAGCTTGCTAACCCAAAATAGACAGTATGTGCCTTGTGTTTAGAGTGCATGGAGAAATTGAAATGCCTACTGTGGCCGAAATGAGTATGACAAAAAATGATCCTGACAAAAAATAAAAATAAGCTGCCGAAGCAATTTTTTCGCCCGTTTTCACAAATGAATAAAACTAACTTAGAAAAATTTTCCTGGCAAAAACTTTTTTTTTTCACCTGTTCTTATGTTATAAACACAAGAGAGAAAACAATTTAGAATTAGAATTTATTTCTCACTTGCCTCTCAGGGATTCTGTACATACAGTATATTAGACATTGAATAATTTTTACATTATAATCTAATTATGCTGCATATAATTACACACAGCCACTTCTCAAATATTGTCCGACATATTTTCTACGTATTTATATCATTGTGCTCTCCTCTGATATATACACACAGGTTTCTCAACAATATATTATTACAGCATCTCTGTAGTGTTTTGATGGCAGCTCCCAATGGGACTTCATAAAAAGATTCAGAAATGGAACATTTGAGCCTCATATAGGCACTTGTGAGAAAAAAAATCATTATATCCACAGATGAGTTATCCCTTGTCATCCTCACCTTGCATACTCCACAATTCTCTCCCTCTCATGCACTCTCTCTTTATCTTTCCCCCTTGCTCCACAGACAGGTTACATAAGGTACTATGGTTTGTTATTCCCACCCTTCCCCTTGTGTTCATAGGCCTTCCGTCTCATCTAAGAATCTCTAATCATATTTCCCCAAAGTTGCATTGTGCATTCTTGACAGCGGAAGTTTTACACAAGAGTAGAGGAAGGTGACATTTTGGGAAAGCAACAGTGGCCTAGTTTTTTATGACTGAACCAATGGCAAAAGCACTAGGAACATTTCAGACATTAAAAGCTTAGTACCTTAATCACAAAAAGCCTTTTGCTGCATGTTGCATTTTGCACCAAAGCAAATACTGAGGTAGAGATAGTGTTTTTTTTCCCTGTTTGCCCTCATCTCCCTGGCAGCTTGTTGTTATGTCTCTCAGGTATACAGTCGGTACACAGTGTTACTTTGCCAAGAAAAAAATGGCAGTTGCTCAGACAAAATTATGTCAAGTATAAGCATATTTAAAAATGTAGAGATTAAATATCAATAAATCATTAAGTTTGAGACATTGCTGTTTAAACAAAGCCACTGGCAAAGGCATTGCATTTCATTTTTTAACGGAAATGTACAGTATTGCGTCATAGCCCAAAGGTAGATAGAAAGCTGTTCTTCCAGTGCAAAAAAAAGAATGTAGTGTGACAGTGGTTGTCCATTTTTTAAGGGGTCGTATATAAACATAAAACAGCGCGACAAGAGCTTCGGCCAGTAACCATGACATTTTTATTCCCGATTTAATATGTAGAATGATTTCATTGGAGATCCGCTTGTGGCTTTTTATGTGTTTTCCCATCCCACAGCAGGATAGTTGTAAGGTTTTTATAGCTTAATGTAGTGACCCGGAGTTTGGCTAAGTCGGACAACATTTATTACCCTCTGTAAAAAATCAATACAGGCAAGAGACAGGCAGCCATGTGTCATGGAGAGCTGAGAGTACTGAGTATATTGTACATGCCTACGCTCACAATGTCACAGCTTTTGCATCTTTTGTCCTTCCTGCCTATTGTTTCTCGTTCACAAACAATTCTTATTTGTCCCTTTGTCGCTGTCAAATGAAAAATCCTTCAGAATAAAAACAACACTATCAATAATATACATAAATAGAATATAAGCTACAGTGGGGCTTTGTTTGTTAGATATTGACAATTAACTGTAAAGATATTCTCTCATATTGTTAACTGGAAGGCCAATCTTGAGTCATAGCTTTAGTAATAGATCATAATTCCATATCACGATGAGAAATCAATGTTATTCTGGGCATAGGAAAGTATACCAGGTGCCTTGTGGGAAAATCAAATCAAATGGTGATAATCTAAATTTTAAACAATGTCTCACATTAAAGCAAAGCAGTGTCCGAAGTTAACAAGCCACTCTTGGTTCTGTAATTCTATAATCTGCATTGTAAAGAAAAGCAAACTGTTGTCTAGATAGATTAACCAATTGATTGAATACATTTCGATTTTGACCTGATGGTGGAAGGGGGACATCGAAATTCACAAAGTCTACACCAAATTACATGGTAATTCATCCAACGGATTGACAAATGTCGAAACATTTCACTTCGAACCACAAATTTTAACCTCACGGTGGCGCAGGAGGAATTATCAGGGGATCACGAAAGTCAACAAGATTCATCCTATAGGAAACATGAATGCCTGCACCAAAATTTCATGACAGTACATCCAATAATTGTCGAGGCTTTTTGCGACAAATAATGTCAACATTCTGATAGCAACAATCAAGGGATCACCAAAGTCTGTAGGATTCTTCCTCTGGGGAACATGAATGCCCATACCAAGATTTTATGACAGTCCATCCGATAATTATAGAGACATTTCATGCAAAACAAAAATGTCAACATTATGATGGCGTAAAAGGAACAATCAGGGGATCACCAAAGTCCTTATGATTCTTCCTCTGGGGAACATGAATGCCTATACCAATATTTCATGACAATCCATCCAATAATTGTTGATATATTTCAGTCTGGACCAAAGAGGTGGACCGACTGACAGACACTGCCATCCCCAAAGCCACGCTGCTAGTGTAGCTAAAAACAATGTTTATTTCATGTGAGGAAATAGCTTATATTGAAAAATTGCTGAGCAGCCTCGGTGAAATGGAGGATACTGTTTCATTCATATTTTAGTAACTACTTGACAAAATGCCCAGTAGCCTGCGGACTGGAGACACGAGAGACCTTAGTCAATATTCTAGTATAGTATGTAAATTTAACATGTTGACATTTTTTGACACTTACTAAATGTCCAGAATTTTAAAGGCAGTTTGCTTTAGAAATATTGAATAGTTAATCTGTAGCTTCCAGGCATCTGACCACGCAGCCATTAGTCAAGTGTCAAACTGAAGTGGAAATACAAAGCTCAACACAAATGTTGCAGTCGTGTCAAAAAAAATCTCCTTGCAGCTATTTGGGGAATCATCATGCAGGTCAGATGAAACAGGCATTCATACAAATGTAAAATGTCAAAATTATGAAGGCAAAAAATATAATATCTGAATTGTGAATTTATCAAATTTGTTTTCACTCTTCAGAGTATCTCTGTGTAAGACTTCTACTAGATACATACACATTACAATCCAAATTTATGAGTGTTGGTTAGTCAGATTCTAGCTATCTGAATACAAAATAGTTGACATACATCTATGGCTCACTTTCTTTCAGATCACAGAGGTGAACCGTGTCTGTTCTTGTTGTGTTGAAGTGTCAAAGACAATTGGAGATCTGAAGCCAAATGACTGTACTGGAGTCAATTTAAGTTCCTTAAGTAGCTCAATAAGTTTGACCTGTCCAGAGAGGCAGTGTGACCCAGTCTTTGAGCCAGCCAGGGATTTTAAAACACATTTGACTTTCTCATCAAATAATCTGCCACTGTTCTAAGATATGCTTTGTGAAGATAAAGCGATAGGGTACTTCTCAGATGATGAAAACAATATACACATATGTTAATTGGACTTTATTATTAGTGCATTGAAGTGATTGAAGTGGGGTCGTATGAGGTACTTATCTGTTGTAGGTGTATTACTTACAGAGATGACAGTCAGCGTGCCCCCAGTTTCGAGAAACACACAGGATCACCGACACCGGAGCAAAGCAATACAGTGCTATGGATGGGGACGGCAGAAAAAATATTTTAGCCATCTAAAAGAAAGGCTCACCTAAAAAACATGATATCCGTTAAAATGTACGCTATATTTTCCCTGCTTTATCTTGCCGTCAGACAGCCCTTTCTTTCTCCTTTCCGACTGGGAACTGAACTGAAACTTATCTAGGCTCCCTCCAGAGCCAGCAGGTTCAGATTACAAAAACAGTATAGATACGTTTCACTTTCATTTCAGTTCGCAGTCGGAAAATATATTAAATATGGCGTACACTTAAACAGATTTCAATTTTTTTAGGTAAGCCTTTCTTTTAGGTGGCTGAAATATGTTTTTCTGCCGCCCTCATGCAGAGCACTGTATTGCTTTGCTCCGGTGCCGATGCTCGTTTCTGATTCTTGATACTCGGGGCGTGCCGACCGTCATCTACTGTAAGTAATACATCTACTAAAGATAAGTACTTCATACAACCCCACTTCAAAACACCCGAACTACCCCTTTAAAGTTGACCTGATGGTTTCTCTCTTTGCTGTTTTGTTTTCTTTGACGGCACAAACGATTGTACACAGAAAATATTGCCCCGAGCTAGTCTTCTTTCTCAAGCCCCCGTTTGGCACAATCCAGTGAAAAATACAATCATGTGCATTTGGATGAAGATTGTTTTCTTTTTATGTGTGACCCATCTGTGACACATTTAGTGTGCACACCATAACTGTGTCAAGACGAGGTACTATTGGAAATATGGTCAGTTTACTGTGAGCTGTATGGCGATGTTTATGTTTTCTGACAGTCGTGTTGTTTGTGCTCAGAATAGACTTGAGTTTGTGTCTGCATGACATGCCAGGTATCAGTCACCTGGTTCACTGGGTGTCTATATCTGCTCTACGTAACTAATGAAGCCTGATCGGTTCTACTGTCTGTGTTCTTAGTTCATTAGCTGACTAATTTGTCTGTCTGGAAGAACAGTGACAAAGATAATACACTAATGGAGAAACAATTTTTTATAAATCAGTTTGTTGAGGAGTGATAAAGAATTTATTTAGTTGAGGACAGTTCCAATAGTTTATTTATGCACTTAGGACCGACATTGATTCATCATTCAGTCATTATATACGCAACACGGAGTGCATACAGAGGACAGACAATCGGCGGAGATAAATCTGTATGCATTGAAGCACAGCAGTGAAAACCAGCCTTTGTTCCCACATGCGCCAATCTGTGAAACACGCTGGTTTTGGCTGGCAGCCAGTGAACAGATGTCCTGCGCAACAGCCTGAACACCGGTGAGCCACCTTTAGCCTGAAACTCCACACTTTACATACAGTGAGGGGGGTGAATGAAAAGGGAACTTTCACTCGTTGCCCTCTCCCTCGGCACCTCTAAAATTGGTTACGCTGCTTCAGGATGGGCGGTTTGGTACTCGTTATCGCACAGACCATTACAGTTCAGAGGACAGCAGGGGGTGAAGAGGGGGTGGGTTGGGGTGGGGGGGGTACAGGGGCAGGTTGATCATCCAGGTTTTTGTTTTGCAATGCAGAAAAAGGCTCTGCAGCTGTCCGCAGGGAGCCTGAGCCCCAATTATGTTGGACCATTCCAGATGTATAATCACCTCCGATCAGACCTTCCTCCAGTCAGCATTACCATATGGTAGAATGGCACTTTGGTTATTGAGGTGTCTCAGGAGGCTGCTACAGGGGAGATGAGAGGTCGCTTTTCCAAAACCTTAAAAACCTGCTTTTACAGAATTGGACTAGGGTCCCAAGAGAAAGAGCCTTTGCAGGACAATCAGGTCATCCATCCAATCCAATGACAATATTAGAACTATAATAACGATGTGCATCGTGTTGGTTTTGATTTATATTGTGTATGGCCCATGATGGTTTGTTTGATATTCATGCTATTTGTAACATAGCTATATGGAAATAAATACTGTTATGAAGTAAATCTCCCAGTAAACAGACAGTATGTATACAGTATACATGAACAAAACATGGAGAGCCCCTGAGTATATCTTTATAAATTATATAATTAATGGTGTATTTTAATGTATTTTCATCAAATGTACAGTCCCAGTTGTAGTAAAGAGAAGTAGAATACATTAGGTTGCATCGTTATCAATGGCATCTTTGTTTTAATGGTGATATTTCCTTTGAAATTAAGATTTTATACTAGGCAAGGATAAAAAAAAAAATCTTATTTTTTGTTAGTGCCTCTACATTGTGATCTCCATGGAAATGTAGTTTAGTTTACTTTTTATTTATTCTTATTCCTTATCTTCTAACCTTTTAAATGAGACTAGATATATTCATCTACAGTAAGCCTTATGGTTGATTCATTTTGGGTAGTTATTTTAGTCACATTTTTTTCCGAGGAATAGGGCAAGGGCTTAACAGGTTAACTCATTTGTGCCCGCAATTTTTTTTATGTTTTAATATTATATTTAATGTTCTCTGGGCTTGCCTTTAAGCACAAGTGTGAAATGTGAATTATTTTGAAAATCAGTCAAACCATTTGGTTGAAAAGTGAGTTTTTCTAATCATACTATATGTAGTCTTTGGGCACAAGGGAGTACTGTTTTTGCAATACACTCCATTATATTTTAAGAAAAACAGTAGTCCCATATGCCCAAAGACTAGATATAGTGTAATAAGAAAATGGCAATATCTCAGAAACTACAAGGAGCACAATCAAGTATTTGGTATTTATTAGAAAGTTTGTGACCCGGCAGCCATGTTGACAAATAGTTGAGGAAATACCAAGCACCGCCCACCAGCTGGACCAAACTTTCTCATTTTACAGCTAACCAGTACACTACAAGATGTTTCTGAAAACATTTGAGGTGAGAAATAGACATTACAGTACCAAAATATTGATTCATATTTGATCAGCGCTGGCTGAACGTTTGATCGGCGTTCACGAGTGATTGACAGTTGCCTCCGTTGAATGAACAGCCAATAGGAACACTCTCTCTCTCTAAAATGACCTGTGATTGGCCAAAGTCTCCTGTCAGGGCTAGATTTTCTAAAGCCTGAAAACAGAGCCATGAGGAGGAGCAGAAGTCTACTTTTCTCTCAGAACACTTGAATCACAACATGCTGAAAGGTTATTATGTAATTTTTGTCCAATGATGCCAAAAACATTCTGTCTGTTTCTGTCTTTTTCATGTGATCTAAAAATTGCAAAGTTGTACTGTTATATATGTACCTGCCCAGAGTATGTCTGTACCAAATTCCAAGACTTTTGACCAATCAGAACTAATGTTGTGGCATTTCTTTCCTCATCATACTATATAATATAGTCTGTGGGCACAAATGGGTTTGCTTATGATTCTTTGAAAAAATATAAATGATCAGTCGTAGTGCAAAGTTCATTTCCATCAATTCGTTACTTTCATCTTGTTTTATACTGCAACATTCTTCCTAATGAGCAAAACAATCTCACAATCTCTGTTGAACTTCTCCCACTGCTAACAATAGAAAGCTCGAACTTCAGTCATTATGAGTTTGTTAAAAACAAAATCAGTGAAATGTCTTCTTGACTTTTCCTAGACCTATTGCACAAATAATGTTGCCAGATTTTCACAATCTAGTAAATAAATAGCTTGGCCTGTTGGCTTTCCTAAGCCGTAAACACAATCTCTAGCAAACAAAACGTCTGAGAATATGTGATTTTCACACACTGAGGTTAATATTTGCTCGACTTGTTGTTGATCTCCCATGACCAAACTAAAATGCACAGCTGTCACTGCTCACAGTTTAAGGGATGTTTCCATTGATATTCTCACACCGGCTCATATGTGGAAGAGAGACAGATGGTCGTTATGGCCCCCTCTTCCTGAGGGTTACTTCCCCACAAGTAGTTGCCACTTGAGCTGCACTCACACATATGTTCATTATCTCCAAGCACTCAATTGCTCCTCCGCTACGTGGCCTCTGTCATCTGTGCTGCCCGCTCCTCTCCGGCAGCTGCAAAAAGCTCATGTGCATATAATGATTTCCGCTTTTAGCCTCCCACATCGGCCAAAAAAAATCTATGTATGTGAGTTTAGCTTAATAATTGCTCGCAAATTGGCTGTGAATTTTCTTAGGATGGAAATAGAAACTGACCATTTTTGAGTGAGTGCCAGCACGGTAAAACATACACAAGGTTGTGATTAATAACAAAATCCACGAGTGGAGTGTGTCGTTGTGGAGGCTGGTTGAGGTGCCTTCAGGTTAGTGTGCAGAAGAGAGTATGTTGAGTCTGGAGAAGGTGTTGAACCGACGTAGATGTTGCTGCTCCCTGAGGTGCTGCACCTCTGTTGTTGCTGCTGCTGAGCGGTGGGGGTCCTGAGGTACGTGCTTGGTCCTTGCCAAGATGATGAAGGAAACTGAGCCCACATGCCAATCTCTTAAAGTGCATTAGGGGGCTCCGACTTAGCTGCGAAGACTGTGTGCGCGTAGGCTGGGCATCAGCTGGGTCTACAGAGATATCTCAACCAGCTTGCCGCTTGTCAGAGATGAATAGCATTTTCCTTTAATGCTCCACTCAGACTTATCAGTACAGAGAACTTCTCAACAAATAAAATACCAAAAACTCCTAATTCTTACTCTAATGCTAAAGTTCCTAATTGGGGCTGTCAGTTGGTTAAAATATTTATTCGAGATTAATCGCATGTTTGTCCATAGTTAATCACGATTCATTGCAAATTAATCGCACATTTTTTATCTGTTCAAAATGTACATTAAAGGGAGATTTGCCAAGTATTTAATAGTCTTATCAACTTGGGAGTGGGCAAATGTGCTTGCTTTATGCGAATGTATGTATATATTTATTATTGGAAATCAATTAACAACACAAAACAATGACAAACCCTCACAGGTACTGCATTCAAATCATAACATGGCAAACTGCAGCCCAACAGGCAACAACAGCTGTCAGTGTGTCAGTGTGCTGACTTGACTATGACTTGCCCAAAACTGCATGTGATTATCATAAAGTGGGCATGTCTGTAAAGGAGAGACTCGTGGGTACTCATAGAACCCATTTTCATTCTCATATCTTGAGGTTTAGAGGTAAAGGGATCCCTTGGAAAATGGCCATGCCAGCTTTTCCTTGCTAAAGTTTGGCCTAAATTTGGAGCGTTATTTAGCCAATGGATTACATTAGCTCAGATTTTTTAGTTTCATATGATGCCAGCATCTTTACTCTAGCTTTAAAACTGAGCCCGCATAAACCTCCGAAAGATTGGCGGCCTTCGGATTTTTAAGGGGTTAAGTTGCGTTAATACGTTAAAGAAATTAGTGGTGTTCAAACACATTTGCGTTAACTTCGACAGCGATATTCCAAATGTATCTTGCTGCCAGATAGCCTACAATGCCAGTAGTTTGTTTTTATGAAATGGCACACCACATGTTGAACAACAAACACATTTTAACTTTTTTATTAGATCATTTTTAATTAATAAAATGCAAATTTGGTGCACATTCAGACAAAATACACAGGTATTTTAAGATATGATGGTCATCATAATTCCTTTGGCTGTCTGAGTAATTTTTCTTCCTCTAGTCCTGGGGTATTCAATTAATATTCAAAAGAGGTCCAGTTAGAGAAAATTTCCTCAAGTAAAGGTCGGGAACATCATAGTGTCTAACTAGCGTTATGATTCAGTGCCACATATATTCAAGTAGCAGCTTAGATTGTTTATTTTCTCTGCCCTCAGTTTGGATTTGAGTGGGTATGTTTGCTTAAAAGATTTGTGCTTTGTCTCTTTTTGGCTCCTCACATTTTAATAATTGCCACGGTCTCTGAACATAAGAGACATGCTGGTTTTGAACTGCCCTTGGGAAGAATGAACATGTAAGAGTCTGTCCATTCTTGATTACAAGCTCTGATTTGGTTGTATACTTTTCTCTTTTTAGAGCACGCCATATGAAATTACTTTTCTCTGACTCACTTGTTTCCCCGACTGTTGTCTCTTGTCTCACCACCAGTGTGCATGTGTGTGTATCTCACTGATAATCGACTTTCAATGCAGAATGGACAGATTTGATTGGCTGATTAGCATCACGTGAGATGATTTACAACACATGCAATTGGTCTGTGAGTTTTTTTGGGCCACTAAACCAGTGCCATAAATGCTAGAAAAGCTGTGAGGTTAAAATAGAAACGCTCCGTCAAAATGATATATTTCTCAATAATTGAATCGGTTAAAGGCCCGGCTCTGGATAGGACGGCATCTGGGTCTACCTATTAGTGACATCTGCTCTCGTCCATGTCCTGCAGGATATCAACAAGTCAAAAAAGCATTGCTGCAGATGTTTCATTCAACAGATAACTGTTCCACCTGTTCAAAGTTAAACACAGAGATGAAGATGTCTCAGGTGTCATTGTACACAATCTGAAATGAAGCAATATGAAGTAGGTGAGATTGTCATGTCCATTTACAGTATAGTGGAAACAGAAAGGAAATGTGGGTTAAAGAGTAAGGACATCAAATAGCACTAAAGTTTGCGTATGGATTAATATATTTTCCTTTACTTCTTAGCAAAAAATATAAGGTGACAGCAGTGTAACTTAATTGTGATTGTCCCCAGTGCAAGTTTTTACTGCACTCAGCAGCCAAAAGTTCTCACAGACACAGATTTCAGTCGGTGCACATTTTCCTACATATGAGACGTAACAATTACAGTGCTATAGATTTGAATCCCTGATCCCACTCAATAGTAACAAAAAGAAACTAGTATTCACCCATTAGAAGTTTATCCTACAGGTCTTGTGCTCCGCAAAGTCAAAAACAACACTGCTTAAGAACCATGTCCTTTTTTTACTGGAATGTACTCGCCGTGAGCAACGCAACATGATGCCGTTTTGACCTGAACTTTTGTCAGTTTTGTTTGTATTTATTCCTGTCGCTCGCCTTTAAATCACCTCAATGGACTAGGAACGGCTGATTGGTGAAGTTGAAATGAGGAGTTATCATCCTCTTTTCACTACAAAAACCTTAATAAGGTGGCAGCTTGCTGGAGGGAGATCAGCAGAGAGCTGAAAGTGCCCTACTGCTGTTGGCTATATTGTATTGTATGTAATTTCCAGTAAATATCACAATATTAAACGTGTTTTCTGTTTAATAATTACAAACGCAGGAAGATAAGTGGTTACGTCTCCAGTCTGATCTCGAGCGCTGAGCTGATAGGTAGTCTACGTGATTTGTTTACATGACGTTACAGAAGTGCATATAGCGGATTCAGTGTGGACACGGTGTAGGAATGTGATTTTTTGGCCTCTGACAGCTTATGGGCCCCAGAAGTGCTGCACCGGTTGCACCATCAACATTTGTGCCACTGTAAGGTGATTTAGACTCTCTCGCTGTCGAATGCTATCAGCTATGAATATGGATGTATGGATACAGTCAGTAGGCGATTTATTCGTTTTTAACAGGGGGTCTGGTCCCCTTTGTTCACCCGTGGCTAGCGTACCGCCCCATGAACAACTCTTTTGATTCTGTATTTTTTAATACTTCGATAGCTATGGTATGTAAGTTAGAAAATATAATAGATCCAAGACGAATTACAAATCCATCTGCAACTTCAGAACCACGGACAGCGCCATGGATTTATCAATACACAGCTCAGTTAGGCTACGGATATTTCCGAGCCACGGTCAGGGCCATAGATTCGAACTTTCACAAACCTCAGTCAGGTAAAGGATCAATAAGTCAGGCAGTCTAGACTAATGTATTCAACTAAACAACCCCTCTGCCCCTGCACTCTCTCTGCTACTAAGGGATGGAGAAGGGGGGTTGACAGGTTAACAAGGGGCAGGCATTTTGCTAACTGGGGTGATGGCACCCCCCATCCTCATCCTCCTTCAAATTGGCTAGTGGATAAAGTGCAGAAAGGCCTTACCGCAAAGATTTGAGCAAAGAATTGAAGCATGCATTGGATCAGTGTCTTTTATTTGTTTTATTCATCATGGTTATTCAAGCAATGACAAGATTGCAAATGTATGCAAAAAATGAGTGTGCATTCTTTATTTCTTTCCCTGCAAATGACTCTTTCTAAAATATTTTCTCCTTACTGATGCCTGTTTGATATAAATGTCTCGGTTTTTAAACAGATACAACTTTTTCCTCAGTGTTACTGTATTTGGCGTTCATCCTTGATGAAACTAATTCTGTAGTTCTGCAAATCTGTGCACACTTGCTCAGTTTCCCTCCAACTGACTTTGAACAAAGTGTGGGGGATCAAAGAGTGATCTAATCTGATATTCCAGCATCTTGAGTTTATTATAGTAGATGCCAGTGAGACAGACCAGCCATCCTTGTGCGAGGGTGTCGTTCATTTCTGTGCCAGATTAGATCTGTACAAGTGGATCAAAGTGATAAGTGTCAACTAATTATTCTTTGAGCGTGAAGTAGTTTCTTCTTTCAGCGGGTTGATGCCCCAGTTAGTGTGTAAATGGAATCACACAGTCTCTAACAGAAAGAGAATAATATAATTTGGTTACAACAATCATTTACAGTCACACTCATTCATTATCAATGGCATTATGGGAAGACAGGCCGTAGAAGAGATGCGGGCCGGTACTGTAAAAGTAATGTGTTTTATTTTCAGTCAGTGGGCAACTCGGGGGTCTGAAAAGTAAAGACAATGCAGGAGTGCTTTAAACTTGCATTCTTTCTAACAGCCAGCAGGGGGCGACTCCTCTGATTGCAAAAAGAAGTCTGATTGTATAGAAGTCTATGAGAAAATGAGCCTACTTCTCACTTCATTTATTACCTCAGTAAACATAGTAAACATGAGTTTATGGTCTCAATCGCTAGTTTCAAGTCTTCTTCAATACAGCATGATGTTCATTTAGTAAATTATGGTCCCATTTAGAGTCAAATAGACCATAAAGCAGGGTATGCTTTGCGGCGTGGCTACCTTTGGATTAACAGGTCACTACCACGGCGTTGTCCGGTCTGGAAGTTGTCCGTGTTTACCTTTTACAACTGTAACCCTTTCACATGTATTTTCAGTCAATCAAAGTTAATTATAACCTTTTTGGTTGCCTGAAAACGTCTTGATCAGCGTTCGGTTGTACTTAGCTCCACCCTCTCGTGTCTCGTCTGGCTGCAAATAACCAAGATGGCGACGAGCACAGACCAAGATGGCGACGGCCAAAATGCCGAAGTCAAGTCTTCATAACAGCACCACTCTTTATATACAGTTGTTTTCAGTACATGATTTTATTTCATGTATAGCTTAAAAAATGTAAGCTTTGATGTCAGATGTCAGAAATTGATATGAACTTGATGTTGTGAAACGGCTTTTTGAGTGTCATTTAGGCCACGCTGTTCGGTCACAGTCATGTTTATGCAACAAAGCTATGGTAATTGCCGTAGTTAGTTTTAGGCAACAAAATCACTTAGTTAGGTTTAGGAAAAAACATCACGGTTGGGCTTAAAATAAGTACGTAAACTAAGGAAAACTACAGGAAACACGTCACAGACATCACTAAAGTAACTTAAAAATAACTCAACAACACTTTGAGACATGAAACACCAGTCTCCCAGTTGAAAGTCCTGTTTGTTTGACCCATCATCATAAGCAGTCTTTCTCACTTTTCATTCAACATCACAGTCCGAGGGGACATGGCTTGGGAACTGGAGGGTTGCCGTTTCAAGTCCCTGCACGGACAAAGTACGGACTGTGGACTGGAAGCTGGAGAGGGACCACTTCTCCTCCTGGGCACTGCTGAGGTGCCTTTGAGCAAGGCACCGGACTCCCAAACTGCTCCCCAGGTGCTATATAGTAGCTGCCCACTGCTCCTAATACTAGAATGGGTTAAATGCAGAAACTAAATTCCACTGTGTGTTGTGCTGTGTACAATACAGTGTGTGACAATAAAATCTGATTTGCATTTACATTTAGCTCTGAGCGTAGCATATTCACGCGGATGCGTTTACTTTGCAGTCAGTACAGTCTACACGGCGTGAAATGACACGCCAAAAGCAAGAACGGCGTTCTGATTGCACACAAAATGACTTACAAATTGTTGTTATTTGACTAGACCGGGGCTGATAAAACATAAACAAAACAGCAATTTGTCTTCTCAGAAACGATGTCCCATTTACTCCAGAGGCCGTTTTCATCAAGAACTATGATGGCCGTGCTTTGCTTAAATACATTTATAAAAAAAAAAAAAAAAAAAAAAGCATTGCTGCTGAAATGATGCCACCAGTCAACAGAAAGCATGTTTCTCTCAAGAGTCTCTCAATGCCTCTTAAGCCATGCAGACAAAATGAATCACTGTACAAACATACAAGAGAAGAATGTGGCTGGGGGATCAACTGAAGGAGTACATCCTGTTTAAATATTTCACAGACGCAAAATCTAAAAGGGGGGCTTGAGATTATGAAACATGGTTTCAGAGCTGCTGGTGTTCACGAAATCAAAGCAAAGTTCAGACAACTCATCCTCGTGGAGGCTTTGCGACTTCAATGAGCTTTTTTTCTCCGAAGCCCAAACGAAACCAGCAGTTAGTCTTCTTTTCTAGCTATTATTGTCCATAATGCTCAGTCATATTCACCTAAAACCCCTTGCTGTTTTTACATCATGTCGCCATAAGGTTAATAGGACAGTGTCTCTATATATAATATAATAACGATAATGTCTCTGTGGTGAATCACTTTAAATTGCTTTATTGTGCCTACCACCAGGGTCAGGGATAAAACAAGGGGATGCAATTACTGCAAGTGTCTAACTTCCAATAAATAATTCCCTTAACAGTAGATAATGAATCCATGTTTAATTAGAAATGGTAATTGATACAAACTATATAGAAGTCTATTGCGCTTAAACAGGTCCTACTTTCTTTTTTTTTAACTTAAAGCATATGAGGTGGTTGGTTTCTGTTTCAACACGCCCTCAGGCTGTGGAGATTGTTTATTGTACTGAATGCTGTAGAGGGCTGGCGCAGGGAATTAGGGTGGATAGTCTTGTAGTTTTTGGCTTCGTGGTTTAAGAATTGGCAGACTGTTTGTTTACTTCCAAGCTCTCACATGGCCGCCTTGGTTCTATAAGACAGATGTGACCTTTTTTTTTTTCTGTCGAGCCCAGTTGTTTATGCAAAAGAAACAGGTATACTCTATAATAATAGTAATAACACCTGTTTAGCAATTCTACGATGTCACTGCGATAGGCTCCTAAAACATCTTCCCACACGCTTCTATAATTGCTTGCCTTGGCGCTCTGTCTACAAGCAAACTGACATGGCTATAATTAGTGAAAACACCACATTTTATATTGTTCTCCTCAGATATATGGATACTGCTGTGGAATAAACAATCCACGGGCCCTTCTCCCCAAAGTCTCTTCTACAATTTGAGGGTTTTACAATTGCGGCTTTTTTTAATGAGCACTTGAAATCGTCAATTGGAGACGAGGCCCTGATACATAATGGCCCTTCGCTAATTAATAGTGCATAAAAAATATCCAGCTGCTCATCAGCGCTCCATTACAAGAATTAGCCTCAATCAGTGCTGAGCACCCTGTAACTCCTCTTTGACATGATAGGAAATGCCGTGGTTTGACGACAAAAAAAAGCAGCAGAAACGGCATTTCGTTTGGAAGCAATGGACGCCGCGTCGCCGCGGCACGTTTTGAGGCACAAGGCTGATGATGGAACACGGGCACGACGAGAAGAAACCAGATTTAGCTTCAGAGAGAAAGCACATAGAAGGAAGCAAAGAATGAGGTGATGCAATTGGGTGACATGCTGTGGAGCTTTGATGGTTGTGCAACGTAACTTTGGGGCAGTATGATGATGATTGAAGTTTATAATAATGTACATATACTGTATAGAGTGCTCCAGGGATGATGTATTTTTGTAGGCCAACCAGGCAGTTAGCATCATCCTGAGTTCCCTCAACAAAAAGCCAATGTGATTTTCCCATTTTGGATTATTGCAGAAAATAAGCCCTGTGGCAAACAAACGTTTCTGACAACTTACGTGTTTTGTTCAGCAAGAAAATCTTCACAAATGAACACAACTTCTATGATTTTTGAAGTGTGAATACAATCGGCAGAAGTAAAAAGCTAACGTTTGGCTATAAATGAACTACACCAGGTTACATGAGCACGAGTTTACACAACAACGCTGTAAAGGCGGACGAGTCGGCGTGATGACGTTTAGTAGTCTCAGCTACGAGCCAAAAAGATGATTGTAAGCTAGAAATATTCAAAGTTAATAACATTGCGTACGGTTGACAAATTGAATTGATGCTGCATCGTGCTTATTACACGGCTACATACTGAATAAATCAATATTTTGACACAAAAACCATCCGCCAGAGTCCAACATCTGAACTGCGCCCATAGCAACGGGCTGTTATACATAGCAACGGTCTGTAATACAGAAATTCCAGACTACAGAACGCCGTGATTGACCAATCAGAATCGAGTATTCAACACAGCCGTGTGATAAGTAACGTTATATGTTTGTTACGTAATGTTACGTAAGAAAGTCTGCTAAGGGTGGTTGTTATTTATTTATGGTAGTTACTTTGTTATGTTACATTATTATGTTATTTTAACACAAACAAGGATGTTTTTTCTGACCTTAACCAAGTAGTTTTGTTGCCTAAACCGAACTAATCGTTTCACATTAACAATGTGTCATTGTGTGTTTCTATACGCGTGATACGAGGCTGATATGAAACATATTTTTGGTTGAGTCGACATTCAAAGTATCCCGTGGTTTACAGAAACGTACAATGCTAACATTTTTTCTGGCGACTTGGTTGGAATGAGTGAATGAATGATGTATTTCAGGGTTTCTTTTAGATTTCTATGCGCTGCTATAACACTAAAACAGATCTGGATCACTGTCACACTTTTCAAAAGAACTTTTTCATGTGTAGATTTAGCTGCAGAGTCAATGAGAGATCCCACTGATTTTGCAAAGGCAACGAGTGAGTTATGAGTGTTGAATAAATAAATAAATATAACCCATCAAATTCAGAAAATAACCCACATGACATGAGTCGAAACATATTTTTGCATATTTCTTTTCAACATGAAAAATTATATTGCAAATTCTGTACTGAACACTCAAATCCCATGCGGGAGAAACCACATTTTGCCATTCAAAGAGGCACATGAGATAAAAGTATGGACGTGAGAGAGCCGCTAAAATCAGAGTATTTTCAGAGTGCTAGAGCAGGCACCATCACTCAAAAGCTGATTGACAACATGCTTCAGAATAAGAGCGCCGTTTGTTAGGTTTTTCCTGATAACACTCATCAAAATGACAACCTTACCTTGTTTGCAAAAATGCTTCGATCAAACAGAACTGTCAGAAGTTTAAAAACGGATCAGCCTTGGTAATTTTTCAGCACCACTGTATAAAATATGCTACCTTTCAAATGCATAATACACATTTAGTGATAGTCATTTGTCACTGTTAGTTTTAAACCACTATTAGCGCTCTTGATATGATTTTAGACCACAAAGTGCTAAAGTCTGTCCGATTATTGAATAATGTCTTAAATGATGAATGCTCATCACACTTTCATCCAATATTTATTGCAATGAAATATGATCAGCAGAAGAAAAGCAATTGTTTTTTTTTAATGATCGTTGGTACATGTACAATTATTAATATAAATGATGATAATGATGATAAATTATGAAAACGTAGTCCACAGTCTGTCACTGTGGCAACCAAAAGTCAATGCCTGGTTTCATTCTTGCCAACCACTTTAACAAAATAATTCCAGCCGGGTTTTGTCGCCTCATGAAAGTGCAAAGGAAGAGGAAGACAGAATAAGACAAGAGGGGGTGCACACGGACACCCCGCCGTCTGTGTGATACCCAGTTTGAGTCTGTTCCAGTAGCTCAACAAGACTCCACAGTCTGAGACGACCCCTCCGCTTCCCTTCAGTCCAGTCTTCTCCCTCCACGTTAACAACAAAGAACTGTCTGCCTCGGTGTCATTTCCCAATAATTACAGCAGCTTTCCAGAGCCAAGTGCTACATTATCATAACACCCTTCAGCGTGGGTTCATAGGAACCATTAAAATTTCACAGTGAAGAAATATCATCCCACTTTTGTGTTTCTTTGATGTTGATTGCTCAATAAAACCAAACTGTCGCATGAATGATGCTCCCAGACAGATGGTGAGCGAGACTTCAAGGCCATCTAATGTTGCCCACGAATACAAATCAGAGAGTCTGCTGATACCTTGCCACGAAGCAAAGCAGAGTCTAGATCCAAGTTTGTTTCTGTGCAATCATACCTAGGTTTTACATTTGAGACGTTTGTTTTGATGGTTGTATTTGAATCGCAGAAAAAACACTGTTTCCATCAACCCCACGAGTAACCAGCCATTATTTCTATCTTTGTTTGAGACCTTGGGTCCTCCTTGTTAAGGAGGGAAGAATCTCTCTTAACTGTAAACTGACGAGTCAGATGGTTTGTTACCGTTTGGAAAAGGGCAGGCACTTTTCAATTGATGCTACCATTTGTCAATCAAACTCATGCAGAAGCCAGTCGGGAGAAGAGCGAAAACATCTTTTAGATTGATGAAAGCCTCAAGTGCCGTTCTTTGCTCTTCTTCCATTGATGAAATACTCTCTAGTTCTGATATAACTGATGCTATTGCAGCATCTACTGTACTTCCCAGGAGCCGCTATTGTTGTTTAGAACGAAGAGTTGCCAATCTGTGTCGTTGCGTCACACACACCTAAACCACACAGCTGCCAGTAGCTCCTCACAGGACGCTGATTGGTCAGTAATGCTGTGGTTCAGACTAGGGCTGACCAAAATGCTTGGAAGCTTTGACCGTTGCAATCATAGTCGGCCTCCAAATCAGTATTTGAAAGCTTCAAGGTTTTTTATTTTTAAGTATTGGCCTGTCAACTAATCTTTTATAATATTTAATCACGATTAATCGCATGATTGTCCATAGTTAATCGCGTCTAATCTGTTCAAAATGCACCTTAAAGGGAAATTTGTTAAGTTTTTAATACTCTTATCAACATGGGAGTGGGCAAATATACTTGCTTTATGCAAATGTATGTATATATTTATTATTGAAAATCAATTAGCAACACAGAATAATGACAAATATTATCTAGAAACCCTCACAGGTACTGCATTTAGCATACAAATATGCTCAAATCATAACATGGTAAACTCAAGCCCAACACCTAACATATCTTGAGGTCAGAGGTTAAGGGACCCCTTTGAAAATGGCCATGCCAGTTTTTCCTCGCCAAAATTTAGCATAAGTTTGAAGCATTATTTAGCCTCCTTCGTGACAAGCTAGTATGATATGGTTGGTATCAATGGATTCCTCAGTTTTTTTTTTAGTTTCATATGATGCCAGTATCGTCACTCTAGCTTTAAAACTGAGCCTGCTACAACCTTAAAATTCCAAGTTGCATTAATGCGTTAAAGAAATTAGTGGTGTTGAAAATAATTTGCGTTAACGCGTTATCACCACGTTGACTTTGACAGCCCTAATAAATATGTAATAATAATGTATAAATCCCCAAATAGCCCATGGAATAAGGAATCATTCCACAACATTAGTCATTATTCACATTCAACATTAATTATTATTAGTAATTTTCAGACGGATATCACTGTTTGTTGTGTGTAGAGGTGTGTGTGTGTGTACAGTAGTGCGGCAGCGGCGCTGTGTCGGTATCTGAAACGGGGGATATGGAGACGGACAGACAGAGGAACATGTCAGCCTGCTGTGCTGCAACTCTTCGAATACCTTTGCATATTTCTCACCGGACAGCCCTAGTCCAAACACAAACACATTTCTTAAACTTGACAAGATGGGTTCTCGCGTTATCTCGTGTTATAGAATCCAGCTGCTGTGCAATGTAAGATTAACAACAGAGAGAAATACATTTGCACAAGCAGGATATATGAGTCTTTGAGAATTATACCTTGAAAAAGGTCTGTTGAATGACATCTATTTTCCTTTCTGTGATTCCAGAGTAATCATCAACAGGAAAGTGTGTAAAAGCACTGGTAACATGAGAGGTTCACAGTAGTTTTAGGAAGAACCATGCTGCTCCTTATTCACACGTGGCCCCTTACATAAGCCTTCTCTCTCCTTCCCTGCTGTATCGTCTCCTCGGTATCCTATTGCCCTCCTCAACACAATTACTTCATGCACCCCCAGTACACACACTTGCAGAGACCTCCCCCTGTATTCATGTTAACCCCGCATCACCTATCAGCCCCAGGGGCTTATTTTAGCGAAGATGAAAGCATGGCAACTCCTTTGATAGCACAATTTATTACATGAATTCCCCCTGATAACTACAGGGAAAGGTGTGGAGGAAAACAGAAAACACATTCACCTTGTTATATCTGAACATATCACCCACTGCCGATGCTGAACTCAATTTTCTTTGTGTTTTTGTACCGGCCGCCGTTGGCTGACAACTTCTTGGAGGAAACAGCTGGTTTTACTTGTTCTGACAAATCAAATGAAATACAATAACAAAGCAGATATAGAAAAACATGAAGGGAGAACACATGATGTGAGCAGACACATTCCGATGAAACCAAATTAATCTTTAAAATGTTTTTTACATTTTGTGAAACTGGTGGAAGCCAAGTATGAGACTGGTCTCTGTACGTTATACTGTATTATGTTGTTTATTTCACTGGATTTAAGAACTTGTTGTCATCAGCACTGGTTGCGTATAGGACTGTCAAAGTTAACGTGATAATAACGCGCTAACAGAAATTTGTTTTAACGCCACTAATTTCTTTAACGCAACTTGTGATTTTTAGGTTGTAGCGGGCTTAGTTTTAAAGCTTGAGTGAAGATACTGGCTTTAAGAAATGTATATTAAACTACACAGTCTAAGGAATCCATTGATACCAACCATGTCATACTAGCTTGTCAGGAAGGAGGCTAAAGAACACTCTAAACTTGCACTAAAATGAGTATTGCCATTTTCAAAAGGGTCCCTTGACCTCTGACACACTAACAGCTGTTGTTGCCTGTTGGGCTTCAGTTTGCCATGTTATGATTTGAGCATATTTTGTATGCTAAATGAGGTTTTCTGGACAATATTTGTCATTGTTTTGTGTTATTATTGATTTCCAATAATAAATATATACATACATTTGCATAAAGCAAGCATATTTGCCCACTCCCATGTTGATAAGAGTATTAAATACTTGACAAATGTTCCTTTTAGGTACATTTTGAATAGATAAAAAAATGTGTGATTAATTTGCAATTAATCACGATTAATTACAGACAATCGTGCGATTGATCGCGATTAAATCTTTCAATCGATTGACAGCCCTGCTATACTTTTGTTTGGAAGCATTACGATACAAATCACATTTAACCAAGACAATTTTAATGTAAAACCAAAAGTATTTAAATGAAAACATGTAGTCAGACTAATTTCTTCCCAAAAGGCATTGCAAGGAGTGGGCCTTGAGGCAAAGTTACTGTGAAAAAGCAAACCTGAGGAAACATTTTCATCATGAATTCACCTCCTCTCCTCCTGAAAATACCTCAGTCACACTGGTGTTTACCTTTGGCTCTTGGATACATACTGCCTTTAAAAGGACTGGTCTCAAAACGCAGTGTGCCCCAGGCTCGCAGGATCAATCCGTAAGAAGAAGCTTGAACCCAAGCAAATACATTTTATTTTTTTTTTAACACTGGGTAGGGGGTGTGAGTCAATGTGAATCCATGGTGCAACTTCACAGCAAGCTTCTACTTCATTCTGTCTGGCAGATGGGGATAAACATAGTGGAATAACCAGCTTTGTGTGCAATCATAGGATTAGATTAAGGCCTTGTTCAGACTGCCAGCCCAAATCAGTTTTTTTTTTGTTAATGGAGATTGTATCCCGATTGAGTTTAGAAAGTCTGGACAACAAAAAAACGTATCCAAACCAGAGTTTTTATAGTAAACTAAAACAAAAATAAGCAGTGAAAAATATTTGTACTAAACTGAAAGTAAATAAAAACTATATCCTTTAAGAAAAACTAAAACTATATTTCCTGGTTAAAAAATAATACAAACTACAATAAAAATTAATATAAATTCATGTCAGTTTTTGTTCTTTTGCTATATCACTAAACGAAAAAAGGAGACAACATGAATTTCCCTCAACTCTTGTGACATTAAATCGCAGAAACTGAACGGACTTGACCTTCCAGGAGATGGCGCTATGCCACAAATCTTCATATCTACAGTAGCGCAAAGACTAAACATTAAACATTATGACCATTCCGACACAGTTCTCCAAAAATGTATTTTGTATTTGTATAGCTACATTCTTCTGAGAAATTATATATACCTGGCCCTAACAGAAACAAACTAACCTAAATATATAAAAACTAGGGCTGTCAATTGATTAAGATATTGAATCGCTATTATCAACAATCGTATGGTTGTCCATAGTCATAATCACAATTAATCGCACATTTTTATCAGTTCGAAATGTACCTTAAAGGGAGATTTGTCAAGTATTTAATACTCTTATCAACATGGGAGTGGGCAAATATGCTGCTTTATGCAAATGTATGTATACATTTATTTATTTAAATCAATTAACAACACAAAACAATGACAAATATTGTCCAGAAACCCTCACAGGTACTGCATTTAGCATACAAAATCTGCTCAAATCATAACATGGCAAACTGAAGCCCAACAGGCAACAACAGCTGTCAGTGTGCTGACTTGACTAAAACTTGCCCCAAACTGCATGTCATTATCATAAAGTGTGTAAAGGGGAGACTCGCAGGTACCCATAGAACCAATTTTCATTCACATTTCTTGAGGTCAGAGGTCAAGTGACCCCTTTGAAAATGGCAATGGTTTTTCCTCGCCAAAATTTAGGAGAGGTTTGGAGCGTTATTTAGCTTCCTTCGCGACAAGCCAACATGACATGATTGGTACCAATGGATTCCTTAGGTTTTCTAGTTTTAAAACTGAGCCCACTACAACCTACATATTGCAAGTTGTGTTAATGTGTTAAAGAAATTAGTGGCGTTAAAACAAAGTTGCATTAACACGTTATCGCGTTAACTTTGACAGCCCTAATAAAAACTAAAACTTTACCTTCCTGTAAAAATGAAACTAAACTTAAACTAGCAAACACGCTCAAAACTATTATAACCTTGATCCAAACCACATTTAGATGTGGTTTGAAATGTGATTCCAATCAGATTTCTAAAGATGCGTCTCAGTTCGGACGCTCAAATCACAACGAGTCACTCGCAATGTGACGCACAACGGTGATGGAAGTGCTGATTAGAATCCATGCTGCTACTAGCAGGGCAATGTATACCAGCCTCCGTCGCGCCAGACAAACTCGGCAACGGATGAGTTCTGCAAAGCAACTTGACGGCGTGAATGTTTGGAGGGCGAAATAATGGACTTCCATTTCTCATGCTTCAGGGTTAACACAGGAGCCCATGCGGATAGGGCGGTGATGTCTGGACACACAAATCCGATCTGATCACTTGCGAATAACAGTGCGGACAGTCTGTCTTAGAGATCTGATTTTAGAAACAAATCGGATTTGCCTGCAGTCTGATAAGGTGATTCGAAACAGCGGGAGTCTAAATAGCAGTGCAAGGTGCTGCCTAGCACAAGATAAATGGACCTTTCTTCAGACTCTGACACATAATGACTCGTGCGGTAAATACTGTTTTTTGTCAGAGTTGTCTTTGTGGCTACCTCAATTAGATTACCGGGATGTATCATTCCTCTGACGGAGACGTTTCGAGAGACGGGAGCCTCATCATGTGCAATTTGCAAACACACACCTGCCACCTTTTTCATCATTAGGAGCCGACGGGTCTGGTCAGCCAACAGCCTCAGCCAGCCAGACCCCCGCGAGGGAATCTGAATCTCCCTCTCCGCATTCATTACTCGAACCAAGAGACCTTTCACTGTTCATTTGTGTAGTCCAGAGAGTCTGGAGATTCCTTTGGGTGCACAAATGATGCAGCATGCACTCACCTGCTCGAGCCGTATTCCATTCACCACCCCAGTGGCCTTCCGTCTTCCAGTCATCTCGTCGGAGTCCTCACACGCTGACCCCTTTCAAAGCAGCGCTGCTCCCTGCATTTTGACCATTGCTCGCTTGTCAAGCCTTGCTAAAGAAGGTCCAGTGTTGTGTGAAATGGCCAGGCACCTGTCTCCCCAACTGTTAAAACCTCCGCCACAGCTGCACCTCAATGAACATACACTTTTCTTTCCCCGGTGATCCTTTCATTTTACAGAGCCACTGGATGCCACACGCACAACCCCACTGTTCCCCCTCTCCCCTTTTTTTTTCACCCACCGTGTTCATTCCCCGTGTTTCGTCCCCTGCTCCCACTCTTTGTGTCATTGCTTTGTTTACTTACGCAGTGCTTCAGCGAACCAGATGCACCTATCCTCTGAGCAATATTTGGCAACTGAATGTCTCCCTTGGCGGATGTCTTTGTAACTCATCAAATGCTCTTTTGAAGCCTGCTCAGTATTCAGGCAGTGAGGCATGCCTGGGATCATGAGAGGTGAAGCTGCTTCAAAAGGTCAAGCTGCCAAGAGCATTTTTTGCTAGTTAACTAACTTTAAACACAAAAAAAAACACAGTTCATCCACAGTCTCTGCATTATCAGAAGGGATGGGTACCGAAACTCGGTACTAAACGAGCCCCGGGGCAAATCTTTCCAAGACCGCAGTATTGATAAGCTCCCACATTAACGGTTCTGCTATCGGCGTTGGGCTACATACACGTTATGTTGCACCTTTGATCTCACAAACTCTGTTTCTAATTTAGCGACAATGGCAGAGAGAACAAAATGGTCCGAAGTGTGGCTGTACTTCAGTTCAGTCGATGCAGATAATGCTCGTTGCCGAAAGTGTAACAAGTCTTTTGCTTGTAAAAGCGGAAACACGAGCAATCTGTCAAAACATCTCACCAAATTGCATCAGATACAGGTCCGGCAAGGTTCGGTCGAGGGGTGCGCACCACATGGAGGAAATATGCCAGAAGAGGTCCTTCCACACGGGGCGAGCGGCCGTCATTCATTCGCCGAGACGAATCCCCTGGATAGACTGTGCGCCCGTCGACTCCACCCGTTGAGAAGTGTAAAAATATTGTCGGTTCATTATGAAACTGTGGCGGGCGTAATTAATAGGAAAGACTGGAGCCTGATCCATGTCCCACCAGCTGATCGATGAGAAATGACGTTACCTCCAGAGGGTCGGACTCATACATGGATTCAGATGTCCCAAATAAAAGAAATTAAATATGATATAATGGAACTTCCTGCAGTAATAGGCCTACTGTATATGATAAAGTATGACGATAGATAGACTAGCTCGTAGTTTTTCCCTCGTTGCCCCATCCACCATTGTCACATTCTAGTTTATAATAGTGAATTATTTTTTCAAAAAATTGACCATTTCTTATACAATAAATAATTGTTTATTTATATATTTTACATTTTAATTATCACATTAATAGTGATTTGTTCAAAACAATCTTGCAGTTAGTAGCAGTTGCTACTCGAATGTTAATTTATATTACAGTAGGCTTTATATGACAAAATAAAGCAATGTTCATTTTGTTATTAATTAAATTTTTTGTCTTAAAAAAACAACAAAAGACCCGTTAAAGTACCGGATTGATAAGCAGTATCGGTAAGAGTAGTACTACCGTTAAAATCTTAACGATACCCATCCCTAATTATCAGGCAGCAGATGGAAGCCTTTCCTACTGGACTTGCTACTGGAATGCCAAGTTGCATGGGAGTCCTTGCTACTGCATTCTCGTTCTAATTGTATGATGTGAAATATTAAGTCTTACTATCAGCAAGAATAATTAGCCTTATCAGTTTCCCCCTGATTGCATCAGATGCATTCTACATTCACACAACCAGTCTCTTTCGGAGAACTGTTCATTCATAAAATACACTCATGGTTTTACACACACTCATATTGTTATCCTTCATACAAATGGATACAGTTATAGGCCTAGCATTGGCCATCAGTACAGTTTTCAATATGCCTTTAGGCTGCAAATCAGAAACGAGTAGGAATAAAAAGACCATCTGCACAGTGTTTAAAATCTGATAGAGCTGACGTGAGCAGAATGGGAAACATTCACAGTGAATTAGGAATTAAACTGCAGATTATTTGTACTGTTTATTTCATACCAATTATGAATCGTTTAGCTACCAGTTTTATTGTCCAAATTGCCAAAAATGCTTCAGTTCAGTAACAATTATTAACAGTAAGCCAGGCTGCTTTCACAACCAAACGAGTCAGACTTTGGCTGCCCCCACTGAAACTGAGAGGAAAACAAAATATAACACATTACTGTAATTACTGTACTGTGATGTCTCACACAGAAAACATGCAAGTGTAATCTTACTTTATACTGTACATGCAAGTAAAACACAAAAAGCAGTAAGTTTAAAAACAGCTATGTTGCATATACAGTAATCTAAGAATACAGAAATAGTACCAACATACTACAAAATAACTGACTAAGTGACTAATCAAATTACTGCAATCTTTACTTGGCCATTATTAATAACATAACATTTCCATCAAAATATGTATAATAAAGTACCATTAAACAATAACTTAAACATTTTTCTGCCACAAACATCCATCCTCTTGGAGGATCATGTGCTTTTTCGACCTTATAGGTATGGGATAGATACAGGACGTGACTTGAACACGAAATGCATGGCACCAAAATTACAGAGACCTCTAAAGCTAAATCAACCATGAAATCAACACAGTCTCACGGCAGTTTGTGAAAGTCACGAAATTTAATTATTTGATTTGTGTACGTAGACACGAATTTCCCTTTTTTTCGTGACGCTCAATACGACTTTCAACAACGTATTTTTCGTGCTTTTTCCTATAAATGTCCAGCAACACGTGACGCACATGTTGATTTCCGCTCCAGTCTTTTCAAAATACAACTACTTTGTTAGGTTTAGGAAAAGATCGACTTGGTTAGGCTTAGGCAACAAAACTACTTAGTTAGGTTTAGGAAAAGATTGCGGTTTGTGTTTAAATAACACCAGAAGTGCCATAGCTTAAATGCAGAAGTTACCTGACAAAAACTACTTAGTTAGCTTTCAAAAAAGATCGTGGTTTGGGTTAAAATAACAGCAGAAGTGCCGTAACTTAAGTATGGAAGTTACGTGACAAATAAATCAACTTTGACTTGTGGTTTCACACGGGACACGGAGAACGGTCTCCTTGTTGTAGTCTTGTTGTTGTTTTTTAACCCACCCATCCGCCCCAACCTCATCCTTCCCAGTTTACAATTACGTGGATTACATACCAATTGATTTTGTGCTGACATCACGAAAAAAAATTGAAATTTGTGTCTATGTACATGAATCAATACATTAAATTTCGTGACTATTTCACAAACTACTGTTCGACTGGGCTTATTAAACATACAGTATGTAAATTAAGGGCAGAACACCAGATAAATTATTGCCCAGCATCTGTTTTTTTTCTTATAAGCTTCTTTTTGTGGTACACACTGCACATTTCCAAATTTGAAGGTATCAAGTATTTTATCATCCAATTTCTTATTCTATATTCAGTACTATATTCTGACTTTGACTGTATTTTCTGGAAAGTCAGCCTGAGACTGAAGCAGTAACATATCACTATTGACTGGCATTCGTTCAGTACTTATCAGTGCGTATCACTGACGGACGAATCTTTGCAGACTGTTCCTTCCCCACATCAATGTTGACTTTCTGTTCTTCATGAAACATGTCTTATCACTTTGAATGATTGGTAGAAGAAGTGAAAGGGATTACTCTGATTCTGGGATGGTCCCTATGAGGCAATATTATCAGAACCATGTGTTTCATGTGAAGTAGAGTTAGAAGCACTAATCCCAGCCATACCACCGGATCAAATTCCTGTGAAGCAAATAAGACCATAGTCTAACAGTTGGAATTTTTAATGATGTGAACAAAGTGGAAAAACAACCATGTGTTGAAGAAAAATACTCAGAAAAACAGATGCTGTATGTGGTTTAGTGAACCTCAGCATAAAATGTAAGTTTTCTAACACTAGGAATGTAAAGCTGAGGCAGAGCTATGCAACTTCTGATAAATTCACTGTGATGCAGATCCGTTCTTTTCTTTATGAAGGCCATTTGTAGCAATAGTTAGTATCAAAAAGGACAAAGAGGCCCTGAACATCTTGACAGAGTCAAGTAGGCTATTGTATAGAAATGTCTTCTCCAGGTATTATGAACCACCATCTCTTCCTCTTCCACAGGGCCGTTATGATGCATATATACATAACTAAATGAAAATAGCACAACATTTTAAGGACATTCTGCGTGTCATGATAACGCATTTTAGGCCTTCCTTGCTATTTCTTGCCACAGGCTTAACATTGTGAAATGGCTTTTCGCGTGTCATTTAACGCCACCTCCTTACCGCAAAAGGGTCAGGGTTATGTTTTGGCAACAAAACCACTTAGTTAGGTTTAGGAAAAACATCATGGTTGGGCTTAAAATAAGTACGTAAACAAAAGTAAAATACGTAACGTAAGTACGGAAAACACTTCACAAAGGTCTCTAAGGTAATTTCAGAACAACTCAACAACACTTTGGGACACAAACGCCGGTCTCCTGGTTTAAAGTCCTGTGTTCGTTGGACCCGTCCACCATAAGCAGTCTTTCCCTGTTTTTATTCTACGTCACTAGCTCTGAGCGTAGCATAGTTACATGGATGCATTTACATTGCAGTCAGTACAGACTACGTGACGTTCACATGACACACCAAAAGCAACAAAGGCGTTGTTATTGCGGCTGTGGCTCAGAGGTAGAGCGAGTCGCCCACAAATCGGAAGGTTGGTGGTGCGATCCTCGGCTCCTCCAGTCCACATGTCGAAGTGTCCTTAAGCAAGACACTTAACCTCAAATTGCTCCCAAAGCCTGTGCCATCAGTGTGTGAATGAGTGTGTGAATGGGTGAATGCTGACATGTAGTGTAAAGCCCCCTGAGTGGTCGGAAGACTAGAAAGGCACTATATGAATGCAAGTCCATTTACCATTTATTGCATGCAAAATGACTTTCAAATCACCGTGCCATTTATACGCCATTTGGTGCAACCGAGCCAGAATCTTCAATGCGATGACTTGTACTGACTTCTTGCAATCTGCAGCACTTGTTTCGTCATTGTTCTAGGAGGTCTGAATGTGACTCTCAACCTTCACTGGATATTGTAAATGGTGTATGAGGACGAGTGGGCCTTTGATGTCAACCATTATTAACATCTTCCAGCTGTATTCCCTCACTTGAGACCCATACAGACTCACAGGAACTGGTTTGTGTGCTGGTGCATGGCCGTGTGTGTCCCCGTGTGAAAGGATTACTTTCTTGTCAAGGTGACAGCACTGCGACGACTATCACTCCTGTCTCGCTGACATATTTTCAGAAAATATGAAGTTGCTTGGATTTCTACCATCGCTCTTGAGATGTTCTGTATGCAGCGTGTGTATCTGCTATAAGTTCAAAGGTAAATCATACAGAGGGGGTAGCACTACAATATACAAGCATCAAAAATGTGTTATTTTTCTCGATTGTAAGATTAATCATATGACTCAGAGAATCTTATACACAGGGTTCATCTGAGATCACTTTCTCCACTAAACCCAACTTTTCTATCCTTCAATAAATATTTCTGTTCAGTGAAATCAAATTTTGACAGTCTGCTCCAAATCTAGCACTGTTTATTACACTACAAACACACAGGTATTGTTTTATCCTTACTTTGAGATTTGTAAAAAACATTTAAGATTAATAAGTTCTTACTTTGAGAGTGCATGCAAAGCAAGTACAAGTACGAGACCAGTACGAGCTTCAATGTATGTCCATCAAAATTAAAACACGTCACACAACACAGTCTCACTCCCAACTCATCAAATACCGCCACTTGGTCAGTGGCCCTACGCTTAAAAATGTGACACTCTAGGAACCCCTCCAGCATCAGTTTTGGACATGTCACGGACGGCGTGTCAGTTTCCGCCCATTAAATGGTGTCTCTTTTCAAAAATAAACTTCATAGGTTTACTTAGTTTTTAGGTTTACTTACGCACATTAGGCAGGGATGGTTTCGGACGCAAAGTTTAGATAAGCGGCTGTGCATTGCTCGAAGCGCATTTATTTTTCATGTAGTTTACGTGTGAAATAGCTGCAGTGAACATAACTGTGCTGTCAGGTGCACGATGGCTGCCACACACTCTGCCTTCTCCAGTCACCTCACCCAGCACATCCTCACCACCATAGATTGCTGTCTTATTGATAGCTGTCAGTTTCAAGCGGTTTCACGTCCGTCAGATGCAGAGAGGGTGGGTTTTTTGGGGGAAATAATTAGACCTGGCTACGGCCATGATCACAAGCATTGTCTAGAGTGGCCGCGATCAGCTCCGCGCCTGGTGGATGCTACCAGCTTGAACAAGGATCAATGAGTCGGCAGACTAAACTAACATATTCAACTAAACAACCCCTTTTTAAGTTAGGTTCAGGCAACAAAAGTACTAGGTCAGGCTTAGGAAAAGATTTTGGTTTGAGTTAAAATATGTATGTCTGTTACTTAACTGGCATCAGTAAAGCCAGGAAGTTAAGTAGCAAAACTAAGGTAAAATAAGTCAACCTTGACTTGATTTCACACAGGACATAAACGGATGTGGATGGGTTTACCTTGGAGTTTGTTGAAAGCCCAGTGCGTCCCATACAGATGCTAAAAGGTGCATTGATCCACCAATGCTAAAAGTTGTCAGACACTGAGGAGCGCTGACCAATTGGCGGTATTTATGTATGGTTTGAGAGGGTATGAGAACAGGTTGTGCACAATCTTTCTCCAGTACACCATGCTTTATCCACCAAATATTTTTGGCTATCTTTCCTTGATCATGCTAGTGCCCAAGGCTTTTTTTCCGATTTCCTTATATTCAGTACAACCCATTGATCATGCAATCAATACATCACCATAGATAGCATGTATACAAACCTTCACAGCCGTCTTTTTCTTCACACATACTGTTTACAAGATCCCCTTGTTCTTAGTTCCTACACAACAAAAAAACTTTTTGAAACATATCTATAACCACAAATACAGTTCCAATACATCATTTCATCATCATTCATCATTTTGGTGCACTGTAGAAAACGTTTTTTTTCATTTTGTAAGATGAATTGGCTAAAATGAGGGCTATACAGCTGCCTATTGCACCTATTCACCGCAGGCTCTCACCATGACAGGCTCGGATATATTGAAATTAAGCAAAAACACCACCGCCTGTTTCCCAATTAATTTTAAAGTGAGCAGCCCCGGCTGAGCTTAACTATTAGACCCTGCGCTCAATAATGTATTACTTCCATTTTAGCACTCAGAGGAAAAGGAATAATTGGAAAGGAACCAATTCCCATTGTACTATTGCTTTCCGTAGCTGTCTGCCATTATTAAAGCCCCAATGTGTTGGATTTAAAACTGTCACATTTCTGACTTTGATGACATGTCAACTCCACATATAAGAGCCCAAGCCGGCCAGAACCCTCTTGCTGTGAAACTACCAATATAGTCAATTAAGTCGAAATGGTCCTGATACATATGGCAAAGAGTTGGTATATATGGTGCATATTTTGGTTATTAGTCAGCCCTATAGGGCAAAACAATGATGGAAAAATGTAATCAAATATGTTTTGCAAAGCTGAGCACACGCACCAGGGGTCCATGAACGAACGCTATAGCTCCTTATGGCTCCAAGGATAAAAGTGATCTTAATAGCTCCTTCCTGAGTGCTTCAGTTGAGTGCTCTCTAAATTTGTTGTGCAGTATTTTGAAGGCTTTATCACTCTTTAACATCTCAAGGGAACTTCGTGATGGAACAGTACTTACACCATAGGGTGCAAATGTTGCTTTCAAATAACCTCATATTTCCTGGCCATTGTATAACAGTGCAGAGCAGTCATTGCACCCTTTTTCTTGCTCTGTGCTCCCCCCCACTGTAGCTGGAACATAATGGGTCAACAAGCATATTTTCAAGCAACATGTAACTTTTAAAGATGGGATCACAGTCACAGAGCGAGGTCATAAGGTTGGACTTTGGGGTTCGAAAAATAAAAGTTCTCTTTTTTTTCCAATCTGCCTTTCAGACATCTGTCTGCAACTGTGGGAAAAAAAAACTCTGTGCTGTATCTATACCCTGATTCAACAGACACCCTGCAGGCACTTTATTTTCAGTAAATCGGCTTTGAAGAGCAGTGTGCCCCAAAGAGTTGAGGGCAGATATTGGTCCTGAATGCTGGATCGCAAAACCTTTGGGTCAGTACAACTTTGTGTTTACTGAAACAGTTGGTGCCTTGGAATATACAACAACCACACGGAGTTATTCAAAATCAGTACTTCGTACCAATGTACTGTATTTACTAGTCCTACCTAAGGGTAGAGTACAGGCTGGTCTGTACAAGGCAGCATATTTAGATGAATTGTACTGTATTTCAAATGAGTGCACCCTGAAGGTGTTTTTCTCTTTTTCAACTGAAGTTTCAGCAGGAGAACATAACTGACATACTTTACTAAAATGTAAAATTTGCAGAGAATCCGGGCGCTTTGTGTTCCTCCTCATTGTGTACTTCTGCAACACATCTTTATGTAAATGAGAAAGACCACTTGAAGTGTTGGAGAGAAACTTAACTTTTGTGCTCACAATTATCAGAATTAGATGGTGAGGTATCTAGGCATCACGCAATGCCACAAAGCAGCCTGTCAAAACTCTGTTCAGGGGCCTGTTGTTGTACTTATCATTCATATTCCACAATAACTTTGAGAGAGAATAATTCAGTTTGATACTCCCACTGTAGCAGAAGTATAAAGACTCTTGGCTGCACAATGAGGTAAATTAAATTCAGTCATTCAGGAGACATCCTTGTTCTAAAGCCTGAAATATTCTTCATTAATTACCATATGTGTAGATTTTAGCAGCTGCATATAAAAGCATCAACGGATCTTTATGTTAATTTGAATTTTACAAGCATCATTCACAGAGCACAGTTTTGCTTTATGGAGCTAGTTGCATTACTGCCTGCAACTGGAAAGTAAAATCATGTACATTTCTCTGTTTAATGTGGCAATACAACTAGTCAGTCTCACCCAATAAACTGCATTTAAAGGAGACATATCATAAAAAAAACTCACTTTTTCAGTACTTGTACACATACATTTGGGTATCTGGAGTACCTACCAACCCACAAACTGGGAAATAAGAGAACCCAGTCAGTTTTTTTGTGGGCTGCCTAGCTCAGAAAACATGTGATTCAACAAGTCATTCAGATTTGGCTCCCCCTTCCCATGTCACATGCAGGCTCATTAGAATATACCGCCCACAGCTTGATAACTGCTTTTGCAAATGTGCGCCATGTTTTTCTCGCAAGCCAATCGAGTGCTACAGGAATGAGTCCTAAAACCTGGAAATGAGTTAGCATTTTAGCACTTCCGGTTTCCTCGTCTGGAAGTCAATGGGTTTTTTGTTTTTAGTTAGATGCCTGAAATAAGGTCTGTGGTTAACACAAGCTGAAGAGATTTTAAAGTTTTCTTCTACAACATCAAATAAATCAATCAATTATTGAATTTTAAGCCTTTACATGTCCTAACAAAGGCGGTTACTAACAAATGGCTAAATGACACTACTAAAGGTCATCACGCTGACTCGTCCGCCTTTACAGCCTCATTGTGTATACTCGCGCTCATGCGAACGTGGTGTAGTTCGTTTATAGCCTAACGTTAGCTTTTTACCTCTGTAGATTGCATTTACACTTCAAAAATCCTAAAAGTGGTGTTCATTTGTGAAAATTATCTTGCTGAACGAAATGTGTAAGCATCATAAATATTTGTTTGCCACAGAGTTTATTCCCTGCAATAATCCAAAACCCAATGGAAAAATCCCATTTGGAAAACAGCGTGATGCTAATTTACTGGTTGGCCTACAATAATACATCATCACTGGAGCACTCTATCAGAGCAGACTGAGCTTTTTTGGGAGGGGGTCGTAAAGAGGCAGGCGCTAAAACGGAGCGTTTCAGACAGATGGTGAACACATGTATATTCAGACAGACAGTATGAGAACAATAATGTGTTTTTTGAACATTAAAACATGTAACCATGTTCTAGCAGAAACCCAAAATACAAGTATGAACTTGGAAATGAGCATGACATGTCCCATTAAAATGTTAGCGATAGTCAGTGACAGTTGAACAGTCTGACTCGTGTCGGCAGTTAGCTTCATCACAATCGTCTGCACGTTTATGTAATGCAGCATATAGTAAAAGCTTCTACCAAGGCCTGCAGCATCAAGGCATTCATGAGCAGCTGGGTACTATTGTGTTCAATGAAAATCTTATCTAATTTGATTTCTCATTGATATGCACACACTGTAGCTATAAATCCTATGAATCCATCCATTATTTGTGTTAAAAAATGAACATTCAGAGTCTAATAATGTCTCCATTCAAACGTAGTTACAGAGCTGTTTGTTCTCGATCTAGACAGTCAGCTTCCCAAATCAATAATGCAGCAACCAAGCTCAGAAAACAGAGCGTTGGCTCATGCAACCTCCTGATAACTGTTCATGGGGGTGTCATTACGTAGCTCGGCTAGTGGGATCTCACCTTCCTACAGTACATAGATTGACTAGACAATTAAAGGCGTTAAAAAAATACTGTAAATGTGCTATTCAAAAACTTTGACATTGACTTTGACATTCATCAATATTCACATTTAATAGCCTGTCTAACCACATCTCCATCAGCCACTATCTTAATGGCTTTATGAGGAAATAAACCGAGCTACATTATTTTTAATCTCTGCATTAGAACAAAATAAGTAGTCATCCGCCGTTGTGTGAGTGTGCTGTGCAGACCTTTACGTTTCTGTCGGGGGTTTTGTTGAATGACAGTAAGCTGACGGCTCGCGCGTCAGTCACTCTTCGGGGGGAGAGTGAAAGGCGGCGGTGATTGATTGCAGCGCTGATGTAACCTGGACTGGATTACACCGCTGCAGCTGTACAGCAGCACAGAATTGTGGGTATTTCATAGAGGGAGAGACACTGAAGAGATGTGCGAAAAATAGGAAGACAGATAACAAGAGAAAGGTGGAAAGAGAGAGACGGCGCTGAGCGACAGATAGAATGAAGAGAGAGGCTGATGGTCAGCGACGGAATCCAGGCGGATCGCTCGGCCGTGACGGGGCTCTGAGCGGCCGATCTGGTGCATTGATGAGGAACCCGTGCGGGGACAGAGGCGAGTGTTTTCTAGAATGATGACGCAGGGCAAATGTTGAGTAACAAGAAACCTGAATTCATCCAAAGAACCCTCTAAGAGTGCGTGGAAGGTTTGTATAACAGAAGTTATGAGTATGACGAACAGTAAGTTACAGGATGCCCTTGAGGGAAAAAACAACAGCTTAGCTTTATTGCATTGGTGGGAGAGATGTGATGTGTGCTCTGTGTTTATGGTATCTATCTCAATGCTGTGTGAAGGCACCGTGCGCTCTTAAAAGCCTCTTTTCAAATCCTGAAACCACTCACAATAAATAGTTTCACATCTGAGAAAATTTTCTATAAAACATTGGAGATTGTCGGAGAAAAAATGAGCTTTGGAGAGCTCCGATGGAATCTTCGGATAGCAATCAAATCGAATTGCGTCTAGGGATTGACACCGAAATTAAAGTGACATAAAACATGGCTTTTAATATGCACAGTTTCACACGATATTTGCTGTTTGGTTGAATGCCAGACGACGGAATTACACCACGGGAAGGGATTGTCATGATCCGAGCGTTCCCTGGCGTCATTGATAAACTAATACCTGAGACCTGTCGTGGTATGATTGAAAAAGACAAATTGCTTTTGCTTCTGGGCATCGTTCCTGCTGTTAACAATAACCGCACGAAGTTAAGTCGGAGTATGATTTTTATAATGCTGAAAGAGCAGTGGGATGCTCCCCGTAAACGAGATGAAGGATTCATGGTGGATAGGGCCCTCTGGATGACCTTGCGGCCTGGTGCTCTGCCAAAAACAACAAACGGGCTCCATTAGCGGGCTGACTGAAGGCTTATGCTGGAACACATTAGTCTGATGGGTCCATAAATACATGGTATAAATGTGACAAATTATTAGCTTATTTGTCAGGTCGTTCTAAGTGCCATTATCGTCGTGCATTTAATGGGATGTTTGTAGGAACATTTAGAATTTATTAAAAAGACGATATTTCAGATGTGGGTGTCATGTGGATATGAAAAAAGCACGGTGCAAGCAGACTAATGGACAAATTCAGTTTAATGATCTTCAAGAACACAGCAATGTCAGATAACTAGAACCAACTTTTCTGCTACTTCTAACATTTCTATTTAATTCAAGCCCTATACATTTTGGTATTATACAATTACAAACTAGGAATTAACATTTAAAGTACTGAAGAAAGGTCCAATGATAATCTGTGAATAAGAACAGTATTCTTTAACGCAATCAAGGCCGCATTAAAGTACCATGGGCCCCGGGGCTGGGACTGTTCCAAGGCCCTCCCCAAGCAGCATCACAACTCAACTATTGCCCCGTACCCCCTGCACAAACAACAGCCAGGCTTAATTTGCATACAATAATGCATGAACAATCAGTCATGACATGACTGCAGTTTAATTTTAGGACTGTTGCAGCACCAACTACAAGTCATACAGTATAATCATTATAAACCCATTAAGCAAACATATACGATACAGAAATTGCATCACCAAAGGGTGCAGGCCAGCTCACAGTAGGCTAATATACTGTATATCTCTCTCACACATAATGCACACTTACACACACACACACACACACACATAGATGGGAGAGAGACAGAGAGTGTCAAACCTCTTTCTCTTTACAAGCGTCATTCACCTCTCAGCCTTCACTCAGCCTTCACACACGCCCTGTTCAGACCTGGCATTAACATGCATCTTGGGCAATCGATCACAACTTGACAGCTCCAAGTACATCTGTTCACACCTGGCATTAGAATGCCAGGTGTGCCAATCTCCACACTCGTCTCGAGTGACCATGTTACGACCCAGCTCGCTGGGGGAAAGGGAAGCAACATAAAACCAGCTTGAACTGGTAAAACTAAATCATTTATTGGTAAAAGTGTGGTTTTTTAATACAAACAAAAAAGGGTGAGGCAGACTACACAGGAAAAGAGCAGGCGGGTGCTGTTTAAAACAAGGAAATAATTATAACTAAAGGAGGATTCTTAAAAAAAAGAGTTACAACTAACTAGATAAGACCCAGACATGAAAATAATAAATAAAATAAAATCTCACTATTAAAGCAGCAGTGGGTAGAAATGGAGCAAATATGATTAAAAAAAGTTATTTTTATAAAACGGTCACTATATCCTGACAGTAGTGCATGAGACAGGTAATCTGGTGTCCTCCGGTGCTCCTAATGGCATCTGCAAGACTTCACAGACCGGAAGAAACAACCAATCAAAGCCGAGCTGGAGCCTTGTTGTCTCTGAGCAGCTGTCAATCGCTCGCGAACTTCAGTCAAACTAGGCAGCGCTGATCAAATATGAATCAATATTCTGTTACTGTAATGCCTATTTCTCGCATCAAATGTTTTCAGAATCATCTTGTAGTGTACTGTTTAGCTGTAAAATGAGAAAGTTTGTGGCCCGGCAGCCATGTTGAGATCAGCAGAGGAAATACCAAGCACCGCCCACCAGCCGGAGCACAGCCAATAGGAACGCTCTCTCTCTGAAATGCACCCTACAAATCAGGAGAAGCCCTCGACTCGAATGAAAGGTCTTCATCAAGATCCACATTTAAACCGAAAGGACTCAAAGTATTCCGGTAACAAATCCTAAAAGCTTCCCTCCTTAACAAAGTGTTTTTTTAAAGCTCCCATCTCCTCTTAGTGTATTTTAATTAACATACCGGAGCATTGACCTAAATCAAGTATGGAGCAACACATAGGATTTATTCTTTAATGGTGGCTCTGTGTTCAATAATTCTTGGTTTTCGATCCCGATATATGTTTTACCAGTGCATGCTTCCTTTGCCTCGTGAGCATGAGGTGATCCCTTTGATTTGTATCTTATTACCAGTACAAAGATGTTTGAACTATTGCGTCTTTTGTAGTTTGAATTGCGCCAATCACCTGCAGCGCGTTCAGAATCTTTAACCTGTTTATTTTTACTGTTTAAAAAGTGCTTAATGTAGTCAGGGTAGCATATTTTTTATATTTCTGTGCAGTATGTTTTGTCAAACACCCAGTGACAGATGATGAATTTGTTATAATGATCGCCTTTTGGGTACATGGGCCATTGAAAATTATGAAAATTGACAGCATGGTGATGTTGGCATAACAAACATTTGAAATACAGTGTCCTAATATAAAAAATCAAAGTGTTTGAAGGCACATCCAAATGTGCCACCCATTGAACTGCTCCGCCTGAACCATTTTCCATACAGTAGAGTCACGTGGCCGCGGAACCCGACTCCCACAATGTGAAGTGACAGATTGGAGATATCCATGAGAGCTTCAGGGAGCAGAAGAAATACTGTAACTGCAGCCTTGTCACTACACATCATAGGCATGAGTCAGCACTGGCTCTTGGAGATCATCTGTGCAAGGAGCCCCCCCCCCCGTCCCCTCTCATCACCCCCTAGCACCCCCCCTTCCTTTGATGCTAAGTGACAAGCCAAAAAGATTTCCACAGGAGAACAGAATAAACAACTGCTGCTTTGTCACAGTTCCCACAGAAAGCAGAGCACTGTAGGCACTGCCCCTGGACTCCGCTTTATCATTTTAGGAAAACCTCCTGAGACGGGGGTGATGAAAGAAGCAGGCTGCCTGTGCACGGAGGTTATTATGCAGGGTGTCCCTACAGTGCTGTTTGCCACAATTAACATTTTCCCCAGCTTTGACTGAAACATCCTTTCACATGCCAGAGGATGGAAGACACAATCATAAATCATTCAACTCTTACTATACTGGGCGTATTTTGGCCTTTCGGGGACCTTATTTTGAAAAATACTGTATAATAATCAGCATGATATAAATAAGATGAAGCTGCAGTGAGAATGTGTTGACTGCTCTTTACTGAGTATTTGATGTAACGGGGCTACTCTGTTTTAGTGGTGTCAAAAATATTGTAGTATTGATACTACTAAAACTACAACTTAATCGCGATTGATCACATGATTGTCCATAGTTTATTACGATTAATCTGCATTTTTTTATCTGTTCAAAATGTACGTTAAAGTGAGATTTGTCAAGTATTTAATACTCTTATCAACATGGGGGTGGACCATATGCTGTTTTTTTGCAAATGCATGTATATACAGTATATATTATTTGAAATCAATTAACAACACAAAACAATGACAGATATTATCCAGAAACCCTCACAGGTACTGCATTTAGCATAAAAAATATGCTTAAATCATAACATGGCAAACTGCAGCCCAACAGGCAACAACAGCTGTCAGTGTGTCAGTGTGCTGACTTGACTATGACTTGCCCCAAACTGCATGTGATTATCATCAAGTGGGCATGTCTGTAAAGGGGAGACTCGTGGGTATGACATGGTTGGTACCAATGCATTCCTTAGGTTTTCTAGTTTAATATGAGATCAAAACTGAGCCCACTACCACCTAAAAATCACAAGTTGTGTTAATGCGTCAAAGAATTAGTGGCGTTATTATCGCGTTAACTTTGACAGCCCTAATCGATACATGTCGATACTGAATATTGGAAATGGTCTCAATACTCATTTTCCATAGTATCGATACACGGGTATCAGCTGCACTTTCTGCTGAGGTAATAAATCAAGTGAGAAGTAGGCTCATTTTGTCATAGACCTCTATACAATCAGACTTCTTTTTGCAACCAGAGGAGTCGCCCCCTGCTGGCTATTAGAGAGACCGAAGTTTAAGGCGCTTTGGCTTCACTTTTCAGACCCGGAGGTTCCCCACTGGTCCAAACTTGGATACTTTTACATAATAGCAATCTTTTAATAACAATGGCTATTGGGCAGCATTGAAGAGACATTGATGTTTAGTTGATGGATCCTTTTGATCCAGGTCAAAGAGGGGCTACAGCTGCAGTCCTGACACAGTTCAATGCCTTTACATGAATCTGTTGGACTCAGGTTGATTGATATATTCTGTGTTGGAGAACCAAATAGATTGCATTAGTCTACATTCCTCATATGAATACTTACACTGAGCCTGAGGGGGAAAAATGATTTTCCATTAAATCTATGTCTGCAATGATTTGTACTGTATGACATTCTGATTTTTTTTGCCATTGGCTCATTACCTCTGTGCAACTGTACAACAAGACGGAGACCGTCTCTGCAGTTATGTACTCAGTCTGTGCAAAGATTCCATCCCGAGTATTTTATCCCTCAAGCCTGTAATTTGTTTTGCCTCCCCTGTTGCTACATTTCATCGCAATGATGTCAAGCAGGTTTACGGTCAGCCATCACTCTTAAGAACAATAGGATCAGAGGTCAGCCCTTCTCTGAGCGAGACCGTGCAATGTCACTCGCGAGACGAGCCCTGCTCTCCCTCGGCCCCGTGCTTATTGGCTGAAATATCGGCTCGCCGTGCCACTTTTGACATGTAATCTACTGCTGGCAGCAGCAGAGAGGGAGCCCGTTGATAAATCTTCTCTGGGCCTGAGCGTGTTTTATGGGCATCACGTCCTTACCGCTAAACTATGCTTGAGTGTTCCCTCAGCACTGGGGTTGAATGTAAAACAGACCAGTATGGAGGGCAGTCTCTGTGGAGAGCCATGTGTATTTCTAGTGCCCACCAAGTGATTTAACCATGAAGTGTATTGAGCCCATCAAGGGAGAAGCATTGCTGCCGCTTGAAGTCAGCTAAAGATAGTTCTGAATCCCATGACTATGACATGCTCGGTAGTTTATAGTTGCATCCCATTGACATGATATTGGACTGTATGGACCATATGTTCTATATAAGTAGTTCATACTTTCAAGAAATGTTTTAGACTCGTATAGGCCCAATTCCATCAACTCCGTTTGTAGTCACACTCACAGCTGAATGAAGCGCCCTTCTAAAGGGGACATATCATGCTCATTTTCAGGTTCATGCTTGTATTTTGGGTTTCTACTAGAACATGTTTACATGCTTTAATGTTCAAAAAGCACATTTATTTTTCTCACACTGTCTGTCTGAATATACATGTATTCACCCTCTGTCTGAAACACTCCGTTTTAGCGCCTGTCTCTTTAAGCCTCCCTCCTGAAAAAGCCCAGTCTTCTCTGATTGGCTTACAAGAAAAATGTGTTGCACCTTCGCAAAGGTAGTTCTCAAGCTGTGGGCGGTATATTCTAATGAGCCTGCATGTGACATAGGAAGGGGAGCCAGATTTGAATGGCTTGTTGAATCACATAGATTTTGATTTAGGCAGCCCACAAAAAAATGGACTGGGATGTCTTATTTCACAGTTTGTGGGTTGGTAGGCATTCCAGATACCCAAATGTATGTGTACAAGCACTGAAAAAGTGAGTTTTTCACGATATGTTCCCTTTAAGATGTAGGGTATGAATACAGCTGCAAGCTTCGGAACGACCTTCCCTCTCTCCGGATATTACTTTTGTACAGATCGTCTTCCATAACGAACATGAAAAGACGTTGCACGTAGTCAGTAGGGTCAGCTGGTTGAGTCAGCATCGATGTAGACTCACTGTTGGAGGGTTTTATAACCCACTTCCACTCAGCAGCGCCAGATTGAGTTCTGAATTGGGGGGGGACATCCAGTTTTGGATTGATGTAATACAGTGTTTCCAACAGGAGTTTGTGAGACTGTGGTGGGTGGACTGTGGATCTTCTAGGGAAAATTTTGTACATTTTAAAGTTAAATGCATCAATCTGGTGCACTTTGAGAGCAAAATGAAGAGGCTAGATCTATCTAGTTGTATATGAACGGTGACACGGCAAAAAGTCCCATTCACAAAGTATGGTAAACAAGACGGGGTCCGTGTTTGAAGACGAGTGGGTTGCCAACATCCCAGCGGACCCCTGACACACTGAGGACAGTCCGCCCCGGTTGACAGTTGCGCCGGGAGCCCCGTTCCTCCCCCGCAGAGAGGGTGCACTGCCTAACAAGCGGCGACGTCCGAGCGAGGCAACTCACGGTCGGAGCCATGAGCCACCTTCAACCCGGGCCTTTCCAAGCCGACCTAGAGCCGGTTCACCGGAAGAGATGCGATGTGATGGCCAGCCAGCGCCGGGGAGACGTCTTAACCCTTGTTAAGAGTTCAATCTGCCATCCGGCAGACTGCACAGAACCCAAACGTTGCGAAGTGTAAAAATATTTTTGGCTCATTATGAAACTGTGGCGGGCCTAATAAGACTGTGACAGGCTGGATTCCAGATCACTTTGATTTCATTTTAGGCTACACAATGGTTAATCATGATTGGAGAAAGGTCCAACATGTTACGCCACATAGACATTATTGCAAACTGTCAGTGAACCTTAAGACCTAAATACTTTATTACCATAACACCTGAAAGTGGAGGGACAGAAAGTCTCGGCGCCTATGCTTCCGCTCCCTTCTAATTGGTTTGGGATTGGCATGAAAATTTTTCTTCCTCCGAAGGGGGGAATGACAGAAACAATTTGAGAACAACTGCATTAAACGGACACTCTGGTGACTTAGTATTGCATTTCCATAACATTTGGAGACCGCCAGCCTCACTTTTGGTAATGATCAAACTTTTGTTACACCCTCCTAGCTTGGTAAATGGTCTTTAAAACTCCACTCGTCCAATTTGTAACACAGGCTTCATTATATATTCTTCGTCCTCGAAGCCAAGCTGACCTGATGACCTCTGCAACTGTTTTCACAGGCTACTGTGGCTAGTAATTGACTGGCATTTATGTGTACAATTAGTGGAAAACCTCCTTTAATAAAATTGTACAACTGTGCAAACCAAACTCAGACATATAGATACAGAATATACATATGATAAAGGTGACTCATACCCATTTTCTCGCAAGGATTTAACTATTTGAAGCTGAAGAGGAGAGGAGAATCAGATGGTGTGAAAAAGTTTGAGGAAGTGCACAACGAACACAATTTCAGCCCCTGAAAGAAGTAATTAAAACTCTGCGGGATCGGTTTTGCACGCAGCAGGAAGGTTAGACCACTGTCTCTCCACTGCATTTTAATAATGGAAACATTTCAGCAACCTGCTCCGAAATTGTTCCTTTCTTGCATGAACAATCCCCTTACCAACATTATACTTCCTGGATCTGCAAATACGTCTCAAATACGGGAAGTTTTTCAAAAAGCGAAAGAAGATGAATCGTTCTTTTTGAAAAAAATAAATGTTTTAAAGGTTTAAATTTCTCATCATTAAATTCTATGCCGTCATCACAAATCATATGTGTGCATGTAAGTGGGCATATACGCACACTTTAGTGGTGAGATGGTCTACATTTTGGCCTTTGTGGGATTCAGGAGTTAAACTTTGATTCTCTCCAGCCTTGCAAACACAACGGGCAAATTAGAGAGACGGAAATACTTCGGAGCCGTTGTTTGTAATGACAAAGGCTATGGCGAAATAGAGTTGTTATTCCTTTCATCTCCCCCCTAGTTACATAAAGTTTTCATGGCAAAGTGTTCTCACTGCCTATTCACAGCAAGGTTTTTCGCTTTTACTGTGCTGCGTGTCAGTCACCCTGGCCCAGTTTCGTTGTATTTGAATGACAGAGGTTTCATTCTGTTTGAATGGAAGAGGGGTGCAAGCACACAGGCTGGTTTGATGGAACACACGCAGAGGTGGCATTCATGATAGCTATTTACAGGCGCGATTACGTCACACATGCAAAAATGATCCGGCATGTTTTAACTTCTCTTTCTTAACTCTCTCCCAGAACATTCTGAGAAATGAAACACATGATTTCCTAGCTCATTCTCTCAACTTTAATTACCGTTATAACCAATACATTTTTGTGCATTTTTATTTATAGGGCTCTCGATCGATTAAAATATTTAATTGTGATTAATCGCATGATTGTCCATAGTTAATCACGATCAATTGCAAATTAATCACATATTTTTGTATCTGTTGAAAATTCACCATAAAGGGAGAATTGTCAAGTATTTAATACTCTTGTCATCATGGGAGTGGGTAAATATGCTGCTTTATGCAAATGTATGAATATATTTATTATTGGAAATCAATTAACAAGACAAAACAATGACAAATATTGTCCAGAAACCCTCACAGGTACTCAATCAAACCATAAAATGGCAAACTGCAGCCCAACAGGCAACAACAGCTGTCAGTGTGTCAGTGTGCTGACTTGACTATGACTTGCCCCAAACTGCATGTGATTATCATAAAGTGGGCATGTCTGTAAAGGGGAGACTCGTGGGTACCCATACAACCTATTTTCATTCACATATCTTGAGGTCAGAGGTCAAGGGACCCCTTTAAAAATGGCCATACTAGTTTTTCCTTCCCAAAATTTAGTTTTTTAAGTTTAAATTTGATTTAAAGTTTGGTGCGTTATTTCGTACCAATGGATTCCTTAAGTTGTCTAGTTTCATATGACACCAGTACCTTCACTCTAGCTTTAAAACTGAGCCCACTACAACCTAAAAATAGCAAGTTGCGTTAATGAGGTAAGAAATTAGTGGCGTTTAAACAAATTTGCGTTAACGCGTTATTATCGCGTTAACTTTGACAGCCCTAGTTATTTAATAGCTTCAATGATTGGTAGAATCGAACTATTTTACCCCTTACTGCTAAAAATCCAATCCCTTTTTCACCCCCTCACCTCTGAGATGGAAATGAGACTGAACAGTGTTATCGTGGGACTCCACTCGGCACAAAAACATGTGTATGGGACTGAGCATCCCACTGAAGTCAGTAATTAAATTAGTTTTACGAAACAGAACCTTCTGGAGAAAGCTAATGAAATAAAAACCAATCCCCAGTCTATTTATTCCGCACATTTCTTTTCATTCCAGTGTCATTACCAGATGCATTTTTTACACTGCTCTGCAGAAATGCTGGTAAAGCAATGCATTAAAAAAAAGAAGAAAAAATTATACATACAGTACAACGACCAACACATGTAATGATCTATTAGAGCTTGCTTTGAGAAAATCTGCACTACAACCCATGTCATAGTAATCTTCCATGGTTGTCTTTCGTTGTTAATCTACACAGTAGAAACATGATTCCCAAAAGTGTCCTCCTTTTGCAGAGTGACATTAATGGAACTGCATGCTATACTTCCAGTTTTGTACTCTTGCAAGTTGAAACCAGCGTACGTGGAAGTGCATGAAATATAAATACGTGGCACGCCAAATATGCTTCCCTCAGCAGATGATGGCCCTTTTTTTTTTTTTTTTTTAATGAATTCACATTTCTGGAGCCCTGTCAAGACTTTTTCTGTGTGCAGTGATGTGCACCAACAGTTTGAATTTGGAAGATAGAGATGCACAGAGTAATCATATGTGCAGTGACAAACAACTTTGTAGTGTGAATAACAGATAAGAATATATCATAAATGTACTGTATGAATAATTATTTCTGGTTTGGTTGTCATTCGATAATGTTACATTAAAGCAATTATTTTTTGGCTGTGGCTCCATTGCACACAGAAGTGCATCAAGCGAACCACCAAGCAGAATGTTGATATTGGATCATTCTGCAAACAAAAACAGGTGGAGTTTAGTTATTAAGGCAACTAAACCATTGTCATTATGGTTAGGAAAAACAATGTTGACTGTTGGCTGAAACAGGATGTGTACCTTGGAATACTTTGGATGCCAATTGACCACCAAGTCCTCACCCAGTCCCAACATTCTGCATAGAGTGCTCAAGGATGACAATTTTTTGTTTGCCAACCAGGAAGTTAGCATTGCCCTGGTTCCCTCAACAAAAAACAATATTGGAATACACTATAAATATACCCGACTACTACAACTAACATACAATATCTAAAATATAAACATAGAATAACCTACTATAAACATTAGCAAAATGTGGAAGTTACAATGTTTTGTTTTTAAATACAAACTAATTGAGGTTGTGAATATGCAAATGTAGATGTGCAAAATTCAACGTGTGCAAGATTATTGCAGGAGCATAAACAGAATGGTCCTAAGGAATCTTAAGATATAAGAATTGTGATTCTTATGTGAATCCATTTTTCCGCCACCTGTATTGATCGTTGCCCTGCACCTCCAGCCAGCATCCGACTCCAGGCTCTGATTCTGAGTATTCCCAGGGATAGAGTTTGATAATGTCTTTCTGTGACAGAGTGGCACTTTTTTGAGCTTTACTGTATGCTGCAGAGAGCAGCAAGGTCAGAGCTTAGACAGAATATAGTGTCTGTACAGTAATATCCTAAAAATGTTGTTCCAGCTAAGTTTGCTGCTCTGCCAGTTTTTCATCACAGCCACAGGTCTATCTCTGCTGCAAGATACTTCAGGCTCTTGCAAAAAAGGGAGACGACTCATGCAGTTGTTTTGTGCGTCATCAAACCAGCAGCCCCTATTTGCACCAAATTTAATCATGGTACCCACATGAGGTGAGCGTAATTGGGCACTGTTTTGGTAATATGCAGCGCATCCCTCAAATTAGAGGCTATAATTGGAACAAACATACTGTTCCTGCTGCCTTCCGATTGGCTGCAGAGATTTAATCAAGCTGAAGATCTGGCCTCATCATTCTACAACACAGTTTGGATGACAGAAGAATAGCCCATGACAAAAGAATATACAGTAACTGCTTTACTAGTATTATTGGCCAGGCCACATAAAAACACATTTGCATGTAAACTGTCTAATGATCGAAAAGATTTGAAATAGACAAACATTTCATTCATTAGAGGGATTTTGGAGCAGTGGATGTGTATTCACTTCCACCAATAGACCTATCTTTGCTAGATGTAATCTGCGTAAGCAGTGTTGCAAGTACATTTTTGGACACTTAAATTGCACTGCGGTGTCCGAATTAAAAAATGGCACACTCTGCTATCGCAAGCTCCAACGGTCACAGGCAAAGTGTGCCATTCCACTGGCACAACTTAAATTAGTTTTTATTTGTGTGGCACAAAATGTGAGCTCTAAATTACAAGTTATTTATTAATAACTGCAAAATAGTTGAGTTCTGGGAGACAGCCTTTACTCTCTGTGATTAATTGTATTTTTCATGACACGCATAAAAGGATCTCGGTGGAGCCGTTCAGTCATTATCCGATGATAAATGTAAACGGTAATAGGGTGGTGTGCATAAAACATCAAGTCACAGGAGCAAGGAGGATTTTGATCATGCATTTGAACATGATTGCAGTTTAATTCACCGTCATATTTCCTTCAAACAATGCTCAATCAAGCTGTAACCAAAAAGGTCCAACACTCTATACTACCAATTTGTCTCTTTTTTAGATATGGTTCTTTCTTTAGTTGTTTTTGTTCTTAAAAAGCTTTTTTTCATCCCATTTTGTATTTGCTTTTTTACTTGAATTTAATTAGAAACCAGAAAACATTTACTGTTGCACAGACTCGTATAATAACTTCTACTAATAATACTAATGTTCTTCATCCATGCATAACGGCTTCAAAACGGCTACATGAAACCATTCAGGAATACAGATTCTAAATGTTAAATTAATATTGCTTGCCAGCTTTCATGATATGTTCATGTCATACATAATGCATGCTGTCGCCATCCTTTTGTAGCCTATTACCAACGTCTCACCTTCTTTAAACCGCTAATTCTGCATATACAACATGGACTTTATTTTACAGAGAACCCATGTTTCTTCTGAGAACAGTTTAATTAAATTACATTTTTGTTTCTTTGAAATAATAAAAGTAAAACTAAAAATCCATTAATTCCCATCATGTAAATATTATTCACATTATAAGCTTCTAAAAGTCAACTCAGGCTGTGACATGAAAGAAACATCCTTTTTTTAATGCTAGAGCATGCACTGTTGCTATAAGTCCCTACTACTCCTTCCACTTTCAATATTTTTATTTTCAACATAATAAAATGACATAATACAATCACATACAATTGAGAAAAGACATACCAAAGACCACAAAACAAAAACACACCCAGATACACACACACACACACACACACACACACACACACACACACACACAAAAGAAATAAAATACAAATAAAAATGAAATGTGAGCATCATCAATAGTCACAACCCAGTGAATTTAACAGTTGTACATACTCATACTGCCACATTTGTTAGCCCAATACTTATTACTCATTGACCATTCCTCTTCCAGGTGTATTGCTATTGGGAACCAGTCACTTACAAACACATCAAGAGTACCTCTTAACACATGAGATAGTCTCTCCAATGGCAAAATACCACACACAAATACAAAGCTCCACAGCTTCACACACAAAGCTCTTCAAAGGTCCCTACTCCTCCAAATATTTAGTTTAGCCAGAATTCCTCACTAAAAACCAAATCATACAGCATTCACATTGATTTCCACTTTCCAAGCTCTCATCCAAACACCTATTCCCCTGTGCTCCCTATTTAAACATGGAAAACATTCCTTACACAACCCGAGGCCTAAGGTCTTCAAGTAAATATTACTCACATATTCCCTTTTAATACAAGTTACGCATGTGAAGTGAAAAAGAGCAGAATAATTTAAGCCTCGGTATAAAGAAAACATGAACATACATGGAAATGCAGAGCAGTTAACACTGTGTAGCTGAAAACATTCGACCTACTTAAAATGCACTCTTCTTTGGTCTTCTTGCTAATGAAATGCTTGTGCGTTAGGGTTATACACAGGAGTCAGTCCATTACCCAAATCCTGGTAAACACATTTAATAGAGACTATCACAGAAATCAAAGGCCCGGCGCATGTATTTTCATTTGACAGCAATAAAGAAATTGGTTCTCCTGCAAATTCAACCTGCACATTGACATTTAGTTATTTAGAGAACTCAACAAGAGAGTGTATTTCTGCTATATGAAGGCAAATATTCTTCCACAGGTTGACGTCTTCTATATAGACAGATATTTATGTATCCAACTCCACAATAAGCTACATCAGTGGTTCCCAACAAAGTAGACAAACCAGTAAAAAGTTCCATACTTTCCTCTAATCTTTGCTATTTTTCTAGTGAAGTACCAACACATTCTCACCCCAAACCTGTCAAATAGGGCAGCTTGGTCAGTGGCCCTGCCCTTCAAACTATGACACTCGACGCACCCCTCTAGCGTCAGTTTTGCCTGTGTGAATTTCCACTTGTTACATGCATGTACGTCTTTTCAAAATAAACTGTGTCCACGGGTAACAACTTGCTTAGGTTTAGGCAATAAAACTACTTGGTTAGGTTTAGGAGAACATCATGGTTTGGGTTACAATAAATATGTTTGTTACGTAGTTATGAAGGCTATGTTACGTAGGCTACGTCAGTTAAGTTAGTTACATAATGTAACTTAAACGTTGACTAGACTAGACTAAGTCAAGTTTCACACGGGACACAAACACCGGTCTCCTGGGTGAAAGTCCTGTGTTTTTTTACCAATTCCCGACTTCCTCCATACACTGACTTTATCGCTCTTTATACTACGACACTTGACTTCCTCCTTTACCTCCGCCATAACTACAGCCACGTAGAGCGCCATTGTTTGACGAGTAGGGCCACTGACCAAGCTGCATTTGACGACTTGAAAGTGAGAAAGGGCTGGAATCATAGGATAATTTTACAAGCCCAGGCCTCTAAAAATGTCATGTATTTGTTGAACTGGTCGCAACTGGTGATGAAGGGTTGCAAGTAGGCCTAGATATTGTTTTATCTTAACAGGTCACAAACCACAAAGCTTGGGAACCACTTATATTGAATTGTAAATTTTGAGCGGTCTTGATCTATAGTTTTTTAGCTGTTTGTGTTCTCTATTTACTGTGTCTTGGTCTTGTCCCATATGGGTCTTTGTTTTCCTCAGTGTCAGCTGTGACAGTCTAGATTACAGGACCTTAGGGCTGCAAGGACCTTAGCCTTCATCATGGGTGATTAGAGAATTGTAGTCTACATCAAGAAGATAAGACGGATTCAATCTTATAACTGTGAAGCTTCTCTGTCATTAAGATTATCTACAGGACAGTGCCCAGTCTGTCCCATGTAAATCCCACATCTTAACATGTGATGCGGCCTGTTGACACATGATAGATTATTCATTTAGGATAGGGTAACTGTTTCCTGTTGTCTTGAGCCATCACCCGTTTCCTGTGTGCTTCGAAACTCTTAATGGCAGCATTTTCATGCTACAACGTGAACATGTTTTAATCACAAGTGCTGTCACTCGATTGCAGCAATTTCCTGTGGCTCTGTAAAGTATGAGGTTGCAAAGTAATTGAATTTGGGCCATAATTAAAAAGTGCAAGGAGCCATGTGATCTCTCCCCCCATGCCTTTCATCTTTGTAATAGCACAGTAGTTTACGTCTGAGAGGCAAAGTTTTCATCACTGAAATGAGTAATTTATAGCGGTCTGCCATGCTTTATGTGCCATGTATGGTACAGCAGAAGCCTTATTAAATTGGATATGTAGTTTAATTTGACACGGACGGCTAGAAAACACAAATCAGTCATGGATCAGAATCAGTCATGGGGGGAAGCTGGCGAGGAGGATGGTGCAGCAAAAACTCCATTAGTGACAGGGTTAGTAGATGGGAGGAGTTTAATATGGAGACGTACTATAGCATCCAAGACAGTTTTCTAAATGTGAACAAAATGGTACTTTCCATTATTTGCGTTCAGAGGAGTTGGCATGAGCTTCTGTTTCCATCCCTCTATACAAGCATGGTTAACATTTCCATGGTTCCTTGAGGCCCCCTAGCCTAGGATATTTCCCACCTCACAATTGCAGTGATATTTCAATCAGCAATATATCATTAGGGAGCACTGCAACTGTAGAGTTGTAACCTCTGAATTATTCAGAACAGTGGTGGTATAGGGAGGATAACACAGACTCAAAGAGTCAATGAGAGATACTAAGCATGACAGAGTACGAAGCAATATAACAGATTGCAGAGATAATGGGGGCAACTGTAGGAAATTAAATTGGATGACAAAGGGGAAAAAGGCTGCGAGGGTAAGGAGCTACAGTGATGAATAGCGCTAAAAAAAACGGCAGGGATAGCTGTGGACGTGTTGTACTTCTCTATCGCGCATGATGTTCCTGCTGAAGACTGTGCAGTGCTTGCACTGTCGGTTGTTTGTGAGCTGGTGATATGTGAAGATGCGACTGCTGCACTCAGTGTAAGTGGCTATGAATAACAGCATCAGCAGGTGTGGAAAATGTTGAGTCAACTGAGCTGCTGCTTTCATCTTTAAGCAACGTGTATTTTTTTGTTGTCACTTCTACCCCTGTGGTTTGTCACCACTCATTATTCAAGCCAATTAGCTAACCAACCACCACAGGTGTGGCACAGTCCTTGCTTCACATCACATGTTTTCCCTGTTCCAGCAATTGACCATCAATCTTGTGATTTGATTTTGTGAAGCATTGTTTTCGGTGTCTCATAAAGAGGAACACAGCTATATCTGAATTAAATCATTCAAGGGCGTCACAGCCGCCACGATGCCTTTATCAACATGAAGCCACATTGTTCCCTCGTGTTTGGGTTTGACTCGTCATTTGTCACTCAACTTCTTCTTCAAAGTCTTTCCTGATTGTCTGCTTTTGGGCTTAGCATAACACACCAATGGAGCAAACTAATTTGTGTCCATATGCTAGCTCAACTAGCTTACTCATCACAACATAGTTTTAGGGTTTGAGAGAATGCTATTTAGCTTAATAAAACTAATGCGATTAACTATTTCCATAGGGAGTGGGAATCGTGGAGCATTCTGGGGAAGCGCTGCTATTTTGGGAGGATAGCGTATGTGGCGACGGTAGCTGTCATTATCTGTCACCAGTCTATTCATCTGTCAATCGTTCATCATCGAAAATTTATAAAGTTTGTGTGAATGACAGATGCCCATAAAGAGAAACTTTACATTACAAAATTACAAAAGATTACAAAACTGAAGTTGGTTAATGATATTAATCCTTACGAATTGGGAAACATAAAATGGTCAAAAGACCCTGACAGCTTGCCACCCATTACGGTCACTGATATCTACAGTACCTGGTGTTTAGTGTTAGTTAAAAAAAATAAAATACAATGTAATCCTTGGAGGCCCCATGCCCAATTTGCAAATGGATGCACAGGACTTTCTGATCTACAAGCCATATGCCAAATAAGTTACACAATCATGTAAACAAAGATAAGCTAGCTAATATTATGCTAACAAAACGTCAGATAATCATGCATAATTAATCTACCGGTATGCAAAATGAAACCCATAACGTTAGCCTACCTTTGTGTCTGACTGTTTACTATATGTACTGCATTTTGTGTTTTGAATCTTATTGACTGTGTAGTGTTTTGTGTTAGTTCAGCAATTCTTTTTGACACTTACATTAAACAGCCAGCGGATGGCACTCTTACCCTTATCCTCCAAAAACGGCCAACTAACTGTTGATCGCGACTCATCCCCATTCCCCATTGGTCACCAAGTATGTAGCAGAAGCACTAGCACCACTGGCTAACTTGGTCCATGGAGACCACCGCTAGCTGCCGAACTGGAAATGAAGGTTTCACATGCTTTCTATCGTTTATTTGTATTGATATGAAGACTTTAGGAGTTTGTCTCAGTTGTTCTGTCTTGGGCAAAGCTACATACTGGTTAGCCCATCAGCTTACATCTCTTCCACTGAGTAGTGGTCATGATTGATATGGCCTACAACCTCCAGATGGGTTGTGTGCACATTCATCAAAGAGATGACCACATCTTGGGCTCAGTTTAGGAGTGCAACCACAGGAAAAACATCTTGTGCTGCAGTGGGCTGGGCTGGTCTTGGACGTTTTCCTTTCTAAAGTTTTTTTTTTTTAAATTGCATGTCAGTGCGCCCTCCCTGGAGTACTGTCCTGAGTGTGGGCTCTTTGGGAAAAATTGTACCACCTGAGTTAGACAGCCAGTCTCTCAGATAAGCTTATCTGGCAATGGAGTAGTCAGTGTAGCCCCATTGTGAGACGCTGAGATGACTGTTTTAGAGAACTTAAGGTTAGTTATCCTGTAACCCCTGTTCTCTGATAACATGAATGGAGTGTATCACCAGAAGCACCCACCTTACATAAACTGAAAAAAGTGGGCTTATCTTGAATGATGAGTGACCCCGCTTCAATCCTTTTTTTTTCTGGGAGACAAGGGGCTTCTGAGGATAATGCTGAGTGTGTGTTCACTTTAGTGAGACACCTAACTCGTGCTCTCAGAGAATGGGGGTTACAGAATAAATAACCTCATGATATCGCTCTGAGCTGAGTGAAAAAGAAAATAAAACAGAGCTCTGGACATTGACCCAGACTAGCCAGTCATGATAGAGCTCCAGATAACCACGACCCCAAATTAACCATATGGAATGGTATATGGACTTGCCATAGACTGTAGATAATGAAGGGGCCGTATGCTGTCCTCACTCAAAGTTGTTGCAGGCAACGTGTTTTTCAGCTATACAGCCAGCTCAACAATATATTCTCCAGCATTGCATTCTCCAAGGAACAGACGAGTTGTTGTATTTGGCAGGATTTAATGGAGGAAAATATGTAATATTGTAAAACTGAAAAAGAGCACAAAATACAAACATCAGATAAATGTGCTTGTAAGTACTAAATAATATATCAATAGAGAAAAGATCACTAGCATAACTAACAGGTGCATAACAGTATGTTTACATATGAACCAATGCTTTAAACATCAATAAATCTCTATGTAGTTGAAAACAAACTAACTATCAAAATACTTTACTCAACCTAAGAAATGGTGACATAAACATGTTCACATAACTGTGATTAGTGAATAACTTACAGATGAAGCCGGTTTTGTGGATTTAAAGCACAGGATTAAGAAGATTGTACACAGATGATTCCCTGAGCAAAAAGGAGCTTCCTGAACACCACTTCCTGTTATTCTTTGTTTACAATGACCTCACTTCCTCTTCAGTACAGCTATTTGCAGACGCCACTAGGGGGTGCCAAAGGACATACAAAGGGAACACTTTACACTGGTTCCAATACAGGCCGTGACATCACCCATTGGTTTGTGGACTACGGTTTTGAAGCCTTGAGTTTGGCATTTTGTCCGTCGCCATCTTGGTTTTTGCCTGTTGCCATCTTGGCTCTTTGCAACCAGATGTGACACAAGACGGTGGAGCTAAGCACAACCGAACACAGAATAAGACATTGTTAGCCGACCAAAATGTTACAATTTACTTTCATGAACTGAAAACACACTGTGAAAAGGTTAAAGTTTCTAAGATGAAAACGCGGACAACTCCCAGACTGGACAAAACCGTGATAGCGACCTGAATCACAAGGTAGCCACGCCCTAAAGCATATCCTGCTTTATGTTCTATTTAGGCTAGGCTTGTCGCGGTAGTTGGTGTTACCAGTGTTACACACACTGATTACATTACCCCCACTGTCTTTTTGCTTTTTTTACAGATATAAAACCCATTTAGTTCATTTTGGCATATCGTGTATCATGTTATCAATAGATAGTCAGATGACGGACGCTACAAACTGAAAGTGAATGCATCTGCTCCATACAGAGTCTCAGCTCAGAGTATCAGGTGTCCTATTTCACACACACGGGACGAGAGAGAGTTGACAGACCGAGAGATGGCAGAGAATTTGGTGTCGAAGCGAAAAGCAAAAGGGACTATTGGGCAATATTACAGATTTAAACCCAATGCCATAAGGGAACTGTAACGTTAATTAGGTAATTGCCGTCAGAAATCTCGAGGAGCAGCAGCGCCAGGCAGACCCCTGCGGCCCCGCAGCGAAAGCTGGACCGGAGCGGCCAGACACCGGCCACCTGACGGTAAAGATCAAAGTAAGCGCGCTACTTATATTGACCGTCATCTTTTCTTGTAAAATGTACGGTGTAATCGGCAACACCGGTATTGTCGCAAATTTATTAACCGGTGGGAAGATTTCCTCACCCTCACATCCCTATTTGACTCTAAATGGTACCATCATTTCCCAAATGAATATCATGTTGTATTGAAGAAGACTTGAAACTAGCGATCGAGACCATAAACTCATGTTCCCAATGTTTACTGAGGTAATAAATCAAGTGAGAAGTAGGCTCATTTTCTCATAGACTTCTATACAATCAGACTTCGACTCTTTGCAACCAGAGGAGTCGGCCCCCCGATGGCTATTAGAAAGAATGCAGGTTTAAACCAACCTCAGCGTGTGTGAACTCAAAATGTACCAACGTTAGCGAGACAGGGATGTAGTCATAAGATCTGATCAATTTATAGCTTCACCACAAACAAACACACACACACACACTTGTATGATGCCAGCTGGCTAGTGTAATGCAAAATCAAACAGAATGTGACATTTGTTTAGTTTTTTGCACCAGTGTTGCCGGCCCACACATCCTTCGTCCAACGTTAAGGATCCAGATGGCCAGACTGGTTCTTGAGATTCTTCTGTCTCAGTGGCGCGATTAAATGCTGCCTTCTTTTTCTAAATCTCAGATATACTTTTTAAGTTGTTACTGAAGCCTGCAAAAACTGGCGAGTGATGTCAAGAGTGCAGATGGGCAGTCAACTGAAGCAACCTGCCAATCAGCAGGGAACAGCGAGATGCAAGATCCTGTTCAATTAGCTTTTTTGGACTCTTGTGCTCCACTGCAACCTCTTCTTTATAACACTGAAATCATCATCTATGTAGTTTTGATTGGTTTCCTAGGAACCCATGAGTATTATTTTGTCTGTGTCACTGATACACAGATTTTTTTTTTTTTACCAGGCCTGCAGATGAAGTTCATTTCATTTAGAACTCTTCTAATTCCCGAAGTTGTGTCAGTGCTTCCTCTGAACCCCCTCCCCATTGTAATATGCTCCACTCAGACAGTTTATTCATGATGGAATGTTCAACAGTACACGCCAAAGACCTCATCTCATTACAGGACTTTCTCAAGCAATGAACATTGGATTTGATACAACACTCACTCAAGACATTAGAAAAATGTATTAGCAAAACCTACAGTGTCGGAGACGGACGCTCACAAAATGGAAATTGGGGTTTTATTCTAGACCTGTCGGTCTTTTGATGCATTGCCGTCATGTACATCTAATACTGAGACATCTAAGTCATCTGTTTCCATTAGTCTTGGCATAGCCTTCACTGTTCCTTTCTTAATTTCTCTTGTAAATTCTTTCATAGCGTCTGATCTAAGCCCTTATTGCCAGCCAATGTAATATCAGTTTGACCTCTATTAATTTGCGGCAGAATTTTATTGAGTTTTGATTTAAAACTCAGAATGAAGTTTAGCATACCAATCTCATGATTTGCTGCAAGAAGATATTTTGACCCTGTTGCTATGCAACGCATTCTTAGGACGAGATGCTGTATATGAGGCGTCTCAAAACTACAGATGGAAATATGCAATTATTAATGTTATATTCTTTCTGTACTGTGAAGGTCTTATTTTAGTCAATAGTAACATGACAAATTGACGTTGGTGTTGAGTTCTTTATACACTTTCCACAGCTTCTTCTTCAATGTTCCCCTCAGGCCAGATTACTATGTATACACTGTTTATGTATTCACCTCTCTTCAAAGTGTTCATGTTTTATTATTGCATATTCATTTGTCAAAGTAGATTTAATGTCGCACATGTTTCACATGTGGACACTGCACATGTTCCCTCTTGTTCAGGTTTTTTTTTATCTAGGTTCTGTGTAATGCATAGACTGTACAAAATATGGACGTAGTCTCCGTGACGTCACCCATAGGTTTCTGAAGAGACGTTGTGAAGCTCAAAGTGGGTGGCCGTCGCCATTATGGCAGTGAGTACACAACCTAACCTAGCATGGCACCCACCTGTCACTCAAAGCAGCCACGCCGTCAATTATGCCGTACTTTAAGCCTTAATATAATTTAAACGGTTGTGTTATATAAAAATTCATCCCCATACAGTTGTGATGAACAGGGATATTAGCTATAAAGACCAAAACCGCTTTTTGTACCAAGCTTTAATCATATTTATTTTTGCTTTAAAGTTGAGCATTTTAACATGGGGGTCTATGTGGATTGACTCACTTTTTGGAGCCAGCCTCAAGTGGTGATTCAGAGAACTGCAGTTTTGGCACTTTCGTGTTGTCTTCGTTTCTCAGCACCGGAGGTTGCCGCTTGGTGTAAACGCACAGGAGATAGAGAGATAGGTAGTGTGTAACAGAGACTTTATGTGCACGTGCAAGTGTTCACAAATGCCACCAGTGAGTGTATCTGGGCTCTGGTCAGTTCGCCCTCTTAGTCGATTCATCGACTAATCGGTCATTTTGGACTTCGTCGACTAAGATTTATTTCGTCAATTGGTCATTTTCTATGCTTTTTCATGCTGAATGACTTATTTCCAAGAACCTTATGGTGAACACGAGATTTAAAATGGTCTTTTTGTGTGATTCTTTGTGGAGAAACTCAGTTTTACGGACCTGTCGATTAAATCAACTAATCGAGTCGACTACGAATTTCTTTGGTGGAACACAGCCCCTAGTTACATCATTACTTCGCACGACATCTGGATTCTCGCGATATCACAAGATCACGTGAGAATCACAGGTTCACAAGAAAATCCATCTCGTCAGGCTTCAAGTAATGCATTTGTGTCCGGACCACCAGTGCCAAACAGTTTCCAATGACGGCTTCTCAGATGATTCTGTGTAACAAAGCATCAGGCGCGTCAGGTTAGTTACATTAGGCCTGTCATTAAATTTATACAGTGCATCCGGAAAGTATTCACAGCGCTTCACTTTTTCCACATTTTGTTATGTTACAGCCTTATCCAAAATGGATTCAATTCATTTTTTTTCCTCAAAATTCTACACACAATACCCCATAATGACAAAGTGAAAAAATTGTTTAAAATATTTGCAAATTTATTAAAAATAAAGAACGAAAATATAACATGTACATAAGTATTCGCAGCCTTTGCTCAATACTTTGTTGAAGAACCATTGGCAGCAATTACAGCCTCAAGTCTTTTTGAGTATGATGCTACAAGCTTGGCACACCTATTTTTGGGCAGTTTCTCCCATTCTTCTTTGCATGACCTCTCAAACTCCATCAGGTTGGATGGGGAGCGTCGGTGCACAGCCATTTTCAGATCTCTCCAGAGATGTTCAATCGGGTTCAAGTCTGGGCTCTGGCTGGGCCATTCAAGGACATTCACAGAGATGTCCCGAAGCCACTCCTTTGTTATCTTGGCTGTGTGCTTAGGGTCGTTGTCCTGTTGGAAGATGAACCTTCGCCCCAATCTGAGGTCCAGAGCGCTCTGGAGCAGGTTTTCCTCAAGGATGTCTCTGTACATTGCTGCATTCATCTTTCCCTCCATCCTGACTAGTCTCCCAGTTCCTGCCGCTGAAAAACATCCCCACAGCATGATGCTGCCACCACCATGCTTCACCGTAGGGATGGTATTGGCCAGGTGATGAGCGGTGCCTGGTTTCCTCCAGACATGACGCTTGGCATTCAGGCCAAAGAGTTCAATCTTTGTTTCATCAGACCAGAGAATTTTGTTTCTCATGGTCTGAGAGTCCTTCAGGTGCCTTTTGGCAAACTCCAGGTGGGCTGTCATGTGCCTTTTTCTGAGGAGTGGCTTCCGTCTGGCCACTCTACCATACAGGCCTGATTGGTGGAGTGCTGCAGAGATGGTTGTCCCTCTGGAAGGTTCTCCTCTCTTCACAGAGCAACGCTGAAGCTCTGTCAGAGTGACCATCGGGTTCTTGGTCACCTCCCTGACTAAGGCTCTTCTCCCCCGATCGCTCAGTTTGGCCGGGCGGCCAGCTCTAGGAAGAGCCCTGGTGGTTCCAAACTTCCTCCATTTACGGATGATGCAGGCCACTGTGCTCATTGGGACCTTAAATGCTGCAGAAATTTTTCTGTACCCTTCCCCAGATGTGTGCCTCGATACAATCCTGTCTCGGAGGTCTACAGACAATTCCTTGGACTTCATGGCTTGGTTTGTGCTCTGATATGCACTGTCAACTGTGGGACCTTATATAGACAGGTGTGTGCCTTTCCAAATCATGTCCAATCAACTGAATTTACCACAGGTGGACTCCAATCAAGTTGTAGAAACATCTCAAGGATGATCAGTGGAAACAGGATGCACCTGAGCTAAATTTTCTGTGAAGATATGATCAAATAGCCATCTACTGGAATTATATGTCTAACAATTACTGGAAGAGGCAAATTGGAGCGGGCGTGTCTCCCCATCACCGCTTGATCTGGGTTCACGCTGAATTTGGCTTTGCTCTTTTAGTGTGTATGTTTTTAGGGCATGTGAAATTGACACACTGACACGAATCCCTGGTGGACTCCTGTTTGTTTATTTGGTCGGGGTTGCTTTCATCCTCTGTAATTTGCTCTCGGCAGATTTCTCCTTTTTCAGTCACAGAATAATTTGCTCAGCGCAGAAATCCAAGATCGCTGTATTCAGGTGTGACTTATATGAATATACAATGGATAACACTCGCCTTGAGTGCAGCCCCAAGTTTTAGTCTGCAAAAATAATGTAAAAGCTTCACGATTACTGTCGACTGAACCACTCTTCCCCAATTTATAGTGTTCACAAACTGCCCTAATGAAATAGCTTTGTTATTCATTGTCAGTGAGGCAATAACTGTGATGAGACCAAACTATGTCGTTCTCTGAGAATGTGGTGGTTTTTTTCTCCTATAACAAATGTTTTAAAAATTCAGTTTGGACCAGCGTGAGGAAAAATATCTTTTAAAGCTTATTTAATCCACTTTGGCTGAACAAACAATGAATTCTGCCAAAAACTTGTCCCCAATACAAGTCAACCCCGCTTACCCCGTATACCCTATCATTCCAGCTGCATTATGGTGGAACCGATTTTGCTCTCAACAGATAGCATTCAAATGTGTCCTGCTTAGTTTGGGGAAGTGGCACTCATTCAGCCGAGCCATGTCAGGCCGTTGAATCTAATCTGCACTTCTCTTGACATATTGGCTTACGTCTGTTGTGCATTATGCCATTTGACAGTCAAAATCAATGTGACTTAAGTAGAGATCCTGATCCAGCAGCAATCACGGCAGCGCCCCAACCCACCTCCCAAGTCCTTAACCTCTGCCGCCTCGATGCAGACGGAGTCGCACGCAGCATCATTTTCAATCAATTTCATCTTTCCCCTATGAAAAAAACCCACTTCGATTTAAAACAGCCTGCATGATCGAAACCTATGGCGATGTCTCTTAGGGGGTAAAAAATTCCATTACCATGTAAAGCAGTTTCCATTTCTATCCTCCCTTTCCGTTAGTTTACCGCAAATGCATTCAACAGGTTACGTGGGCTTTGTTTCATGATTGAAAACCTTTTCCATTTCATGCACTTAGGCCTAAGCATGTCACTTAAATTGCTTTGTCAATACCATACACTGTATTTTTTTCATACCATACACATTATAGATGAAGTATTTTGTCACAGCATCACCAGGTTGCATTTTGTAAAAGGGCCATTTAGATGAAACAAGGATACGTTGTCGATTTTACATTTCCCAGACTGTTCCCGGCTCTGTGACCCCTTTGTGTCTATTTGCAAGATTTGATCGTTTTTTGGCGCTGCCACATCTCAAACTAATTAGCTTTGGCATTTTACAAATTTGTTTTGATTTTTGACTAATTGCTGACAGAAACTCATATTTGCAGTTCTATCTCCCCGCGTTATATCTCTGTGGTATCATCTATAGCTGTTGCGGAGCATTATGATTATGCAGTCATTCAGAGTGAGTCCCCAGGAAAATTGAAACGTAATCAAGTCTCATTGAGATGAATTTATGGGACACAATGTCAGCTTTGTAAGCACAAACTGAAATATGAACAATATAAGCACCAAAATTGCTGTAACCTTTGGCCAACTCGGACCTGCCGTGCTGACTGCATTAAGTGCCGCAGCGCCCCCTTAAGGCTGGAATATAACTTAATTCTTGTGTTTACTTTTTCTTTTTCTTCACATTCATCTTCTGATTCAATTTACCATCTGTAATTGTTTACGGACTTTCAAACAGTAACAAAAAGCAACCGACCAAAACAACATGTGATGGAATTCACTGAAGCGGAGCCAATAAACACACAATGAAGACACTTGTGCGATGTCCTTGGCATAGTCTTTTAGCTCCATGTCAATTTTACCATATAAACACATTTATTATGGAAGGGGGGGGGGGGATTTTCTTTATTTTATCTTAAAAGGCCCTGCACACCTCCAAAGGTGTTTTGTCAACAAAGCTAAAAGAAAAGACAGGGAGGTGTCTATCAAACAAAAGTAATGCACTGCAATTTGTATATATCCCACAAGATCAATTTGAATGTAATCCAAATCCAATCCATATAATCGTGAAACAGGAAGTATGAAGAGCGACAAACGCCACGTAGGGAGGAGGTCGGGGTGGATGGGTGGGTCAAAAATCACCAAACTTTCGCCCAGGAGACCGGTGTTCGTATCCCATGTGAAACCAGAATTGAACGTTGATTTCTTTGTCACGTAACTTTGATACTTAAGTAAAGCCATTTCCATAGTTTCTTTAACCCAAATGTTGACTTATTTATCACGTAACTTTCGTACTTAAGTAACACCACTTCCGTAGTTTTTTTAACCCAAAAGTTGACTTATTTGTCACATAACTTCCGTACTTTAAGTTCTGCCACTTCCATAGTTATTCTAACTCAAACCACAATCTTTTCCTAAACCTAAGTAGTGTTATTGCCTAAGCCTGACCAAGTTGTTTCCTGTGAAGATGGAAGTTTATTTTGAAAAGATCGTATGCATCTAATGAGCGGAAATTGACAGGTGTTGCTGGACATTCGTAGAAAAATGCACGAAAAATTTGCAATGAAATAGTTTAATGCTTTTTTTTTCAGGAAAAAAAAATGCTTTTTATTTTATTTTTGCATTTAGTTTTTTCCAGGTGGGTGATTATTTTCTCAATGACTGTAATTTGTGCTCAGCAACACAAGCGAGTCAAGGAAAAATAGCACTCACCAACAATCCATCCATCCATCCATCTTCAACCGCTTATCCGGGATCGGGTCGCGAGGGCAACAGCTCCAGCAGGGGACCTCAAACTTCCCTTTCCCGGGCCACATTAACCAGCTCTGACTGGGGGATCCCGAGGCGTTCCCAGGCCAGAGTAGAGATATAATCTCTCCACCTAGTCCTGGGTCTTCCCCGTGGTCTCCTCCCAGCTGGTCGTGCCTGGAACACCTCCCAAGGGAGGCGCCCAGGAGGCATCCGTGCTAGATGCCCGAACCACCTCAACTGGCTCCTTTCGACGCAAAGGAGCAAGGACTCTACTCCGAGTCCCTCACGGATGACTGAGCTTCTTACCCTATCTCTAAGGGAGACGCCAGCCACCCTCCTGAGGAAACCCATTTCGGCCGCTTGCACCCGCGACCTCGTTCTTTCGGTCATGACCCAACCCTCATGATCATAGGTGAGAGTAGGAATGAAGATTGAACGGTAGATCGAGAGCTTTGCCTTCCGGCTCAGCTCTCTTTTCGTCACAACGGTGGGGTAAAGCGAATGCAATACCGCCCCTGCTGCTCCGATTCTCCGACCAATCTCACGTTCCATCGTCCCCTCACTCGCGAACAAGACCCCGAGATACTTAAACTCCTTCACTTGGGGTAAGGACTCATTCCCTACCCGGAGTAGGCAATCCATCGGTTTCCTGCTGAGAACCATGGCCTCAGATTTAGAGGTGCTGATTCTCATCCCGACTGCGTCACACTCGGCTGCGAACCGATCCAGTGAGTGCTGGAGGTCGCAGACCGATGATGCCAACAGGACCACATCATCTGCAAAAAGCAACGATGTGATCCTCAGCACACCGAACTGCAAACCCTCCTCCCCCCGACTACGCCTCGATATCCTGTCCATGAATATCACGAACAGGATTGGTGACAAAGCGCAGCCCTGGCGGAGGCCAACCCCCACCGGAAACGAGTCCGACTTACTGCCGAGGATCCGAACACAGCTCTCGCTTTGGGCGTACAGGGATTGGATGGCCCTGAGAAGTGCCCCCCTCACCCCATACTCCCGCAGCACCCCCCACAGTATCTCCCGGGGGACCCGGTCATATGCCTTCTCCAAGTCCACAAAGCACATATAGACTGGATGGGCATACTCCCAGGCCCCCTCCAGGATCCTTGCGAGAGTGAAGAGCTGGTCCGTTGTTCCACGGCCAGGACGGAATCCGCGTTGTTCCTCTTCGATCTGAGGTTCGACTATCGGCCGAACCCTCCTTTCCAGCACCTTGGAGTAGACTTTACCAGGGAGGCTGAGCAGTGTGATACCCCTGTAATTGGCACACACTCTCTGGTCCCCCTTTTTGAAAAGGGGGACCACCACCCCGGTCTGCCACTCCTTAGGCACTGTCACCGACTTCCACGCGGTGTTGAAGAGACGTGTCATCCAAGACAGCCCCTCCCCACCCAGAGCCTTCAGCATTTCTGGGCGGATCTCATCAATCCCCGGGGCTTTGCCACTGTGGAGTTGTTTGACTACCTCAGTGACTTCCACCAGGGTAATTGATGATGGTCCCCCATCAGCTTCCAGCTCTGCCTCTACCATAGAGGGCGTATTGGTCGGATTCAGAAGTTCCTCAAAGTGCTCCTTACACCGCCCGATTACCTCCTCAGTTGAGGTCAACAGTGTCCCATCCTTACTGTACACAGCTTGGATGGTTCCCCGTTTCCCCCTCCTGAGGTGCCGGATGGTTTTCCAGAAGCACTTTGGTGCCGACCGAAAGTCCTTCTCCATGGCTGCTCCGAACTCCTCCCACACCCGCTGCTTTGCCTCCGTCACGGCAGTGGCTGCTGCTCTTCGGGCCCGTCGGTACCCTGCAACTGCCTCCGGAGACCTCCGAGATAACATATCCCGGAAGGCCTCCTTCTTCAGTCGGACGGCTTCCCTGACCACCGGTGTCCACCACGGTGTTCGAGGGTTGCCCTCCCTTGAGGCACCTAAGACCTTAAAACCACAGCTCACCGCCGCAGCTTCAGCAATGGAAGCTTTGAACATCGCCCACTCGGGTTCAATGCCCCCAACCTCCACAGGGATGCCAGAAAAGCTCCACCGGAGGTGTGAGTTGAAGATCTCTCGAACAGGGGCCTCCTCCAGACGTTCCCAGTTCACCCTCACTACGCGTTTGGGCTTACCAGGTCTGTCCAGAGTCTTCCCCCACCCTCTGACCCAACTCACCACCAGATGGTGATCAGTTGACAGCTCCGCCCCTCTCTTCACCCGAGTGTCCAAAACATGCGGCCTCAGATCAGACGATACGATTACAAAATCGATCATCGACCTTCGGCCTAGGGTGCTCTGGTACCACGTACACTTATGAGCATCCTTATGTTCGAACATGGTGTTCGTTATGGACAGTCCATGACCAGCACAGAAGTCCAATAACAAACGACCACTCGGGTTTAGATCAGGGAGGCCGTTCCTCCCAATCACGCCACTCCAGGTGTCTCCATCGTTGCCCACGTGCGCGTTGAAGTCTCCCAGGAGAACTATGGAGTCCCCTACTGGAGCCCCATACAGGACTCCATTCAGGGTCTCCAAGAAGGCCGAATACTCCGAACTGCTGTTTGGTGCATACGCACAAACAACAGTCAGAGTTTTCCCCCCCATAACCCGAAGGCGTAGGGAGGCGACCCTCTCGTCCACCGGGGTAAACTCCAACATAGCGGCACTCAGCCGGGGATTTGTGAGTATCCCCACACCCGCCCAGCGCCTCACACCATGGGCAACTCCAGAGAAGAATAGAGTCCAACCCCTATCCAAGAGTACGGTTCCAGAACCGAGGCTGTGCGTAGAGGTAAGCCCTACCACATCCAACTGATAGCGCTCCACCTCCCGCACAAGCTCCGGCTCCTTCCCCCACAGAGAGGTGACGTTCCACGTCCCCAGAGCCAGCCTCTGCCGCCCGGGTCCAGTCCGTCGAGGTCCCTGGCCTTCACTGCCACCCGTGTGACAGCGCACCCGACCCAAGCGGTTCTTCCCGCAGGTGGTGAGCCCACAGGATGGAGAGGAGGAGGGGGGTGCCACGTTGCCTCTTCGGGGTATCCCCGGCCGGGCTCCGTGGCAAGCCCGGCCACCAGGCGCTCGCTGATGGGCCCTCCGTCTGGGCCTGGCTCCAGACGTGGGCCCCGGGCTTCCTCCGGGCCGGGTAACTCTTCCTATGCCTCGTGTCGTCATTTGGGTTTTGTGAACCATTCTTAGTCCGGCCCCTCACCTGAGACCAATTTGCCATGGGAGACCCTACCAGGAGCACGAGGCTCCAGACAACGCAGCCCTCAGGGTCATAGGGACACGCAAACCTCTCCACCACGTTAAGGTGATGGTTCCGGAGAGCTCACCAACAAGTCATCTTTAAAAAAAAAATGTTTATACAGCTTGTCTTACACACACACACACACACACATCATTTTATTTCTACACGTATTCAATTCAGTTTCACTCCTAACCCAAAAACAAACACATTTCTAACCGGAGTATGTGAGGTAAACAAAGCTCGCAAGATGACGTCTGTTTTGAGGACAGAAGCACAAACACACTCATAAGGCTGGTATGAAGTTAGTCTCCCCATCTGCACCAGCTTCACTCTAACAATGTGCCCAACCAGGCCTCGCAGCATTAGGGGAACATTACCACTTCGAAAAGAATATGCAACACACTTCTTCATGCATTGTTTGTCGTGATGGATGAGACTCAAAGCTAATGCAAACCAGATCCCACAAGACAGATAAGCCTTAATGCGGTTAGGATATAAGCATCCTACTGTACATCCTCACTAACACACACACACACACACACACACACACACACACACACACACACACACCACATGAAAATTAAAAGCGCTACATTAGCCAGAGCACAGCACTAAGGGAGCATAAATGAATAGCATTATGAAAAGAGAATTGTCAGTTGGCAGCAAAGATTAGTTGGCCTGAGCTGTTTTGTTTTGTTTATCTGAGGTAAAAAAAAAAAACATTCCCATCATGGGAGATGCTTTCACCAAACAGCAGTCTGAACAAAGGTCAGGTGATTTTAAATAACCAACAAAGGACCGTAATGAGAATTATTAGCATCCGCATTCGGATTAGTCATGAATATCTAATTCCCGCATGAGGAGTCTTTATCATTCATTTTCATTTTATTTATTTATATTTAGGCGCGTTGTGCCTTGCATGGTATACTGCTAATTAGGTTTAAATGTTTGAGTGATGTGCTCTGGCAGCTCTGCTCTGATCCGCTGCTCAGTTAATCAGTCCTGTGAGCGCCAGCGCAGACATGGCGTGATAAGACATGAAAATAATTCAGTAGTCCATGAGACTCGTGTTCAATTTTTACACTGCGAGCAGATAGAGATCAGGTTTACGTTGATCATTTTAGATTGGATGCCGTACAGCTCTGTCCGTTTTATTATCAGTACATTGAGCATATTCCATGCCAAGCACGAGTTCCCTTGTTTACACCTCTAAAATTGTAGACTTTGCTGATCCCCTGTGTGTTTCATATTCAAATATAGAGCTCTTTCATCCCTGTTTATCGAGATTTAAAGGAGATATATCATGCCCATTTCCAGGTTCATACTTGTATTTTGGATTTCTACTTGAACATGTTTACATGCTTTGATGATCACAAAACACATTATTTTTCTCCTACTGTCTGTCTGAATATATCTGTATTCACCATCTGTCTGAAACGTTCCGTTTTAGTGCCTGTCTTTTGAAGACCACCTCCGGAAAAAGCCCAGTCTGCTCTGATAGGTCAGTGTTTCCGGTCTTCCGCTTCCACGCTGTCGCCATCTTCACAGCGTCACTGCAGCTAGGAACTCACTAGCAATGTTTCCATTAAATTGTCAGGTGAATTTTAAGCAAACTTTTGAAATGTCGCAAAAAAAGCAATTCAAATTTGGTGCGTTTCTTTCAACTTGTTTGGAGAATAGACTGTAAAGATGGACGATATGACAGCTCCCTAAAAGTGAAGCCAAAACATCTTGATCGCCCCCTGGTGGCTGGCTGCAGTATAAACCCCACCTCCATGTTAGTGGATGGGACATGGGCCAAACTAAAAGTCAACGTACAGGTCAAATTAATTTTCCCCAAAAATATTTTTTAACAACTCGTGATTGGTCCGGACGGGTGACCTCGATACTGCGGCTCAACCTCCCGATCACTACTGTGCAGACTCTGGCCCCAAACAATGTCAAAATCTCAAGATGGCAGCCCCCGTATCCGGGATATTTCGCCTTTTCTCCTGTACAATGGGACGAAGTGGAGACGAGTCGTCCCTCTTTATATACAGTCTATGGTTTGGAGCAAATTAACTTGGCTACAGCAGAGTTTGGTCAGAATCTGGTGCTGTAGTCTACGCATGGCTGCAATGCGTCAGTAAACAGAGTATAAGAAATAGAGGTTGTAAACAAAACAAGTCGGCTTCAGGAATTTGGGAAAGTTTTAATTGTTCGTTCATGTCAGCTAATATCGGCCATGTTTCATGCTGTCCGGAGACGAAGACAAGCATTTGCACGTTATGGGAATATCTGGGAAGACGCTCACGGCAGAAACGGCTTATCAGTCATAGGGCTGCACGATTATGGCCAAAATGATAATCAAGATTATTTTGATCAATGTTAAGATCACGATTATTTATCACGATCATTCATAGATTTTATGGACAACATATTTTAATCCCACTTTCACATCTAAATAAACAGCTCTGCTTCCACTTTCACGTTGTGCTACATTGGTGCTAATGTACAAATCTTTGCATCAAAAAAAGACTTAAAATAAGGTTCTTCCTCACCTGAATTCAGTGCATTTTTGTTTTTCCAAACAAGTGATATACAGTATATTACTTTTCTACTCTGGATCGCAGTCACAACATTCAGGAATGCATTTTTAAATGTCAATATCGCAGTCGATCATGTGCATTTAAGTGTGGGAAGCCAAAGTCGTGATCGCGATTAATATTCGATTAATTGTGCAGCCCTAATCAGTCATGTGAGTTAAATGTTCGCCACATCAGAATTTATTCAGCAAAGGTGTTTCCATAACCGATTCAGTGCATCAACTCTTTTATGACAAAGGCGGAAAACACCTCAAGCAAGCGTTAAAACTTTTTTTCCGGAATTGAGGAATTGAGGTTTTATCAAATTTTGCTGTCACCCATTGGTTTGATGACTGCCGTTTTGAAGACTCGAGTTCGGCATCTCTTATCTGTCGCGATGTGGTTATTTTGCAACCAGAAGTGACATGAGAGGGTGGAGCTAAGTACAACAAAACACATTTTTAGGCAACCAAAGAGGATATCATTAACTCTCATGAACAAGTAAGTTCAGGTTTAAGGCATTTCCGTATTAGCTTCACTTTTCAGACCCAGAGGTTGCCCACTGGTGTCAACTACATGACTGTACAGTTGTGACATCACAACCTTACAGAAGTCCTGACGGCTCGTTTAAAAGCTTTAAAAGTTTCTGTATGTGGGCTGTTTGCATTTCTTGAGCATTTAGATTTTATCACAGTATTTATATATCACCTAGAGCTGCTTTATAATCCAAAAAAGACATGGAAATCTCCCTTTTATATTTATATCTTATCTATATATCTTTTTATGCACAAAGACACAGACATTCCTGTGGAATATACAATCCCATCATCATCATTCTGAGTACCCATTCAACGGAAAGGACATTTCTAAATTTGGTCCCTCAGCTGAGCCGGTAGTGAATTCAGCGAGGCCATATGTACATGACTCAGTCGGCAAATCATTTCAAGGTTATCAAGGAGACAGTTGCAGCTCTTATCTGGGGCTTCATTTCCTTTCCATTATGGGATATGGCAGGGAGCAGGTCCCACTCCGTGTACCGCGGTGCTATAACATCACTTCCCATCTGGTCGACACCTTCCCTCCCCTCTGAGGGGAGAGAGAGAGAGAGGGAGCGAGGAGGGTTTAGTGAAAAGGGACTGGAAAGTGGTGAGAGCAGTGAAAGGAAGGAGGAATAGAAGAAAGCCAACATGGAGAAAAAAAAAAAACGAAAAAACATAAGAAAGGAAGCTGGCAAAGGTAGTAATGCAAAGCCCGTTGAGCCCGAGCACAGACATCGGGGAAATCAGAAAAGCTCAGAGCCTGTTTGTGTAGTGGTGGCTTGTGTGTGTGCATGCCGCATTTATGTTTGCTCTACTCTTACTAGCACAATTCTACCCAAACAAAGCACAAAATAAACCCCAAAATAAACATGCTGCAGACAGTTTCCTATCTCCCAACGCACTTGTCATAATGGAAAGGTAGCGCCCTATTGAGATCTGTGGGAATAACATCATCGCCAAGGGTCTGTGGCTGGTTAACACCTTTAAAAAATCGTCACATTGTTCCAATTTGGTGCTCTTAATGATAGTATGTGATTTCTAAGAGAGAAAAAAAAGGGTGCATCTTGGGAAGGGAAAGAAACTATTTTGGATATTGAAAGCAAATGTGAATACAGTGTCTGAATGTATCCAGTTTATGCAGGTGAAGTTCTCAGTACATTCTGAATTACAGCATGGCCACAGGACATCCTCTTTTATTTGTCAGAACATTTAAAATTCTAAAGACAATGTGAAAAGCTCACGGGACAATACTGTGTACAACCTACTATAACCTCAGGTGTTGGAAACTAATGTCTCTAGAAAGAAACAGCTTAGCGTCCTTATTCAAAATGTCTCAAAACTCATCTCGTTGAAGTGATATAACAAGATGTACGTGCCAGTGAAAAGGCAGTACAAGAAAATCTTTTTTAGGATCGCCATCCCGCTCACATTATTTGATTTCCAATACAAGCCCACAGAAACGCAGAGCAACATCATTCATCCGATTGAGTCATGTTTTTGGCCTCCTTAAGAATTTAAGTCCAATATTGACTCTCCGTTTAAACTCCAGTTTTGTCTCCAACCTACTCATAAGAAATCAAATATGGGATCTAGCTGCTTGGTGTTCAACTTTCTACTACTTGCGTTTGATGCTTGTAGAGTATAGTGGGCATAGACTATATACTACTGTTTAGAAGCCTGGCGTTAGGCATTTTGGCCGTTGCCATCTTGATGTTTTGGAACCAGAAGTGACCATATTTGGACAAGAGGTTGGAGCTGGAGCAGAGCGAGTCCCGGCAGATCCAAGTAGCGTTAGCAGCTAGTGCTATCTAACTCTGTTAGCAAGGCGAATCCGTAATTCTCTTTAACACCGGGACCGCCATAGCCCACGCCATTTAATGTTGTGGTTCCAAAATTTGAAATATTCCGTCATTGTGTATATGTTTCCCTCTTGCCCTGACTTTTTCCCAAATACCTATTCTGCACATGCCTGTATTGTCATATTGATCGAATAACATTTAGAAAACCAAATAGATGGGTTTTTGGTGGTGTTTTTTCATGACAAAAGCTCACTTTAGTGGCCAGGAGTAGCGCCGATTACTTCCTCCGAATTTCCTCCGGCAGCTGAATTGATGCATTTGCATAATGGCTGTAGAAGCGCATTGAGACAATGAATGGGACATAGAAACTAATTTGCATGCCAATTTTCACTCACATGCACATATAATCACACTAAGGTATGTGTATTCATCATATCATATGTGTCAAATATCAGAAATAAAAGTGAAAGTAATCACACTTTATGTCCAACTAAAAAAGTTGTGTCCGGTGTGTGCACTCTACATATATATATTTAGGGCTTTACCGAATAGTCCAATGCTTTATTCATAACATTTTGTCTCAGTCTTCAGTCCAAAAGTCAAAATATATTGAAAAAGATAGATGTAACCATTTCAAAAATGCACACCATGTTTTTATCTAACAAAATATTCTGCTTCAATCCATATTTGTTGGCATTTAACCTTTCAAAAACTACATTTTGTTCCAATACTTTTGCTTCGCCATGGACTATTACTGCTTCGGGTGGCAGCGCGAAAATAGTTTTTCTAAAAAATAGTTTTTCTAAAAAATAGTTTTTCTAAAAAATAGATATCATATGAAAATAGACCATTTTTCACTGCTAAGAATATACCAGTTTTATGCCGGTTCTAACTGTTAGATAAGCTGTTTATGGTGTCTGGGGGTTGCGTATCGACTGATGGCATTGCTGCACTACGGAAACACAGTGGCACAGCCTGAGTCATCACAAGTTGCAGCCCAGTCGCGCAGCAGTTCGTGAAATAGTCTCAAAATTGAATGTATTCATTTGTGTAAATAGACACTAATTTCCCATTTTTTTGTGATGGTCAGCACAAAATCAATTCTTATGAAATGAACGTAATTGTGAAGTATAAAAAGCGACAAACGCCGCTTAGGGAGAAGGTCTGGGTGGATGGGTGGGTCAAAAAACACTGGACATTCGACCAGGGGAACGCTGTTTGTGTCCCTGGACTGGAGCGGAAGCTGACACAAGCGTCACATGTTGCTGGACATTTGTAGGAAAAAGCACGAAAAATATGTTTTTGAAAGTCATGTTGAGCATCACGAAAATATTTTTTTAGACAAGTTTGTGTCTATGTTCAAAAATCAAATAGATTCAATTTTGTGACTATTTTAAGAACTGCTGGGAGACTGTTGCAGTGCGCTAAAGAGATGAAGACTGATGAGACATTAATGGCTGATCAGCCCAAAAAAAAGGATACGGACGCTCTTTGCTGTGGGATCTTGAAAAAATAAAGATCCTGACGGTCCTAGTGGTAACTGTCGACTCTTTAATGTCCAAAAGTATTTAACTTAGGAACTTCAAATTTGGTATGATTGTTGACAGTATGGTTTTCTCCAATAGGGCAAAACATTTAGCCCTACTTTAGCAGGGGTCAAGCAGCGAGCGGGGGTAGGTGAGCCATGCTCACTTTTGCCTAGTTTACTAAATGAACATCATGCTGAATTGAAGAAGACTTGAAACTAGCGATTGAGACCAAAAACTCTGTTTACTTTAATGTTTACTGAGGTAAAAAATCAAGTGATAAGTAGGGTCATTTTCTCATAGACTTCTATACAATCAGACTTCTTTTTGCAACCAGAGGAGTCGCCCCCTGCTGGCTATTTGAAAGAATGCAGGTTTAAGGCACTTCAGCATTGGCTTCACTTTTCAGACCCAGACGTAGCCCCTTGATTGTGGGTTTATCTGAGCTTTTATGCTAAAAACAGCTACTGGAAGCAGGTTTGATGAGAGCAGTGAGACTAAACCATACAGTAAACCATGCAGAGGTCTATCAGTTATGTACAGATGCGGAGTTTGCTCACATTTCTTTGTGGGTATGTTGCTATGAGTGAATCCTTTTACCTTTGATTTAATATGAATATTTTTTGTCCTTTGTCCGATTTTTTAGTCAAATTACATTAATGCTGGCTAAAAATACATCAGGCTTCGGTATGTTTTATGTCGATTCAGCTTTACAAAATGTTTTATATTGCAGAAATATGTTTTTCTATTTACAGTTAAATGCATTTCTAGTTCTTTCAGTAAAGATGGTAAAGGAGGAATTCAGCGTCTGTTGAGCCACAGTGGGAGCATCATGATGTACTGTAACATCAAAGTATGTTCTCTTTTATATATGAGCTGTTGATGTGACATGTCATATATAGTATGGATAGCATCACAAAAAGTAAAAGCAAATAGCTAAACAAAGTTCTGTTACAGTGTGCAGCCATGCATGCGCTACTGTGAAGACACTTGCATTCAAGCACACAGTACGTTGTCGTGCGTGTGTGTGTCTTTATAGATACTGTAATCAGTAGCTATTATTGCCCTGTGTGTGCGGCATTCAGAAATGTCATTAAGGAAGTAGTCCATTCACTATATGTGGTGTCAGTGTATAAATGAAGGGATGGGCAAGAGTCAGGGGGAGGAGAGAGAGGGAGGGGGAGAGAGATTGGCGATGAGCTCGGAGCCAAAGAGAAAACAGCTCAATTTGCTTAATAAAATTAGGGACAGTTAAACTACATGAAGCCAGCCGCTGGCTGAGGGAGGACAGCATTCAAGGCTGGACTGCAGCTCGCGAACACGTAAGAACTTGACCTGAGCGTGTTGTTGTTGCTCGACCACACACCTGCTGCAATATTGGCTTCAAATTATAGTCTGACTCCACGCCAGCCGTAAGCTCTCAAAGTGAGGCACCACCTCGCACCTAAACCTCCGCTAGTCCCAGGGAGTCTGGGGGTGGGCTCACATACCGGGGGGCCATGCATCAACAGACAAAGGAAGAAGGGGACCCTCCCAAAATGGAAGGCAATGAGGAAGCCCCTATGTCGGCTTCCGCCGAAGCCCTCGACAGTCCCTCCTCCGAGACGTTGGGAGCTCAGGCAGAGCAGGCCCGAGCTGTCCGAGCCACCCTAACCCCCGACCCCCGCGGCGGATGTGGGTCTTTCTGTCAGCCGTGGTGTCTGCTCCTCACACTGATCCTACTCCTGCTTTCTCTCCTTGGCAGCTGGGCGGTGGTGCACCTCACCCTGGGGACCCACGGAGGATCGCCCTTTCGGGTCTCGGCCAGCTACGATCAGCGGGTACCACAGGACGACACGGCCACCATCGAGCCCCACTTCACCACCAACTGCACCATGGGTAAGTTGGCACATTTATGTTGTTCCTTTCAGAAATGATGATGCTGCTCTATACTTGTTTGTTTGGGCACTATTGATGATTTTGTTTAATATAACATTTTGTATGAATCTGTGAAAAACAACCTGTTATATGAGGTAGATAAGACTAAAAATAAGTGTTTTATCGAGTGAGAAGCCCACCAACATTTGCTAGTTACAGCTTCCAAAATGCAAACTTAAATATTGAACCAATATTGGCTGTTTTTAAGTCAAAGTTGACAATTATTGTACGTCACTTTGGGCTTGTTTGATGGACATGTTATTGTCATTTTCGTCAATTCAAAGACTAAATGATCAATGAGTTAATCGATAGAACAATCTTCATATTCACCTACAATGATTAGTTAAGTCAAAAGACCAAATGTGAAGTGGTCCAACCAAACCGATACATAGGGTGATAACTCTTGGGATCCTTTCTTTTGTTTCCACTTTGTGTTTCCTGTCACAGTTTCTGAAATATGTATGTGGACTAAATGTGTCTCACATGTCTGCGGAGTGACCGAGTTCCCAAAGCAGCTCAAACCTGTCAAACCGAAAATTGCACAGCTACATTCTGTGATTTTTAACTTCGTTAAACCATGTTGTGCAATGAAATGCGCAGACTGCTAGACTGCAATAATATCCTTCTCTGTCAACCTCGAAAGCTCCTGAAATTGGATTAATATAACTGATTCAATTTCCTCTGAGCACGACGCAGAAGCACAGCAACCCTCGCTTAAACATTTCAAGTGTGCGTTACTGAGGAAATATTGATAACATCCGTGTTTCCTCTAACGGGCAGATGTTTGGTAGGCAAAGAGGTGTAAAATGTCCTACCAAGCTGGTGCTGTGTTAATGGACTGTTGTTCTGTATATGTATAACAAAAATACCCAGATGTATTTGATATATATCATTACCCTTCAAGCAGCTACATGTTGAAATACTGTGTAGTTTGAAGATGCTTCATTTCGGGCTTGTGTAAGAAAAGTTACCCAACTTGTTTACCAGACCACGTTAGAGTCTGCTGATCTCACATAAAAAGGAATTAAAAAGTAAAGGATGACCAAGAGGCGTCCTCCTCCAGTAGCGCACTAAATTAAATCTTAAAATTGGCAGCAGCACTCAAAACAGATTCCCACCCTGATATGAAGTAGCTTACACAACGTTGTCCTTACAAACCTACATTTATCTCTGAAACTAGATGTGCAATGATCAGTGGTGGAAGAAGTACTCAGATCTTTTACTTAGTAAAAGTAGCAATACCACAGTGTTAAAATACTCTGTTACAAGTAAAAGCCCTGCATTCAAAATCTTACTTAAGTATAAGCACTGGAATGTACTTAAAGTATCAAAAGTTAAAGTATTTATTATGCAGAATGGCCCATTTCAGAATAATGTATATATAGCATTACGTGATTACAATTAGTACTGACTTGACTATGACTTGTCCCAAACTGCATGTGATTATTATAAAGTGGGCATGTCTGTAAAGGGGAGACTCGTGGGTACCCATAGAACACATTTTCATTCACATATCGTGAGGTCAGACGTCAAGGGACCCCTTTGAAAATTGCCATGACAGTTTTTTCTCGCCAACATTTTGCATAAGTTTGGAGTGTTATTTAGCCTCCTTGGCGACAAGCTAGTATGACATAGTTGGTACCAATGGATACATTAGGTTTTCTAGCTTCATATGATACCAGTATCTTTACTCTAGCTTTAAGAATGAGCCCGCGACAAACTCTGAAAAATGGATTGCGTTAATGCGTTAAATAAATGAGTAAAATCTTAAAACGAATCTGCATCAACACGTTAACTGAGACAGCCCTAGTTGTCAAATAAATGTAGTGGAGTAAAAGGTGAAATATAGACTGCCAAAATGTAGTGGAGTCAAGGTATAAAATAGCATCAAATGGAAATATTCAAGTAAAGTACAAGTACCAATTACAGTGCTTGAGTAAATGTACTTAGTTGCATTCCACCATTAGCAATAATGTTTTTATAATTGCATTCTTGCATAGTTATTCCCTGTTTATTCACATCCACTTTGTTCATGTTCATATTTCCCACTACATTTGATCGGACATCTTCAGTCATGTTGATTGGACAGTTAAAAAATGTCAGAGAGGCTTCTCAGTTTGCACTTTATTTGTGATTTTTAGTTACTCAGATATTGTACTGTGCCATATTGCGTCTGCATTACAGGGAACATACTGAATGAATTATAAAACCCCTCTTAGACAGTGAACAGCAACACCAGTCGCACTGCAAACTGAATGATATCAACACAAAAAAACAGGGACACCAGATCTGTAGACTTACAGAGATTATAATCAAAATCCACACCTTCTGTCAGTATAAAATTAATTGCCTTAGTTGGAGTCGTATTATTCATTTTTTAATTTTGGTTATTTTGTAGATAACATGAAGCCACCAGAAAGGAGTTTGTTTTACCTGTTTATAGGACAGTGACATAAACACAGTGCAACTGGACACTGTGGACACCTTAAAATATGTTCTTGTTATTGTTCCCCTACCTTTCTCCTATTATCATCCTCAGTTGCCCTGATTTCTAGCCAGTGAGTTTATGACTGAAGTCTGAGAGATGGACCAGCATTTTTTCACAACATCTTTCACTCTATTCCACTACTTGTTATGCTACACACAGGAAAGAGAAGTGGGCTTTATCTTTTGTATTTTTCTATAAAACCATACAGATCATCCCCCAAGGCATCTTTTTTTGAATTCAGAGAGATGCACACATTCCCAGAAAAATTCAATCCCCTCTCTACTCTCACAGAGGCAGAGTCTCTTTGAGATCTGCAACAATGAAATAGCTCTTATGCTCGGTCAATATTTGACTGCGCATGAATGAGGAGCATCGCTCAACAGGAACTATTTGTTTAGCTCTAATTCTTCAAATTCGGCTGAGATGGGATGCTCGGACTCGAGGTCAGGTCAGAGGAGTTAGTCACAGGGAACAATTCATCGTTTGATGCAGCTGAGTTTCTCACAGCTGGCCTGCACTGGCAACAAATCAGCAACACCTGACTTCCCCATTACATGAGCTGGATTTGGTTGTCAGATATGTAAATGCATATATGCAAGAGAGAGATAGCGAGAGAGAGGAAGAGATAATGAAAAAGACAAGCTAACATGCCCACACATTTCATATTTATAATACCCTTACTCTCAACATGCACACCTAACTTTAAATGCTTTAACCTAGACTTAAAGCTGGAGTAGGCAGGTTGGAGCAAATATGATTTAAAAAAGTTATTTTTATAAAACGGTCACTGTATCCTGACAGTAGTGCATGAGACAGGTAATCTGAAAAAAAAATAATGTGCCTCGGTGTCTTCCAGTCCTCCTAATGGCATCTGCAAGATTTCACAGACCGGAGGAAAACAACTAATCAGAGCTGAGCTGGAGCCTTGCCGTCTCTGAGCAGCTGTCAATCACTTGCAAACTCCGATCAAACGGTCAAACTAGGCAGCGCTGATCAAATATGAATCAATATTCTGTTACTTTAATGCCTATTTCTCACATAAAATGTTTTCAGAGACATCTTGTAGTGTACTGTTTAGCTGTAAAATGAGAAAGTTTGTGACCCGGCAGCCATGTTGAGATCAGTTGAGGAAATACCAAGCACCGCCCATCACAAACTTTTGCAAACAGTTCACTAAAATATGTTTCTGAAAACATTTTACACGAGAAATAGGCATCGCAGTAACAGAATATTAATTAATATTTTATCAACGCTGCCTAGTTTGACTGTTTGATTGGAGTTCACGAGTGATTGACAGCTGATAGGAACGCTCCCTCTCTCTGAAATGACCTGTGATTGGCCAAAGTCTCTCGTCACGGGCTAGATTTTCTAAAGCCTGAAAACAGAGCCATGAGGAGGTGCAGAAGTCTAGTTTTCTCTCAGGACACTTGAATTACAAAATGCTGAAAGGTTATTATGGAATTTTTGGACAATGATGCTAAAAATATTCTGCCTACTGCTGCTTTAATCCTAAAATTATTTAAAAAAAACTGAAGTAGTTCCTGAGTTGACTTCCCCAAATTGTCCCCAGAATCCCGCAGCAGGAGAAAAGCCTCTGATAGGAGTGCAGAACAAAGAAAAACATAATAGTAACTGAAACACACAAACAAATCAATACTGTACTCTCCAGTGATTCTTTGTCTAACTGTCTATTTCTGCGGGTGCTGCTGCTCATGCAAATCCAGCCTCGGTTGAACAGTGTCTAATTGTTCTCGGCTCATGGGTTCACTGTGTTCCTCTTGCCCAGGCAGCACATAAGCTGAGGCTAGTAGAGAGAAGAAAGAAAAAAGTACGCAGACGTGCTGTCCTCTCCTCAGGCACCACCTGGGTCCTCAGCAACAACACCCACTATACACATCCCACTCCCAAACTAAGCCCTAATCCGTCTCGGCACGCTCGCCGTGTGGCCTCACCACATTTTGCGGTGTTCTAAACCTCCCCCCCTTTCCCCCTCCAGCACCTGTCACAAACCTGGGCTCGAATTACTTTCCTTCCCACCTAGCAGAGAACATGAAGCCAGGGCGCTCGATTAAGGCTCTCACCACTCAGTCCCTGGCAACAGTAGTTTGTTTGCTTTATTTCTTCCAGGACCCTGCACTCAAAATCGGCCAATTACTGTTGTTAATGACCTGTATTGACAGGCTTTTCAGGGTGGTTGGGTGGAGCAAAGTCTGATACAAACTTAGGTTTGAATAATTGTATATTTGATTTATTCCCAAAGGTGTGAAATTTAATTTCAAGTCTGTGGACACAAAATGTTCTGTGTTTCTCGACGGTACGGTTGCATAACATTTTCCTGCAGACTTGGGAGGAAATTAATAAGAAAATCATGATTCATGCTGAGGATTCTCAAATCAGTGGGAGAGAAAAACTAATGATTAATATAATTTTCAATCTCTTCGGGGCGCGTTATTACATTTCGTTTTTTGAGCTGCCCTGAGATATACAATATTAACAGTCAGAAGTCATAATATCCCCCACGTCTACCGACCTTACACCAAATCACTTTTCAAGCGATTTTACTGTCGCAGACATATTTCCAATGTCAGAATAAAATCGCGGGGGTTTTGCGAGAGTTGCGACGCGCTCCCGTGATCTCGATCGTTTAGTGTCAGGTGGTCATAAAACTAAGTCCAAGCTGTCTTAAGTCGGTCTTTTTCTCGTCTTGACGTTCCAATAAAATCAAAAAAGTTTAATATTATTGTAAGTTCACAAACGCAAAAAATTGACAACAACCAAAATGTACGCTCTCCAGCACCAAACAGGAAGCAGAAAACGGGGTAGAAAATAAACATTGAGAGAGAATTTCTGTCAACTTCTTTCTCAACAGTTTTTCTTCTTGTAAATTTCCACCAGGAGCAGGATGTGACATCATCTCAAAAGGAATCTAGTTGTAGTCTATAGTAGTACATTGTGACCCTGCAAGATCCCCAGTATTTGCATAATAGTATAGTCCGTGACTAAAAACTCTGTTTTAGACACATTGTCTTTAGATGTGAGAGGGTATCAGACTTTAGTCTCTTCAAAGTCTTTTCAATGTCTTCTAGTGTATGGTAGACATTTACTTTCAGGTGATTCTAAATCCTGTACATATATTCCGCCTTAATCAGCTCTCCTTTTGATCTTTTAGAATCTGAATTGGAAATTTGACTACGTCCATTTCCTCCCTCTCAGTTGTTTTCTTGAGTAGAAAGGTGGCGATTACTCAAGCCAGTGAAGTGCGAGGAGATATAGTCAATACGGGATAAATAAATGGAGCAGTGTCTGACTTCTTTCTCCATACCCTTCCACTTTAATTACCTCATCAGTCACAGGGCCAACAAGCAATCCAATTTGTTGCCCCTAAAGTGACTTGTGTGGTTATATGCCCATCTCTGGAGCTCATCCTCCTGGCAGGAAGTTAGAATCCCACCTTCTGCTAGTATTGCTCCGGCGGTTGTGGCATAGCGGTGCAGAGAACGTAATTATTCAAGCGCTTCAAACCTGTCAATGACATTCTTAACCTCCTACAGCTTCTCATCCTGAGAGTAAACAGAGACTACTGTAATGTCTGACTGAGCTCATTACCAGATTGTGTCAATAACAGGTTTGACTTTGCATGTCATAGCACCGTGGCGAGCCGGAAGGTCACATTTGCCTTTACGCTTATAACAATGTTTCTCCACTGACGAGCATATGCGCATTTGTGCTCATGTATTGCCCTGCAAACTGTCACAATTCATTTTTCCAATTGGACACGTAGTCGGGGACAAGGCTGCGGCGAATCCCCGTGGGAATTTGAACCGGTGACCTTCCCTTCCCTGGTCCATTTCCCTAACCATTACACCTTGCTGCGGCAGGCCCTTAATGGAGCGTTACGGCGAGTCTATACTTTGCGATTAGGTACACAGCAGCGTGAGGGGAGTCCCCGGGCCCATCAATCACACACACGGCCCCGTGGAGGCAATGAAGGAAATGGGTTTGGAGAGAGCCGGTGGAGTGGACAGAGTGTTAGAAATGTGGATGGATGGGTGATGGAGGGGGGGTTTTGTAGTGGGGAAAAAAAGCCATTCAGTGTCATGGTACTTTAAATACTCAGAACATCTCCAGCATAAGCCTTTAATTGAGTTTTCAATTTCACTTTGACTGCATGAATAAACTCATCACCCCAGTTTTTGTTGTTGGGTAACAAGCGTAGGCTTTAAAAAATATGAAGATATTCAACAAAAATATGAACCCCTTATTGTCACAACAGTATGAGAGTGTGTTTATGAGATCAAAAGAATGTCAAAATTGGAGAAAATGGATAAAAGTGGAGAGATGTCACACAGCGACGCAGTGGCCCATACGGATGGGTTTAGAGTATAACACATTCAGTGTCAGTTTTGTAAAGACTCGTCAGCTCTGCCGGTGCTCATCAATCCGTAGACGCACACGAGTGCAGACTGAATGATGTCAGGCAGGTGAGTAAGATTGTTGCAAGCGGTGCGTTACTTCCATCCTTGTTGTGGGCTCCAGGTGTGATTTTCCCTCTGACATAAAAACAACCTGTTCAGTACATAGATCTTCCGATAAACATTTTACCCCCTGCAGTGTCCATACACTGGGTCAGCACTTTTAATGATGTTTTACTTGTAAAGCTTTCAGTAGCGGGATCAAACTTGCCGAGTTAACTTTTGCACTGCTAATTAATATTAACATTTACTGTTCAAGGCCTCTGGCTTCAGACACTAAAACCTTTCATATTTCAATTGCACAAGGCAACTATATGCTGGTCCACAGCAGCTCCAAGTGGTATTGAAACTATTTGTGATTAATACACATTTTTCCTTATTTCTTCATATATTCAAGAAAGACACATTTGGAAATGAACATTCAAAAAAGCATGTTAAGTGCATACAGAAAAGTAATTAGCAGGGCTGTCAATGGATTAAAATGATTAATTGTGATTAATCACATGATTATCCACAGTTAATCTTGATTAATCGCAAATTAATCACACATTTTTTTTTCTGTTCAAAATGTACCTCAAAGGGAGATTTATCAAGTATTTAATACTCTTATCAACATGGGAGTGGGCAAATATGCTGCCTTATGCAAATGTATGTATATATTTATTATTGGAAATCAATTAACAACACAAATCAATGACAGATATTATCCAGAAACCCTCACTGGTACTGCATTTAGCATAAAAAATATGCTTGAATCATAATATGGCAAACTGCAGCCCAACAGGCAACAACAGCTGTCAGTGTGCTGACTTGACTATGGCTTGCCCTAAAAATCGCAAGTTGTGTTAAAGAAATAAGTGGCGTTAAAACTAATGTGCATTAACGTGTTATCACATTATTTTTGACAGCCCTAATAATAAGTTTATTTTTTTCCCTACTAAATGCCCATACATAAATGTAGCATATCGTTTGGTTGTAGTTATGGCACTTTTCCCTATTGGCTGGATGTGAAAGTTGTCCATACTCAGTAGGTGATTTGTTCATTTTTAACATCGGGGGGGATCCGTTTTGCTTCGTTCATGCACAACAAGCAAATCACCCCATGAACAACTCTTTTGGTTCTGTATTCTTTAATACCAGGGCGGGACTCAGAGAAAAAAGTCGCAATTACAAATCCGTCTGCCACTTCAGCACCACAGACAGCACCATGGATTTATCAAACCACAGCAGAGTTAGGCTATTTCAGAGCCACGGTCGTGGTCATAGATTCTGACTTGCACAAACCTCAGTCAGAAAAGGATCAATGAGTCAGACAGACTAGACTAACGTATTCATCTAAACAACCCTTCTGCCCCTGCACTCTCTCTGCTGCTAGGGGATGGAAAGGGGGGATGGCAGGTTAACAAAGGGCATGCATTTACAGCAACAAGGGGGATCCCCCCTTCATCCCCTCTCACCACCCACCCCCAGCTGACCACACTGAGCTTTAACTGTTCATGAGCAGTTTGGAAACGTGGTCTGATATGAAATGTGCGCTCTCCTTGGTACTGAAGTGAAGTTACTACAACAGCAACCTGCACCAGGCAGTCAGTATGTGTGGCCACTTAATTATGTCCATGTTGTTATTCCAAGTGTATTTGCTCATTAGATTGAAAGATCTGCTGGATTAAGCTATATGGCTGATTATTGGGTGCATTTCTGCTCTGCGCTGATGACTCATTTAAAAGCACAGTTTCTGTATACGGACTGTGTGCATTCCTCCATGGATTGAGCGTTTTGATACTTACTAACAGTATGTAAATAGCACCTGCTTTATAATCAAAAAACGCACGGAAGTCTCACATTCTACAATATCAACTTGATCTCATGGGAAGGCGTATAAATAGCACTAAACATTAATAAGGACATTCTGTGTGTCATGAGAACACATTTCAGCCTTTTTTCATGGCATTTGTATGCCTCTTTCGGCGGGTCATTTTTACGCCGCGCAACACAACTATGGTAATGGCCGCAGTTAGATTTAGGCAACAAAACCACTTTGTTAGGTTTAGGAAAACCATCATGGTTGGCTTAAAATGAGTATGTAAACTAGGTAAAATATTTACGGAAACAACGTAACAGAAGTACAGAAAACACATCACTAACGTCATGAACGTAACTTTAAAATTACACTGGTCTTCTGGTTGAAAGTCTTGTTTGTTGGACACAAGTATTAAAAAAAAAAGCCCTCAAGCATTTTTTTCTGTAGACAGAATTCCTTCATTTGTTAACACAAGGCTTTTATTCAGAAATATTTATAGGACAGTGTTGAAGAAAATGCAGTGACTTGCAGGGCTCCATGAATGAATAAAGTACCGGCTTTTAATTATGGATTATTACTAATATTTACAAATGAGCACACGCTTCCTAACCTTTTTCTATCCAAAACTAGAATGGCACTCAGAGAGCGCAGACCTCCTCCCCCCTCTCCGTTCAGCTAGCACCATCATCCACGTGTATTTTTGTTTATGTTGAGATCAGCTGTACGTAGCGGAGCATCATAAAACACTTCATTCAAATTGGACAGAAACAAAGTAAAACTCACCTAGACCGTTGTCGTTACTCTTTCCAACAATCGGCAAGTGTGCTTTGGTCAAACTCAACTGTAATTTCACCGAGTTTAATGTGAAAAAACGCAGAATCTACAGGTGTCCCCCCTTCCCTCCACCCCCCGCTCTCTCTCTGTCTCTCTCTCTGCAGGCAGAAGGAAAGAGGCAGGGTGACGTGTCATGAACACGTCATCAGTTACACTGCGCGTGTCTTAAAGCCTGTGGTGTTAATGCACAGGCTGAGCGGAATTATCAAAAAACATTCCTGAAGCCGGATCATGATCCGGATCGCTACCAAAATCTAATGGATTGTCCATTGTGCCACACCCCACCGCTCCAAAAAAATGCCATTCAAATCTATCACAGACTTTTGGAGTAATCCTCCAAATGGACAAACCAACAAACAAACCAACGCCGGTGAAAACATAACCTCCTTCATAGGCCTTCGGCCTTGGCGGAGGTAATTAATATAAATGACATTTACTGTATAATGAAATGAAATGGCCACTATGACAGGCAAACTCTATGTAGAAAGAAAGCGCTGGCAGCAGCAGAAACGCTGCAGTTACATTGTACTTGCAATATGGTTTGTTTCACTGGCATTTGAATTCCCCATTGGAGCAGAGGTTAAAAGTTAGGAAATAAAATCAAATAGTGTTCTGCAGAAACGGTGATAAAATGTCGGCTGCACATGAAAAATGTTAACATAATTACAGTATAACCTTTAATTAAATTCAGGGCACGAGCTACGTATCAAACTGTAGTGTTCGTTTTAGTTAAAGTCTGCATACCGCATTGTGTGAAAATCCTTGAGGTATTTAATTTTTTTACAAATTTGAATGAGAAGGTTTGTAAAACAGAGATGCTTCCATTTGAAAGATTACTTTTTGGGCATTTTCAAGCCTCTATTGATAGGATAATGGATAGTCTAGAAAGGGGCAGAGAGAGAGAGAGAGGGGGTAACATGTGGAAATGGCCACATGTCGGTTTCGAACCCAGGCCACCGCAGTCAGGACTCAGCCTTGTTATATGGGCGCCCGCTCTACCAACTGAGCTATCGGGGCACCTGAGATGCTTCCATTTTATAGTGATATGTTTAATGAGGTTAGTGTCAGAGCAGGTACAGCTCTAGTATATTGGATTGATGCATCACTTCCATGACACTCAAATTTTGCTGTTATAAAACACCCTTTGTCTTGAAAAATCAATTCTCGTATTGTTTGGAATCAATAGAAATACCAAGTTATGCATTGATTGGCAGCCTACTATCCATTCGCACATAAATGGAAATTCAAATTCGAGTTGTTGAGCATCCACTGTAACAGGGCCGCCACATGCACTATAATCCATAAACTCATGTCTTTCTATTGCCATCTCTAGATAGACCATGTTTCGGTAACACTTTATAATAACCATCATTTAAAAATGGTAAATTGACAGTTAATTAAACTTAGTTAATAGTTAATTTACTGTTAACAATGAAATGATAATTAATATTGTTTACTAGTTATTAACAATGCTATAATTTATGTTCTTTTATTATTAGTTTGTGTAAAATGGTAAAATAACTTATTCTATATTGTATCATAGCTGATAAGACTCAACAAAATTACATTCTGATTACATTAGTAAACTTTTTATTAACAGTTTATTGTTGCTCATATTACAACGTTGTATATACTATATAAGTATTTTTTAGTAATTACCAAATGATTTGTAAACCTTTAAGAAATTGTTTGTAAAGAATCTATAAACTATATATAGATAGATGAACCAGAAACAAATTATTAACCATTGACAAAGTATTAACTATCTAAATAATGTTTATAGAAGCTTTATAAAATATTTATTAATAATTTAACAAGGTATTATAATCATCAATTGCAACTTTATAATAGCCATCCGAATAATGTTTATAGGTGGTTTACAAACCAATTATTAACCATTAACAAAGTGTTACAAATATATATCTATGTCATTATTATAGTTGTTTTACGAATGATTTCTTTAAGGTTTACAAATAATATCGTAATCATTAACAGATACTCATATATGTAGTATATAAAATGTTATAATGTGTGCAACAATAAATTGTTGGAGTAACGAAAAATTATAGCATTGATAATAATAAGTCAACATTATTAATAATAGTTCCGTTGTTTGTTAACAGTAAAATAACTATTCACTCAGTTTAATTATCAATTTACAAATTTATAAATGGTGGTTAGTATAAAGTGTTACCCATGCTTCTACACACCTCATTATAACCTATTTTCATTCATTGTTTGTTTTTGTTTTATTAATTTAAATGTAGATTTTATTATCTGCCTGTGGGCCTGGATTAAAACAACAGAACTAAAAAGTAATTTTTAACATAAGATATTTGTTGCATCTCAGTTTCATGAGTATGTTAAAATGAGGCACTTTGGGAGCCTTGAGGGCAATCAGCAGTTCATCTACCTGCCAGATGTACTTGGAGGTAATTTGATGGATGTTTGTCTCTTTTTAGTTGTGGGTCTTTTGATCGCTGGGGATCCTATTGGCACCGTAACCTTGACAATTTTCTGCATGTCAAACATTGTTAGCCTAGAATCACAAAAATAGTAGGAGCAAGTAAAAAAGCAAAACAAAAACACAGCTCATCAATTAACAGAAGATACAACCTGTCGAGACAAGGCCCTGTCTGGCAGCACTAAGCTTCACCACATTCTACCTCTAATCTCTTGCCTGGGGCCTTTCCGCGAGCAGCATCCCCTCAACACAAACTGGGTTTCTGTTGCAGGCACCTTTCCAAGGCAATCTACACAGGCAGTTTCATTTTAAGATATTGAGCAAGTGTTAAATGGCCCAGGGCACAAAGCAGAGTGTTCCCGGCATACATATGCCAAATGGAACAGATGTCTAAATCAACCCTGACCTGGCAGGGACGAGGACATTTCTGGATATTATGGACTAAGCATCATTGAAGAAAAGTCGGTCATTAAGATACAGCAATCCTAAATCTCATTTTAATGCTGTCGAGGGGATATTTGTGCGTAGAACGCTGGCATGAAATACTATCCATTGAGGCTCTTCTACCCATTTAACTTCAAGTGACAGGCTTTACTGTGTTGTACACTGAAGTCTGCTAGAGAGAGATATTTCACAGACTCTGTTCGGAGCTCTAAAGAAGACTCTCTCTAACTATTGTATGACCTTTACTGACTTCGATCTACAAGTGGTACAAACCTCAACATTGACAGATTTGATGTCCCCAGAAAGTAGCCTCTGACATATCCCGACGTCTGCTGAAGTAATCATTGAGTCAGAGATGTTAACAAACCCATCGTTAACAAAATTCTTGTCAAATTTGTAACGGAGGAGTAAATATCATAATTATGACTCCATCTGAGATGAAGAAATCAATTGCGCGTACGCAAACCTTCATATGTCAGACCTTAAATTTAGTGCAGTGAATTGATTTCCTGTTTAGAACGGATCCAATCCTGCGTACCTGTAATCAAACCAAAATACGGTGGAACATCAAGTACAAGTTTACACCGAGGAATCAAAGCCCTCCAGTATGAACTAAGCAGAGGCTACAATCTCTCCGTGACCACTCACCTCTGTGGGACAGATGCTTTGCTGTCAAAGCCGCTCTGTGTGCTTTGTTGACAACAATGTTCACTTCAGACGAGTAAGTGCGGTTACGCAAGACGCCTCAAAGCTGAGAAAAGCCAACATGTGTTGCTTTTGTGATTAATGAATAAGATACAGAGAAATGAAAATGCACAATGTGATGGTCAGTCTTTTGTATATTTCAAGGAAATGACTACACAGTGTGCGTATAAAAGTATCATAAAGGGTAATTATACAGCCGCGACAACGTAGTCGTGATTTTGTGAACACTAAAAGGCACCCGCGGCCAGCCCGGCAATGACATCAAAGCAGCTCAGATTATAACACACACAGAGGGACTTCATTCTCTGCTCAGGTAGACATGACTCCTCTATATCTTTACATAGGAAATAGTTGTTTGTTGCTATTTAAATACTTTGAATGTCGAATAGAGAACCCTTAAGTGATATGTTACATGACGAATAAGTCAACATTTTGGACTTTTGGTTTCACACGGTACACAAACAACAAGTCCTCTGTTTGTTTGACCCATCCGTCCACCCCGACCTCCCTTCGCAGCCTTTATCGCTCTTTATACTACATCACCTGTCCTGTCTCATGATTACATGAATTATATACAAATTATAGTGCATTACTTTTTGTAGGTATAGCTACAAACAGTGTATTTTAAAAGCCTGACCTGATTAACAGCATGTTAGCATTGTCATTGCCAGCATGTTGGCATTTAGCTAATAGTACCGCTGTGCTAAAGTGCAGCCTCACAGAGCAGCTAGCATGGCTGTAGACTATTATGATATGTGTCCACAGGGGCGTTTTTGGACGCTATGGATCGCCTCGCTTCCCAGCATTGGATGCTTGATGGGCTGCCATTAGACAGGGCACTAAATACCTGATTGGACGAAGGTTTCCCTTGTGGGCTGCTGCTCCTAGCTTTCAAAACGGAATAAACATGGTGGCTCGTTTGGAAACTTTTTTATCTTATAATTCAAAAATAGTTCACCAAAATGTTTCTGAAAACATTTTATGCAAGAAATAAGCCATGCAGTTGCTGAATCTGTCTTTATTTTACATCAACAACGCTTAGTTTAAAAGTTTTCGGGAGTTTCCAAAGGAGGCGAGACACGTCGGACGCATTTGATTTGCATAAAGTAGCTTGGGACTTCAACTTCATGCAAATGAGGAGCGGCCAACGTGACACCCCGTCTCTCGAATCGTCATTGGCCCCCGTTGAATTAAGTAGATATTATTTTACAGTACTTAGGTGAGTGCTTATGCAGAGACCTGGCTTTAATGTCTGTGAACCCATCATGTGGAAATGAGCTCCTCATTAAACTAATAAGCAGTTTATTTTTCTTGCCAGACTCACCTTTCCTCACACTCACCAAACTAAGAAAAGCAGAAGCGATAACTATATCAGATCTGGTATACAGGATAATTGTAATATACCCAATTCAGTGCAAAGAATACACAATGCAGAGGACATGTTTTAAAGTATTGCAAGTTAGTAAAACAATTATTATTCAGATTAATTTGAATGTATGTGTAATATAACAATGGGTACATCACATGAACGATATACCAATTTAATCCACATTTTAAAAGCTTATTAAAACTCTGGAATGAGTAGATATTAAAAGGTATTATTTAAATGTTCTATCTCAAGCAGTCTGCTCTTTTGTGTGCCGCTGTCTCTCCAGCAGGGAGCATGACAGATAGTGGTAGTGATTGGGCAGAGCTCTGACCAATCGAGCGTGGCTGTGTGCAGTTAATTGAATTCATGAGCGAATACTTCTTGTCCTGTCGACTGTCCAGTGGGAAACTCGGCCGCATCCATCTTCAGCATCCCAGCCACTCTAGATTCTGCATTCAGTGGGGGTGGCAAGATAGTGGCGCTGCCCTTGGTTGGGTCCCTTGAGGTTTTCTTCTCCCCCATGACAGAGAACAGTCCTCCATTATAGCATGTGAGATTAAAGAATATACCATAATGATTGAGCAGAAAAGGATAAATTACTTCTAACTACTGCTGATTTGTATGCCAGACTCAATCAAGTCTGTGAAGGGTTTTTTTTCTTTTGTATTTTCCTTCTTCCATTCTGTGCACACAAAGCACACAAGCAGATTTCAAGCTGGGCGATTCTTCAGACAGTTTTTTGTTGTTTCAGAACACACAGAGGGATTTCAGGATTTGACTGACATGCTTGCTCATCTGTCGGAAAACAAAAGCCATATTAATTTCAGTACGCCTCTCCACGAATCAAGACGAGAAATCAAGTGTTTTTTTTGCAGCTCGACTTAAACAAGGACACGTCTGTCTGTATTCAAATCCGCAAGCAATGTGTCCACCAAACCATAGCAAACGTTTTATTCAAATGACCAGACAAACTGCTTTGCGTGATCTCATGATATGCCGCCGAATGAGACATCTCTATCGGTGGAATCTCAGAAAGGTGATGTGCATGGTGCTGATATGCAAAAATGTTAAGTGTTGAATTGATTTCAACTAGTGTAGTGTTTGCAAGGGAATTACTACTCCCAACAAAGTGCACCACTTCTTTGTTTCTGTGCATATACTAAAACCATGATACTGTGATTTGATCCATAGACTGTATATAAAGATGGATGACATGACAGCTCCCCAAAGTCAAGCCAAAACATCTTGATTGCCACCTGGTGGCTGGCTGCAGTATAAACCCCACCCCCCTAAAAACAAAAAAATCAAAGTACATTTTTTTCCAAAGATGGTTTCTGTCAGTTTAGGTAGTTCTTATCATGCTGATGTATGTTCAAGTGTTCATATTTCTGATAAGTTTGGTTTTGATTATTATTTGGTGCTATTCACCTTATTCTTTGCCTGAACTAGGGTGCTTCCGCATTGCATCCTGTTGTGTTCTCACCTCAGTTTACAGCGGAAGTGCCATTATTTTGCTTAGCGTCACCTTTCGCCAGTGTTAATACATCCATAGTAATCATCCTTTACTTGCCAAAAAGCTATTTTTTAGTCTTAAAAAAGCTGTTATTAAGTGTTCATTTTTTTTCAGACGAGAAAGTAACCATGTAGATTTCCAATGTGATCAGTTTAATTTAAATAAATTAGAAAACTTTGGCCGATGTTTTCGGAGCTGTGAGGAGCTGCTGGCTGTGTGAGACCAGGAATTGGAGACCCAAAGCCCATGTGTATATACAGTCTATGGTTTGAGCCAGGAGGAAAATCTTTGCTTCAATGACACACCCTACACCAATGGTTCCCAAATTTCTTGGCATCAATGACAACTACTTTATACTGTATATTCTATATCCATCTCTGATCCTCTTTCCTTGACTTTTCAGCCACCAGTTGTCCTCCATAATGATTTTGTTCATGGATTTAATCAGATTTCACAGCATCTTTTTAGTATCTGAAGACACTACGCTTAACACGAAACTTTGGGCATCTTGTCTATTTTGCATTTAATTCCTGTTTTGCTCGGTTGTTTTGCTGTTGATCTTGTAAGTAAACCGTTCTTTGATTTTCATCCTGTAAACAGATGGCATGAATGAAAGTTAAAGAAAATCTTGGCTGGTAATCTGGTAAAAGGGATTTTCTGAAGAGGAAGGGGAAAAACAAAACTAGTGAAAAAACATCTTTAAAACATGCTCAACTAACATTAATAGATGAAGAAGAAAGTATTTAACAAAAAAATGTCTCTTTCCTTATTATTGGGCCTGCAATAGTTAATTAGGTGAACTTTGTTAAACTGCTGCTCCTTTAATAGACATTTAATGTAAGTATATTTTCGAACATTTGAACCATAGCATTGTGCTTGTTGGATTTGTTAATGTGACAGACTGTGGCAGCTCCAAAAGTCACCAAATCTTGAGAGAAAGTTGCCAAGTCGACCCAGCCTTTGTAAGTGCCCCTCGGCATTGGATGCCAATGCACGGAGACACCCTTTAGCGACAGTATGCAACACACTGGGCTTTCAACTAACTCCAATGTAAAACCATCCACAGTGTTATTTGACGGTCGGAGCAGGTGACGTCGTATTAATAGTGTGAGTCTGTTAAGGGCGGGTGGGAAGGGTGGTGGATGGGTCAAAGAAACACTTTCAACCAGGAGACCGGTGTCCGTTTGAAACTGAAAGTAACGTTGACTTATTTTTTCACGTCAGTCGTTAGTCATGTGAGTCACTAGTTACGTGAAGTTAACGTCAACCATAACCGTTTCCTAACCCTACCTAAGTGGTTGTGTCGCCTAAACCTAACTTCCTGTGAAAACGTACGTTTATTTTGAAAGGACACTATGCATGTAACAAGCGTATATTTACACGCCATTCCTGGTCTGTCCAAAAGTAACGTAAGAGGGGTACCTTGTGCGTCTATCTCAGGTCCCGAGGGGCACTGACTAAGCGGCGGTATTTGAGGAGTTGGGAGATAGAACGTATTGGCCAAGTCACCAACTCTGACAGCCCGTCCCTTCGGGCCTCCCTCCAAAGCCACTCCCCCAATGTGATCATAATAAAGAACATGGCTAATGCTAGTACTCACAGTGGTCAAGCTAGCAGCTTATGGAAGACTCCGGTGATGGACAATGAGTGCAAGGGTGCGCATGTAGGTAGGTGGCAGGCAGGCCGTTCAAACATTTCTTTCGGGCCGAACAGAATGATTGGACGGGCTTAATACATTTAGTCTTGTGACAGCCACAGATACCAGATTTTTTTTTCCTTTTTTTTGTCAGAGCATTTGATTTATTGATCGCTGTCGGGATGTAAAGAGAATTTCAACAAATATAGCAAATGTTTTCGAAGAAGATTACCAACCGTAGCTTTAATATTGGCAGGAAGTTATGTAAATGTCACCAGGTCCAAGGTAGCTTATGCAGATTGCCAAAGCTAATTTACAGAGCAAATGTCTCTTTCAAACGTGACTCCCAACATGTCATGTAGCAGAAATGTATTCACTGTGATAAATGTATAAACAGATTCTGCATTCACATGTAGATTCCAATTGACTCTTATCTGGTTACTTGTTAATTGCTTAGCAATTAAGCGCTGCAAGTTGCCAACAATCAATTGTGGTAACCTAAACGTTGTAGATGGCTCTCTTCACTCTCTTCCCTCCTGACATTTAGACAAAAGCAACAAGGCTGAGACATACAGTAAACAGCAGGATGTCTGTCTCATTGTCTCAGCAGAAGATCAATGTCAGTGCAGACCCACAACTCTTGACTCTAAAACCCAGCGGACCTTGAAAAAAGACAGCGAGGCAGCTGACGTTATTTAGGAGTGAAACGCATTTGTTATGAAACCTCGCAAAGCTGGAAGCCGGTAATCTGAATGAGATGCTGTCGTTATTTTGTACAGCTTCTTTTTTTCAATCATAAATGTAATGCGCGGTTATAAAAAGCAAACACACACGGCACCTGAATTGACACTGCAGTATGTCTTTGCTTAAGAGACTCTATGTGTGAATTTATGAAACCTCCTTGCGACTGAAATACAGCGTCTTTGTTGATCTCTGAATAGGTTCGCTTTGTTGCTGCATGAAAGGTTTCTTTTAGTGTCTTGTCTGGTGGATTTGTTTTCTTTCCTTAACACCTTTGAACAGTTGTCATATACACCTGAAACAATATTCCTTTTTAAGTTGTCAGCAGTATATCAGGCACAATAGCTTGATACTTGATCTAAATGAGCTCCTTCTGCACAGCTGTTTACATTAGCGGGTGTCTTATACCTGCGTAAGATGAAACTATTTTCAAGCAAATATGTCGTTGAGGAAAAATAACCCTTTGACAATGCAAGTGTTTTCAGTTTTGTAATGTTAACAGCCATGTGCGGAGACGCTAGTTGTTAGCCACTTAGCTGTATCCAACAGGTACCTATGTTTGCCTATGTATTTTGTCATTTTTCGGCGGCCGCTGCGCCCTCTCCAGTCACCTCTCCAGCTCCTCGTCACTCATATATCATTCCCCTCACTAAAGCCGAGCCAACCCCTCTGAGCACGCGGATAACAAAACTCACTCCCACAGGCGATCCATCCCCCGCTGACCCACTTGTTTTCACAATCTGACAAGTGTGATTTAGGAACTGCGGTAGGCCAGGAGTGCAGCGGCCATGTCTGGCTGCACTCACCTGCTCCAGGAGCTGAAAGTTCAGCGACATCGTGAATTTGATACTTTTTTTTTTTTACTTACTCCACTGTCATGAGACTGAGATAAATCGATGAATTTACATACCTCGCCTAAAGGTTTCAGCGTACTCCAGCGTACTTTTTTTTTTTTCTCTCTTGATAAATCGTTCCGCTCGCGGTGTCAACATTATACAGAGAGGAAGCCACTGAGCATAAAGAATGCATAATGCATGTGCCGAGCTTAACTCAATGCACATAGCAAGACCACATACATACCCACACAGTTTGGTTCATAAAGAAACAAGCCTCACCTCATTTGAATAAAAATGGCGCACCTGCCTTCTTCTGTAAAAAAAAACAGAGACTGTAATTCAGCATGTGCGAGCGTATGCAGCGTTCGCAGCCTTTAGTTTGCAGAAAGACGGTTCATAGTGTGCAGCACAGCACTGATGACAAAGGGTATTCATTATAAAAGTCATTTACCCAGGCTAATATGTTTTCAACGAATTTGAACTGGATTATTCGCTGACATGTTAATGTGTCTCTCTGCAGCCATTAAGGCCCTGCCACAATAGTGGACTGTGGGAGGCCCCTGACTAATGTGTTTTTGTCCAATAAAAAATACCACCCCCTCTTTCTAATCCATTGAGTTGACTCTGCCAGCTCCCCACTGGGCCGGAAGGTTTCTCAACCACAGTGACAGAAAGGAGTGAAGTGTGCTGTGAATCAGGCATGGCTGTGAAATGTCTACCCTCTACTGCAATATAACTAGGCAGTCATTTCTACGGGTGCAAGAAAGTGTAGATACACTTGAGTATCACGAGATTATGTTTTGTGATGCTGTCTCAAAAACACTATAGATTTTTAATTAATAGTTTACATGCAAAGATTTGTGGTAGATTGTGGCTCAGATTGCACAAAATGTAGTGCTATGATGTTGGACTGAACAACACCCTTTAGCTGTGATATAATCTCAACATATGCTTGTCATCAAGTATGGCAATATGAAAGTTATAGACACATTCCAATATGAATAGTTGTATCAAGAAAAAATTGGGCTGTCAAAGGTAATGCGATAAAGTGTCAACGCAAATTCGTTTTAATGCCACAAATGTCTTTAACGCATTAAAGCAACTTGCGATATTTAGGTTATAGCGGGTTCAGAGTGAAATTAATGGTATCATATGAAACTAAAAAAAACTACGGTACCATTGGTACCAACCATGTCATTCTAGCTTGTTGCAAAGGACGCTAAATTGCGCTCCAAACTAACTCCAAAGCTAAATTTTGGTAAGGAAAAACTGTCAAAGGGGTCCCTTGACCTCTGACCTCAAGATATGTGAATGAAAACGGGTTCTTTGGGTACCCACGATTATCCCTTTTATAGACATTCCCACTTAATGATAATCACATGCAGTTTGGGACAAGTCATAGTCAAGTCAGCACACTGACACACTGACAGCTGATGTTGCCTGTTGGGCTGCAGTTTGCCATGTTATGATATGAGCATATTTTTTATGCTAAATGCAGTACCTGTGAGGGTTTCTGGACAATATTTGTCATTGTTTTGTGTTGTTAATTGATTTCCAATAATAAATATATACATACATTTGCATAAAGCAGCATATTTGCCCACTCCCATGTTGAAAAGAGTATTAAATACTTGACAAATCTCCCTTTAAGGTACATTTTGCACAGATAAAAAATGTGTTATTCATTTGCGTTTAATCACGATTAACTATTTTAATCGATTGACATCCCTAAACTTTACAGGTGTGTAGTTGAGATCAAAATGAAGGCCGAGTTCGAAGACGGGTGTGGTGTGAGCAAGGGTGCCGGAAGTGGGGCAGGGCCCCCCCACACAAACACACTTTACGCCCCTGTCCTGATTTGGCATTGCGGCTGTTGTGATCCTATCACACATCTCTAGTTAATAATACTAACTTTTGCTTTAGTTTGAACAGAACAAATTTTACCTAACACATATAAAAATACATCTTTCACACCCACATATTTGGCTTTGTGAAATGGATCTCACACCGGCTGATCTTAAATTATATCCACATCAAACCTGCTAAAGCAAGCAACGACATAAACAAACTGTGACACCAACAGCTTTAATTTATCCATAATGGTAGCCCAGTTGACATCAGCCGTAATTACTTCAATCTCCTTACAGTAATATTGGTTTGTCTTATCCAGGTTGTCGTCTGGACAGCCTGGCAAGCCAGGTGCACAATGAAAAGCAACCTAATCGTAAAACAGTCGTCGTTACATTGCTGATTAATGGGGTTTGACATTTTCATTGTTTGTCGTTTTGTTTAAATCCTTCTGACACATAACACCATAAATGTGTTTGCGTAGATTTATGCTGCGTTTTATCTCGTCCTGCCACATCTTACAGTATGAGCGTGCCACCCTAACGTAATCTTGAGAAAAGTGGTGCTGAAGGTGCGTCGTCGTGTCACACAGAAAAATCATGCAAACTGCGAAACAAAAAGTATACCTTCATTACACACTTTGTGTTAAAATTAGTGGAGCATCACTACCTATCTTGTCATCTCAGCTAACAGCGTTTGCTCTGCGCTGCCTGTCCTGTCATGGTTCTCTCCAGCGTTATCACACTTCCTGACTCCCAAGTTCGTCTGAATGGAGAACAAATCTACATAATACAGATCAAGGGCAAACTACAGTAAGCGGAGCCAGTCACTCATGATAAGAATCACTTCTCGTTTTTTTTTTCCCTCTCTCATGAGGGAGGGAGAAAAAAAACGAGATCCCCATCAGCGGACAGTTTTTTCCACTTTTGTTCTCTTTACTGTGATCAGCTTGGCGAGTTTCCACAACCCGGAGATATCACCTCTGTGATTTGCATAGATATGCAAATGTCCCGGGTTACAGTTGAGTTGTTTAGACCAGTGATATCAATTGGTGTCTGTGTATGTGCGTGCTCCCTCCCCTCGTGCTACCTGCTACAGTATCTAGGTCATTATTTTTGCTGCTTGTGTTCCTGGTTCCTGATGGATATGTACCGTATTCAAAACCAGATGCTTATGCAGCCCGGACAAAGTTATTTATGATGGGTCTGTGGATGCCATACAGGGTTTACAGTCAGGGGTTGTATAAGCCTTCATCATTGACTGATGTACCTTTATGTAGCAACTGTATATTTTCTACTGTTTGTGAGGAATGTTTTTTTCTGAGCTACTGATTTGTTTTTTGTGTCTAACATATACAGTAAATCTCGCAGTGAGGGTGAATAAGTTAACATGAGCTATTTTTCATCTCTAAGGTATCTAAAGGTTGTTTCTAGGGCTGTTTAAGTTAACGCGATAATAACGCAATCTATCTATTGGAGGTTGTAGCAGGTTTTAAAGCTATAGTGAAGGTGCTGGCATCATATGAAACTACACATCCAAATGAATCCATTGGTACCAACCATGTCATTCTAGCTTGTAGCGAAGGAGGTTAAATAACGTTCCAAACTTACACTGAATTTTGGCGAGGAAAACTGTCATGGCCATATTCAAAAAGGGGTCCTTTGACCTTTGACCTAAAGACATGTGAATGAAAATGGGTTCTATAGGTACCCACGAGTCTCCCCTTTACAGATAATCACATGCAGTTTTGGGCAAATCATAGTCAAGTCAGCACACTGACACACTGACAGCTGTTTTTGCCTGTTGGGCTGCAGTTTGCATTAAGCATATTTGAGTATTTAATACTTGACAAATCTCCCTGTTAAGGTACATTTTGAACAGATAAAAAAATGTGTGATTAATTTGCAATTAATCGCAATTAACAAGCAAATCTTCTAAGCTCTGACCGCACTGTGGAAACATTTGCGAGAGGTACTTTAACAATTACTTCTGTGTGAGGAACTGTTCAATATGATACCATTTCTTTGTCTTTTCCTCTTCCTCCTTCCAGCGTCCTCGCCCGGCCCCAACGTCACACTGGAGGGCCAGTACCACTGTCACCAGGGACCTGGGATCCCACTGGACAAGCTGTGCGACTTCAGTACGGACTGTCCACTCGGCGATGACGAAGGCGACCTATGTCGTGAGTACACCGTGACACAGCTGTTGATAAAGAATGTGCAGAGAGTGAGAGAGCTCCCGCATTTCATTCCTGCATCAAAACACCGTGAGGTCGGTCAGCCGCAGTGAGTTAATGAAGCCGTCGCATCCTGCTGCCCGAAGGAGCAACAACTGAGCGTGTGCGCGAGCTTTCCCGACAGGGAGGCAAGGGGGGCGGGGGAGGGAGGCAGGAAATAAAAGCCAGCGTAGCTATGCTTGGCTAGCATTTCTCACCCTTGACATATTCCACGGTTGTTATTTCTATCTCTTTGCACATTTGTTTTCTGCTTTTCTCGAGAACTAGGAGGAACACTAGCCAAGTATGCTGACATCTTACTCACAAGTGAGGTCCCCCAGGCCCTGTTGTGTGTGTCTGTCTGTGTCTGTGTGTTTGTGTGTCTGTGTGTGTGTGTGTGTGTGTGAGTGGCGAGGATCTTTTTTTAGTCCTACCTGCATGCATGCATTTTTACATTGTCTTCGAGATTAATAGACACACAGTCCAAAACTCTTACCCTGTGCTGTATTTTTTTATGTTGTAGTTTGATTTCCGAGTTTTTCACCCAACAGCTCAGGTCACCCTCTCATGTGGTGCTTATTAAAACAGCAGCTGCTCTCTTGTGCATATAGGTTTTCTAACTAAGGGAGCTGAGAGATAAGAGGGTAACGAGAGGGTGAAAGAATCTCAGCCAGGCGCAGTTTCTCTTCCGACTGAAGGAGGACTTATCAGTGCTAATTGGCCTGGGGGGCTAACCCAAGGGTATAATCTCCATTTGAATGTGATAAGTGTGTGTGTGTGTGTGTGTGTGTGTAATGTTTTGATTGTAGAAGCCAGAATTGGAAATTTGAGTGTAAATAATAATCGATATAACACAAAGCCAGCTCGCACACGCCATTGGCTTCATTCTGCAACCATCTAAGGATTATATATTATGAACAAATTAATATGTCTAAAGTATGTGTTGTGAAAGATATAATAATAATACTGGTAATTGTACAGTTATTAGAGTTGTCAATCGAATAAAATATTTCATCGCATGATCGTCCATAGTTAATTGCAATTAATCCCAAATTAATCACACGTTTTTTTATCTGTTCAAAATGTACCTTAAAGGGAGATTTGTCAAGTATGAAATACTCTTATCAACATGGGAGTGGGAAAATATTCTTGCTTTATGCAAATGTATGTATATATTATTGGAAATAAATTAACAAGAAATACCCCAAACTGCATGTGATTATCATAAAGTGGGCATGTCTGTAAAGGGGAGACTCGTGGGTACCCATAGAACCCATGATCATTCACACATCTTGAGGTCAGAGGTCAAACAATCCCTTTTAAAATGGCCATGCCAATTTTTCCTCTAGTACGACCAGGTTGGTACCATGGATTCCTTTTTCTAGTTTCATATGATACCAGTATCTTCACTCTAGCTTTAAAACTTAGCCCGCTACGACCTCTGAAAGATCAATTGCGTTAATGCGTTAAAGAAATTAGTGTCGTCTTAAGAAATTTGCGTTGTCGCCTTATTATCGCGTTAACTTTGACAAGCCCTTATAGTTAGGAGGGACAGACTTGTAATACTTTACACAGACTGATGGCTCTCATTGCTGTGAGTCGGCTGGGAAATGTTTAAAGGTGCAGTGTGTAGGATCTGGCGACATTTAGCGGTAAGGTTGCAGATTGCAACCAACTAAAAGTCCTCCCGTGTGCCAAGCGTGTATGAGAACTACGGCGGCCGACGTGAAAACACAAATTGCCCTCTTTAGAACCACTGTGTGGTTTGTCCATTCTGGGCTACTGTAGAAACATGGACCCGCTCCTTATGTAGATATAAACGGCTCATTCTAAGGTAACTAAAACACAACGATTCATATTTTCAGGTGATTACACTCTAAAGAAAACATAAGCGGAACACCATCCAAATTAAGAATTCCAATATGTTTTTTTTCCATGGCCTAGTAAAGTTCAATCAATATTAGTGAACATGAGCGACTCTCTCTCAAAGCCAGAAACCAGAGAAGTAGGTCTCAAACTTGTGATGTCATAGGGTATAAAGTCTGGAGCTGCTCCATAGACGATGAATGGGAGACTGATTTTGTGGAACCACAGAATATTTGTTTTATATTTTATACTCAAATGAGCTTTACTCTGTTGTAGTGTTCTCAGTTGTGAAATAGAAATGTTCCCATATACTCAGATCATTCCGCTGGGTGCTCTCAGTGTCATCTAGAGCATCTTTACCAATTCATTGTCTATGGAGCAGTTTCACACTCTATACTCTATGACATCACAAGTTTGAGTTTTAGCACTCTAATTTTTGGATTTGGGAGAGAGTTGTTCATGTTTACTCATATTTTTTTAGACTGAATAACATGTATGAATTTTGAAAATGGTCGTATTTCCCCTTTTAATATTATACTCCATTTCTGCCAATAGATCCCTCTAAATGTTACACACTGTTCCTTTAAGATCCTCTTTTCTCTTCATCTCCACACCCTTTTCCACTGAGTGCCCTCATCATGCTGAGAGTGCACAGATGCATGAAGGCCAACTGTCATTCGCTTTCAATCGCTCTGTGTCTCTCAATCTATTCCTAAATTAGAAATAACCTTTATCCTTTTTTTGATTAAGGACAAGGATCGACAGTCATAAGTCCACCCTGGTGCTCACATACGTGTCTCTCTTTTCTCTCGCTGTCACCCACAGTCAACTGCTCTACCTTAGGCTCTATATTTATTCCATTTTCATCTCCATCACTTGTCACAATTACCCCTTGCTACCCAAATCACATAGTGTTCCCTCTCTGATACCCTATTCTCTATGATCCATCCGCGAGTTATCTTCATCTGATTTGATCTATTTAAATCCTTCATAAGTCGCGCCAAGGCTCATTAACGGGAAAAAAAGCACAGAGAGGCAGAAGGAACAAACTTAGCTTGTGTCAATCACAACGATTCCTGACATATAAGGGAAATCAAGTCCCTGTGGATCTCCCTCACCATCCAACCCAGCATCATTATGCATAAACACATCCCCCACACTTTGAGAGTCACAACTTCCTCTGGTTGATCTCAGTCGGTCTGAATTCTACAGACTCCCCACCGCTTCCCAGATTCCCTGCAACTACAGAGGAATGCTGCTCGCATCAAAGGTGGATGCACGCAGAAATTCAAAGTAGTGATCTGCAGTATTCTTTTGTTTTTTCTCAGAGCAGCGTCGGTGAAAACAGATCATTGCTCCTCCCAAAGATCACTCATTGCACAATGACCCCAGCGCTATGATGTCTTTCTTTCTATTACACCTCGTCTATCTGTCTGTAAGTGTTTGTTGTTGTAATACTCATTTTGGCCACAAGAGGCTGAAGTACACCACTACCCCATGTTCTAAATAGGACTAAAAGCATTCATGTTTTCTTCCAGGCGAGTTTTAATTTACATAACTTGCTAACACACAATATATGTACCTTGTGTTTGGAGTGTCTGGAGAAATTAAAACTCACCTGGAAGAAAACATGAATGTGTTTTCACCGGCAGTGGGTTTTTTTATGCGATTAATTTGCACATCAGCATATTTTTTTGAACTGTTTTGTTGTGAATAATTTCACACAGAACGCGAATATTACGCGGCGAAAAAGCAACATACTTTTTTTTCAGAACAAGGTTGATTTTTTTGAGCTTTAGTTCCGCAAATAAAGGCATTAACCAATCACACTGTGCGGAACGGGTTGAGTTGCGCCTATATTTATGAAACAACAACACGGAGGCCCCGTAGTCCAAACCAAGTCGCCAAACCTTATTACGTCTTTCAACCTTGACAAAGGCAGCGCAGACCAGATCCACTCCTTCTGTTCTTACCTTTCACAATAAAAGCCCTAGACATAATATTCATTGGCAAGTATCTCGCATTTCGGTGTCGTTTATTCGTCATGCCTCCGGTGTGTAAAGGTCTTTACAAAAACTTTTTTTTTCACCTGAAAGAACTGTTTTTCACCTGTTTTCACAGATCACGGAAAAATAAGTGACGTAAAAAATGATCCTGGCAATTTTTTTTATTTTTTTTTAGCTGGAAAAACTTTTTTTCCTGACTGTTTCACAGATGAAAAAAATAAGGAACTTACAAAGATTATCTTGGCAAAATCTTTTTTTCACCTGTTGGATCAGACAAGTTATATCAGACTCTGAAAATGGATCACCACAATTATTTTTTCCCACTTGCCTCTCAGGGCTTCCGTACCTTTGACAGTGTAATCGCACTTCATTATACAGTACGTAACCTGCCATGACATGTTTTTATAGGCTGTGTCCTCTTGTCGAGTTGTCATGAAAGACACCAACACCAGTAGAGTAGTGTCGACATTGCATTGAAGTGACATTATTAACTGAATGACACTCTACTGCATTCATAAAGAATGAGTAATGTTCATGTCAGTTTTCATAAAATAGTAATGACACTGTTATGTCGGCCTTATTCACACCTCATTAAATAAATTGTCTCAGGTTGAATCCGTTTGAAAGGGGCAGACGGATGGAAAACACGTATGAATGATAGCTCGTGATGCAAAAGGCACTAAGTGACATCATCACACACTTTCATTCATGTCATGAGCAGCTATCGTACGATGTCACTTTGAATCTTTGTGCATCATCATTTAGGGCGTTTTCACACCTGTAGTTTGTTTGCTCTGGTCTGAATCAGGGACCAAATTGTTACAATGTTGCATATTGCCTCGAGTTTGGTTTATATTCACACGGCAGCATTTACAAGCGGACCAACATTTTGGTCCGCAAAGAAACTGCTCTCTAATTGATCGGAATTTTGGTCAGGATTTCCATGCGGGAAAGTAACGCAACATTCTCCCATTTCACAATGGAGGGACAACTACGCGGCTTGATCTTGTCCGTGGTGATCTTTTTTTTTTTACCTCGTAGCAATTTTTCACTACAATGCAGACGATGCAGTTTGAAAATGAGGCGCGGCTGCGACTGGAAAACAACATGGTGAGAACACGATCCGACTTCGATCCGGCCCAACTGGAGAAAGCACTGCGCCTTTTTGGATTAAAACCAGCTCCGGTAGCAAGCTGCGCTGTGCATGTCAACACCAGACACCAGAAAACATTGCTACAAAAGAGCCCTCACTATTCACATCAGTTCTAAACAGGTGTAACGTCAGGCTATGTTGAAGACCACGGGGCATACCTGATGGATCTTCGGAAATATTTTCAGCCGATGAGCATGTCACATTATAGGAGGGTTAATGCACGCCTCTTCCTCCGTCCTCTGTACGTCTTGATATGAGCCTTCAGGGACACCAGTGCATCAATACATTTTATTCCAGTCGCCTCATTTTCAAACTGTATCATTTGCGTTGAGTGAAAAATTGCTACGAGGTAAAACAAAGATGACCAGGGCCAAGATCAAGCCGCGTAGTTGTCACTCCATTGTGAAATGGGAGAGTGTTGCGTTCTGGAAGTCTGCTCTTCTTTGTTGACTTCCGGGAGTTTTCCAGCATGGAAATTCTGACCAATTAGAGAGCAGTTTCTTAGCGCACCAAAATTTTGGTCCGCTTGTAAATGCTGCCGTGTGAACACAAACCAAACTCGAGGCAATATGAAACATTGTAACAATTTGGTCCCTGATTCAGACCAGAGCAAACAAACTACAGGTGTGAAAACACCCTGACTGGTTTATGTAATAAGGAGAATGACTCATTATCACAAGATAAGACACAGAAAAACACAACATTTGCCTGTTACCCAAAAGGTCCAGAGAAGCTTTTATTTGCTTGAGGGAAAAATCTTGCTTAATTTTTGGTGTTTTTATGACTTCATTGGTTAGTTTCATGTTATAAGGTCCTAAAAGCCTTCTGTATAACAAACAACACATTTCAAAACTACAGTCAATGATAAAGGAACCATTTTACCTGCTTTTCTACCTGAAGAATACCTGCTTGATGATCTCTGCTCAGACCAGTTTCAGTTCCATTATCTGGATGATGCCATTTCCAAAAAGCACACTGTTATCAGGGCACTTAGAGATTCTTATCGGTAATGGGCACTCTCAGACAGCGGCTCGGGATAAAAGGAACATAAAGTGAACCTAAGGTGAAAACTTTCAAACACTGAAATGAAACTCAAACCCACCCCGGTGTTATCACTATCACGTCTGAAGTCTAAATATGAATTTTAAACATTCGGCAACACCTGAATTCATAATGTAACAACGGATAAGATCACCATATCTAGGTATGCAAGGTATGCCTTATTTTAGTCCATAAAAATGTAATCTAGAGAACCTCCCGTGAACTTCAGCACTGTAATAAGCAAGTATCACACTTAATGATCCACGCTGTTGGTGTTATTTATACAGCGGGTATACAATGTTATCATTTCAGCACCTCGGAAGGATTCGGTGATATTATTATTTATTAGGGCTGTCAATTGAAAAATTTTATTTTTATATTTTTAAATCGCGATTAATTGTATAATATTCAACGCGATTAATCGCAAATTTAATCCATTCAAAATGTACCCCAAAGGGAGATTTGTCAAGTATTTAATACTCTTATCAGCATGGGAGTGGGCAAATATGCTGCTTTATGCAAATGTATGAATATATTTATTATTGGAAATCAAGAAACAACACAAAACAATGACAAATATAATCCAGAAACCCTCAGGCTCAACAGGCAACAATAGCTGTCAGTGTGTCAGTGTGCTGACTTGACTATGACTTACCCATAGAACCCATTTTCATTCACATATCTTGAGGTCAGAGGTCAAGGGACCCCATTGAAAATGGCCATGCCAGTTTTTCCTCTCCAAAATTTAGCGTAAGTTTGGAGCGTTATTTAGCCTCCTCCGTGACAAGCTAGTATGACATGGTTGGGACCAATGGATTCCTTAGTTTTTTTCTAGTTTCGTATGATACCAGTATCTTCACTCTAGCTTTAAAACTGAGCCCACTACAACCAAGAGCAATTGCGTTAATGCGCTAAAGAAATTAGTGGCGTTAAAACGATTTTGTGTTTCTTCCAGCTAGGGAACATGTTTGGTTGTAAAAGCCCATATTTGGTTCTTCTGGCACATTCTAATGCCTCTATTCCATCATATACACTGATCTGAATTATTGAATATTTTAATGAGTTTGCCTGTAAACATGTAGTGAATTACTGTTAAGGAGAATGAGGCTTCTTGTGCGTTTTAGCCCACACAGTCTGTAAAATGGCTATTCATATTTAAAAGCACTCCCATTCCTGACTGAGCAGACCTTTTCTAATTAAGAATCTGAATTTTGACCTAAAACTATGCAATTTCACAGCACTTGGGACCATTAGGCTAGTTAAATAACTATTTTATTATGAACACATATAACAGCCTTCATCTGAACATTTAATTATTCTGGAAAAGTTTGCTCTGTAACATCATATTCTATAAATCTAAAGAGTGGACTCAGAAACATTTTTAATAATGCTTCATTAATTATATTTGTTCACAAAGTACAACAGTTCACTATTTAATTATTTAATTGTCATATAAGGGCGTGAACATTGTATCATAAATTACAACACCATCATTACGCAAAAATGCTGATATAGAAAGGGCAGAGAAGAGAACCGGCATGTGCGGGCTGGACTACAGAAAGATGCCAATCATCATCAGCCCAGTGTCAATTTAGAAAAGAGCTAATGGGCCGATCTGTTTTATGGGCCGGTTAGACAGTCGGCCCAAAAGGTGAGTCAGCCAAAAAGGCGTGCATACTTGCCAACTTTCAGACCTCAAAAAAAGGGAGGATTTGAAAATCAAAGTGGGGGGGTTTGGGTGTCCTCTCCTAGAAAAATGTGAGTTTCAGAGGCTTTGTTTCCGGCATTCTGGTGACTTTTAAAGAGTGAAAATAACAAAATTATAAGTACACTGCAACAGCATTTTTATGTTAAACGAAAGAAAACTGAATAATTCGCCCCTCTGGTGTGAACTTGGCATGTGAATCTATTGCATAAACTAATATTCATCCCGTTTTATTTATTTTTGCCCCTGCTTGAGTATTTCTTTCTCTTAGTACTCTCTATTTCTCTCTCCTTCTCCCACTCACTGAAGGTCCTTTCAGACACAACGCGACAACGCCACCACTGCTGTCTGAAATCTATTATTTCCAACGGCTTGCGCCACGCCACGACGGCTTTTCGCTGCATCGAGCAAAGCACAACTTTGGGCGCTGCACGCTGTGGCGAGCGCAATTTAAACATGAGCTCAAACTGCGCTGTGTCGCGAGAATAGACTGCTATGTTCCGCCTGGAAACGACAGTTGGCGTAGCTTTATTGTTGTCCGGGTGGAAACTGTAGGGATTACAGTACAGTTCCAGAAACAGGCTAACATAACGAAAAGGGGAAAAAAGTGTGAAAATTTGCCATAAATCGGGAGAAATACGGGAGAATTGTGACGCCAGGAGGAAACCGGAAGAGGGCGATGAAAAATGGGAATCTCCGGGGAAAATCGGGAGGGTTTAGTATGTTAAGTTAAGTTTAAGTATGAAGGAGTGTCAGCTCACCGGGAAAGTCCCCAGTATACCAGCCCTGGTTATCTATGAAGTGAAGGACCATAATGTTTTCCTGAAAGTGAAAAATTCAATCAAAAAATGTGCCTTTGGTAAAAAACAGTGGGTGTTTCAATATTTGCACTACTTAAGCTGTATCTAATTATTTTTTCCATCAGTTATTCAACCCAACATAAAAGGAGAGACCTTTTTTGCAAGTCGAGGAGTACGCACTTCTTCATTAAGACACATTGTGGAAATGCGCGACTCTTATGCACTACACAATCCAATTAACCATTCTCACTGTACTGCTGCTGCTGCTGCACAGGCGGAAATGCTTTCCCAGGCTCATACTGTTCTGTGAAGTGATTTCAAGTTGATTGCCACCCCCCACAACACATCATGTCACCACATCACCTTTCTCATTTCCCCTCAGACCCTCTTCCTTCTTCCTCTATCTCCCCCTCTGGACACTTCAGGCCTTTTCCATTTTCTGCTCCTGTTTCTAGAGTCACTCCACCGCACCTCAACCCCAATTTTCACCCCAAAACATTGAGTGCTATGAGCCGTTAGTCTGCACCCCCCATCCACCCGCATGGCTCTCTCCTCTCAATCTCTTCACCTCCACTGTCGCTCATCTCCTTGATCCCCAGTTCCCACCCCAACCCCCTGTCCTCTTTCTCCTTGGCAGTTTGGCTGTCAGTGTTCACTCCATTCTTTCGACCACCTGCCGGGCCTGTCCACTCATTATATAACCCCCCCTCCCTCCCCTTAACCCTCCTTATCATCCTTATTCTCTCTCCTGTCTCTCTCCAGGCCACTTTCTCAATGGCAGCTACTGCTCTTTTGAAGAGGGCGAGTGCAGTTGGCAGTCGGTAACGGGCCGCGGCCTCTCCTGGAGGAGACTCCAGTCGCCAGCCAAGGCGACCAGACAGATCTGCCCGTCATCAGGTGGATCATCACACGTTGATTTCATGTTGTGATCAAATGATGACATGCTCTCTTCAGTGTGTTCACAGTAATGTCAATGCCTCATTAAAACAGGGTTCTTCAAAAGGGCAAATTTTCTGATCTTGAATATTTGAGTCTAACAGTTTGTGAATGTGGGAAGATAAACCAAAACCTCTGATGTGTCAGACACGGACGTGTTGTCTCGTTCAGAGCGCTGCTACAAACAGATTCCCACTGGATGTAAAAAGCTCCGGCATGCAGACTCTGTTAGTCGTACGTCTGCAGTTCATCGTCAGTGCAGCGACACGAGTTTGTCTCTCGATGAGAATTTAAAGTCTCGGTTTGCCGAGGCTTGTTTTTGTTATCAGCTGTTTACATAAGTCCCAGAGGTAGTGCGGGGAAACTATAAATGGAGCATTGTAATGTTATACCATATTTGGGGATTTTGTGTAGGATTATTTTCGGAGTATATTGCTGTCACAGTAGAGCAATGGGAGAAATGATCAAATATACCAACAATCACATTTAAAAAAACTCCATATTTTTTTTATTTACACAGTTTTTTCTTCTTCTTCTGCATGTTTAATGTATGTTTTTGTGTTAAAGGTGCTTCATACAGTGTGGAAGGAGGCCAGTCCAAAGGCCAGCGCAGCTCAGCGATACTGAGGAGCCCTCTCTTCCCCCCTCCTCTAAGAAACTCCCCATGCACGGTGAGCAAAGTACCCTATAAGGAGTTTTCTCCAAAGAGTAAATGTGTAATCCTAATTGCATAAACAATGTGGGAGAAAAAGCCTTCAGCTACGCCAGCTGTCTTTAGGTTCCCCTACCACACTTTGTAATTACTCTTAAAATAATAAGTCAGACATATCAAGTAGAGTTCGATGTAATAAAGATTTACTGTGTAATCAAAACAGAATACAAGTACATGGAGCTGGTCCATGGAGCAGACTGACCCCAGAGTAAAAAGCACATACATGTATTATCCCCATTCTGTGGTGCTTGCTTGGGAGCCCCACTGAATGTCGTCTCCATCCGATAAACTATTGTTTCACCAGTCTGTTTCCCATATTTGGAGATGTTTTTCAACACAAAATGGCATCTTTAACTTTTGTTTCTTGGTCAATCCTCCCATGCATTTTCCCATGGCTTTAGTTTATTAAAAAACGATACCTTTGTCTACCAACACCCTTCTTCACCCTTCTTTCCCATCTTTCTCTTTTGTTAAGCTGGGCATACAGTACACTGTACGATTTTAGAAATGTTGTTGTGTACTTCCTACTCCTACTGTACGAGTAGATCGTTAGCGATGTAAAGCCAAAGCTCACGATTTATGTGCTCACATTGTACGGTCCAATCGTCAGCCACGACCTGAGTGCTCACACTGTACGTATAAAATAGAAGAAAAAAAAACACTACTCTTGCGGGCCGTTCTGGCTGTTCATAGTTGTCAATAAAGATTAGTTTGAAAGCTCGGAGGCAGGTGAAGTTAGTTTGATAGCAGAGGTCTGTACTGGTCACAATGCTAACAAGGCAGAAACGTGCTACAGTGATCATCCGTGCCATCCTGTCTGCTGAAACGCCTAAAAATATGAGGCGTTCTAACGATATATGGACTCGCTGTTGCGAGCAAGACGTTTAACTAGTCAGAAATGTATCCGACTGTCCAACAGCTGGTCGGGAGGAGTTAATCGGTTGAGACAAGTTCGAACAAGTTCTCTTTAAGACTGGCAAAACAAGAGTGTGTCATAGCCACAGAAATCACCCCCGTTGGTTGACCTCCACACACACAGAGTATTAGCACAGGTCAGTGCTCTAACACTTTATATAGATATTATAGAATATGTGCAGTGAAAACAAAAACTAAGTGGTAAATGAGGCAATTATTTCATGCTGGATCTATTCAACACATTAATTTTTTTCGTTGTCAATATTTAGCCTAAACTTTGGAGCGTTATTTAGCCTCCTTCCCGACAAGCTAACATGACATGGTCCAATGGATTCAGTCGGTTTCATATGATGTCTGGACCTTCACTCTAGCTCTAAAGCCGAACCTGCTACAGCCTCTGAAAGACAGGAGGTTAATAATAGTAATACCTTCTTATCTTATATGTTTGCCATGTATGATCTTTGCCTATTCTTATTTGATTTTTATTTCGAAGCACATTGAATCTAAGCCTGTCGTATGAAATGTGCTATATCAATCAACCTGACCTGACTTTGTTAATGTGCCTGTTGGCTAAACCTCGCCCCCGAACATTAACGATCCTAGGCACCTATGGCAACCAGGCACAACAGGGCCTGTCGAGCTTTAGATTTCTTAGATTTTATGTTCTCTACGGGTCACCAGGAAATACACAATGCTACTTGCTCACTTTAATTTGTCACTTCGCCATACAACAATATTAAAAACAGTAAGATCATTATTACATTTGAAATGTTCCAGAGGCTATGTGTTGACATTCAGGGTTACAGCATGTGATGATAAAAGAATGAATGTAAAAATATAGTGTAATTTGCATAGAAGGCCATTTAGTTGTGTTTTTCCATCAGTGTTTTTCAGTAACAGTTCCTGTTGTTGCTGAAGGAGTAGAACACTTAATGAATTACTTACTGAATAATTTGATATGTTAATTGCTCTCAAGAAACAACAGCTCAAAAATCAAACAGCAGACTATCACTGTGCCATCCACATTTCCTGAGAGACCCTAACAGACAGAGAGGTTGACCTCATCAATCACAGATTGTAACCTATCTGCTGACCTAGTTGTGAAAATATTAGAAGTCATGCATTATTTAGATCACGGAGCTCACAGAGCAGGTCTCCCGGGGCCGGCTGGTTGTGTACTCTGTGTCTTGATTGATGCTGCTGCAGCTAGCATTTAAGAGTTATGTTACTTATTTTGATATTGCTCGGCACAGCGACCTTTGGCCTTCTGCATGTGTACTTTGCACAGTCAGAGTTGGAGTCGGCTGGTGCTTGGAGATGAGAGAAGCAGACACAGAAGTGAGGGACGGAGGCGGGAAGGTGTTGGAAAGGTCGAGAGGTCAGAAAACAAGATAATAAGAGACCCTGCGGGGAAATAAAGTTAGTCTCGACGAGAGAAAAACACGCAAAGGAACAGGCCGTCAGAGAGGAAAAACAGAAGGGGAAAATAATAAAAATGTAGTAGGAGAAGTTTGCCGCTTCTCAGGGGTGAATTAGAGGTGTCGGACTGCAGTGAAGGCAGCGCGGCACCGTCGCAGTCCTTGCCTCCCAGCCTCTCGGCACACAGCCAAAGATTAGCCATGATTCCAGATTAACACTCTAAATCCTCGTCTGTGCTGTTCAATCTAGCCTGTCCGCTCTTGGACAACTACGTCGAGGATATTAGTTTTGGGTATTAGCTACAGACCATGTTCGCTTTCATGTCGTGCCCAGTGTGCAGTGCCTGTAATCTTGATGTTTAAACGGTCACCATGTGGTCTCGCGGTTGACGATAAGGACCACAACCTGCTGTCGAAGAGCACAATGCGAGCACTCAACATGAAAGCGGCGAATTCAGTTCTCTGGGTTAGTGTCGTCTCTACGTGTATTTCTCATCAGGCTTAAGCCAGCATCTGTTCCACTTAAATGGTGAAGCAAGAATTATGTTCTTGGCTCCACTGAAATGCTGTAGAGGGACACGGTCACATCCCATCGCTTGTTAGCAAGCTTTAGATCCAGACTTCCTTTTTACTATTTAATTCCAGCTACGGCCTGTGTGTTGTTTAATTTGAAGCAAGGTTTACACCCACCACATCCCTCCTGGAAACGGCGAAATGAGATTGATTTGTGCTGAAGCATGCAGGAGCAGCGCAGATAGCAAAATAATCCAAATCATGATCCTGGTTGAATTCTATTAACGTTAGAATAATTAGAACTGAACAGATGGCTGTTGCTGATTGAGCTCAATGCAATTTTAAGTGCATCCCTTCCTTGAGTGATAACACACTCCGCTGGCAATTCGAAAACATTCAAAGGAAGTTAAAGTTGCTGTGGGGGTTTTATATGCCGTCCTCATTTCTCAGCATGTACCTCAAACATCCTCTCTCTTGATTTGTGGTCACCTTTACGGCATATTTCATTTTTGATTTAATTGCTTTGCTCATTTGAAATTCTCCTTCTCAACAGGTGCGATTCTGGCTGTGTTCTGGAGGCTCACAGAGGGGGTCGCTGTCTTTGTGGATAGCTGAGAACAGCACAGGTCCCGAGGAGCAGCGCAGACTGTGGCATTCAGCCAGAGAACCCAAATCTGAAAGGGGCTGGAAATTCGTCATAATTCCCCTTTACGGGCTGGCGGACTGGTACGACAAACACTCACCTGTTTCAACACGCAACAGGCAGTTTGATTATATCATGCTGCATGTTTGGACCATAAATATACCATAGATAGTATATAAAGATGGACAACACGTCTCCACTTCCTCCCACTGTACAGAAGTGAACCCAAAATCTTGAGATTGAGATTTTGACCTCATTTGGAGCCAGACCCTGTGCAGTAGTGATCGGGGCGGTGGAACCGCAGTATCAAGGTCACCCGTCCCAACCACTCGTGAGTCGAGCACGGTCGAGAGAGACTCAAAGCTGCCAATCATGACGTCTCACCCCCCTTTTTATAGCGTCAAATAACTAGTTAAAACCAAACTTCAGAAATTTCAGAAAAATGAACACTTGGACATCAACGTGATAATAACTACCTAAAATGACAGGAAGCATTTTTGGGAAAAATGTATTTGACGTGTACTTTGACTTTTTTAGTTTGGCCCATATCCCATCCGCTAACATGGAAGGGTCGGGATTTATACTGAAGCCAGCCACCAGGGGGCGATCCAGATGTTTTGGCTTCACTTTTGGTGAAGGTCGTGTCAATAAAACGTGCAAAAACTCTCACGAGACTCGCTGCCCGACGACTTATCCTAACCTTAACTATTCAAGATCAATGCCTCACCTTTACTATTCAAGATCAATGCCTAACCTTAACTATTCAAGATCAATGCCTCACCTTAACTATTCAAGATCAGTGCCTAACCTTAACTATTCAAGATCAATGCCTAACCTTAACTATTCAAGATCAATGCCCCACCTTAACTATTCAAGATCAATGCCTAACCTTAACTATTCAAGATCAATGCCTCACCTTAACTATTCAAGATCAATGCCTAACCTTAACTATTCAAGATCAATGCCTCACCTTAACTATTCAAGATCAATGCCTAACCTTAACTATTCAAGATCAATGCCTCACCTTAACTATTCAAGATCAATGCCTAACCTTAACTATTCAAGATCAATGCCTAACCTTAACTATTCAAGATCATTGCCTAACCTTAACTATTCAAGATCATTGCCTAACCTTAACTATTCAAGGTCAATGCCTAACCTTAACCATTCAAGATCATTGCCTAACCTTAACTATTCAAGATCAATGCCTAACCTTAACTATTCAAGATCAATGCCTAACCTTAACTATTCAAGGTCAATGCCTAACCTTAACTATTCAAGATCAATGCCTAACCTTAACTATTCAAGATCAATGCCTAACCTTAACTATTCAAGGTCAATGCCTAACCTTAACTATTCAAGGTCAATGCCTAACCTTAACTGTTCAAGATCAATGCCTAACCTTAACCATTCAAGATCATTGCCTAACCTTAACTATTCAAGATCATTGCCTAACCTTAATTATTCAAGGTCAATGCCTAACCTTAACCATTCAAGATCATTGCCTAACCTTAACTATTCAAGATCAATGCCTTAACAATCTCGCGAGAGTTTCCCCAGTTAGCTGGTTCCCCTTTTTGCCACTACATTTGGGGAGCTGTCATGTCGTCCATCTTTATATACAGTCTGCGGTTTGGATTGGCATCTAACTGTGACTTTAAGAGGTTTAAGAGCCAGCGATATAACTCTCATCCCAGCAGACCTCCAACACACTCACACAAATACTTAAGAGCTTCGATAGGAAAGGAAAGTCTTAAGAAACAGAACCAAGAAGCTTTTCTTCCTTCGTATCACCTCAATGCAGATTTTCAACATTTACATTCCATTTTCGAACTCCGCAGAATTAATGAATCCCATAGGGACTCTAGTCCGCGGACCTGCCATGTGTACAGTTGTACAAACTACACCCCTTTCTTTTTATTCCACTTGTCTGTGATAAATCAATACACAAGGCTCTACCCAACCTTCTTGGCCTTCCAATTAGCTACTGCCCTGAATTTCCCCACCGAAAAGGGAGGAATTAAAACAAAATAGAGTAAAGCGAGGAAAAAGAGAAACCCCAGATGAGGTGTTTCATCTCTGTTTGCCTGTCTGGGGGTTTCTTTGCCATTCGAGCTTGGATAATACTCCTCCCCTGAGAGTGATTATTTTTTGATTCCTGGGTTATGTAGTCAGCTGTGCTTGTGCTCTTAATTAGAATGTCATGTCCATAACCATTAAGGTGAACCTGCCAGTCTTTGCGCGGTGACCTTTGTAGGGCTTAAATAGAATCAGAAATACAGCCTGAGGTGCAGACAAAAGTCAGGACATAACCGGCTGTGTACTATGTATACTATGAATGTGAGTGTTTCTGGTTGGAGAACCCGTAGGCTGACCGCAAGAATGGATATGCAGTATGCCATCAGGTTTATTAAGCAACATACTATAAATATATATAGACTAATAACTAGCTAGATTAAATGTTAAAATTGACAGATACAAACCTCCTAATGACTGATAGTGTTGAAAGGGAATGACTACTTGGATTTAGAACTCATATTTACTGCAGGTTATGTTACTATCAGTTACAGCCACAGACAGCCCAATCATTTCTTGTGAACATCATTGCCTTAAAGCAGTGATTCTCAAATTAGGGTCCGGGGACCCCCAGGGCTCCATGACACTCTGTCAGGGGTCCACGAAATAATTTGCTATAAATTATAAAATTGTGCTGTATCATTTATAAGTGCTTATCTACAGATTGGGACCATTTGCGCCCATAAAACAAGCATATTGTGTCCATTACTGCCACTCACGTTAGCTTTGGGCCAATAGAAACTCTGATATGATTGTGACACACAGCAATAAGTTCATTATTTTTAAGTTGAAGCACTTACTGAAAGTCAGCTTTTGACTGGTAAGTTTAAATATCTGGATTTATTAGGACTATGCCAGTTTTGCTACTGTTCATTTTCTGAAAGCTTTTAAGATCAATTACGTGTTAAATGTAAGCCATAATTCTGTCAAGTTGAGTCCAAATGCAATTTGAATAAAACCACCCTCTATTTAAAGGAATATAAGTGGTATTAACATTCAGTAACATTGTTCATTTCCCCGCTGTGGAACTAATAAAGGATTATCTCATCTTATCTTAAATTAACATGATTCAAATTGAAATGTGTTTCTGTTTATCACGATGAAACAGGTCTGAAGTATTTAGGTTGAAAAGTTTTAGAATACAAATAGTTCCAATGGTATCTAAGAGTTCAAATATTAGTTAGTAGTAGTTAGCATATACTTAATCAGTGTTATTATTATGAGGAGGTCCTTGGAAAATGTTCTCCCCTGTAAGGGGTCCCTGGCCCCAACAAGTTTGAGAACCCCTGCCTTAAAGCTAGGAAACGAATCAATAAGCAGAATTATGAGATACTGACATTTTGGAAATACACTTATTCACTTTCTTGCCTGCGAGTTGAGAAGATCAACACCACTCTCATGTCTGTATGCTAAATATAAAGCCGAAGTGAGCAGCCTGTTAGCTTAGCTTAGCATAAAGACCGGAGATAGGGCGCGAAATGGCAAATTGTCATTTTAACCCTTAGTTTTTTGTACGGCTAATCAAATAAAATATAACCTGTTAGTGAGCTTTAGAGGTGGATTTTGTTATCTTCGGACAGAGCCAGGTTAGCTCTTTTCCCTCCGTTTTCAGTCTTTATGCTTATAGGTAGTTAGTAGGTCATGCAATACCTGACAACATTATTTTCTAGCTAAATGTATTTAATTTAGAACCAGAAAATGTGTTTCATCCCTAAAGAACTCGTTTTTTGTATCTGCTGAAAGAGCCAACAGTTCTCAACAATACAGACTGAGCTGTCATAAGGCGTATGCTACGATGCACTCCCTCCAAAGCCACAGCTCAATGACATTTTTTTTTTAAAAGCACTATAAATTCTTCTTCACATCCTTTCAGTCAGAAGCTATCCAACCATTCCCAGCTTGTGAGGTAGTTAAAACAGCCCTGTCCCTCTGTAGGTTTTGGCTGCAGTTCAGCACAGAAGATGGACCTGGATCCGGTTCAGCCATCTCTATCGACAACATCTCTTTCAGTATGGACTGCTTCCTGGCATGTGAGTACTATAAAATAAAGTCTTTCTTTTCTCACTCTTACTTCATCAGACCCTGGTTGAGTTAATGGAATTGTTTGACTGATGGATTGACCGTGACAAGCACAATGGGGCGAAAAAAAACTGTGTTGCTCTGAAAAGTATAAACTCTTTTAATGGAATTCAGAGAGACTTTAGGTAAACATTCAAAGTGACCTAAGCAATTGAATTAATAATCAATACAGGTCTGCCCTGTGTTCATGTTTTACAGAGATACTATTTGACTGAGCAGCAGTTTCATTCACTATGGTGAATTCATCAAGTACTCACTTATCATTTCACTTCCCTTGACATAGCCATAATACAGGGCTCAGAACTTTTTGCAATTCTCAGTCATGACGATTAACATAATATTTAAAAATCCTAGCAAGTCTTCTACTCCCTTAGAAATGATATATTGTACTGCGGCTTTGCTTAGAGATGTATTAACATCATTTTATGGAAATGATATACAGTATAATCACATTCCTTTGGCGGACTCTGTTTGAAAACTTTTGGTGTATCCTGAAATGTTAGTTAACAGTTAAAACCTACCATGATAAAGCTTGCTGTCCGATAAGGGCGCATGTTCCAATGTGGTACTGCAGGCTTATAAAGGTCAACCCGCACGTCACCTTTCTGGATATTTTTGTGTTATAATTGAGATGGTGTATCTGTATCAGTATAAAAAACAGGAGTAAGATGACAACCAAGTCTGGCGTCAGGAGAATGAAAGGTTAGGAGTTCAGTGCTCCCCTCCATCTCTGCCTAGCTGGAGGAACCTGTTTGAGCTGTGAAAGGAATAGTAATGTCTGAGCATCTCTGTACCGGAATAAAAGCTCTGACAATGTGAACAGCGTTACAATGAAGCCGTGTTAAAGTGACTACTCTCTGGCCAAGAATTAGACTCAAGAGGCAGAGGCAAAGGGTCACCCTCCTACACAGTCATTTCATTTGTGATGCTGGGCGGGTAGATTACAAAACTGACCCAGGTTTTTTCAAGTTTTTTGGTTGAAGGTGAGAAAATCTTGGTGTTATTACTGCGATGATTAAAGTGGCAACAGACAACTTTTCAACGTTTCCAAATGGCTAGCGCTGCTGTTGCAAAGACAACCAACATTCATCTGTTATAACAGAATAGCCTATAGTGTGTGTTTTACCACTGTTCATTTTAGAAAGGCCACCGCAAGAAAACGTGTTCTTTGTTTACATTATCAAATGGACAACCCTTACACAAAAGTTGTATACTTCAAGGTTATTTCATGAAGTAGAATTAAGTAAAGTTCAAACATATATGTAATTTAGTATCAAAACATACATTTACAGACTCTCACACACTCTAATAGGCTACTCGATCAAAAAGTGAGCATAAGCCCAATATACTTAGACTTTTCTGTATACTTGTCAGTACAAGCCAAGTATACAGAGGTATCATTTTGTTAAGTATATCTCTGATAAGTACATCAAATGTAAACTGAAAGCATACTCTCTTATTTAAAGTATACTAATAGCACACTTGAATAAACTTCTTTTTGGTAAGGGAATGAATCATCAATGTTTGTTTCTGGCTGTTAGCGTTAGCTAACATTGTTTAGATTATCAAATGGACAATAATCATCAGTTTATGTTAGCAAAATGTCACTAGTTTTTGTTCTGTACTGGCTGCCTTATAGCCCCTGGTTGGTTTTCTGGCAGCTAGTGTTAGCTGGCGGTACTGTTAACAACATGGCTACCGCTAACATCCTGGCTACTGTCCAAAGCAAGAAATATGCGATTGCTTCGCACATCAATATATTTTTTCGTACTGTTGTTTTTGTCGTGAGTACTTTGACACAGAATGCAGATACGTGGCAAAAAAGCGACGTAATTTTTTTTTGCGAAATGAGGTTGATTTTCTGAGCTTTCACACTGTGAATGAAGGCATCAACCAATTACATTGTGCAGAACAGGTTGACTTGCACCTATTATATTTATGAAACAATAACAAGGAGACTCTGGTCCGATCAAGAAGGCAAACTTTATTACTCCTTTCAACCTTGACAAAGGCAGCACAGACCAGATCCACTCCTTCCGTTCTTACCTTTCACAATAAAAGCCCTAGACATATAATATTTGCAGTTTTTGTGTCGTTTATTTGTCACGCCACCTGTATGTAAAGCCCTAAAGGAAGAGTAAAACTAGTAAAAAAAAATAAAAAATCATGCCTTCATTTTCCCGGGAGATCGTACAGAACTGCATAGTGAAAAGCAAGGCTTATAGGGACCCAATCTAAATGCTGATGGGGTCATTATTCTGTAGCCATTACATTGTGCAATCAACATTTACTTCACAAGAAGTTAAGTTAAAGCAAAAAAACGTGTCTATTGCCACTTTAAATTAAAGATAAAAGGTTGAAAACTCTTGCTGTGATTAATTAGAGCTATTAAAACACATTGTTTAGATGTCAGTTCTCATTCAAATGTAAGCCTGCAATAACAAATGACGAATGTGACCGGCAAACATAGGCTAATCTGTTTTGTGTTCACCTTTAGATGATGTTTTTGATGAATTTATTCATTGACCGCAGATATAATCACTCTAAAATGCTATCAGATAACAGGAGTTCATCAGCTGAATCTGACGTTGGATGAAATTGCTGTTGGTCTAGGCTGGAGCAGATCGTCCTGTATCAGCACAGGCTTATTGGGTCAGAGCCTCTTTATTTAAGGAGAGATGACATTTTCCAGGTGATATTTGCACACCAATTTGTGTTTTATGTCCTCCGGAGCGGCGGCGGCACTGGTATGGCAGCGCTGAAGGATCATCTATCCCCGCTTCGCTCACTTTCCAGATGGCAAGTTCTTAATCTAGGACAGGTATCCATTACCTACAGCCACACTTGACACAGCCACTTTTTATCGCCTATCAATCAGCGGATGGGAGATGCTGAAGCTCAGCAAAAGACGTCGTTCCGACTTTGAGTGATTAGCATGATGGATCCCTGAGCATCCTGACACAGCCCCGTAATGTGTTTCAGTGGGAAAACATACTGCGAACACATTATGCAGAGGACCAGCCATCCATGGCTTTTATCCTATACCTTTCTTGGTTTTAGTGTGATGTATAGTTTGGCAAGCACACGTGTTTGATGATGCATCCATTGCCCTTCAGGTGTTGGGCCTGGCTGTCGCTTTTATCGTTTTATCTTCACCAGCATCTATAAATTAGTTTATTGTGTTAGACAGCACAGGAAGTTCTTCCTTTTGTCTCTGCCCTGTACCATCACTTATTTTCCCACGCACTGAGCTGCTGCTATAGAAACTCCCCCCAACGTGACACTGTGTATGTGCCCCCTCAGTAGCTGGTCCTTGACACCACTGGATTGTCAATGCTACACTCCTCAAAAGGTTTTGATTTGGAGATTTCAGATGGAAATAATTGGATTTTTTCAAACTGTGTTTTACCCATACACTGCCACACACAAAGAGTTCTATTCATGTACAATGAAGGTCCGGTTAGATTTTTTTCAGTCCAATTATGAGCTGATGGGTTGGTTGGCTGCTGCATCTGTGTTATCTGTCGTGGTAACTTGTGTAATACAACTACAGATTACTGAAATGTATTCATTTCAGTAATTATCACCAGCACCTGTGGGTGCTGAGGAACATGGAGACACACCACGGACCAGTAAGTACAGATGCTCTACAGTCCTCGGTGTGTTCACAGTGATGACATATGCTGTACAGTAGGGCTAATTAAAAGCAGTTTATTCAAGTGTGGTCTCTCCCAGGTTCATCAGCCGCCTTTACATTTAGATACAGTACAGTACATGCCAGTTAAAGAGGACCTATTATGCTTATTCAGGTGCATACTTGTATTTTACGTTTCTAATAGAACATGTTTACATGATTTAATGTTCAAAAAACTCTTTCCACCCTCTGTCTGAAACGCTGTGTTTGAGCTCCTGCCCCCCCCCGCCCCCCCCCCACCACCTCGTGAAAAGCCCAGTCTGCTCTGATTGGTCAGCTGGCCCACTCAGTTGTGATTGGTCAACCAAACCAAACTCTTCAGACTCCGCTCCAGCTCCGCTCTAACTAGCTTTGTTTGAGGGCGTGTGTTACTTCAACACATTCTCACTCCCAACTCGCCAAATGCTTTATACTACTATTCATACTTTTGGATGGACCAAGGACGGCGTGTCAATATACGTTTGTTAGGCCTACATGCATAGTGTCCTTTCAAAGTTAACTTCTGTTTTCACAGGAAGTTAGGTTTAGGCACAACCACTTAGTTAGGGTTAGGAAACGGTCGGGGTTGACGTTAACTTCACTGACTAGCAAATCACGTGACTCACGGGACTGACGATTCTAACGACTCACGCGACTCACGATAGTGACGAGTCACGTGACTAAAGACTGACGTGACAAAATAAGTTAACATTACCTTTTAGTTTCACACACGACACGAACACCGGTCTCCTGTTTTGAAGTCTGGCGTTTCTTACTCTATCAATACTACGTCACTTGCTCTGACCGTTGAATATCTCTGTGGGTGGGTTTACATTGGAGTAAGTTGAAAGCCCGGTGCATCACATACTGTTACTAAAGGGTGCCTCTATGCGTCGGTTTCCAATGCCGAGGGGCACTTACCAAACGGCGGTATTTGACGAGTTGGGAGTGAGAACAGGTTGGTTACTTGGTGACATCATCACGTTATGGAAGAAAAGGCGGGACTTCAATCAAGGCGTTTCAGGCAGTTCAGGAGCAGTATTTCTGTGGGGAGAGGAACTCCCTATGGTGTGAACATGGGCAGACCTCTCTTGCACAAAAAACGGCATAACACTAAAGAAGAGGGGAAAAGCACAAAAGCATAATTGGTCACCTTTAACAGATTAGGAGAACGAAAGTACAAGAAAACATACCACGTACTTTTTCTATGCTGTATGGCAGGCCAATAATACTGACTGTTAGCATGATGTGTCTGCAGTGTGGATATTTCTCAGAGCTATTGCGATCTGCAGATATTTTAGGATCGTGGCTGGGTGGAAACGAGGTGCCCGCCATCCCCCCCTGTTACCGGCCTCTGGTGGGCTTCAGTCAGCTTACGGCACCCTGCTAATGAACAGTGACAGCCACGCCGCCTGTTGCCCTGCCCTCTGGTTCACGCTGCTCTGTGGCGAACCTGCTGAGTCCTTCTCCCCGCTGCAGCAGCATACCAATGCCGTGCGCTACAGCTCTGTCTCTTCCATAGCCCCTGCCGCAGCGCGTTACCCCATGCTCCGAATAACAATGCACTGAGTCTTATTAGCGACTTTGTTGAAGATATAAAAAAAAGTTAGTGAACTTGTTGTGTAGCTACACATCTAAGGGTCTTACTTACAGAGAGAGACTACCCACCCAAGCAATCAAACACATTGCGGCCACTCGTGTGCTGTATGTGATCCATCAAATCTGCACGTAAACTGTATCTATCAAAGCTCCCAAGCAGCGGAGACTTAGACGATGATATTTATTTGTGGATTACAGGGCTAGGGAATGAGCTATTGATTTTCGAGCTGGCAGATTTTAGGTAAGCAGTGCTGTGGTTGTTTTTTTTTTTTTTAAGCTTTGAGGACAAAGTTACAAGATTTCTCTACTCAGAGAAAGTTTCAGTAGAGACCCCCCCCAGCTGCAAGAAGTTTGATTAAAACAAACCTTTAATGGTACGTATCACCCGGAGGACCACAGGTGTAGTTTCAACTCCAGCACAAATAACATTAATGTCAAGTTGTTTGCTCTAAGCAGGTTTTCTCGGACCAAATGGAACACAGCCACACAGTTGCTTTCCAAACCTTTCAGCTGTTGAGGGAGCCCCCTGCCATATTGTCATAAACGGTGAGCCTTCAGACCGAGGTGACAGGGGATCCGGGACGGCGAGGAGGGAGTGTTTTTTTGCGGTAAAATGATTACAGAGATAAAGATGAAAAGTCTTGCGTCCGTCCCCCGGCACCTCTCAGAATGATGGCGGGCAAAGCGGGCGTGATTTGTTTCCACCAAGGAGGCGAATGACACTGTGTGGGCAACCCATTGGCTCATCACAATTAGGAAACTTGTACTTGTAGTTAGATATCCGCTTGATATTCAGCGCATGCGGCTTTTTTTTTTTCGGAAACACCACCTGCTCATGAGCGGCTTGTCCAGGGGCACTTGTGGCTTAGAAGAGCAAAGCAAATGAAGGAAAATACTCTCATGAAACCTTTAAATCATCCTTTGCTGCCGTCTGCCATCCAGGGCAACCCTATGGAGAATATAAGGCAGCTACAGTGTGAACAAATTGTATACTATTCTGCTGCTCTATAAGACGAGTGTGCAACTAGGAACCTTCTATTTTTTTTCTCTCGCCGTATGAAATGCAAATACGCCCTGAAACCATGTAATCTTCCTCTCAACGGCTTCTTACATATGCGTAACAGAAATAGAGCCTAATATGCGGGTCATACGCACATAGATTATTGTTTACAATGTGTTGTTTGCATGCTTCAAGTATCTACACTGAGCACACTGCAAGTGTTAAATGAAAAAACTATAAGGACGGCCCCCCGTAGGTGTTGATAGACTGAAGCATTGTGGCTGAAACAGCAGTGAACCCTATTGTTTATTGTAAGGCAGTGTAGCCTCTTTGGGTGGTGCATCCAGCTTTGATAAATAAAAAAGTTATAAATCAGAGGCAGGACTAGCAGAATAGCAGCTGGTCAAGATCTTGCCCTTGTTTGGTGTCATAGCGTTGCACACTGGCAGCGTTATCAGGTCCGTAAACCACAGCCAACCTTATCTGACTTCTCTGAAATAATCTCACATCTTCTGCTTTTGCTCAACAAGGGTCATCTCAACAGAGCCGCAGAAGGCTTTTTTTTTCTTCAGAACATAACATCAAAGAAATGAGATGGTGAACAGAACTCCTCAACAAAACATGGCCTTTCTTTGGAAACAAAGTCAGAGTCACATTTACATCAGCTAAGATGAACATATCTGGGTTCTTAAAATAAGAAAGTGAAACCTTTGCAGAGTAGGAATGAAAAAGTGTTTGCAAGCTGTGCGAAATGGTACATGCTCTGCAATTTCTTCATTGATTAGTATTAGCAAATAACTATTGCGATTTAAGATTTAATATTTTGTCCTATAGGGTGTTTGTAATGCTGCAAGGCTCAACACTTAACTTTTTAAAGTGGTTGCCAGGTTGGTAACCAGGCATCAGAGCTTTTGGTTGCTGAAACTGAAAACTAGGTTGCCATTTTTAGCCACCTTATATTTTGAGTAGGGCTGTCAATCGATTAAGATATTTAGTCGCGATTAAGCGCATGATTGTCTATAGTTAATCACGATTAATTGCAAATTAATCGCACATTTTTATCTGTTCAAAATGTACCTTAAAAGGAGATTTGTCAGGTATTTGATACAATTATCAAGATGAGAGTGGGCAAATATGCTGCTTTATCCAAATCTGGAAATCAAGTAACAACACAAAACAATGACAAATATTGTCCAGAAACCCTCACAGGTACTGCATTTAGCATAAAAAATATGCTCAAATCATAACATGGCAAACTGCAGCCCAACAGGCAACAACAGCTGTCAGTGTGTCAGTGTGCTGACTTGACTATGACTTGCCCCAAACTGCATGTAATTATCATAAAGTGCGCATGCCTGTAAAGGGGAGACTCGTGGGTACTCATAGAACCCATTTTCAGTCACATATCTTGAGGTCAGAGGTCAAGGGACCCCTTTGAAAATCCCCGCCAAAATTTAGCGCAAGTTTGGAGCGCTATTTAGCCTCATTCACAACAAAGTGTTATGACATGGTTGTTACCAATGGATTCCTTAGGTTTTCTAGTTTCAGACGATGCCTCTTCACTTTAGCTTTAAAACTGAGCCCACGATGAAGGGCCAATGGATTTGTACTGATTCCCATCAGAAATCCATTGGCCCTCCAGCACTGAAATCTTTGACTGTGGTCACTCAAGTGACACCAACACTAGCTTGTCCATCATCTGTACTTTCAGAGATCTGTCTTGATTCTGCTTAAAGTGGCAGTAGGCAACAATATTTTGGCATAATTTGGCAAAAATTCCATAATAACCTTTCAGCATATTGTAATTCAAGTGATCTGAGAGAAAACTACACCTCTGCACCTCCTCATGGCTCTGTTTACAGGCTTTAGAAAATCTTGCCCGTGACGGCAGACTTTGACCAATCACAGGGCATTTCAGAGAGAGCGTTCCTATTGGCTGTTCCACAAAAGGAGATGCGCGTTCACGTCTGGTCTCTGCAGATAGTGAAAGCCTCGGTCAATGGCGGAACAACCTACTGGAAAGCTTGCTATTCCAGCATTGGCAGCAACTGCCTACACCTCAAAACAACCCAAAAAAAGAAAGACAGACTTTCAAAAAGACAGTCCAAACTGTTGATGTCGTTAGAAGGTAATGTGTAGCTCGCTGCGGTAGCCTCCTCAGATGTAGCGAGCACGTATGAAGCGCGTGCATATGCCCGTTCTCGTGTGGGGGGAGGGGCTTCGGACAGAGAGGGGAGAGCGGAGAGAGGAGAGAGAGGAGAGAGCAGCTCGAGGGGATGCAGGATTTTGCGTTTTCCGGATTTCTACGCACTGCAGCTTTAAGGCTGACCCACACTTAAAGATTTTTAGAATCTTAACAGATGTTGAAAATGTGAGAGACCCCACACACAACGACATGTTATAGCAAGTTTAACAGTTTTGTTCCTATAGTGTGTGGTGAGCAACAATTTGGCCAAAACAGCACACCACACACTAACTGATTCTACTCATGAACAACAAGAGTCCCGACTCTCAAAACCAGAAATCTCGCAAAATCTCTCGCTATCAAACGTGACTTTAGTGTAAACAAACATGTCGGACCAGGAAGAATTAGTTTTGCATTAGGTAATGCATTAGCCACGGCAGCCATGACATCAGTGGTTGTCCTTCCGTTTCAGTCGGCTTGGTTCTTAATTGGCTGCCGTTCTTCCCCACGCGACTGCATCATCGGCTGTCCTCGGGTTCCCCACACACAACAGGAGATCCGATCGTAAATATTAAACATGTTTAATATTCACAATTTGAAATCATAGTGTCCAAGATGGATTTTTAAGTCGATCGGGGATATGAAAAAAACACTCTTAATATACCTCACACCACAAGAACATCTGGCAAGCTAATCTTTAGAACCATCAAAAATTGAGGCTTTGTTGACCAATGTCGAGAGGGGGGGAAACCCAAAAATCTGCTTGATTCTCGTGTAGTATGTGCCCCTCATTAGACATCCCCTCTCACATTCAGCTACATACAACCGGGGTGCACATTTTGCTGTCCCTATTTTTTATATGTTAAAAAATGGTCGCCACTGATGGCAACCAAAGGCCATGGATTGGTTGCCAATTTATCAAAACGGTTGCCCTGGCAACTGTTATTGTCGAGCCCTGACGTCCGTGTCCAACTCCAACAGCAGCTGTTGTTGGACATTGATTTTTGTCATTTCAGCACTTCCTCAAGTACTGGAAAAGTATTTTGTTCTGTTCAGCTGACAGGGTTGCATTGATTGTCCCTGTAGCCTCTGCAGTCCCTGATCACATGTGGCAGCACATTTTCTTTTAACACCATTCAGTTCAGCCGCGCCAGTGATTGCAGTTCACAGACCTAATCAAAGAAAACGATTCATCTGTTCAGTGATTCATCCGTGGGAACTCCTGCTTCTCCACCTCTGAGGGAACAGGTGACTTTTTCCACGTCAGCCCCCCAACCAGTTAAAATTAGTCTCCCCTACTTTAACATCTTTAGACGGGAAAAAAAAAAATGTCTCTATCTTGAACTGTGATATCCAATCAGCCAGCCGTTTGCCTGGAAGACTTAATTCCAGGTGAGAATTTGAGTGGGGGCGGGAGAGATCAAGGTACCAGCGAGCTTATGATCTCAGTCCTGGGAAAGTGCTGAGGCTGGAGGCTTGATTGATAGCCACAAAACAGCCCGAGTGAATGTGCTTACCCATCTACTGTAGGAAGGGCTGGAGACGGGGAGAGATGGGGCTGGATTTTATGCATTCCACTCCCTCTGCATAGCCATTGGTGGTGCAAATGAAAGAATGACCCCTGCTGGTGGTTCCACATTTTCTCTGCCAGTGAGGGGTCTGCAGACACTGTGCTCACTCCGTTCTCCAATGTTAACAGCAACAGGATTTCATTGCTGCATATGAAGGAAATAAAGTGCAGTCTTTATCAATAAATGCATTGTTTCTCTTTCAGCAAACGGTGAGTTTCCACCGGTGGTCACCAGCACGACCAGGCTGCCGTTCCAACCAACCAACAAGACTGCGCCGCCGCACCCCATAGATTACTGTAAGTGTGAGCTGATCACCAGCTGAAAGAGTGAGTGCTGCTCAGATGGATGCCCTCCGTCCTGTTCTGAAGGGGAGAATATTTTCCACAATCCTATTTTCTGTTTCTCCTTCTGTCTCTCTTTTGTCTCCTTCGCTCACACACACAGTACATACAGCACGCTTGAATGCATTAATGATTCACAATATACCCTACACGTGCCGAGCATGGCGCGACACATGGGCTGCAACAAAGTAAGTGTGCCCCCTGCTGGTCTGCACCATGTCCACATCTGAGTGGGTGCTGCAGAGATCTCCTTTGACATTAAATGGAGCAGGACGGGCAGTTTTGAAGTCTAAAATCCTCCAATTTGTCTCTCGAGAATGTCAATGGAGCCACTTACAAAGACTTGACATTTTCCACCTTACACTCTCTCGCTTCCCTGCTTCAAAAGGGTAAAGACAAGCACAGATTCAATTTCTATATTTATAGTCATAAGTTAGAGTTACCTTCATATCAAACCTGCTCTAAGACACATTTCTTCAGCTGGTATGGCTTTGAAGTGCTAGAGGTACCATAGACTTAGAGACTGGACTTTAAGACATCAGCCACTACCATTTAAGAGTAACACTGTATGGTAAATCTTTTTCCGAGGCATACATTTTTCATCCTTTTTCTCAGAAATAATTTACCGCAAAGCATATCGTGACTCATACAAACGTTGAATGAATGTCTGTCTCAGTTTCAGTGACTTTGAAGACTTGTTTTCCAGTCCAACCAGATGATTGGTCCGGACAGTGTTCCCACACTCCAGGATTGTAATTGCATTCATCTATATCTTGTTTTCTCTCCCAAGCAGCGTAAAAAAGGCTTTTATGACATTCATACGCTGTTAAAGCCCAGCAAATCAATTTTGTAGTGTGCCGAGGCTCGCCTTCCACTTGAAACTGGTTAGAAGAATCACACTCTCACACTGCCTGCTGGCCCTGAAAGACCCACATCTTTGCATTGTCATATTGCCCTTGAACACACACAGAAGCCACAGCCAATATACCTTCTGAGCCTACAGTATATGAGATGAAATATTGCTCATCCAAAAAGAACTTAATGCTAAGACGCAGGAAACAAACAAGCCGACCAGTTTAATGCCAGCGTTAGTTTGTTTTTTTCTCATTATATGCTCAGAGGACAATTTGAAAATAGGCTCCAACTAAAAAACTTTTATGTTTTACTTTGTTTTGCACTGTTAGACTGTTAGCCGGTGGTCTTTTTTTTTATAGCAAAATAAAGAGCAATTGCACTAAATGGGAGAAATTATAATAATAATAATTTCCGGAAACTCAAAGACACTTTAAACAGATAAAATTATCATAATACAAGGACATAATAAAAATATAAAACACACAACATTAATCACACATTAATAGCAGTTCTAAAAAGGTGAGTTTTGATTAGTGATTTGAATGTGGACAGGTTGGTGCAGTCTCTGATGTGTTTGGGGAGTGAGTTCCAGAGGGAGGGGGCAGCTATGGCGAATGCTCTGTCGCCCCAGGTCCGATGCTTGGTTCTGAGTGGTGTGGACAGCAGAGCTCTGAATGTACTGGAGTTTATTGAGGACTTTGGATGGTGAGCTGTAAAGAATGCTGTTGCAGTAGTCAATTCTGGATGCGATGAAAGCTTGGATCAGAGTTTTGGCAGCAGAGAAGGAGAGTGACGAGCGGAGACGAGCTATGTTTTTGAGGTGGAAAAAGACAGTCCTGGTGATGTGGTTGACGTGGTGTTCATAGGAGAGGTGGCTGTCGAAAAGGACTCCAGGTTGCGGATGTGAAGGGAGGGGGACAGAGTGGAGTTGTCGATGGTGAGGCAGAAGTTGTGAGTGGTTTTGCTTAGTGATTTGGGACAGATGATGATCATGTCTGATTTGTCGCAGTTGAGTTTGAGAAAGTTGATTTGCATCCATGATTTAATATCACTGAGGCAGTTGGTCAGAGTGGAGTGTGTGGCGGTGGCGATGGATTTTGTGGAAATGTAGAGCTGGACGTCGTCGGCATAACAGTGGAAGTGGTCATGGAGGCATATGATGTGACCAAGGGAAAGCAGGTAGAGGATGAACAGAAGGGGACCAAGCACCGAACCCTGGGGGACGCCTTGGGACAGAGGAGCGGGGGAGGAGGTGCAGTTGTTGATGTTGATAAATTGTTGTCGGTTTGTAAGATATGACTTTAGCCAGGAGAGGGCAGTGCCGGTGATGTTGAGGTAGGATTCAAGGCAGGAGAGAAGAATGGCGTGGTTGATGGTGTCGAAAGCTGCAGTGAGGTCGAGGAGGATGAGGATGTTGAGGTGACCAGAGTCTGAGGAGAGGAGGAGGTCGTTGGTGACTTTGAGGAGGGCTGTTTCTGCGCTGTGTTGTGAGCGGAAACCGTATTGAAATGGTTCATACAGGTCGTTGGAGATGAGGTGGGTTTTGAGTTGTGAGGCGACAGCACGTTTCAGTATTTTAGACAGAAGGGGGAGATTGGAGATGGGCCAGAAATTAGTCATGACATCAGGGTTGAGTCCAGGTTTTTTGAGGATGGGGATGACCAGTTTGAGTGCTTGGGGGACTGAACCAGAGCTGAAGGAGGAGTTGATGATGTGTGTGATGAATGAGGAGATAGCTGGGAGACAGTCCTTAACTACGGTTGTTTACAGGTTTTGGCGAAATACTACCGTGTGTAAGTTGTATAAAGCCTTTTGTGGCTCCAAAAGGAGCTGCACGCACTCTGATGAATTGCCTCAAGTGATGTCATTTGAGTCACTGTCGGCTGAGTCTAATGACTACAAGTTTGAAAATAAAAAAAACATGGGGGTGTGGAGTAGAAAAAAGTGAGCCTGCACCCGATTCGACTATTATCAGCTCATTAAATGTGTGTTATCAGTTATTATAAGCCCCATAGATGTAGGTCAATAGGGGCCTGCTACAACTACTATGTTGTAAAAGTGAAAGTGAAACTTAAAAGCAGCACGTTCTAACACGTTGTAAAGCTGAATGAAACGTTACGTTTTGAACACAAACAAAACAGCTTGTTAGGTTAAGGCAACAAAATGCTTATAGTGATCACGTCTGTCCGAGTCAAAATGATCACTAAATGCGGTTATATATAGTGATTATTATAACCACATTTTTGTTGTTTTGCATCATTTCTCATGCAGATTACCATCTAATAGACATTTGTATATTTATTACATGAATACAAAGTAATGAAACAGATCACTTCGCTATTTACTGGCTCACTTCTTCTGCCTTTTCCCTCTTTTCATTGCCGTTTTTTGGCCGGCTCTGCAGGCATGCAGATGAACAGCGCCCCTTTGCCCGGACTCCTCCCTCACTCACCCGTTAGCAGTATGGAGGGAGACAGGTGCCGGTCTGCATGTGTGCCGCAGAGCCGGTTGAGGATTGGTAAAAGTTTCACTTTGAGGGGATTACGTAACCAGGCATTATCAATCCACTTGACAAGGGCGCTTTCCCTGTGCGCATTCATTTTTTATTCAGAAATGACTTCCCTTTTCCTGTCACAATATCAATGTGCACGCAGCATCAGCCTCAGGTATCCAGCTGGAAAGCAGACGGTCCATGAGGCAAAGTATCTATGGAGTAAAGTAAAAAACTAAACAAAAATTAACATTAGTCTAACCTAGTTTTGAAATGTTTTTTTCACATGTTGTCATGTATGAAAAGACTCAAAACAAACACTAAAAGCAGACTACTTGATTACTATAGGCAAATTATTTAAACAGCGGTTGTATGGGAATGATTCTGTCCCAAGCTTTTTGATTCATATAAGTGGTTGATCACTAAAACCGTGATCACTAGCGTTTCCCACTGTACTGTGTTTTGTGTTACATCCATCGCCCCCAACCTCCACCCCGTATGGAGTTTTTTTTACTACTCTGACTTCCGTTTTTGCTCCTGTCATAATTACTACGGTCGCTAGAGGTCGCTGTTTTCTTCTTTCAGTGATCGCCCATATGAATTGATGATTAAACCTTCTAGTGGGTGTAAAAGGCCCCTTCTGACCTAAATCTATGAGGCGTATAGCCACTGAAAACGCCCATTTAATGACCTGATAACAGTCTAACCGGCTGGAGCCAGATATCTGTAACCCGCTCCTCATCTCTGCTTGAAGCTAGAGGCTCCATGCTACATTAGCCACTGCTAGCATAACTCTTCAGCCAAACTGTTGTGGCCAAGTTGCATTGTGGTTAATGTAGACACCAAGTTTGACAAGGAAGAAGAAGGAAAAAAAGATGCTTCAGTTGCATCAATTTTGATCCTGTTTTTTCTGTTATGAGTGTGAAGCTAAATCGGTGGAGTGCTCTTGGAAGCCTGAAGCCTCTCTCTCTCTCTCTGCCTGCACCGCCGATTTAACATACAGCATCACCTCTGCTGTACAGTCACTGAGTACCGACTAGAGCAAAACGGTGCCTGACACAAAGTAGGGATGATGGTTTCGCCTTAACAACAATGCTCAACAGCAGACCAACGCGGACCAATAGTCAATTGTTTGTCAGGGCCCTAATATGTTTGTTCAGTGGCTTGCCTGATTGAATGTCTGTGATGTGGGTCGCTCCTTAGCCTTGAACACAGAGTGGTCCGTTTGCCTCTCGAGGTTCAAACTGGGACAGTAAAACATCAGATGTTAATGTTTGGCCAGCGGGCATGATTTGATAATGTTACAGGATTAAGCATTGAACCGGAGCCACAGGCATGACTCCGTCAGCTAACAAAGACTACTCAGTCTATCAAGAAAAGTGTTTATGCTGAGCGGGAAATATGGCATTTCAGGAAATATTTTATATGCGATATTTAGGGCTGTCAAAGTTTACGCAATAATACTGCGGAAATTTGTTTTAAGGCCACTAATTTCTTTAATGCATTAACGCAACTTGCAATTTTTTAGGTTGTAGCAGGCTCAGTTTTAAAGCTAGAGTGAAGAATTGGTATCTTATGAAACTAGAAAACCTAAGAAATCCATTGGTACCAACCATGCTATACTAGCCTGTCGCTCCAAACTTGCGCTAAATTTTGGTAAGAAAAAACTGGCATGGCCATTTTCAAAGGGGTCCCTTGACTTCTGACCTCAAGATATGTGAATGAAAATGGGCTCAATGGGTCCCACGAGTCTCCCCTTTACAGACATGCCCACTTTATGATAATCACATGCAGTTTGGGTCAAGTCATAGTCAAGTCAGCACACTGACACACTGACAGCTGTTGTTGCCTGTTGGGCTGCAGTTTGCCATGTTATGATTTGAGCATATGTTTTATGTTAAATGCAGTACCTGTGAGGGTTTCTGGACAACATTTGTCATTATTTTGTGTTAATTGATTTCCAATAATAAATATATACATACATTTGCATAAAGCAGCATATTTGCCCACTACCATGTTGATAAGAGTATTAAATACTTGACAAATCTCCCTTTAATGTACATTTTGAACAGATTAAAAATGTGTGATTAGTTTGCAATTAATCGCAATTAACTATGGGCAATCATGCGATTAATTGCGATTAAGTATTTTTAATCGATTGACAGCCCTAATGATATCATAAAAGATATACAGTAGGGCTTTGTTACCAGGATCTAGCTGCACGGGTAGCAACAAAAAGGCCATTTTAATGTGCTTACACAGATAATACTCAGTATGGTGACAATAAAGCCGGCAGACTCAGAGAAAGATGGGACTGTGAGATCACTCTGCTCTCGCCCTTGTGATTATCATAGATATTAACTCGGGCGGGAAAGAAGTTGAACTTGCAGTTACACATCGGCCATTTCAAAGACAGCCATGAGCTGTTAACATTCGCCGGGCGTCTCACTTCTCCCCTTCTGGAGCTGATGCTTTGACGTCTGCAGGGCAGGACGGCAAGCCTGATGAGGGTTTTGGCTCAGCAGACCTGTCACTCCAACACGGCTCTCCTCTTCCCCCACGACACGCTCAATGATTAACCCCAGCAAACGTCAACGTCTCTTGTCTCCGCTCACTTTCCCCTTAATCTTTCCTCTTACTCTGCCACCACATATTGGGTCTTTTTGTTTCTCCATTTGTTTCCCATCTTCCATCTTTATCATTTAAAAGCTGCTGTTGACTGTCTGTTAGTTCACATTACTGCCCTCCCAACCCCGCCGCCGGGTCTTTCTGTCACTCTGATCTCGGTCTGTTGTCCCACTTCCTGTTCCTGCTGCTCTTTCTTTTTTCCCCTTCACCCTGACTTCACCTTCATTGGTTTATTTCCTCTTCTTCTTTTCCCCCCTCATCTCCATTGATTCCCCACTATTCTGTCAGCTTTCATTTCTCACCACTGCCCTACTGTGTGGCACCCGCCTCTCACTGCTGACTCATCATTTGCTTTCGGGAGGGGGGAAAGTGAAAAAAGTCAACCGAGATGAGCTTGCTTCCCTTTCTTTTTTGTGATTACCTCTACTGATGGGAAAGGAACGCGTCGCTAACCTCAAAATGAGCTCCGGGGCCTTTTTTTCTCTGGCCATTCACTGTATGAGAGTGTGTGGGTGTACGTGTGGGTGTGTGATTGACAAAGATTAGTGTTTTTAGTTTTTTTTTTTTACAACAATAAAACAACTTTACACAATACGCCGTCACGATGCAACAAAGCATCATCATATTTACACCTCATCTGCGGGATGTACAAGCATTAGCTTCTTTGAACAGACAGCACATTTTCATATCAAGGTGTTCCACTTCCGTTCGCACAACAACAACAGACGACAACAAAAACATGAGTTCTGTGGAGTAGATGAAAACTGGCATCAAATCAAAGACAGAAGGGTGGGTGATTGAAGCGATCCGATTGGCTCTTGAAGGTAACTGACGGCAGATGTTGCTCTCTGAATGCTCCATGCAGAAGACAAGTTTCTGGCCAATACGTGCTCGCTAATTAGCTGCAGAGTGGAGATGGATATTTGTTCATAAACATTGGCCTGTGGCAATCAGTTAGCTAGTCGTTGTTACTTTGGGTTTTGGAGAGAGAACATTAGTCACTAGGACAGATATGAGACTGATAACGAGCGGTGCCACACAAAACAGGCTTTTGGTAATTAATTGGACTCGGGTGCCTCATAAGCTTTGTGCTTAGCATTCAGAGCCATTCATGGCGCGCCAGCCTTGATCCATCTTTCTAATGGCCGGCCCAAGGAGGACAACTGTCACTGGATAAGGAGGATACATGCTAAGAGCGGAGAGCTGCGCGGAATGAGAAGTCTACGCCAGTGGTGGACTCAGGTTGTCTGAGGGACAGGGGCGAAAAAAAATACAAAGGACACCAGCTCCACGTGTAGGAGCACCAGCGAGCAGAAAGTGTTCTAGCATGTAGGGCAGCCTGTATGGCACTGCATCATGTTTTGTCAATTTTAAGGCCACCCTAGAAGGCACTTTATCACGCTTTCTCCACTGAAAGGGCACCCAGGGCACTGCATCATGTTTTCTCTACTGGAAGGGCACCTAGACGTCACTTTATCATTTTTTCTACCAACGTATTCTCATACAACAGTTCGTATGATGTCTTACATAAAACTATTGCTCTTTTTTCATTTGTTTTTCCTATGAATGTCCAGCAACATGTCAATTTCTGCTCATTACATGCATACAGTATTTTCAAAATAAACTTACGTCTCCACAGGAAACAACTTCCTTAGGTTTAGACATCGGACAAGATTGACTTGGTTAGGATTAGGCAACAAAACTACTTAGTTAGGCTTAGAAAAAGATTGTGGTTTGCTTAAAATAACACCGGAAATGGCGTTACTTAAGTACGTAAAGTATGTGACAAATAAATCAATATTGACTTCTGGTTTCACACGGGAAGCTGGTCTCCTGGGTGAAAGTCCGGTGATTTTAGATTCACTCATCCACTTTATTGTGTTTCATCATCTATCATCGGGGCATCCAAGAGGGCACTTTTGCTGTGGTTTGTTCGAATACCCCCACCCCCTTGAGTCTACCAGGGGTCTACGCATTATTGTATTTTTTTTTTTTAACTTAAATTATGTTTAGGGTACATGCAGTTATCTTTTAAAGTTAACATTGATTTTTTTAAAAGGTATAATTGATCCAGAAGCCATGTTATATGCAAAAACTAATTATCACATATATTTAGTATGCTTTTATTGCACTAATTTGAAGTGCTTCACCTTGAGAAGCAGTTGAGCAGACAAACACTATAATTACAAACAACAAGATGTTGAGTCGGAGTGTTTGTTTGGCTGTTATTGTTGAGAGTAGTTGTTTTGTAAATCATGTCAAATTGAGACTAATTCATAGTCTGATTACCAGATTGAATTGCCTTTTCATTTCCTGTTTGTCACGTTGATCAAAGCAATATGTAGCTTATGCTAAACCAAGATATTGTATATATGAGATATACCAAAACTGAGAATTCTTTTAACAGGAAACCCCAAAGATTTTTCTCTGGCATACCTGTAGGAAGATGATTCTAAGCAGGCGTTCAGACCATAAACAGCCTCAGGGGGGTTATGTTGCTTCAGGCACCGGTGAATAATGAAATAAGATCCAGGAAGTCCAGTTTGAGCAACAGATCCCTGAGTTGAAGGTTTATCTGACACCAAAACACTGTAGCCTACAGCAGTTTATAATACTCTGAGACAGGATGTTATAACTCTGGAAAGTTATTATGGCGGCAATAATTGTATCTTTTGTCACAATGATCATGATGTAAACAGCAGAAATACACCGTTAATGTTAAAAAATAAACCAGCTGGATGAAGTTTTGTTGCAGCAAAAGTTTAGCCTGGTTCAACTGTTTTTTCTGGACGATCTTGTGTAGTTCTTCCTGAGCCCCATGCGTTGGCACTTATGCTGTGTTGGACTGGCTATATTAACGGGACCGTTTTTTTTTCCTACTGGGCTACTGACGATCTCCTGTCCTACAAAATTTCAAAAATGTTCAGTCTCACCTACATTTCAAGGGAAATGTATTTTCTCCTGGATTACAGTCGCAGTTTTAAACATCAAAACTACTTAGTTAGGGGTTAGGCAACAAAACTACTTGGTTAGGTTTAGTAACATCATGGTTGGCTTAAAATGACTAAGTTCACACGGGACACAAACAGCGGTCTCCTGGGGGAAAGTCCAGTTTTAGTTTGACACATCCACCGGTCCTCCAGCCCGACCTTAATGGACTTTCTTCCTTGTTATACTCGTTATTATACCACGTAAAATTAACAGTTGCGTGATATACCATGGGGCTGCACAGTGGTGCAGTGGTTAGCACTGGCGCCTCACAGCTAGAGGGTTGCAGGTTCGAATCCGGCTTGGGACCCTTCTGTGTGGAGTTTGCATGTTCTCCCCGTGTTAGCGTGGGTTTTCTCCGGGTACTCCGGTTTCCTCCCACAGTCCAAAGACATGCAGGTTAGGTTAATTGTGGACTCTAAATTGCCTGTAGGTGTGAATGTGAGCGTGAATGGTTGTCTGTCTATATGTGTCAGCCCTGCGATGGACTGGCGACCTGTCCAGGGTGTACCCTGCCTTCGCCCAATGTCGGCTGGGATCGGCTCCAGCCCCCCCGCGACCCCTAACGGGATAAGCGGTTGCAGATGGATGGATGGTGATATACCACATCACCTGTTCTGTGCATCGCTCGATCGTTGTACTATGTCACTCAGTCTAACCCAATCACCATGGCTAAAGTCAAGACAACATTAGAATTAGAGCTTGCCTCAGAACTTCAATTAAATCTCAGTTTGACACAACATGCCTTCTTGCACCGAGTGATGATAATTTTTCACAAAACCGAGTCTCATTGCTTCATTCTGGCAATTTAAAACCTATTCAGAAGCCTGGTGATGAAACGCTTGTTTACTTGTTACTGATTTGCCCAAGGACTGCCTTTGTCATTCCTAAAGAATGACATGTTTACTGTTGTCTTGTATTAATAATGTTCAGAGGAGATAAAGACTGCTGGAACATTGCTGTCAGTATTGTAATCCAATCAGAGGTATTGTTCTCCGCTGTGAGTCTCTTTCTTTCTCTCTCTCAATCCCTCACTGATGACAGTGCACACAGCGCCGGCCCTTTCTCTGATGGAGACCAGTGTTTGTTATGATGATGGCATACCACCGGTGGCAAAGTTCACAGTAAAGGAGATTCTTATAATAGTCAGGCAGAGTCAGAGTCCCCCCCCCCCCAGGGATGTTTGTGCGTCTAAGAGCATATGTGTATAATTCGAGTGTGTGTTGTAGGTTAGAGGGGCTGACTACTGTGCACACCACTTATTAGAGAAGATTTTCATCTGTGAGAGCACATCTTGTCTTTGTCTGTTCTGCCAAGTGCCTATCGCAGAATGGCTCATTACGCCAGTTGCGTTTGTGCGATCGTGCGGTTGTGTGTGTGTGTGTATGTGTGCATAAGAACTCACTCATATTGATGCACCAACAAGATCGATCAGCTGGGTTGAAGTGTGAAACCAACCGCACCCTGGGGGAATGGGAGAGAGAAATCGAAACGAAAGACTGCTATATCTTCGACACCAGCGGCGCTGTTGTCAAAAAGTCAAGCTCACTTTACATAACAAGGTTTATTCATGTCAGAGGGCCAAGACCTCACCTCTCCAAATAAGAAAAAACTAAATCATGATGCAACATCTCACCTTCACTCCTTTCTCTTCAGCTTGTCCCATGCAGGTTCTCTAGCAGGTTCAGTTTAAGGGCTAGAGTGGAGCTACATATCATATAAAACTAGAAAAACCTAATGAATCCATTGGTACCAACCACGTCATACCACCTTGTCGGGAAAGAGGCTAAATAACGCTTTGAAGTTTGGCTACACTTTAGCGAGGAAAAACTGGCATGGCCATTTTCAAAGGGGTCCCTTGACCTCTGACCTCAAGATCTGTGGATGAAAATGGGCTCTATGGGTACCCACGGGTCTCCCCTTTACAGACATGCCCACTTTATGATCATCACATGCAATTTGGGGCAATAGTATATTTAAATGTTTCTGCATACTGGGATCCCTAAACAGTCTTATTACATAAATTGGGTATCATTGTAAAGCTGAGACTCTTGTGGATCCTATGAGCCCAATTGTATTCATGTGTGATGATGTTAGTCAACATAGCAGCCATTTCATTGTAGTGAGACCACCAGTGAGACAAATCTAAAAAAAAATGTCAAAAGTTTTTGATACCAAATTACAGCATAGCATTTTCTATGATGTTCCTCAAGGTCTTAGTGTCTTAATGTGGTATTTTGGAGGGATTATTGATCATTTTTTTAAATTCTTGAATGGAAAAAATTGTTAAATTTAGCACCAAATCTGTGAAACAAATGGTATCAACCCAAAAAATTGCTGCAACAAGTCTTGAGACATACTGTAAATAAGCATGGGAATGGTCATCATATACTTCAATCATAATGTTCTAAACCCTTCTACACTTTCACATTTATTTAAAATAATTAAGAAATTAATTAAGTCATGTTTATTTCTGATTTATGACTAGAAGAACTTGACACACAGTGCTCTTCAGGTTCTCAGCTTTCAGATGATACCCCCCTAAAAAAAGACAAAAACAAGTCTATTGTGGGTCTCAGAGGGTTAACTGATTGCCATCTCAGAGTAACTCATTAAGTACAGCAAGATTTACATCTAAAGCACCATTTGGCTTCGGAGGCTTTTCTGCTCCAGTGGCGGATTTACTCCCAACAGTCTTAACTCTTTTACCTTGTTGGGTGTTGAGAATACTGACTTGAAGGATCAATTTACTCCCACTGGATGCGAGCCAGAACGTTTCTTTTTTTTTTTTTTTACAGTAGGAGTGCATTTGCTAAGACCAGGCTGAACTCTAAATCGTTCTTGTACCATAGTGGTGTTTTAAAGTGTTTTTGAAAGCTTGCTTGAAATTGTCTCTGCTGGGAACTCTTTACCAAACTCAGAGGAGATGTTTGTGGGGAGACGAAGTGGAGCTCAGCATGAATCACTGATGTTGGATCACTTACCAAGTGCCTTTGGACCAAACCAATCGTGAGGATCAGCCTGACAAATAGCATGCTCGATTTGCAGTCCGTCCAGGTTTCAGCAGTTATGCAAGTCATCATTTGGACTGGCGGCAAACAGAAACAGGCACGCGAGATGAATGCTTTCTCCTGGCTTTAAAATAATTACATGGATCATTTATGTTATGCTGCATTCCTCATATTTTCTTTAAAATGTGTCAAATATTTATAGCAAATAGCTTAAATTATAGATTAAGGTCTTCTTTATAACATAAACAAAGAATAATGCACATTAAAGAAATTTTGTTTTAAACTTTACTGAGCTTTTTTTGATACAGGCTCCCTTGTCCCCAGTGCAAAGTAATAAACTTCTACAAGAACTATAAGCCATAACATTATAAATGATGTAAAATAATATTTAATTAATGTATAGACCATGTTAAACTCTCTCTGATTATAAATATATTAGGGCTGTCAAAGTTAACGTGAAAATAACATGAGAAAAATAACTAGGAAATTAATCCATTGGTACCAACCATGTCATACCAGCTTGTCGGGAAGGAGGTGAAATAATACTCCAAACTTGCGCTAAATTCTGGCGAGGAAAAACTGGCATGGCCATTTTCAAAGGGGTCCCTTGATCTCTGACCTCAAGATGGTAGTTGCCTGTTGGGCTTGAGGTTAAAATGTTATGATTTGAGCATATTTGTTATGCTACATGCAGTAGCTGTGAAGGTTTCTGGACAATATTTGTCATTGTTTTGTGTTAATTGATTTCCAATAATAAATATATACATACATTTGCATAAAGCAAGCATATTTACCCACTCCCATGTTAATAAGCGTATTAAATACCTGACAAATCTCCTTTTAAGGTACATTTTCAACTGATAATAAATGTGATTAATTTGCGATTAATCATGATTAAATTTTAAAAAAAAACAATGTTTTACAGCTGTATATATAAAAACATAAGGGAGAACAATAGTTTTTGTTTTTTTTACCATTTTAATCATTTACTGTGTGTCCCTGATGTCAATTTCCACCCTGTTAGTAATTCCTCGCTCTCTAAAAAAAAATAAAAAATACTGCAATTCCATTGAGACCATTTTCAGAAAGTGACATACCGTATTTTTTTTTTGGAGAGAACTCAAAGGAGTACAGTAGGGTGAGCATAAACTTTCACTCATGTCTTCTTTTCCATGTTTCATGATGTTAATCTGTTTGTCACTCTCTTAAAGTTCCACCCTGTTCAGCTAAATTGTGAAGAAAGTTGGTCTGATCAAACCATTTTTAAGACATATTTGATAAAGTTATAAAAGTTCTGTTTATGTGTAGAAGGTTAGCCAGCTAAATCTGGACTACTCACAGAGCTATGGCTATATAAAATGAACGTTTGTGACCCGGCTTCTATGTTGAGATGAGTTGAGTAAATACCAAGCGCCGCCCACCAGCCAGAGCAAACTTTCTCATTTTACAGCTAAACAGTACACTATATGATTTCTGAAAAGCGCTGCCTAGTTAGACTGTTTGATCAGAGTTCATGAGTGATTGACATCTGCCTCTGTTGAATGAGCAGCCAATAGGAAGGCTCTCTCTCTCTCTGAAATGACCTGTGTGACCACCCTGTGTGTGCCAAAGTCTCCCGTCACGGGCTAGATTTTCTAAAGCCTGAAAACAGAGGCGTGAGGAGGAGCAGAAGTCTTGTTTTCTCTCAGAACACTTGCATTGCAATATGCTGAAAGGTTATTATGGAATTTTTGCCCAATGATGCCAAAAACATTCTGCCTACTGCCGCGTTAAATATGTCATTATTCTTATATAATGCAAAAAAGATGAAAAATATTTTTTCTTTTTTCAAAAGTCATGAGGCTGAAATGTTGCTGCACAACAGGAATGACCCACATCCCCAAAACTCATTACGAAAGCCCAATTTCTCTCCATAACTCAACTGTACATAATTAATAAGAAAATGTTCTCATTTTGTTGTTCATAGGTACACACAGGCTAAAAATACCAGCTTCCTGCGGTTATTTTCTCCAGTCAGAGAGAGTGGATTTTGGCGAGAGAGCCCTGTAAATATTGGATTCTCAATTCCTGGGCTTCATCTCTAATAGGCACCACACAGCAGGCGACTTGAACAGCGAAAGGTGTTGTTGTGAAAGCATCATAACTTTAAGTTGCACTCCTGAGACTAGTCTCATATCATCTCTTCTTTTTCCCACTGTATCCTGTCGCAATCAGTTTACGACTGCAACCGTTCTTCCAAAAAAACAAAATTAAAAAGTCTGTTCTGTATCGTATCTAATCACAAACACTGTTACAGTCACATTAAGCAGCAGCTCAGAGGCTTTGAAAGCCATCATGTGAGTTGTTCTGTTGCAGGAGTGACTCTGACTTGTCAGATTTGCAGCCCCTGCTCTTAAATTAATGATAAGTAGTCTCGGAGCGTTTGCCGGCCAGGCAGACGGAGAAAGAAGAGAGAGAGTGAGAGAGAGAGAGAGAGAGAGGGGTTCTTCACTGCCGGGTGTCTTCCCCGCTGCTCTGTGTTCACAAGCCTTAAATCAGGATTTAGCACTGCGGCGTTAAGTCCTTCCACGTCCATCTGACAAGACTAATCTCGTGCTAATTACAGTGAAAAGAACTCCAATTAGCACCGACGCGTGGGATTACACGGAAAATGAGGAGAAATGTTTGTCACCTGTGATCCTGTCACTACGTCCCCTGCGGCGGTTGTGAATATGATAGCTCATATGATTAGCTTCCAGTTCGGAGCTCGCCTTACCAATATGTAATACTGTTCTACATATGAGTTTTATTGATGTGAAAGTGGAGCGGTGGGGAGTGTTGAAGTGGAATAAATGTGGGACAAATAGAACTCTAATGAGTCTGTGGTGCGCGCTGAATTTCAGCCTCTCTGTCATCTTTAAGTCTGCTTATGTGCATGTGTGACTGAATGCAGAGTATATGTGCTTCTACAGCTGTGTGCTCTATGAAGTGCTGAAGTGAATTCATTTTTTCTTTTTTTTCAGCCACAGCCAAAAAATGGATTTTTCATACCTGTGGGGCTGTAGGCCCTGAAGGGCCAACTCCCACTCAGTGCCTCAACTCCTACAGGATCAGCAACGTCAACGTGACAGTCGGCACCCGAGGGCCCTTCAAAGGCATTCAAATGTGGCGGGTCCCGGAAACTGGCACCTACAGGTAGGTAGAAAGCCTCACAGCACACTTGTTTTCATTGCCAATTTTTATTTTTCTATGCCAAACTTTAGTGTTAACTGTCCTGGCTCCAAGACTCTGTAACAATTTTATATCTTTAATAAAGGTGCTCAATATGAAATCCAGAGCGTGGCTGCGGTCGAAAAGTAAAAAAATGCCATCCTAATGTTTCCTAACCACTTTTCGTTGACCTCGATGGAAAACGTCATGAGGTCAAGGAAAGATGAGGAAAATTCCTAAGCACTTAGGAAAAGACAACCGTAGTGTTAAGAGACGTAGTGTCACACTAGGCTGCGTGATTATGATGCGACCGCGGCAGATATTAGTGACGCAGGGCAGGTCTGCCGTGGTGAAACTACAATGCTCTGAAGATGGACTACAAAAGGCGCTTCTTCGTCCTCGTTTGTTATTAAACCGCTCTTTCAGTGTCAGGCTGCTTCACCCGCGGTGTGTGAAAGAGAGATACCACAGGTCCTTTCGCTGCTGGAACACTTCACATCAACTTATAATAAAGGATTATCTGACCTAACGTGGACAACCAGTGAAAAATATCACTTCGTTACCAAGGTTGGAATTGAAATTTAAAAAAAAGGAATAGCCTATAGGCTACCTCAAAAGTTTATATGATAAATATTGAGTTCATATTTGAGTTATGGAGAGGGGCAAGAACCATTAAATGTATACTTCTCCCTACTCCTTTCCAGACCTAATATTTATTTATGTTGATTATTTGTTTATAGACAGTTTGCTATATGTTTATTGTTTACTGTTTTTTTTTTACTTGAATCCGAATGGCTAGATGAAAATAAATGTTAAATCTATGCAAGATAAGCATATCGTTTGTTTTCATGAACGGCCGAATGGTGCGTTGCTTTAAATGTCGGCCGCAAGGAATTGTGGGGTGGCATTATCTCCTTTCCTTTGGTAAAGGATGGTGCAGTGTATCCTATGCTAAAGGAGATAAGCATTGAAGCACTTTTCCTCATAGCTCTTATCATGGCTGCCACTTAAAACTTCCTTTTGTTTAGTGTTTCCTGTTTTATTTTTGATATACCCACCCTGTGTGTGTCATGTCACACTGTGTGTTACTTCCTGCCTTTGTATTTTCCCGCCTTTATGATTGTCCACCCCGCACTGATTGGTTTCACCTGCACCTGATTAGCCCAACTCCCCAGTCTGTTTGTCTCTCTGTCAGTTTGTCATCCCTCCTTGTGAGTTGTGTTTCTCCTGTTTTTTTCCCCCTTGTGAGAAGTTTTTCTCCGTGTTGAGAGGTTCTTGTTAACTACTTGTGACTTTATACTTTGTGGATTGGCTTTTTGTTACCCGTCTGCTGGACCAGCTGCGTTTTTTTATTCTGCGTAAGTTTTTCTGTTATTAAATCATTGCCCTCTCCCTGCTTCCTCCTCATCCTTATCTGCGTTTTGTGTTCAAGCCTGTTATCCCTGAAAACCCCTGACAGGACCAATCCTTAGGTACATACACTAAGCCTCATGAGCACAAACACTACACAATACACATTTAACCTCTCATCAGCACTCACATTTTTTTGCAACAATGCAGACTCTTCCTCCCACCCACCTCCACTCCTCTCTGCATCAGCAGCACATCAATCTTCTACAAGCAAACAGAGAAATAATTCCTATCAGATTCTTGCAGGAGGGAGCAGAGGCTGGAGTAATGACAGCTAAATAGCATGATTCACTCCACACCAGGCTCCAAAATCCCAAAACCACCCACTTCCACGACTATGGCGGTGCTCTTTTAAGGCTTCGAAACACCTCAACAATCAGCCTCAGCACCTTGACCTCAAGCTGCGTACCACTCTAGGATTAATGCTGTAATATCCACTACCTTGTGCGGAGATCAATATGCCTCCTGTGGGCATTCATGACAATGTGAGGCGTTTAACTTGGATTTGACTTGGATGGTTCAAATAAAAAATGTTTTTGAAAGCCTCCTACGTCAACACAAAAAAACAAACACCGCTACGCTCAGCCAAAACTCTCGGGTCTTAAAATACCCAGCTAACAACAGCGTGGACAGCTCCGTCTTAACACATGTCCCGGAGTTTTAGAAAAAACGCCTTCTGTCTCCGCAGAAGAAAACCCCAGATTTGTGGTCTTGATGCGGCCAGGTTTAGCCGGCGGAGTCTGTAAATGAAGCTGACAGACGGTCACAGAGATGAATATGCGCTCTGCCTCTCCCAAAAGTCATTAGGCAAACAGCTGAGGTAGCAACTGAGCACCGGGCAGCGTCCTCTCTCTCCCCACCAAGCACGACCACCGGGGATGAGAAATGTAGAAGTGCTACCAAAAACCAATCAAGTTGTTTTATTTTCCTGGCAAGAAAACTGGAGCTTTTGAAAGTAGTGTCTTCTGCTGTGAAGGTGTGTGTGTGTTTGTATCTATCTCTGTGTGTTTGTGTGTTCATGCACTCTGTAGTCTGTGTGTTGTTTTGTGTAGCCTGTCTACCATGCTAGGTCAAATAGTTTTTATTTAAAACACCCAGCAGAGTTAAAGTGTGTTTTAGTGTTTTCAAATTAATTTAATATGCAAAATAATATTAAAGGTCCCATATCGTGCTCATTTTCAGGTTCATACTTGTATTTTGTGTTTCTACTAGAACATGTTTACATGCTGTAATGTTAAAAAAAAACTTTATTTTCCTCATACTGTCTGCCTGAATATGCCTGTATTCACCCTCTGTCTGAAACGCTCCGTTTTAGTGCATTTCAACGGAATTGCAACGGAATTGCGTTGCTAGGCAACAGTTTGGTCCATGTTTACTTCCTGTCAGTTGATGTTATTTTCATACACTGCAACAGGATATAAACTGGGACACATTTCGAATGTTTATGTTTAAAACCCTGTAATGATCCAAATATTGTATATTTGTGACATCACAAATGGACAGAAATCCTAACGGCTTGTTGCAAACGCACAATTTCTAAATACGGGCTGTGTGTATTTCTCCGTATATTGAGCGTTTTGATAGTTAAACAGTATTTATATAGCACTTAAGCCTGCTTTATAATATAAAAGACATGAAAATATCACTTTTTACAATATGGGACCTTTAATACATACATATATATATATATATATATATACAAAAAACACATATTCCTGTATTAATCTTCACCATGTTCTTTTCAAATTTATAAGCAGCCAATTGATTTTCAGACACATAAAGAGTTTGCTGTGTATGCCAGTATCGTGTGATGGTGTGTACAAGATCTGTCCACATTAACTATGTATTTTTGATTGTTATTTAATGTTGTGCACTCATGAAATCGCAGGTGGAATAGATGAGGACTGTTAATCAGCCTCAGGTCATTTCTGATAAACACATGCTGTACAGCTTACAATTCACACCTTTCCACATAAAACTCCTCCTTGTTTGATTTGCATGTCGTCTTGTTTCTGTTAACCCCCCCCTAGAATCACGGCCTACGGTGCAGCTGGCGGCCGAAGTGTGTTGGCAATGAGCAGGTCACATGGTGTCTACATCACCGGAGACTTTCTGCTGAAGAAGGGCGAGCAGCTTTACGTCTTGGTGGGACAGCAAGGAGAAGACGCATGCCCCAATGTAAGTCATGCAGTAAACACTGTAGATGTTCAGTAGCATATGAGAACCTACAATTTACAGGATGCCATGAAAGCAAGATAAACATAAGGAATGGATTATAATACAGATTAAATTTATGGATCTGCTTTGAAATAGCTGTACAGGCTGTAATAATTCAACTTAACTCAACTCAAACATATTTCTCTTTACTTCTCTTACGTATTTGTTATCTCAAAATGATGCCAATGTAGGAAGATTAAAGTTGTTATGAATTGAACTGAGTTATAGCCCTCTCCACACCATGACTAGATAACATTGGAAGGGACATTTATAGTGAAACTCAACATTCTTTAACAATGTGTAAGTTTCAACTTTCAGACCAACTGAAATCACATTTAGTCATCCATTTTTTTAAATATATTGTCAATAGTTTTTTAATTATTAAGATTAAGATGTCCCTGTCTGTGTTTGATTGACAGCAGCTGGCAGGCTGTTCCAGTGGGAAACAAACTACATGTCATGGGCATCTAACTGGACAGTGACATCTATATGCTGTTAAAATGTGCACTTTTCCCAGTGAATGTTTGTGTGGTGGCTCATTCAACAAGCTGAGGTGCAGACAAGATGTGTGTTCATGTTTCTAAGCAGAGCTGGCCCTGACCAATTTGGTGCCCTAGGCAAGAGTTTAGCTGGTGCCCCTCCGCCGCTTTTTTTTGTGCCTGCCGGGAGGTTCCTGACCTGTTATTTTTGTACATACAGGATTGACATAGCCTCTTAACCTGCTTGGACTTGAATCCGACCAGAATGCACAAGTAACAGTAACATATTGAAAAAAAAGTAAGCTGATATATATCTTTTAAATTAAATTTTCTTGTTTTGTTTGAATAGTCCAAAACTTAAACCTGCAGTAGGCAAAATATTTTTTGGCATCATTGGGCAAAATTTCCATAATAACCTTTCAGCATATTGTAATTCAAGTGTTCTGAGAGAAAACTAGACTTCTTCTCAACATGGCTGCCGGGTCACAAACTTTCTCATTTTACAGCTAAACAGTACACTACAAGATGATTCTGAATACATTTGAGGCAAGAAATGGGCAGTACAGTAAACGAATATTGATCAGCGTTGCCTAGTTTGACCGTTTGATCGGAGTTCACGAGTTATTGACAGCTGCTCAGAGACGGCAGCTGGACGGCAGACTCCAGCTCGGCTCTGATTGGTTGTTTTCCTCCGGTCTGTGAAATCTTGCGGATGCCATAAGAAGCACCGGAGGAATCAGAGACACATGATTTTTTTTCAAATGACCTGCCTCATGCACTACTGTCAGGATATAGCGACTGTTTTATGAAAATAACTTTTTTTAATCATATTTGCTCCAATCTCACCTACTGCTGCTTTAACCTGCTTATAATATAGCTACCATATTGATATTGATTATAAGACAAAAAAAAGTCTTAAATCTGACCAGAATGCACCAGTAAGAGTAACGCATTGAAAAAAACAAAACAAGGTAAACTGATATATATCTTTTTAAATGAATGGATCTTTTAACCTGTAACCTACTGGTAGGAATATTTCTAACATGATTTAACTCATCAAAGGTGAAAATAGATCTTAAAAGTGAAAAATAGAACCATGGGTTATATTTTAATTAGACTCTGCCTGTCTTATTGATCACTATGACCTTAAAATAGGAATGATTCTCCTCCTCAGTTCTTGGTTTACTTGGCCTACTTTTAACCCTCTGAAAACAATGATGGATCATCTGACTCGCATTAACATTACTGTCTTTTGAAGGCGGTTGCAGGTTTCAGTTTTTAAGAAAGTGGACATACAGTATCATATGAATCTGTTGATACCAAATATGTCATGCTAGCTTACTGGGATAAACATCGCTCCAGAGTTGAGCTGTCTTTGCCACGAGGTCCGCAACACCTCAGTGGCAAACGGCAGTGTTATGGCCGTCTGTTTGTGCCGCCTCAGGCACTTGGTGCCCTACACACAGCGCGTGATGCACGTGTGTCTAGCGGCGGCGCTGTTTGTGAGTTAAATAACAAGGAGACATTAGCAGGAGAGCTAATGTAGCTACATTAGCTCATCCACAGTCTCCGCATGGGTTGTTGTTCAGAGTCTGTGGCTCTTGTGTTGCGTAGCAGGCTGCTGTCTGGTTCAGTGTGACCTAATGTGCCTATGATGGAACGCTGACCTTTCTGCTTCATCCAAGATTTGATTAGCTGTATTGAAATAAGGTCTCCATACGAAGACGGCTATGGATATGGGTATTCCGTCAAATTAATGCAAAACTAGGGGGCGCCATTATGAAACCAAAAAATATAAATTTCTCCCTTTTGGTTTCAGATGTTTTTTCTCAAAAGAAAACACAGAACAAGTGATTTACAGAGCATATATGCATGCAGCATAGCAAATAAAGCTATTTAATTTCAGTTGGACTTTAATGGGAGAACCTTGAGATTCTAAAATTCACGAAACTGGGGATCCGGTAATTCTCCTCATGGACCCTGACCTCACTTTGGACATCCTTGCTCTAAATCGTAACATTTTTATGCCCACCAGCAACTGTTTGGATCTGCATTTGGAGCTCGCAGTGATCTCCCCTTTGTCTCTCTTAAGCTCACTTGTGTTGTTTCGCCAGGGGTGGCTGTCATCCATTATGCTCTGAAGTTTCTTCACTGGCAGCCGCGCAGCATGCTTTCCCTCACAGTTCACAACGCTGAGGCTAAAACCCTCACAATCCCTCTAGTCGCCAATGAAACCATCCATCATCTGCTGTTTAAACCTTTGAAAACTAAGGCCTGTCCCACAACTGAAAATAGAACGAAAAGGGCTTAGTTGCCGGAGTTTATTTAGAGGAGGAAATTACCAACAGATTCGGAAATTGTTTGACAAAACACAGGAGTAAAATTCATTCCTTTTTATGGAATACACACATTGCTAGTTTGTATGTTGTATAGATATTTTTTTGGGCTGTCAATTGATTCAAATATTTAATCGCGATTAATCGTAAATTAATCGCACATTATTTCTGTTCAAAATGTACCTTAAAGGGAGATTTTGTCAACTATTTAATACTCAAATATGCTTGCTTTATGCTAATGTATGTTTATATTTATCATTGGAAATCAATTAAGAACACAAAACAATGACAAATATTGTCCAGAAACCTTCACAGGTACTGCATTTAGATAAAAATATGCTCAAATCATAACATGGCAGACTCAAGCCCAACAGGCAACAACAGCTGTCAGTGTGTTTTAAATACTTGACAAATCTCCCTTTAAGGTACATTTTGAACAGATAAAATGTTATAATTTGCGATTAATCACGATTAACTATGGACAATCATACAATTAATCGCAATAAACATTTTTATCGACTGACAGCCCTAATTTACACTATTTTTATTATTAGAGGTGAAGATGGTGAGCATTAATTTATTGTATTTATTATAAGCATACCTTTGTCATCAGTTGTCCATCCATGTCCTTTTGGCCCTGGTATGTCTGGCTGTCCTTCCAAGCAGTGCCTCCACTGCTGTCTGGTAATTGGCATGCTGTATATGCAGCTGTAAGCACTCCCTGCAAGGGGCAAGTAGGCTGGACACACCTGCACCCTTTTGGTGCAGAATAGTAGGTAACACCGATCATTGTCATCACAAACGCTAGGTGATGGTGCACACATCCTGCAGACAAAATGATGATTCCATATTGCTGTATAATTCTCCTAATACATCCCAGGATGTTCCCAGGGTTTAAAGACTCTTGGAACGTCTTGTTTCAAGAGTTACAAGTTTGAGAGCGCCGAGTTTTCCTTATCAAGCAAAAGCATTTACGCTATCACAACCCCTAAAGGCATGTACGCCTATAAGAGCATCACATAGGTCATGTCCAAGGAGCGGAGCAAGGTTGCAGATGTTGACGTACCTTGTCCGATTCTGATTGCCACATTTCTGATACATTTCTTCCTACAGTATCCCAGACAATGGATCATGACATTCTTAGCCTCACTCACAATAACTGTAGTTTTATAGCCATTCTGGCTGGCATGATTTGCATGTAGGAGCATACGGTTATCCACCTCCTCCATGGGAAGATTTCAGCTCTTCAACAACATTCCAGTCGTCTTTGCTCAGACAATAGCATATCTCTCCACGGGTTGCAAATAACTGCTTTGCCCTGAAGCTTTACCTGGTTCTCTGCTATATTCCACTGGTCCACGAGGAATGTTATCGAGGCTGTTTTTCTGTCTATATTGCATAACAGCTTTCTCCACTGTTCAACATTGTGTCCTTGGGCAATGCTCTTTCGTTGAGTGCTAATTGCTGAACCATGACTACATCTCTCAGCATTCTTGATTGATGTTTTCAAGTACACGTCAAACACCACTATCTATTCGCTTACGGTTTCCTCCTTCATGCAACGCTAAGTTCAACCAGGGCCAGCAATCTCTCCTAAAGTCCCGCCATCAACTTTCAATTTCCAAACAAAGTCTGATTCCATCAGCGATGCATGCAGAGTGTTCTCCAACATCTTCAACTGCCGAAGCTGATTCCTCTAACCCTCTTCCAAGAGTAGCCTTGTTAGTTTTCCGCAACGAGCCAACTGGAAGCTGCCCAAGACAATAAACCAAGTGGATGAGCCAGGACATCTTTAACGTGAAGATCTCTACTTTGCGAAGCAATGACCATATGCCCAAAGAGATCTCTGTCTGCTTTCAAAACCACCTTCTTGTTTTGTGCTTGGTTTACTCTATATCACTTTTCGTGATACTTGAGAATGTCTTCAGATTCTGTTTTCTCATTTTGTCGTGTTTTCATTACCTTCAAAAGAGCCCTTTATATCTACATATGGAGCGGGTCCTCTTCCGCCGAGCGCGCCATTTTGCATCGCCATGTTTCTACAGTAGCCCAGAACGGACAAACTCATAGAACCTATATGCTTTGTATATATGTTATATATAGCGTCTTTGCATGTGTAATTCTATGTGTGGCTCAAACTTAATAAATGCATATACTGGTACGTAAGATCTTACGATAAACAGAAACCTACAGTGTGGATACAATAGGGCAATAATGGCAAAATCAATTTGTCCCAAAAAATGAGTACTCTTTGGAAACGGTTATCATGTCTCAAAGTAGACTCCTTATTTGGACCCTACAAACAAACTGGTACCAAAGAGATGTTGCCCTCTTAGGGCGTTTTCATATTATGTACGATTGATTTGCCACCGTCCAATAGTAGTAGCAGTCCGCTTCCGTGTTTTGGTACAGTTGCCATTCAAACCTGATGCGAACCGTACTTGAGTACACATGAACGGACCGACAAACTGTGCCCGAGTAAGGCATGGATCATAATCAAACGAACTGGACTTTGGGACAAGTGTACTCCGATACGGGCCTCCTTAGATGGTACCAAAAACTCTGGCCTGGCCTTACTTGACATAATCCTTTCAGGTGAAGTGTAATAAGATGATGCTGATTTAGCAGCCCTTCCTGCACGGTTATAGTGGTTATAGCGGGACATGAGGCAGCTCAAGTGCTTGTTGTTTTTATTTGTGTCTTTGTTTTCAAGAGGCAGAATGTGTAGCTTAGCAGGCAGGGGTCCTCGCCACTGTCACCCAGTTATTAGTTTTTAACACAGTGTGTCTCGAAGTGCTCAGTGCAGACAGCGGAGAGGAACTGGGCTGTTCCAAAGTGAGTCTGAAGTTGTTTAAGGTTCCTCTTATTTCCCCCCAGTTCTGACAGAGAGAGACAGAGACTCTCTCCAAAGGGTCGCTCTGAAAGTGATTTGTGCTGTAGAACAGTGTTTCCTCACACACCTAGCATTTCCTCTGGTGAGGGAAATGATACCCCCCTTGTCCTTACAAATACTCTCTCTATCCGTGTGTGTCTCTTCACCTTCTCTCGTGCACATACACAGATTCTCAAGCACACACACACACTTTTGTATCGTTTTTTTTCTCTCTCTCTCTCAGACACAAACTCAGCCTTAAAGTGAGAAGCTGCAACAGCAGAGCAGGCTGTGAGGGAGAAAGAGTGAGGAAGACTCTCAGAACATTTGAATGCACTGCCTTTTTACCCCCTCTACCTGTCAATCACAGTCACTAAAGCCCCGCCCCACCCTCCCCCCACCTCCCTCCCAGCCCCTCAGAGCGTCGGTTCAGACAGATGAGGGAGTCGAGGGAGAGATGAGCGACTGTGAGTGTGTGTGTGTGTGTGTTTGTGTGTCAGAGTAAGGTTCAGACAGAGTGGAGGGAGGAAACTCGCGCCCCTCTCACTCTCAGAGTAGGACTGGCTCCAGGCGGTTCAGCATGACGGCACACACAAGGCAGACACATCAATTCAAAAAACCTCAGCAATGGCAAAGTCCCTGCATCTACCATCCCTCTCCAACAAAACATCCAGTTTCATTTATATAAAGAGGCTCTATTTCTGGAACAATGACATGTTGACCATCTTTATTGGCTAACATGATTAATCAACTTAAAACACATTGACAGTATAATAATCTTTGACTGTTTCAACATACAGTTTGACTTTTCTTATTGGTGTACGGTAAATGAACATAAATATATTATCAAGTATAGTAATAAAGATAGGCATGTCTGAATGAACCTGAACCGCTCAATAGCAAACTATTGAGTGTTTCCAGTGATGGGGGATTCATTGGAGTTTTGTAAACAACCTTTTAACTGTTAAAAAAAAACACTCCAGCTCTATTTACAGATTTGCAACATAATTAACTATACAGTATATAGTATATTGAATTAGTTGTTGTTGAACCTATCAGCCTCATTTACTCCAATTTGGTTTCCATCAGCTTAGAAATCAGCACCAAAGATGTCTTATTCAGTCAGAAACATTAATCCATCACTGTGAGCAGGAGGCTGTTCTACAATAGTCAGACAGATTTACCGTCACGTGAACAGGAAATCAGTAAATACTCAAATCTCACTGGAATTGTCTTCTAAAGGGAACATCGGTCCTTGCCTCTTAGTTCCTGCGTGCATCTGGATATTTCTGCTTGGTATTTGCTCACCATTGTAATGCTAAAGCCTTAGACTCACAGCAGCTGGGATTTGGCAAGTGCTCAGCCTTCTCATACAGACAACTGACATCCATGAAAGCAATTCTTTGGTGAACTGACATTTCTCTCTCTCTCTCTCTCTCTCTCTCTCTCTCTCTCTCTCTCTCTCTCTCTCTCCCTGCAGTCCAACGGCATGCTGAATAAGATCTGCCTGGAACAGAGCGGCCCGATGGTGAACAAAACACAAGTGAAAGGCGGCGGAGGAGGAGGTGGCGGGGCTACGTATGTGTTTAAGGTAAGAAGGTGCTGAGGGAATGAAGCACTCAGGAGCACAAGGAGATATTTTTACATTTGATATTTAGGAACTGAACATTTTTGTAGAGATTTTGTATGATATGATGACATGATATATATGATTCTCTTATAGAATCAGCCCGGTGTCTCTGTTGCTACAAGTACTTTAGATTACAATGCAGGTTTTGGGGATATTGACATGACATGTACCATTAAATCAATTCATATCAAGGAGATAATTTTATCAGATTTCATGATAACGATATTATATCTAAAGAAAATTTGACAAACAATAATGCTATCAGTCAAATTCATCTTTAATTTTGCTCATTGTGCGTTTTGTTTCTTTTTAGCAAATTAATTACACTAAAAATATGAGTGTAGGGAGGTGGAGAGAGAGTCTATAATCATTTAAGAGGTGCTGAATCATAAACAATGTTATCATATTTGTATTATTAATAATACCAATATTTAATTTTTTTAAATATCAAGCTGATCGCCAATACTGGTATATCATGACTCCCCTAATCATACTATGGTATTTCATGAATAATCATAGTATAGAGAGTTATAAAGTCATTGTATATTAGGTCAGAAAAAGTCATAGTATAGTATGTCAAGAAAAAGTCATATTATAGTATGTCTTAAAAGACATAGTCATAGCATAGTATTTCAAAACTCATAGTATTGTATGTCAAAAAAAAGCTATAAGCAAGTCATAGTATAGTATGTCGAAAAAAGTGAAAAAAGTAATTTTTTTATGTCGAAAAGAGTCGTAGTATAGTATGTCGAAAAAATAAGTCATAGTATAGTATGTCGAAAAAAGTGAAAAAAGTCATTTTTTTATGTCGAAAAGAGTCATAGTATAGTATGTTGGAAAAAAATAAAAAAGTCATAGTATAGTATGTCGAAAAAATAAGTCATAGTATAGTATGTCGAAAAAATAAGTCGTAGTATACTGTGATGAAAAAGAGTATAGTATGTCGAAAAGAGTCATAGTATAGTATGTCGAAAAAAAGTCATAGTATGGTATGTCGAAATAATAAAAAAAAAAGTCATAGTATAGTATGTCGAAAAAAATATAAGTCATAGTAGTAATCTAGTGTGTAGAAGAAAGTTAAGAAAAAAGTCGTAGTGTGACGTAAGAAGCCATAATCAATCAGAATAAGGTTTATTTTGTATAGATAAATACATTTTACTTATACAACTATTTTAGTAGATACATACATGGAAGTTGACTGATGTACTAACACAGAATAGAAATAACAGCTAAGAACAATAATGACCAACAATCAAATAAGATTATATCAATAAAAAAATGTCTATACACAAGTCAAGTGTTATAGTGTTGTAATCAATGCAAATAGTGCAAATAAATAAATACTGGATGTATATAAACTCGGAAAAAAAAGTTTGTAAATTTGTGTTTGGTGGATTATTTCTCTGTTGTTACAATGCTAATTGGCATTGTATTTTACATCGTTGGAAAGCCTGTTTATTTACCTTCACAATGATGTCCAACTTGTAAGGGTCATGCATTTGTGGGATGAGCAGCAAAGCTGGTTATGTGGGTAGCGCCCAAGAAAAATTTACCAAAATGCTCTGCCAATGGTAAACAGTGTATTCACCTGTTGGTATTGACTCTTGTTTTGAGTCGTTTGGTGGATTGGATGATTGAACTCTCTATCAGTAACAAGGAACAAACAAGACATATTGGCAATTTTACACTTTATTCATTTAATACACCGTCAGGAGCCTCAGTAGTGGTGGAAGATCCATACGCAGCCACAGCAGCCTGACACCTCCTCCTCATGCTGGTCACCAACCTGGTCACACGTTGCTGTGGGATGGCGTTCCATTCCTCATCCAGGATTCACTGCAGGTCAGCCAGCGTGGTTGTTTGTTCCCTCAATGATGTCATTGAAGGCCATCTCAATGCAGTGAGATATCGGGATGAGATTCTACAGCCAGTGGCGATCCCATATCTCCACAATCTGGGACCTAACTTCATCCTCCAAGATGACAACGCTTGCCCCCCCAGAGCCAGGGTTATCACAGACTACCTCCACAATGTGGGAGTAGAGAGAATGGTACGGCCTGCCAAGAGTCCAGACCTCAACCCAATTGAACACTTGTGGGATCAGCTTGGGCGTGCTGTACGTGTTAGAGTGACCAACACAACCTCGTTGGCTGACCTGCAACGAATCCTGGTTGAGGAATGGAACGCCATCCCACAGCAACGTGTGACCAGGTTGGTGACCAGCATGAGGAGGAGGTGCCAGGCTGTTGCAAAGTGTAAAATAGCCAATATGTCTTGTTTGTTCCTTGTTACTGATAGAGAGTTCAATCATCCAATCCACCAAACGACTCAAAACAAGAGTCATTACCAACAGGAGAACACTGTTTAGCATTGGCAGAGCTTTTTGGCAAATTTTTCTTGGGTGCTACCCGCATAATCAGCTGTGCTGCTCTTCCCACAAATGCATGATCCTTACAAGTTGGACATCAATGTGAAGGTAAATAAACAGGCTTTCCAACAATGTAAAATACAATGACCATTAGCATTGTAACAACAGAGAAATAATCCACCAAACACAAGTTTCCAAACTTTTTTTTCTGAGTTTACATGGACTTGGATGATTACATATAGTATGTACATGTGAAAAATGTCTACATACTCTAGAGATTACAGTGAGTAGGATTTATATGGCAGTGACTGATGATATGTACATATTACAAAAACATGTGCATCAAAGACTGTTAACTATAATCTGTAATTGCAGCACCAATGATTTTCTCTGCAGTCCTGACTGTCTGTTGTAGTCTGTTCCTGTCCTGTTTGGTGGGCGACCCAAACCACACAGTGATAGATGTGCAGAGAATAGACTGGACTATTGCAGTGTAGCAGTGTATCAGCAGCTCCTGAGGCAGGTTGAACGACCTGATCTGGCACAGGAAGTAGATCCTCTGCTGGGCCTTTTTCCTGATGGCGTCTATGTCGGCAGTCCACTTGAGGTGCTGGGAGATGGTTGATCTCAGGAACTGAGAGAATGCTCAGAAAGCAACTGTAGAATGCTTGTACAGCAGACACAGTGTTGTAGTGTTGTTCAGAATGGTGATGTGTGTAGGGGGGCTTCTTCTGAAGTCCAAGGTCATCTCAACAGTTCAGCTCCAGGTTGTTCTGACCGCTCCAGAGGGCGGGCTGCTCAACCTCCCATCTGTCAAAGTATAGCATAAAATGTTGAAAAAAGTAATAAAACCTCATAGTATAGTATGTTGACAAAAGAGATAATAAGTCATAGTGTAGTATGGCAAAAAAAATAATAACATATTATGTAAAAAAAAAAAGTGATAAAAAGTCATAGTATAGTATGGTGGAAAGTCTACGAAAAAAGTGATAAAATAGTCATAGCATAGTACGTCAAAAAAAGGATTGAAATAGTTATAGTATAGTACATCGAAAAAAGTCATAGTATAGTATATCGAAAAATCAAAAAAGTCATAGTATAGTAGGTGAAAAAAAGTCATAGTATTGTATGTCGAAAAAAATAAAAGTCATAGTATAGTATGTTGAAACAAAGTGTTCGTATAGTATGTCGAAAAAAGTGATAAAAAAGTCACACCATAGAATGTCAAAAAAAAGTCCGAAAAAAAGTAATAATATAGTATTTTGAAAAAAGTGATGAAAAAGTCATAGTAGTGTGTCGAAAAGTCGTATTGCACATAAAACGTCACTGTGTAGTTTGTCTTAAAAAAGTCATAGCCTAGTAAGTCATATAAGAAGGTATAGTATGTCATGTAAGAAGTCATATAGTATGTCATAATAAAGTCATAGTTAGGGCTGTCATGATATCAGATTTTCACTTCACGATCATCGTGACCACCAGATATATATATTTAGAAAACTTTAGAAAAGATAAAGCTCTAAGTCAAATACATCTTTAAGTTTGTTTATTGTGCGCTTTGTCTCTGTTTTGGCAAATGAATTATACTCAAAATACAATAGTTTACATTATAGTATCACTTGTGATATTATCAATATTTAATTTTTTGAATATCATAGTTATTGTCAATACCGGTTTATCCCGACACCTCTATGGCCTGTTGTACTTATTATATAAATGATCATGTAGCAGTGGAGTTATTTTGGTGTCTCTACTCTCATCACTGAACAGATAAGCTGATCAACATATTCCTTTAAAGAAATAGTTTCACATTTTGGGAAATGCGTGTGTTTGCTTTCTTGCAGAGAGTTAAATGAGAAGAATGATACTACTTTCATTAAATACGAAACTACAACAAGCAGGTGGTTAGCTTAGATTATTGTTGTATTTACACTAACGGTCTGTCCTGACTGCCCGTATGAACTGCGAACAGCGCGTGGCGGCTGCATCGCTGAACCGCTTCGTGTCCCTCGCCTGGGTTGTCCACACCGGCAGCGTCTCTGCGGCAGCGCTGCTACTGCCAGCCCTTTCTTTCTACATAGTTTGCCTTTCATAATGGCCATTTCATTTCACTATAAATGTCATTTATATTTGTTTTAGACAGACAAAGGTTAAGAACCGTGTGGTAATTTGTAAATAATAGTAATGATCCACAATTAAAACCCCGTACTTTATTCATTCATGGATCCCTGCAAGTCACTGCATATTCTACAACACTGTCTTTCACATATTTTAGAATAATAGTTTAAGGATAACAAATGAAGGAATTCTGTCCACAGAAAAAAACGGTTGAGGGCTTTTATTTTGAAATGAAAGCAGGAAGTCTTTTTTTCATGTCTGTGACATATTGTATAGACGTCTAGACATAAAAACTGTAGCAGTGTTGCTGTTGTGATGTCAATATACTGTCAAACAATCACTTTCACTGTCTGTTGTTGCTGTGAACTGCGCGGCTTGCGGAAAAAATAGGCGAGACCTTGAATCTGACGCGCAGCCGAGCCGCGGGCTGTGTGGCTTCTCTAACCTGTTAACATGGATGCCGAAATAAAAAACAACAGGTTCCACAGCCGCCACGCGCTCCTGACGTTTCCTGTGTGGACTAGTCAGTTGTTGTAATGAAAATCAAACGAGATGAGCTCTAGAGCTGCTGGTAAGCATATTTTGTTACTTTTGGACAAAGCCATGCTAGCTGTTTCCCTCTGTTTCCAGACTTTCTGTTATGCTAAGCTAACCAAGTGATGGCTCCAGCGACATAATTACCACACTAACATGAGCTGGTATTAATCTTCTTATCTAACTCTATGAAAGAAAGCAAATAAGCATATTTCCCAAACTGTTGAACTATTCCTTTTGAAGAGCAGATACCGCCACATAAATCTAACTGTAAACAATAATTACTCAGGTGGACAAAGGAGTGTATATCCCCCTCATCATCGCTGCTGGGGGTGGTGGCCGTGGTTACAGCAGCCTATCAGAGACCCAGCTGGAGCAGATGGACTATGACCCCAGCCAACCGGGACGCAGCGGGAAGTCAAACGCTGCAGGTACACTTAACACAGCTTTGATATATATGTGTGTGTGTGTGTGTGTGTGTGTGTGTGTGTGTGTGCAGCTGATTGTGTGTTGTGCATGTGAAAGGAAAAGTAATATACTGAGTGCGTGTTTGAGGCTACAGTTGTGTGAGTGGAGGTGAGAGAGTTTGGTCCAGGGAGTCAGTGTGGTGTGTATGAGATGAGCAGATGACTAATACCCCATTACAGTACTGTCGTGTGTACGACTTATCTTTCCCCACTTTATGATTAGAAAGGCGCTGTGTATTGTGTTCCCCTCTGCATGCACACAAACTAATAAGCTGAGTTTACAGATAGCCTGAAGTGGAAGTGTTTATTTGCATGCCTACCTGTACTTGTAAACACATCCATTTATCCTGAAGGTGTTTACTCCTGTCTTAATGCCTACGTTTCATAGACATTCCACCTCGGTGTGCCAGTGTTTGTATTTTGGGCGGAAAACAAAAAACAGGGTGGCCCTTCTCATGATTATTCAAACGGAGCACCTTGTCCCCCGTCATTGCTGGGCAGAGCCACGTGCTCCATTCTACCAGCGGAAGGTTACAGCCATGCACGCTGCGGGTTGCATTATTCATGTGCTCGGAGTTGACGAACAGCCCGGAAAACACAAGATATTGATTTTTACATCTTCACAAAGCCCAAGGTTTACTTTTGAGGAAACTCTGTGAATGAAAAATGAAATATTTAGCATGTCTGGCAGGTTTTGTTGCCAGTGTGGTGAGACGTGTTTTTTCATTTGTTTCTATCTCTCAGGTGCCAGAGAAGGAGGGAAATGAAAGGGGGAAAATTAAATTGGCTACTGTTGGGGAATGTGGGAAGGAATAGTTTTAACTTTATTAGCTATAACTTTAATCTTGTGTTACCAGGTCTCTTTTAGGGGATTTTGTGGTCTCTGCTCTAACCAATTTTGTTATTACTAAGAGGGGATTTTCTGTATGTGTGTGTGTGTGAATATACTTGATACTTAGTGTGTTTGTGCTTATATACATGCCGCATGCATTTCTGCAGTTTAGCATATTTTTTCCTATAACATTGGCCCATTTAAGAGCTCACTTTCTATGTATCTCTCTCTTTCTCCCTTTCACACTGATTCACTACACAGCGTATTACTCCTCATCATATCAAAGGTGTGTTGTCTGTTTTATGACAGGTGGAGGGGGAGGTTGGAATGACAGTATTCCTGTCAGTCACGGTGGCAGACCGCTGGTGCTCGGAGGCCAGGGAGGACAGGCCTGTCAAAAGTTCTGGCAGACCCGCGGGGGCTTCGGGGGCGGCGGGGGCGGCTGTATGTCCGGGGGCGCCGGCGGAGGCTACAGAGGTTAGTGAGCAAGAGATTTGCGAGGTATTTCTGGAATGTCCAGAATATAATGTAAAAAATTGTGTTGAGCTGTTAGATATGAGCCAAATGTGCATCTTGCAATGCCATATCTGTTTTATACTGAATGTGACAGGGTTTATACAGATCAGGGTTCACACCATAGACTGCATATAAAGAAGGACGACATGACAGCTCCCCAAAAGTGAAGCCAAAACATCTGGGTTGCACCCTGGTGTCTGGCTGCAGTATAGGTCATAAAGACCGCCTCCTAGTGATAGTGGATGGGACATGGGCCAAACTCAAAAAGTAAACTTACACGTCAAATGCATTCTTCCTAAAGATGGTTTCTGTCATTCTAGGTAGTTCTTATCATGCCGATGTATGTTCAAGTGTTCATTTTTCTGATAAGTTTGGTTTTAATTAGTTATTTGATGCTATAAGGTAGAAGAAAGTTACCGCTTTTATTGTTGTAGTCTGAGTAACCTGACGTCATATCCGTTCCGTATCTGTCTAAACTAAAACAAACCGCAGCCGGCCGAAACAACAAAGCAGAAAACGGCGGCTGCACCCTCACATTTTAAATCCAAAGTGATAAACACTACACATTCAGTAAAGTATGGAAACATTTTGGGTTTCACACATTACCAGGAAAAGCAGAGCTAGACATCGTGGCTAAAGCTGCATGCTAACTCTGTCATGGACAGGAAACGTTATCGTATTGCGGTAACGTGCGGTCAAGCCGGCCGTCACTCGCATCTCCGTGGTCAAATGGGCCGATGCTACAACTGTAGCGCACCCATATACTGACATTTATGTTAAATGCATTCAAATGGCCCCGATGGAGCTGACCATGGATGGATAAAGAGAACAGAGCTGACGGGAGAGCTAGTGATGGACTTGGAGAAGTTAGTCGTGTGCCTATGTCTGGTTCTTTTAAAATAAGGTGTTAACAAAAACTGTCCATACAAAATATATATATGGAAATAAGATTGATTGGATTATATTCGCGAAAAATAGTCTTAGTCTTTTGTTCCTTGATTTTTGGGTTGCTGGAGAAAATGTAATAAATAATGCCTGACAAATAACTGACATATTTGACTTCAGGACATCTTGGACTACATACATGCTGAAAATCAAACATTTCATTTTTACTGTATTTATTTAGAGATTTTCTAAAGTAAAAGTACCTAGAAGTGTATGATTCAACTTTTTCCCTAGTGTTAAAAAAAGTTAACAATAATCGCAATAAATCGTAATATCGAATCGCAATACTTACAGACGTCGTGATTGGCAGCTGTGAGTCTCTCTGGCTGACAAGCTGCGGCCGTGCTCGACTCCCGATTGGTTTGGGCGGGTGACCTCTATCCCATGGCTCCAGCCCCCCGATCATTACTGCTCAGACTCTGGCTCCAAATGACGCCAAAATCTCAAGAGGGCAGCTCCCCGTATTCGGGATATTTTGGCTTCACTTCTGTACAGTGGGAGGAAGTGGAAAAGTGTCATCCAATCTTTATATACAGTCTATGGTTCAAACACAGTATCAAAGTATGATGAAGTGAAGTGAAGTATGACGCCTTGTATCTCTTGTACGGAGTGTATATCATTAAGCAGTGTGTTTAATGATCCTCAGTCGATAACTGGGTCATAAAAACGGTTAAGTACACAGCATAAGGCATTCAAAGAAAACAATTATAAATAATAAGAAATATACATAATAAAGCAAGCAAAATGCAAATAGCTGTTCCATTAGAATGCAGTGGGACACACAAGGATGAAATATGTAAATGCAAACATGTATATGGGTAGAAAGGGAGGACAATTAGAGTAAATCCTATGTGGACAAGCATTCCTTGTGTTTGTGTCTGTGAAATGTGCTTTTAAATGTTTCTGTTCAATTCCCATAGATAAACTGTATAGCATGTGTTATTTAGTATAAGGAGGTCATTGAGGTTCCGTCACTGTTTGTCCTCCTGGTTTCTAGGTGGTAACACCTCCTTAGATAACAACCCCAAACACGACGGCGACGACGGCACGTCCTTCCTCGGTCCAGAGGGAGACCCCTTCCTCTACCCTCTGAAAGGTAATGTGAAAGGATAGATGTTTGTCTGTCTGTTACAAATTTGTGTTCAGCATTTGATACCTTTGTAGTGTTTTGTAGGTGAGACTTTAATGTGTTTGTACTTCACAGAAATGATGAGGGAAAACAATTTTTTGCTATTGACATTTTAAATGAGTTCTTGTTGTGATACAGCTGGTTTGCTTTCGAAAGTACGAGCTTTCACGGCACAAAACTAATATAGATTTGTACAGCAAGATGAGAATGAGTTGCTTCACTCAGTCAAATAAAAAAAAGGATATTGTCGAAATGTGCAGCAGCAGATATGGGCAGCCGCGAAGGGATGAGAGTCTGGAGTTTTCCATTCTGGCAGAAGACATCCAGATTATTTGATTAAAACGCCTCCAGATAGAGAGGAGGAACTGCTCGATAAATCCATCTAGTGCAGACCTGTTACATATAGCTACATTTGAAAAGTGAGAGGTACTACAAACAGAGTCTGACTGAAAATTTCTGCTGTAGCAATGGCCGTCCATACATCATGTACGATTCCCCCTTCACTCAGCTATATAGAGAAAAGGGGAAAATGGGAAAATGAAATTGGAGTGCTTTTTAAAATTGTCTATCATCCATTGGGCTGTAGCAAAGTACGCACTGATATCTCTCTCCCATTGAGCTTTAATAGGGGTGATGCTGTCTAGTGAGGCAGTGCTCCTTCCAACAGCCACTCTCCTCAATTCGTCATCGACATCGCTTCATTTCCTCCGGAGTAAAAAGACTTCAGAGTGAATTTCAGCTGTAAATAAAACTGAAATTGTGTGTTTCAAAATACACTGAATTTTTCATTTATTGAAAACATCATTCTCATTCCTCTCTATTTTGGTCCCAGCTGGTTAACATGCAGAGATATTCTACCTTCACTGATCTACGTTGTTAATTAAAGCTGCAGTCGGCAAATCCGAGCAAATGTGATTTAAAAAAGGTGTTTTTATAAAACTGTCACTATATCCTAACAGTAGTGCATGAGACAGATAATCTTTCAAAACAAACATGCTCCTCTGCCTCCTCCTGTGCTCTAATGGCATTTGAAAAATTTCCCAGCGCCGAAAGAAAATAAAAAAAAGTTAACACGATAATGTGTTAACGCCAATTTGTTTTAACACCACTAATTTCTTTAACGCATTAATGCAACTTGCGATTTTTAGGTTGCTCAGTTGTAATGCTAGAGTGAAGATACTGGTATCATATGAAACTAGAAAACCTAGAAAAAACTGGCATGGCCAATTTCAAATTGGGTCCCTTGACATCACACCTCAAGATATGTGAATGAAAATGGGTTCTATGGGTACCCACTAGTGTCCCCTTTACAGACATGCTCACTTTATGATAATCACATGCAGTTTGGGGCAAGTCATAGTCAAGTCAGCACACTGACAGCTGTTGTTGCCTGTTGGGCTGCAGTTTGCCATGTTATGATTTGAATATGCTTATGATTTTTTATGCTAAATGCAGTACCTGTGAGGGTTTTTGGACAATATTTGTCATTGTTTTGTGTTGTTAATTGATTTCCAATAATAAAATACATACATACATTTGCATAAAGCAGCATATTTGCCCACTCCCATGTTGATGAGAATTAAATACCTGACAAATCTCCCTTTAAGGTACATTTTGAACAGATAAGAAATGTGCAATTAATTTGCGATTAATCAAGATAAATATTTTAATAGATTGACAGCCCTAAAAATAACCAATCAGAGCTGAGCAGTCTCTAACGCAGCTGTCAATGAACTCGTGAAACTTGTGAAACTGATCAAACGGTCAAACTAGGCAGCGCTGATCAAATAAGAATCATGATTCTGTTACTGTAATGCCTATTTCTTGCTTCAAATGTTTTCAGAAACATCTTGTAGTGTACTGTTTAGCTGTAAAATGAGAAAGTTTGGCTCGACTGTTTTTAACATAGCGGCCGGGTCACAAAATTTCTGTCTCATGCACTACTGTGAGGATATAGTGACAGTTTTATAAAAAATATCCTTTTATCATATTTGCTCAGTGTTACCGACTGCAGCTTTAAAGAAAGAACTTCCATCCACTATTTTAGCTATTTTCACAGTAAAAGTTAATAAGAATATCACAAATCTTAAGCTTTTGTCTAAAGATACAACTGTAGTGCTGGCCAAGCAATAAACTTATGTTCTTAGTCCAGCAACAACTCCCAAATACACTATAATAGTGTCCCTATTTTTGTAGCCTAATGACAAAGAAAATGACACATTACATGACAGATAATAAAGATTAGCTACCAAAATGTATAGTCCACATCTGTCTATACATCTGTTTAAGGTTTTATTGTTAAAGGTTTCATAATCCTGCAAAAGAACCTGTTCACATCCAGAAACTAGTGTTGGAGAAGTTAGAGTGTGTATACATGAAAAGAGAGAGAGAGAGTGTGACATGATTTATAACCAGTGAATTACCAGAAGGCCAGAATTAATTATCATAACACGCAGGGCGAAATATCAGGTAGTAATATCTGTAATTGGATAACTTAAAAGAATATCATCTGTGTAAAGGTCAGGGTTAAGGGCATTTTGTGGTTTGAAGTTGTAGTCGCAAATGGCTACGGCGGTAATTTCCTCCTCAGCTTGAAATGCGCAGGCAGGTTCTCGAGCTCAAATAAAAACAGCAGGTGATGCCGGACAGCCCTGCTGTGTGCATTCAAAGACCTAAAAGAGGATCAAAAATCATAGCATTAAGGTTGACGGAGGCAACACCATTGCAATGCAGTGCTCTAATCCACTGAATACAGGCTGCTTGAAAAGAACATAGATAGAACTACACAGTCATCCGATCGTATTGCTGCCCTATGCAGGGAAACGCAGACCTTGACTCGGCATTGATCTACTCTTCGTACAAACTCCTTCTCCTCAAGTTTATCTTGAATTAGTTAATAGGCACAATTTCTGTGGACATAATTTAGCATATTCTGTATGTTCTCTTCAGCCCAGATGTCAAGCAAACTTCGGACTTCCAGAGAAGTCCAAGCCGATGAGTCAACGAGCTTAAAGGAACAGTGTGTAGCATTTAGGGGGATCTATTGGCAGAAATTGAATATAATATTAATAAGTATGTCTTCTTTAGTGTATAATCACCTGAATCGTTGTTTTCGTGACCTTAGAATGAGACGCTTATATGTACAAAGGGAGCGGGTCCTCTTCACTGAGCCGGCCGCCATGTTTCTACAGTAGCCCAGAACGGACAAACCAAACTCTGGCTATAGATAGGGGCCATTCGCGTTTTCATTCGGCCGGCTTAGGAAAAGATCAACTTGGTTAGGATTAGGCAACAAAACTACTTAGTTGGATTTAGGAAAAGATCGACTTGGTTAGGATTAGGCAACAAAACTACTTAGTTAGGTTTAGGAAAAGACCGTGGTTTGGGTTAAAATAATTTCGGAAGTGGCGTAAGTTAGGTACAGAATATACGATACAAATCAACGTTGACGTCCGATTTCACACGGGATACGAACCCAGGTCTCCTGAGTGAAAGTCCGGGGTTTTTCTGATCCACTGCGACCTCCCTACACGGCATTTGTCGCTATATATACTTGGTTCACGATTATGTGGATTACATACAAATTAATTTTGTGGGATATGTACAAATGACAGTGTATGACTTTTTGTAAGTATAGCTACGAATCGTGTATGGTCTGATCTGTATAGGAATACTTTGATAGTGGAGAAACTGTTTTGCTGTTACAATTATATCATTAAGAAATATTTTATAAGATTCAGTAGAGAAGACATCGTCACCTTCCTCACTCTAGTAACTTGAAGGAATATTCAAGATCCACAAAACAGAGAATTCAATCCATACATTAGTATGCAGTCAACATCTGTACTCGAGACATTTGTATTCCTCCTTCGAAACCTTTCAACTGTTTCTAGGCTAGATTTATGTATTTGCACTTATAAAACTGATAACAGAATGATGAGAGAAAACAGATTCTGCAGATGAGTGCATTTGCTTTGCTTACTAAACAGTACAAGCTTTCGCAGACAGCCCATAACTAATTCATGTTAGATTGATTTTTTCCTGCGCTTGCTGTTGTTTACAATTAAGAGAATTGGTTATTTTTTAGTCTAAATTAATTAATGGATGTTGTTAAAAAAAAAAAAAAAAAACTAAAACAATTTATGGTGGTATGAGCAGTTGGGTCGTGGACGGCAGAGAGTCTGTTGGTTTTGTTCCAGCCAAGACCACAGAAGATCGTTCACTGATTAACACACCTTCAGTTTGAATCGGTAAATTCATTTAGTCTAAGGTAAGAGAAGGCTGGAATGAAAATGTGCAAGCCCTCAGCACAACACGATGACGTACCCTGGCTCGATTCATCTGGCTGGGTAGCGCTGTTCATGAAATGAAATCACGCTGGTGATGAAACAGAAAGCACAGTCGAAGACGAGTGTAATGTGAGCTGTGAAGCTGTGGCAGCAGACCTGTTGATCATGAATAGAATTCTGATGCAATGCGGATCCATGTTCTCTCAGTTTTAACCCAGTGTTAGTTTACAGGTTTAAGGCTTTGGATTATCATAGTCACAAATACTGGGTGACTCCACCAGACAACTGCAGTAACGCATAGATAGATGGATAAATAGACAGTAATCACCTCATTTTCCATTTATATAGAGCTCAGTATTTTCTTGACTGTGCTGTAAACCAGGTTTTCTTTAAAAAAAAAAAACACCCACTTGCCAACAAAACCTGTATTAATATGATTTATTCAAGACACACAGCTGATAATCAGACTGACTCGCCGTTTTGTTTTCCCTAGGGCTGTCAAAGTTAACACGGTAATAACGCGTGAAGGCAAATCAGTTTTAACACCACTAACTTCTTTAACACATGAACGCAACTTGCGATTTTTAGGTTGTAGAGGGCTGGTACTGGTGATACTGGTATCATATGAAACTAAAAAAACGAAGGAATCCATTGGTACCAACCTTGTCATACTAGCTTGTCGGGAAGGAAGCTAAATAACGTTTCAAACTTACACTAAATTTTGTAGAAGAAAAATTGGCATGGCCATTTTTAAAGGGGTCCCTTGACCTCTGACCTCAAGATATGTGAATGAAAATGGGTTCTATGGGTACCCATGAGTCTCCCCTTTACAGACATGCCCACTTTATGATAATCACATGCAGTTTGGGGCAAGTCATAGTCAAGTCAACACACTGACACACTGACAGCTGTTGATGCCTGTTGGGCTGCAGTTTGCCATGTTATGATTTGAGCATATTTTTTATGCTAAATGCAGTACCTGTGAGGGTTTCTGGACAAAATATGTCATTGTTTTGAGTTTTTAATTGATTTCCAATAATAAATTTATACATACATTTGCAAAGCAAGCATATTTTCCCACTCCCATGTTGATAAGACTATTAAATACTTGACAAATCTCCCTTTAACGTACATTTTTTACAGATAAGAAATGTGCGATCAGTTTGCGATAAATCTGGATTAACTATAGACAATCATGAGATTAATTGCAATTAAATATTTTCATCGATTGACAGCCCTAGTTTTCACTTTTTGAATCATTGAAAAATATCAGAGAAGTGGGAGGTTGTGTGGTCTTGGATGGATTTTTGTTGTTGATTTAATTGTTATTATTGACACTGGGATCTGTTTTATGTAACTGGGTGATGATGGTGGTTAGAATAAAACCTAGAAAAGCCATCCTCATACATTATTTAATAATTAGGATAATTTCTAGTAAATCACATTGTTATATTGAACTTTTGCTCATTTGACCGGGAGACATGCTAGATATGTCTAATCAAACCCTGTTCAATTTGCTCTGCACCCTGCGTGTGTGTGTGTGTGTGTGTGTGTGTCTGTGTGTGTGTGTGTGTGTGTGTGTGTGTGTGTGCGTGCGTGCGTGCGTGCGTGCGTGCGTGCGTGCGTGCGTGCGTGCGTGCGTGCGTGCGTGCGTGCGTGTGTGTGCGCGTGTGCGTGTGTGTGTGTCTGCAGCTATGGAGGGCGATGGTGAGGTGATAATCAGTCCGGTGCAGAACTGCAGCCACTGTGAAAGCGGCGAATGCCACGAGACCAAGGACGGTATCGTCTGCTACTGTGATGATGACCTGATCCATGCACCAGACGGGGTGTCCTGCATCAACGCTACAGGTCTGACATACAGTACTGCACATACACAATGAAAAAGCCCAGTCTGTTTCTCTCTCTTCCACACAAGTATATGAAGTTAATCCAAACGCAGAAATGACTTCAGCTGAATTGAATTGTACCTGTAATAGACTGTGACTGTGAACAGATGATGAATTAATCTGCAGAAGTAATTAAGCCTGGGAGGCTCTGTACTTTATTGAATCTTTATCTGAGGAAACGTTTTTGTAATAGTGCCTTAATCATTCATAATAATAATAATCAATCCGTAGGATAAGCTAACCCGTTAATGAAAATGGATACACCTATAGCAGTATTAGCCTGTTGAGTCCTGCTCTGTGATTTATCTTTGTGCTACAGTCAAATAAAAACTGAGGATTTAGGCGAAAAGTCCTCATACTCATGTAGTGATATTATACATGGATTTTGTACGCATATTTCATGATGGCTTAATGCTGCAGTAGGCAGAATATTTTTGGCATCATCGGGCAAAAATTCCACAATAACCTTTCAGCATATTGTAATTCAAGGCTCAATGGCTCTGTTATCAGGCTTTAAAAAAACTAGCCCATGATGGGAGACTTTGGCCAATCACAGGTCACTTCAGAGAGATAGCGTTCCTATTGGCTGTTAGTTCAACAGAGGCAGCTGTCAATCACTCGCAAACTCCAATCAAACGGTCAAACTAGGCAGCACTAATCAAATATTAATTAATATTCTGTTACTGTAATGCCTATTTCTCACCTCAAATGTTCATCTTGTAGTGTGTTTAGCTGTAAAATGAGAAAGTTTGTTCCGGCTGGTGGGCGGTGCTTGGTATTTCCTCAACTGATCTCAACATGGCTGCCGGGTCACAAACGTTCTCATTTTACAGCTAAACCGTGCACTACAAGATGTTTCTGAGAACATTTGAGGCAAGAAATAGGCATTACAGTAACAGAATATTGATTCATATTTGCCTAGTTTGACCGTTTGATCAGAGTTAGCGAGTGATTGACAGCTGCTCAGACACGGCAAGGCTCCAGCTCGGCTCTGATTGGTTGTTTTCCTCCGGTCTGTGAAATCTTGCAGATGTCATCAGGAGCCCTGGAGGACACAGAGGCACATGATTTTTTTTTCAGATTACTTGTCTCATGCAGTAATTGCATAACTCTTTTTTAATAATATTTAATCCAACCTGCCTACTGCTGCTTTAATGTACCATACGACTGGCTCTGCCCATTAGACCACTTCAACCTTGACTACAAATCAGTTTTCACGCATGTGCTGTTTTCTTCTTCTTGGGTTAAACTGCAACAAAGGAATGTAGACAAACCCCTCTGCCTCTTCAATTATGATTTGTAATCTCAGATGAATCCTAAGTATATGAATGTAGATCTGAAATGAATTAATATGGCAGCATGTCCCTTTATAGATTGAAGCAAAATAACTATTACCATTTCAATGATATCTTAATGACCTAGAGTGTCTCCTTGCACTATGATTTGCAAATCTGTTCTCAGTAATGACAAGCAGTAGATAGTTCTATGATGCTAGGTCATTAAAGGTCACAATCTCAATATGGTCTCTCTCAGTGTGCAGATTTGTTCCTCAGCTTAGACAAGTGAAATGAAATCTCTCCTGCCACTGAAAAGGGAATTGACATGCGCCGTCCGTCGCTGCTCCTAAGCTCTGTTGTGTCATCGCTTTCACATCATTAATTAAGTGGGGGGATCAGAGTGGTGAAGTGAATGTTAATACTCCTCTGGGGAAGATAACAACTGTGGAACGCTGTTGTTTCCCCTTGTCTTGCAGAGGTGACCGTGCTGACTCCCCAGCCGTCTCTCTCCCACCTGGCGCTGGGTCTGTCTGTGGGCACCTCGGCCCTCATCGCCGCCCTGCTGCTGGCTGTGTCCGGAGTCATGATAAGTAAGTCAGTAAGGATAGTAAAAAAACGATATGTGGTATAGGGTTAATTTTGTCAGCTATTGTTTTATTTAGTCTTAGTCTTAGTCCCGTGTCAGATGTCCTTGTTATTTTTTATCATATTTAGTCAACCTCATCCTGTTTTTTTTTTTAGTCAAGTTTTAGTTGACCAAAGGACGTTTTAGTCTATCTTAGTCAAAGAAAACTAACTATTTAAGTATAGTTTTAGTCAATAAAAATTGATGACATTTTATTGTTTATAGTCATCAGATTATATTGAACATTTCAATCTAGTCTAGCCAAAATAACACCTTGTTTCTTTCTCCCAAGCCCTGTTGTTGTCATTGTATACTCTTAAGTAAGTAAGTTCTCCTGACTGTGTTCATTAGAGGGGGTAATATCACATGGTTAAAGTTGTAAAATTACGAGACAAAACTCACAAATATACGAGAAAAAAACTTGAACATTCTCTGTCATAAATTTGCAAAAAAAGATCTCAGAGATTAAAAGTGCTAAATGCGAGATTGGGAGCATTTCTATTGCCTCTGCACGGCTCTCAACATGGCGACGGCTGAGCCGGCGACTCGCAGCTAACGGTGCTAACAGCGCTAACGGTGCTAACACAGGCAAAAGTGCTGACAGAGCTAACACTGTTAACCTGGGGGAGAACCGGAGGATGGGCGCTACTCTTCCACAACGACGTTATCAGCTGTAACCGCCATATGAGAGCAGTGCAGAGCGGCGGCCGTGAGCTAGCCAGTGGGAGACGCTCACATGTGTGAATGTCCATTGTAGGGGCCATTGTATATATGTATATATGTATTGTATGGCCCTAATACACCTTCATACTTTTTCTTGTGAAACAAAAACAATGAAGTTGACAACTACTAAAATGAACATGGAGAATGGAAAAGTTGAAGTAGTTGTTACTGACCCTTAAGAGCCAGACTGTGCTGCTAAATGCCTGAGAGGTTCACATTACATGAGTATTTGTATTTTCTGCTCTAGCTTCTGTTTGAACAATAGACACACATTCTCTCTCTCTCACACACACACACACACACACACACACACACAAAGTTTTCCAGTGTCTGTCCTGGACTCTCTCAGACGGCCCTCAGCAGGTTGTTGAAGTGAACCTCGCGGTCAGCGCAGACATCGGTCTGCTCGACTGCTTTCAGGCTATTACAGCCAGACATATGCACTCATTGAGCCATCATCTCCTCAACACACACACACGCAACACACACACACGCACACTCGCTCACATCCAGACTCCCGCCTCCACTCATGCACACACATCAGTAGACGAGGCGGGAGCTCAGGAGGTGTGGGACTACCTCCGTGATGAATGAAATGCGCTAATGATGGATGGCTGCTTAGCCGGCGGCTGACAGCACTCGTACATTAGAAAGCACTTGGTAAATAAATAACTCCTCTACACACACATAAGCATACATACATAAACAATTCTCCCTTCGACTAATGTGTTTCCCAGCTCAGGTCGAGGCTTCTAGCACTATAAAGTGTTCGGTTTTGTGTGTGTGTGTGTGTGTGAGAGAGAAAGAGTGTGTCTTCATACAGTGGGACGTTCTACATAAATTGTCTTGGTTTTGTGCATACTGTTGCCATTCACATTTGATTGTCTCTTTTACATGTGCACATCTACAAGACATATTTATACGTAGAGGGTTTAATTCTGAAACATTGTGTATCTGAATATTTTAGAAAGACAAATCTGGCGTCAGATAAAGAGGAATCAATATTTCACAGACACAAAGGAATTATATTTCATAAAAATTGCTGTTGTACAAGCAAAAGGTCTTTTAGAGAAATAATAACTGTAAAAGCTTTGTGTGCTGAGGCTGCCAGCAATAATTTTCGACAAGATGTGTTCAAGGTTATGTTTGCTTTTCAAATTGCGGATATCTCAGTCGTGGAATGAAACTCTTTTCATTTTCATCTCGCCAGTGTACAGACGCAAACACACAGAGCTGCAGTCTATTCAGCTGGAGCTGCAGAGTCCAGACTGCAAGCTCAGTAAGCTGCGGGCATCCACCATCATGACCGACTACAACCCCAACTACTGCTTCGCCGGCAAGACGGCATCGGTCAATGACCTGAAGGAAGTACCGAGGCGTAATATCTCCCTCACCAGGTAAAAGAGCAGAGGCTAAAGGTCCACAGCCAGCATTGTTGTTACTTCAGCAAGCACTGTTTCTTGGGAAATTATGATCTCCTCTAGGGCAGGGGGACCTTGGCCAAAATCTTCTATCACGATATAGGTCATTTCATATCTCAATAACGATACATATAACGATGTAGCGTGTTTTCTGGTAATTAAAAAAATAAATAGTCTATAGGAAATAACCATGTGGTAAAGTTTTTTTTTTTGTATACTCTTTAGGGGTGGGGAAAAAAAATTGATTCACCTATGATTTTTTTTTTTTTTTTACAATTTTGAAATAGATTTTTTGAATGCCAGAATCGATATAATTGCTTCATTTGAGTCTATGCGGAGGTAAAACGAAGTTACCGTTAAGTTGTAGTCTGAGTAACGTGACGTCATATCCGTTCCATATCCGTCAATCAGAACAAATAGTAGCCGGCTGTAGCAAGCAAAAACCGGCAGATACGACAGAGCAGAAAATGGCGGAGGGTCTGCGTGGATACGACCTGCCCCCTCATAATTAAATGTAAAGTGATAAACACTACACATCCAGTAAAGTATGGAAACACTTTGGGTTTCACACATTGCCAGGAAAAGCAGAGCTAGACATCACGGCTAAAGCTGCATGCTAACTCATTATCGTACTGCGGTAACTGCGATCAAGCCAGCCGTCGCTACAACTGTAGAGCGCCCATATACTGGCATTTATGTTAAATTCATTCAATCGGCCCAGATGGAGCTGACCATGGCTGTATAAAAAGAACGGAGCTGACGGAAGAGCTAGCAATGGACTTAGCAAAGTTAGCGGAAGTATAAACACGTGACTACGTCCGTTTTTCAAAATAAGGTGTTAACAAAGGGAACTGTATATACAAAATACATATATGGAGATAAGATTGTTGGATTATATTAACCAGCAGTATAAAACATTATGTGTCCCTTATAAATTAGAAAGAAAATACCTCTAATTTGTGAGGAAAATGTCTTTATTCTTTGATTTTACACGATGCTGGAACATTTTTTTATAAATAATGCTGGACAATGACCTCAGGTCATCTCTGACAACATACATGCTGAAAATAAAACATTTTTACTCTATTAATTTAGATATTTTCCAAAGTAAAAGTCTCTAGAAGTGTGTGATTCAACTCTTTCCCCATGGTCTAGTGTTAAAAAAGTTAACAAAAATCGCAATAAATCGTAATAACGAATTGCAATACTTAAAAGTCGCAATGCATATTGAATCGTCACCCAAATCAGGAGATAGGTGTATGGTCCCGGCCCTTTTACTCGTGTGAATTAAATGCTAGACAATAAAGTACTGACTATTTTCTCGTTTTATGTTTTAAGTGAAAATTATAGAGAAAAAATAAATATAGACCTGGCCTATATCTGGATAGAAAAATCTAAACAAGACATTTTTATATTGTTTTGACCATATGAAATCGTCATGTTGCCCAGCACTCATCTCATCATAAAAAAAAGACCATATGAACAAATTCAGTATGAGTTGAACACATTAAATACAATCTGTGGTGAAATGTGAAATGTCTGACTCTAGGATAACAGTATCCAAATATGACAAATTGAGCAGTTATTCTACTCGTACAAACTATTTGAATAGGGTGGACTCATAAATACAGCATGGTGTGAGACGTAGCAGTTTAAATAAAGCCTGAAATATTAAAGTCTACTAAAGTATGGGTCTACTGCAGTGATCCGAGCGGCTGGGAAATGATTTTTGCAGGGCTCTTTTCAATTTTTTATGAATCTTTCATGTGTTTATAGTTCACCAGTTTATCATTCTGGTTCTAAATCTCTGTGATTAACTCTTTCTTGTGGACCTATGAATATTTTCCAATATCTAGATTTATTTAAGACATGAATCAAGTGCAATGGTTCCAAAGGGGGGAGTTAAAACCGTAATTTGGTGTCAAAGTTCACCATTCTCTGCAGAAGGATGTCACAAGGAGACATTTTATTTTATAAATTTAATTTTATACATAGTTATTTGCCTTTTCGGGCTGAAATGCTGGTGAATTACTTATTCAGACAACTGACTAGCATCTCTGCTGAGCTGTCATTACCTAGTACTGAACTCCATAGGTGATCATTCTTTGGGCACAGGTATATTTAGGACATGTCTTAATGCTGGCTGCTTCCAATGTCTTCAGTCGAGAAATCCCCCCGAGTGAAAGTTTCAGCTCAATGTCTAAAATATGAATGAAACTAAATAATAAATGTGTTTGTGTGTCTCCAGGGGCCTGGGTCACGGTGCTTTCGGTGAAGTCTATGAAGGGCTGGCAGTGGGAATACCAGGTGAACCGAGTCCACTGCAGGTGGCAGTCAAGGTGAGTTCCCTCTGGAACTATAAATATTTTTTTTTTTCTGTTTTTCAAAGGTCAAACTTTGATTGCTGTATTGGAGTTAAAGGCTTTACAGCACAAATACTGTCACCTTTCTTTCACTGCCTTATGTTCAGTGTCATGGAGAAACACTAATAACTAGGGCTCACGATTAATTGCATGATTGTCCATAGTTAATTGCGATTAATTGCAAATTAATCACATATTTTCTATCTGTTCAAAAATGTACCTTAAAGGGAGACTTGTCAAGTATTTAATACTCTTATCAACATGGGAGTGGGCAAATATGCTGCTTAAAGCCTGGGCCACACCAGGAACGACAGGTGCGTCTCGGGCCGCGTGTCAGCTGCGTCTCTTCTAGAGATTCGAGGTCTCACCTTTTTTTTACACGAGCAGCGCACGATTCACAGCAACAACAGACAGTGAAAGTGATCTATTAACTGTATATTGACATCATATCAGCAACATTACTACAGTTTTGATGTCTGTTTCTGTAGAAAATGTTACGGAGATGACTTGTTATTATTATTTAATCAACACTTTCAAAATAAAAGCCTACAAGTGTTTTTTTCTGTGTTAACACAAGGCTTTTAGTCTGAAATATGTACAGGACAGTGCTGTGGAACATGCAGTGACCTGCAGAGCTCCATGAATAAATATAGTAAGGGGTTTTAAATGTGGATGAATACTATTATTTACAGATTACCACACGCTTCTTAACCTTTTTCTGTCTAAAATAAAAACAAATGACATTTATAATGAAATAAAATGGCCATTATGAAAGGCAAACTCTATTTAGAAAGTAAGGGCTGGCAGCAGCAGAAACGCAGCTGGTCTGAACACCCGACGCCTGAATCACGCAAGGCAGCCAACGTCTGGAATACCCTGCTTAGTCTGCTGCCCCCGCGACCCAGCCGCAGATAAAAAAAAGATGGATAGTGTATATCAAACTGATAAGGTTCATTTTACTGAAACATTTTTTTTATTCACAATAGACCCTTCCTGAGGTTTGCTCTGAGCAAGACGAACTGGACTTCCTCATGGAGGCTCTAATCATCAGGTAAGAGCCACTCACAGACAATTAACAGAATTTTGTCTCTCGAACAGTGCCAACAGATCCATTTCTGATGCACGTTTCCCCTGCTGTGTCTCTGTCCCTGCAGTAAGTTCAGCCACCAGAACATTGTGCGTTGTATAGGAGTCAGTCTGCAGGCCATGCCCAGGTTCATCCTGCTGGAGCTGATGGCTGGAGGAGACCTCAAGTCTTTCCTGAGAGAGACCAGACCCCGGCTGGTGAGACACGCTGCTGTATCACGCCCAAGTGCACATCGTCATTGAATAGTGCTAGGGCTGTCAATCGATTAAAATTATTAATCTCAATTAATCGCATGATTGTCCATAGTTAATCGTGATTTATCGCACATTAATCACACATTTTTTATGTGTTCAAAATGTACCTAAAAGGTTAGATTTGTCAAGTATTAAATACACTTATCAACATTGGGAGTGGGCAAATATGCTTGCTTTATGCAAATATATGTACATATTTATTATTGGAAATCAAGAAAGTACACAAAACAATGACAAATATTGTCCAGAAACCCTCACAGGTACTGCATTTAGCATAAAAAATATGCTCAAATCATAACATGGCAAACTGCAGCCCAACAGGCAACAACAGCTGTCAGTGTGTCAGTGTGCTGACTTGACTATGACTTGCCCCAAACTGCATGTGATTATCATAAAGTGGGCATGTCTGTAAAGGGGAGACTTGTGGGTACCCATAGAACCCATTTTCATTCACATATCTTGAGGTCAGAGGTCAAAGGAGCCCTTTGAAAATGGCCATGCCAGTTTTTTCCTCGCCAAAATTCAGCTCAAGTTTGGAGCCTTAGTTAGCCTCACTTGCGACAAACTGGTATGACCGGTATGACTGGTACCAATGGATTCCTTAGGTTTTTTCTAGTTTCATATGATGCCAGTTGCTTTTCTTTAACTTTAAAACTGATCCCACTACAACCTAAAAATCGCAAGTTGCGTTGATGCATTAAAGAAATGAGTGGCATTAAAACGAATTTGCGGTAACACGTTATCACGTTTACTTTGACTTTCCTAAATAGGACATTTAATTTTTTAAGCTACTACATCTGTTCTTCTCATTGAGCCCCAGAATTGGAACACACCTCAATCTAAGTTATATCAGTCAGATTTTAAAACACATATTCACACTACAATGTCTACTACCTCTGTTTTTTTTTTCAAAATCTGCCTCTGATGTATTCACTAATATTGCATTCTGGGGATTTCTCTGTCTCTTCTCTGTTTGATCAGGAGCACCCGTCCAGCCTGAGCATGGTGGACCTTCTCAATGTGGCCAGAGACATTGCTAAGGGCTGCCAGTATCTGGAGGAAAACCAATTTATACACAGGTACGCCACCAGATGACCTCACATTCTGCATATGAATGTGCTAAACCAACAGTGTGTTGGCATTAACAAATACAGCCCATGATTACGAAAGGATGTATTGTATTCTGCTGCCTTATATACGTCCTACCTTAACAGATTAGCGAGACAGAGAGAAAAACAAACAATATACGGCACATATGGGTAAGCGTATACATATGGAATGCAAATGTGCAAGGGAAAACAAACACAGTCCACATTCATTTGCTGACTTCTACTCAGAATTATGAGCTGACTGCATCCGTCCAAGCGTAACATATGGACTCTGCATGCCTTTTGCCTTTCGTATTATAGCAGAAAGGACAAGTGATGAGTTTAGCATCAGAGCAGCCAGATGGGGTAGCCGGCTTGCCTTTTTACGGTCTGTATCCAAGGCACAAGCCCCCTTCTATATCCATATTCACAGCTGTTAGTGAACTGCAGGATGTGACTAAAGAATTTTAAAAACCCTTCTCTTGAATCTGTCTTCCTTCATGGATGTCTGGGAGGAAAGTCAAGTACATGTCAAAAAGGGAAGAGGTCAGAATTGCTCCCAAAATCACATTGAGACAGTTAAATAGCATCCCTCTTCCTTCATGTCTCTGTTTGACTTCCTAGGAATTGGCCAATGACAAACGAGGTCTATTAAACCTTGTTTGCCCCAACGTGGCACAGTAAAGCCCCATCAATCGATCTAATGGCCGACTCTTCTCCGGCGGTTCTTGGGCTTCTATACAGCCCGCTTTTCTGCCTTCAAACCTGTATTAAAATTCATCCTAACACTGTCCTTGAGGCTAATTTCAATTTTTATGGAGGTGTGTTTACTCGGGGTTGAGTAAAGGGCAGGTGAATGAGGTATGGTGGAGGAGTAGCCGCTCTTCAGAAAAAGCTGCTTTTACTTGGGGACTACAGGGTTGGATGATTCGATCTGTGGCATGCTCCAACAGGTTAAATGACAGGTTTAATGCTGTCTGAGAATAACTTGCTCTGGCGTTTGTGTGTTTCTATGCTCTTTCTTGTGGTGGTATTTATCCAACACGTTCTCACTCCCAACTTGTCAAATACGGCAGCTTGGTCAGGACCCCTTGGCGTCGCTTTTTAACGCAATGGGCACCCCTTTAGCGTTATATTTCAACGTGCCTAGTAGTCTAATAGACTTTAACACGTGGTTTACATTATGTATGTGAGGAGGTACGTTATTGTTACTACTTGGTTAGGTTTAGGCAACAAAACTATTGTGTTAGGTTTAGACAACAAAACTATTGGGTTAGGTTTAGACAACAAAACTATTGGGTTAGGTTAAGGTAACAAAACTATTCGGTTAGGTTAAGGTAACAAAACTATTGGGTTAGGTTTAGGCATCAAAACTATTGGGTTAGGTTTAGGCAACACAACTATTAGGTTAGGTTAAGGCAACAAAACTATTGGGTTAGGTTTAGACAACAAAACTATTGGGTTAGGTTTAGGTAACAAAACTATTGGGTTAGGTTTAGGCAACAAAACTATTAGGTTAGGTTAAGGCAACAAAACTATTGGGTTAGGTTAAGGCAGTAAAACTACATGTTTAGGTTAAGGCAACAAAACTATTAGGTTAGGTTAAGGCAACAAAACTATTTGGTTAGGTTTAGACAACAAAACTATTGGGTTAGCTTTAGGTAACAAAACTATTGGGTTAGGTTTAGACAACAAAACTATTGGGTTAGGTTAAGGTAACAAAACTATTCGGTTAGGTTAAGGCAACAAAACTATTGGGTTAGGTTTAGGCATCAAAACTATTAGGTTAGGTTAAGGCAACAAAACTATTGGGTTAGGTTAAGGCAATAAAACTACATGTTTAGGTTAAGGCAACAAAACTACATGGTTAGGTTTAGGAAAAGATCATGGTTTGGGTTGAAATAAGTATGTTTGTTACATAACCTAAGTTACGTACGTAAGTTAAGTGGGCCTATGTTACATACGTGATGTAATTTAAGTACGTTACGAAAGTTAACTTTTGTAAGCAAGTTAAAATAAGTCAAAATGTACTTTTCGACTCCGCTCATAACTGCTACAGCCACTCGAGGCAGCCCTGAAAGTGTAAAACTAACACTAGAGGGGTACGTGGAGTGTCATAGTTTGACGCGTAGGGCCACTGATCAAGTTGCCATATTTGACACGTTGGGAGTGAGGAACGCCCTGCTTTTTGTGTGGATGATGCAATGTTACTCTTACATTACTTTATTTTACAACAGGCTTGGTACTCTCTTTGGAAGTTGTAGCCACCTGAATAGAAGCACTGTGCTGAGCAGAGACGGGTAGTTTAATGCAACCTCGGGTGTTACAATAGACTAATAACGGAGATTGGTCTTTAAGCGCTGCAGTGAAATGGGTCTTTAAGCTGCAGTTAAAATTTGCTGTAAATAAGGTCTGTGTGCCAGCTAACATTGTTTTAATAGCAGCCTGCTCTCACATCACTGTGCCGCATGTACAAAAGCACTGTGTCCTTCCCTTGAGCTCTCACCTAGCAGTCTATGATAGCTACTGCTGTATTTCAAGGCTCGTCCTTGCCTACAAGCAAAAAGCGAATCATTTGTATGAATTCTTCCGAGCCATTAAACAAGGACCACTTAGATTTAGCTACAGCACCTCGTGAGAAAGGAATGTGTTAAAGTCTTTGTGTGTGTAAACTCCCATATGCTGATTGTATGCTATGATAGAAATGATTCTGTTTTCTGAGATGCCCCTAAATGGATTGATTCATTCACTACTTTCTCTTGAATAGGAAATGTTCTCTGTAGCTGGTTTGATAACTCAGTTTACTGACACTCATTTAACTGCTTCAGTCGAAAGGATGCCCTTGAAACTATGTTCTTTATTCTATACTAAATAATTTCATATCAAACTTGAGGTATTGCTATAATATCATAAATTGAATAGTTCCAATCACTTCTGGCACATTGAAGTGGGGCAATCAAGCATAGTGTAGTCCCGTCTTAAAAAGCCCTCAGTTTAAATCAGTCTGAACTATTACTTTATCCTCATTGTGTCATTTCACATCCAAGTTCATCAGAGTGTGGAGGCTAAACAACTAAACAAAGTGTTGCTGTTAACACACTCACTTGTATCTCTGCTAGTTCTTCGTTTCCAGCCCTGCCCTGTCTCATGATCTAGTTTGAGCAGTGTCACCTGATGTTATTCTGATGTTAAATTCTGGGTATTTATTGTCCCTAGTGCACACTTGTCTTTAGTGTGATGAGGAGCAGTGCGCTCACAACGTCACTTCTTAAGATGTTAAGAAAGTTAGACGCCTGGGGAGCAGAATACAATGTGTGGGCTCTATTTTCTTTTTCCCCAGACAGGAGCAGAGCGTGCTGTGTGAACTACTGTATTTTCTCAAAGACTAACCATACCAAGACAGTGCAAATATGAATTTTATGAATTTTCCCGTCTTACCCGCTCTGCCTTGCAAATACTGCGGAACATTTCAATCTGCTCCCTGGATGCACCATGTGGGCAGAGCTATAAAGGCACCGTAGGAAACTATACACTTTACTAGCTCGCCCAGGGCAACTGGGTAGTTACACTGAACTCTGGATCCCACTGGGGAGCGTCTGTAGGAGTTTCATACATGGAGCTCTCTTATAGATGCAAATATAAGAAACTAGTGAGGAGACAAAGCAAGAGCAAAGCTGTGGGAATGTGCAGTATATTTAAAGCTCATATACACTGATCAGCCATAACATTAAGACCAATGAGAGGTGAAGTGAATAACATTGACTTGATCTCGTTACAATGGCACCTGGCAGTGGGTGGGATATATTAGGCAGCAAGTGAACATTTTGAACTTTGAATTTTGTGTTGGAAGCAGAAAAAATGGGCAAGCGTAAGGATGTGAGCGACTTTGACAAGGGCCAGATTGTGATGGCTAGACGACTGGGTCAGAGCATCTCCAGAACTGCAGCTCTTGTGGGATGTTCCCGGTCTGCAATGGTCAGGACCTGGCAAAAGTCGTCCAAGGAAGGTAAACCGGTGACAGGGTCAGACCCGAGGCTCATTGATGCACGTGGGGAGCAAAGGCTCGCCTGTGTTGTCCGATCCAATAGAAGAGCTACTGGAGCTCAAATTGCTGAAAAAGTTAACGCTGGTTCCGATAGAAAGGTGTCAGAACACACAGTGCATCGCAGTTTGTTGCGTATGGGGCTGCGTAGCCGCAGACCGGTCAGGGTGCCTGTGCTGACCCGTGTCCACCGCCAAAAGCGCCTACAATGGGCACGTCGTGAGCATCAGAACTGGACCACGGAGCAATGGAAGAAGGTGGTCTGGTTTGATGAATCACATTTTCTATTACATCATGTGGATGGCAACGAGTTGGAGGTGTTGACTCGGCCTCCAAGTTCTCCAGATCTCAATCCAATCGAGCATCTGTGGGATAGGCTGGACAAACAAGTCCAATCCATGGAGGTCCCACCTCGCATCTTACAGGACTTAAAGGATCTGCTACTGACAGCTTGATGCCAGATACCACAGCAGACCTTCAAAAGTCTAGTGGAGTCCATGCCTCGATGGATCAGGGCTGTTTTGGCAGCAAAAGGGTGACCTACTCAATATTAGGCAGGTGGTCATAATGTTATGGCTGATCGGTGTATATGGGGACATTATTGTAGCAAAACTATTTTCGTGGAGAGTTGTGTAACTGCATCTCAATCCGTGTGTTCGTAATTATAATAAAGTGACCAATCTACATCAATCCAAACAGTAAGTACTCGCCTGACAGTCTGTATGTGTTGTTTTTTCTCATCTTTCAGGGATATTGCAGCTCGGAATTGCCTACTGACCTGCAAAGGGCCGGGCCGCGTGGCCAAGATTGGGGATTTTGGGATGGCTCGAGACATTTACAGGTACAATTGAATGACTGATGTAAGACAGCAGGCAATAGATGCCAGTTGAATTTGAGTCTAGATAAGGTTTAAAGGGGGTTGAGACCAAGTAAGCACACACCAAACAGAAATAAAAAAAGAAAATGTATCTTTGAAAAACAAATGTGCGGGGGAACATCTAGTGGGCATGCACTAGATGCCAATTCAAGGGAGTAATACCAAGGCTGGGCTGAAGGATGGCAGTTGTATTCAAACATAATCTTAGGTATTTATCTGAATCAAATCACTTTTATTCAACAGTTACACTGAATAAATAACCAGAATTTATTATCTTGATTGTGTTGTGGAAATGTATCAACACCTAATGACCCTTACCGCTGCACTAAGGAAAATTTCATTTCTATTATAATATTTGGCCGTATCCCAGCCCTCCTAACCAGCAATTATTAATCACTGCATACAAAAGCACCCATATGAATATTTAAAATACAACACCTAGGAGTATTATCGATTCTGGCAAACTGATGGTTAAAGAGTAACTTAATCGCAGGCTCTCACTGCCCTCTATGGGTAAGTTTCAAGTCTCTTGTACCTCTGAGAACACACAACATCACTGCTGGATGTGGTCTGGGAGAGGTTGGAAGTGTGTTGTTTAAAGGGGAGCACCACTCAAATTCAGAATTCCAATATGTTATTTCCATGGCCTGGGAAAGTTCAAACTAAATGTGTGAACATGAGCTACTCTCTGAAAGGCTCTCACAAACCAGGGGCCTCATTACAGAAACTTCCCAAGTCTGAAATCCTATCTTATCTCAGTTTAGGATGACATTTAGGATTTTTGATATTATCTGTCAGCAGAAACATCTGTCCTATCTAATTTTAGGATAGGAATTTGGCTATTACAGCACCATCCTAATGTAGGGATACCCCAAGTTAGAAATCCTTAATTAGGATGACATATACCCTGTCCTAAATTTAAAAGAACCGAGATATCCGATATGCCGATATTTAGGCCGATACCAATATACGCACATCTATTTTTCCACCTAACTGCAGAGCACATCAGGTCTCTCCTGTAGTGGAATTAACATTACCATGCCTTGACTGTTATCATGATGCAGACATAAAATACAATGCTTTTCAAAATGCACACATTCACTGCGCAAAATAAGAAAACTACTTCAATTTAGGTTACATGTAAAACAGGGCTCCAGACTAATCTTGTACATTGGTTCCACCGGTGTGCCTAACTTTTATATTTAGTTGCACCGGCACATAATTTAGGTGCACCCAAACTTTTCAGTCAAGAGTTTTCTTCATTGTTAATTACCTGTATGTTTTAAGGTTGTGATGTTGTTCGAGGAGGAGTAGGCTACAGGGCGCGGTTACATGCATGCCTTTTTTCTTTTTCCGGGTGCAGGTGGGAGGAGGAGGGGGGGGGGGTATAACGCTACACACATACACATACGCACACGGAGACAGACCAGTTAAATGTCAGGCACACCGGTGCGACCAATGAAAATGTTTTTGGTCGCATCTCTGAAGCACTGTAAAACATGGCATATTTATTTTTATGTAATATATATCGTAGGAAATGTTGATTTCTGGCCGATGGTGATGTTTCATTTTAAAGCCTGCCGATACCTGTGGCGTGCCGATATCATCGTGCATCCCTATGTCTGACCATAAGAGTAACATGTATGATTTTTTTTAAAATGGGTCCTAATTCCCCTTTATAGTTATGAGAAGATCTCCTTATTGGTCACAAGAAACGAACCAGCTTTGGCACTGAACATCAACATAGGTTGTCTCCAATAGTTTTGAGTGTGATATCCTGGGTATGGACAATTCTTCAACCGCAACTGACAAATCAAACTGCAAGCACAAAACCCCAAACCCGTTTCCCTAAACGGCCGTGAGTGAACACAGTCCAGAGACGATGTTGGATCTTTTTCCTCGTTACTCCCTTTAATTATTCCCTTCAGTATCATTTGGTATAAAGACAACTGGCTAGCCTGATAAACATGAGCCTGCTGTGTGCAGTCTTGTGCAAGTTATTTTTAACTGCATGGATATACTGTATAACATACAATATATAAGAAAGAAAAAAAAAATCTGATTTAAACTATTTCAGGAGCTCTGTACTTAGGAAGCGTTTTTTCTTGGCATGCGATTGTAAAGGCCGTGGCACTGAGCTGGTAAATGTCGAATCACAGCTGTGAAAGTGTTTCTATTCTCCATCACACCGTCATGCTGATGCTGTCTTTTAATCTACATCAGCTCATCTGTAGCCCCGACGGCGTCTCATTATTCTTAGCTCAAACTTTTTAACACAGCTACAACAATTTTTCACGTGACACCATTTAAAATGAATGCACAAATCCAGCAGGGAAATCTCCAAAGCCTTTCATCTGGTAAGAAATTAGAGCAGGGGAAATATGTCACAACACTCAGCTATATCAACGCAGCACATTCGAATCATCCGACGGAAAGTCACACGAGAGCAAAGTCACTCTCGGAGCATCCGGGAAAGGCTGTTGCACAATCCCCCCCTTGGGGAGCCACATTAGGAGCGCTTGATTTAATTGCTGATGACAGTTTTTCAGGTGCCTCGATTCTTTTCATCTCTCAGCCTGGAGCCGTGGTGCCGAGGCTTTTTTTTTTTTTTTTTATTATCACTGTTATTATTTTGAGAGTGAGGGATGGTGGTTATGTGCGCTACGCCGTCAGTGTTTTATTTTTTGCTGTTTCATGATGTGGCCCTCCTGCTATGTGACGAGGGACATGGGAGTCCTTTTGAGGCCGTCGCGGGGGTACGGACGTCACAGTGAGGCACCAGGACACGGCTTAATGTCAGCTTTTTATATTCTGGGAGCAGAGCCACAGGCTTGCTCGCACGTGGTATTCCATGGACTCCCTCTCTCACGCACATATTTCAGCACGCATGCTTGCACACACCGGTGATGCTGCGGTAAATAAAAAGCTGGGTAAACAAAAGGCGCCAGTCAGTAATCATCCTGAGGTAAACAGCTGCCACTATGAAAAGAAATCAACAGTGCTTTCAGAAAATAATTGGTATTTTGCCTTAAATGACCACAGTATTCTCAAAGGAACTATTAACAACAAAGCATGACTTTAGGTTGTATTTATTCTGAGAGCTACAATAGACTCGTTTTTTAGTCTTTAGATAGCAGGTTAACAGTAGATGTCACATAGAAGTGGTGTACATCATCTGAAAGCTGGGAACCTGGAGATTAATTTGAGATGCAGCTCAGCACTGTGTGTCAAGTTGTTCTAGTTATGAATGACAAATAAACATGAATAAATTAATTGTTTAAAATAAATTGTAAAAGTGTATAAGGGCTTAAAACATAATGATGGAAGTACATAATGGTCATCCCCATGCTCTGTTATGACTCATAAGTTGTTGCAGCAATTTTGGGCTTGATACCATTTGTTACACAGATTTGGTGCTAAATTTAACCATTTTTTTACCTCTCGAGAAGTGATACAAATGATCAAAAATCCCTCCACAATACCACATTAAGATACCAAGACCATAGAAAAAGCCATGCTGTGATTTGGTATTAAAATCTTTGACATTTTGAGATTTCTGCAAGAATTGCATTTTTGGCGATTGGATAGAGAGCTCTTCTGTTCTGGAAACTGCTCCGAAACCCCTTTATTGTTAATCTAGCTAGGAAAGCTGTCCATCCTCTGAATGCCCTAGGTCTCTAGTTTGTGGCTAGTTCATGAGGCTGTGATTCTCCTAGAGGTCACCACAGGTCAGTTTATATAGTGAGGTCAAGTTTAAAAAAAATAATTCTCAATACTGTACAATAAAATGGCTACTAAGGGGATTAACATCATCACATATGAATACAATTGGGCTCATTGGTTTCACAACAGTCTCAGCTTTACAGTGATACCCAATTTATACAATTCCAAGACTGTTTAGGGACCCCAGTATGCAGAAATATTGAAACACGCCATTTTTAGAATAGGCGAAAATAATACATTTATACTGCAATCAAAGAATTACATGGTTTTTGCCCCAAACTGCATGTGATTATCATAAAGTGGGCATGTCTGTAAATGGGAGACTCGTGGGTACCCACAGAACCCATTTTCATTCACATATCTTGAGGTCAGAGGTCAAGGGACCCCTTTGAAAATGGCCATGCCAGTTTTTCCTCGCCTAAATTTAGCCTATTTTTGGAGCGTTATTTGGCCTCCTTGCCTAAATGACACTAACACTAACGCTAATAAAGCTAGCATGGTAGGATTGTTACAAATGGATTCCTTGGGTTTTTTAGTTTCATATGATATCTGGACCTTCGCTCTAGCTCTAAAAACTGAACCTGCTGCAGCCTCTGAAAGACGGTAAAGTCTGTGGCGAGTCTCAGGGAGTTAATGTCAGCCTGGTGCACACACACACACACACACACACACACAGTGTAAAGGTAGAACAAAGACATTCAATTCAATGAACAGACACAAGTACTAGGCTCCATATTGTGTCCTCACAGGTGCATGTTCTTCTATCTCACTCTCCATTCAACACAGTCTGTTCTGTCTCTTACTGTTTGTTTTTGCCTTTAATGCTTCTCTATCTTCTAGCTCCCCTTTAGCACACTGATTTGCTCGCACAAGAAAAAGCACACACATATAAAACACCTCTATTTGTGCTATAGATTTCCTGGGACTGTATGTTAAGCCTTCCTAATCTGCAGCTCAGCTTTCAGTCTGTGTTTGTGGTGTTGGCAGTAGTCGTAAATATGTCCATAAACCCCACAGTTAAAAAAAATAAAAAAGAGGTCGATCCACTGATAGGGGGATTATCAGTCTAATCCTCTACATTTTACCATCCCTCAATCTTTTCAAAATATTCCAGCATTTTCTAATGGGCAGATAACGGACTGAATAGCAATGTACAAAAGTTTTATGTGATGTTTTTTTTTTTTAAAGATGTATTTCACTTGCACAGGTCAGAAAAGGTATTCTGACTCACCGGATGTAGACTGTGGGTATGAGTCAGCCATTGGCAGCGTATCTCACGCTGCATTCTTCTCCCCTTCCACTATCTATTTTGCAAGGCCAACATCGCTACATCCTGGGCTTAGCGCCGCCCAAGACGATTGTGATTGGTTTAAAACTGAAGTCAGTAACTTTGAGCAAATGTGATAAAAAGTTATTTTTATGAAACGGTCACTATATCCTGACAGTAGTGCCTGAGACAGATAACGCTTGGTTTTGGCTCGACTGTTTTCAACACGGCTGCCGGGTCACAAACTTTCTCATTTTACAGCTAAACAGTACACTACACGATGTTTCTGAAAACATCTGCGGAGAGGAATAGGCATTACAGTAACAGAATATTGATTCATATTTGATCAGCGCTGCCTAGTTTGACCGTTTGATCAGAGTTTGCGAGTTTCGTGAGCAGTGATTGACAGCTGCTGTAGAGACTCCTCGGCTCTTGTTGTTTTTGTTTGGGCGCGATGAAATCTTCCAAATTTATTATTGCCTTTATATACTTTACATACTGTTTTACAAACTGTTACGCCTCTGTGTTATATACATATTTATTATTTCTCTATACATACTACATTCCTGTCTACACCTCTGTATATACATTTTTATTACTGCTTATATTCAGTTTTCCCATCTGAAATACTGTCTTCAACAAAACAATTACATTTACATTACTATTTTATATTTACTTATGTTTTTATTTATTTTAACTGTCCTATTTTATACCTTAGATTATCATTTTGCTTTTGCATTTACTTGTGTGATTTCTCCTTTATATATAAATGTTTTATGAGCATTGTTGAAGGAACCTGAGGCCAAAGGTTTTTATTACCAATGAAGGCTTTGCTGGAATTGATATAATTTATGACAATGAAGAACCTTGAACCAAATGGCATTAGGAGCATTAAGAGGAGGCAGAGGGACATGATTTTTTCTGTCAGGATATAGTGACCATTTTATAAAAACAACTTTTTTTAATCATATTTGCTCCATTTCTACCCACTGCTGCTTCAATTGTGGGAAGCTAAAATCGTGATTAATATTCGATTAATTGTGCAGCCCTACTGGAAGAGTTGCCAGTTCAAATCCCTTTGGGCCTTTTGGGAAAGTAAAGGAGTATAGCATTAACAGTCTCTTCATATCATATTTGCTCAAAGTTACCAACTGCAGCTTTAAAGAAACACAAACAAGCCAGAACGTTTTTTTCCCCCTTGTACTAGAGTGATGATGTGTGGAGCTAGACCTTTCTTTAGCGCTGACACTGCGCTGTGGAGATACGTCTGGCTATGCGAGTCTAAATTTAGAAGATTGTGGCAGTCTGGTTTTTGTAAACTCCTCATCACTGAATTCAGCCTTTTCACAGCAACAAAAGCAGGATCCACTAAGAGCCACAGCTGTTTGATCTAATCGCAGCTTTTGAGGACAGTCCACTTCCACTCACTATTTTCACTATTGGGATAGACAGGAACATTAGAAGGATAATGGTAATGGCGCAACAAGATGGTGGCAGGATACAATCCTGTAATTGTAGGCCTGAAAACGGAGGAGATAACTGATTCCCCATCACTGAATTGATCGTGTTATTCTAAGTGATAGGTTAAGGCGGAAACTGTGCAACTGCCCTGCGGCGGTTCAGAGCTAATCTGTCAAGCAAACGCTCAACTAGTGATTGTTTTCTCTGCTTCATTGAATATGTGTAATTTTCTTCGAGGCTAACTTCTTATGCCAATACTTTGCTAAGTATATATATTTCCCTTTTAGCCATACTATCTTGACAGCATATCATCTATATTCATCTCTGCTTACTGCTCCCCTGAAGCCACACAGCTGTAGCTATGAGTTAAACCAAATGATGATTGGTGCTGGCTCTTGATATTTGCCTCGAGTCGATACTGTGCAAAATGCAGTTGTTTCTTATCCTCTTAATTTCCATTATAGTAAATATCGCACAAAAAAGATGGTTTAAGCAAGTAGCAAACAGTAAAATTAAGCTTTTTTTCAGTCTTGGAATGAGGCTTGGCTACATCTGTTTTAGCTTCTTGGCACTAGTTGCTTTTTGGATTCAATTTTACAGCTTACTTTTACGGCTCTGGCTTTTAACGGTAGTTCATACATTTGTGCCCCAGGTGAGCAGCTTGAAATCAGCTTGAAATCCTCCTAAACTAAAGACAAAATGTGATGGGTCATGCAGCCCAAGCCCATAGGCTTTAGATGCCGTATCTGAGGAGCTCAGGCTGCTAAAACCACAATCTTTTTCTTTTTTTTTTTGCTTGTTGTCCCATTTTTTTATCCAAGCTGTTTTATTCTTTGCCACCCTGCTTTTGATGTGTTTTCCATTCTTTTCTTTTTCGTATTTTTTTTGTTTTTGGTTTTAGCTTGTACTCGTCCAGGGAAAGCCAACTGAGCACAATGCTCTTTTCTCATCCTGCTTCACGTTCACACCTGGGAGCTGCCCACTGTAATTACAGTCCTTATTCCTGTGCAGCCATGTGCAGCTCCAGCAGAGCGGTTGGGTGTTTCACTTACTTCCAGTCGAGTTTTTGAAGGCGAAGAGAAAGAGACTGTTACTGCTACTTCTTTACTTTCCCAAAAGGCCCAAAGGGATTTGAACTGGCAACCTTTCCAGTAGGGCTGCGCAATTAATCAAATATTAATTAATTAATAGATGGACATGATCAACTGCGATATTTACTTTTAAAATGTGTGCTCCGCTCATAGAAAACTCTGCTGCATAAACTAACAGTTAGCAATGCACTGACAATCAGCAGCCGATCGAAGCCGGACGGTTTTCAGCAGTCTCATATATCCGAGTATTTGCCGGTCACACAGCGGCACGGTCAGTAACATCTCACATACACATGTCGTCGGTAAGGGAAGTTCTTTAGCGTGAGTGAAGAAGACATAAAGCTAGCAATTGGTCAAAACGGTAAATCCAAATTGAGCAGTGGAGGAACAACCTTAAAAACATTTGGAACTAGAATTTCCCTCGGAGAGCGAAGACCTCCGTCAACGCGTTTCCTAATCATTTGAATTAAGTGGTTTTATGCAAATAACCACTATAGATCACACTAACAAAGTAAAAGAAAAACATTTAGAATTTGACGGTTGGAATGTAGCAGTGCTGTTAAATTAAATGTGAAATTGCAATAAAAATATTTTGTCCCTAATCTATAAATAATCGTGATATCAATATTGATCAAAATAATCTGCAGCCCTACTTTCCAGTCACAAACTGCGTCTATATGCTATTATATAGTCCAATTCATTATGAAACACTTGCCATGTTTACAAACAACTGCTTAGGTGGACTAAAGTGTCATTTCAATGATAAAATCACTCCGGGCGAACAGATTTACTCTGCAACAGCAAACAATGCCAAATGATGCTGTTTTTCCCAGCCAAACACAGCTGACACCGCTTAACTCGGATCTTGACGTGTGTCCATTTTTTTCAGCCGAGCAGTTCATGTCTGTCCGTGTGCCTTGAGCAGTGCGAGATGACCTCCATCAGCACAAACAATCAGATAGAGCACACATCAGATCATTTCTCGACCAACGGCAAGCGCAAAACGGCATTAAAAATGGCTCAGGCGAGGCTCGGCCTGGCCAAAAATCTCCCTCTTCTCTCTCTGCGCAGATAAAGGAGTTCTCAGAGGGTCTCTCACACCAACGTGTTGGGAGGCTGAAAAAGCGATCCGATCAGAGTGCTGATACAGCCACTGACAAACCGTGAATTAATTGCTGGATGTTAGATTTTTTTTTCTTCTTTTTTTTTTTTCACCCTCTGCTTTTGAGGGCAGTGGTGTTGCCATGGTGACGGTGCTGCAAACTGCCAATGCTGGTTTTCATTTCACAATTGTTCCCTTTTTTAATTATTACTGTGCAAACAAATATTAATATTATTAGTAAGGCTGTCAATCGTATTAGTGTCCATAGTTTTATCGCGATTGATCGCAAATTAATCACGCATTTTGTATCTGTTCAAAATGTACCTTAAAGGGAGATTTGTCAAGTATTTAATACTCTTATCAACATGGGAGTGGACAAATATGCTTGCTTTATGCAAATTTAAGTACAGTATATATCATACTCATACATAGAAAAGTAATAAAATATCACTAGAAATCAATTAACAACGCAACAGAGTAATGCATAGTGCATGAGACAGATAATGCTTGGTTTTGGCTCGACAGTTTTCAACATGGCGGTCGGGTCACAAACTTTCTCATTTTACAGCTGAACAGTACACTAAATGATGTTTCTGGAAAAAACATGTGGTTGGAAATAAGCATTACAGTAACCGAATACTGAATCATATTTGATCAGAGTTTGCAAGTTTCGCGAGCAGTGATTGACAGCTGCCCAGAGACAGCTCGGCTTTGACTGGTTGTTTGTTCGGGTACGTCGAAATCTTGCAAATACCATTAGGAGCAAAGGAAGAAACAGAAGAATTAGGGATGTCAATACATTAAATATTGAATTGTGATTAATTGCATGATTGTCCATAGTTAATCATGATTAAATTACAAATTAATCACACATTTTTAACTGTTCAAAATGTACCTTAAAGGGAGATCTGTCAAGTATTTAATACTCTTTTTAACATGAGTGGACAGATATGCTGCTTTATGCACATGTATGTTTATATTTATTATTGGAAATCAATTATCAACACCAAACAATGACAGATATTGTCCAGAAACCCAAGTTGAGTTAATGCGTTAAAGAAATTTGTGGTGTTAAAACGAATTTGCTTTATTATCGCGTTAACTTTAATCATTAGCCATCAAGCATTTTACTATTCAAAATCTGTGTTTGTGTTTGCATGTGTAGGGCGAGCTATTACAGGAAGGGAGGGCGTGCCATGCTGCCAGTGAAGTGGATGCCACCTGAAGCCTTCATGGAGGGCATCTTCACATCTAAAACGGACACGTGGTGAGAATCCCTGTTTAACATCCCTCACTGTGATTTCACCTGCTATATTTCACACTCAGACGTCTGCCGTCCCAACCTTCCCACACTTTGTTTTTTTCCCTTCCTCCGTCCTTCAACGCCTTTGATCCTGAGCCATATGTTGTTTTTTTTTAATTCCTTGTCTCGTCTCCATCTCGTTCTTGTCCTCTGCTCTCATCCTTTACAGCTTCGGCTCTGAAGATGCTTACGATTTATGACTTGATTGTCCTTAGTCTCACCCTCCCGTCTTCCTCTCACTCTAACTAATCCGTCCTCGCATCATCTCGCAGGTCCTTTGGGGTTCTGCTGTGGGAGATCTTCTCGTTGGGCTACATGCCATATCCGAGTCGCAGTAACCAGGAAGTTTTGGAGTTTGTAACCAACGGTGGCAGAATGGACCCGCCTAAAAACTGCCCCGGGCCAGTGTAAGTGCAGATCCGAACGAGGAATGCATTCATATGCTTCACACACAACCACGAGAAAAATGTGATCCCATGGGGCCTAATTAAGCTTCTCCATAACTTAAACAAGACAGAAGGATGCTCAGTTGCACATGATGCACACACACACACACACACACACACACATAGAGGCAGACATGAAAGGCTCTGGTGATTGGCTGATATTGACACGTAAACGGGTTGTGACCTAGAAGGCGTCAGAAAATGTTATGGGAGATGGTTCTCATTGCTCTCAATATGGAAACCACATTAACAGTTTTCTTTCATGTTTGCCGCCCAATTTGGAAGAAGTCATGGGAAGCTGATAGAGAGCTTAAAAACCATTTCCATATCACACTGTATTTTTCTCTCACTTTTCAGATGCCGCCTCTCATGCCAACTCTATTACAAAACATATATGCGCAGATGCACACGCACGTGTTTTCACAGCTTCACACCTGTTACTGCAGCTTTGCAGATTAGTCCTCATATGATCTCGCAACCTGCCTCGCATGTTCCTTGTAAATGTGTCTTTGAAAAAAAAAAAAAAATAAGCATGGCCCTGTGGTGTTTCTATTAATTTGAAGTTGTGAAACAGTCTCACAACAGGACACACCGATTACTGAAAAGCGGCAGCTACAGTTGGAATCATCTCATCAATTAAAGCCGTATCTCAGGATTTAACTTCTGTTCGTTTCTCCTCTTCTCTGCGTCGCCCGTTTAACACAATCGCACAAACCGGTGGGAGACAACTATTAGGAATATTTTGTCAAAATAGATCAATGCGGCATTTGTTATATCAGCGGGTGAGATGGTGCTGGTCAGCCTCTGTTTTCTTTTTTGTACTCTCTACATCTGCATGGAGAGGCAGAAAATGTGTTCATTGAGTATTTACTCAGCTTGTGTGTGTCTACCCGTTTCATGTGTATGTTTAGGTACCGTATAATGACTCAGAGTTGGCAGCACCAGCCTGAAGACAGGCCCAACTTCTCAACTATCCTGGAGAGGATTGACTACTGCTTACAGGTAACTAAACAGCACACTGTGGGATTCTGCTGCAACGCTAACATGAATTAGGGCTGGAGTGATTTGAGGAAAATACCTAAATGCACCATATTGCTCGATTTCAATCGGGATTATGTTCTATAACTTAAACTCCAAGCCTCTATTGGTTGTTTATAAAGGATAGCACATGATGAGTTTGTAGTAAGTATAATCAAAACTTATTTCTGCATGAAAAGAATCAGATAAAATGATGGCTTGTTGTTTTATTGCAGTTGTTTTTGTCATGAATACTTTCACACCGAACATGAATATTGTGCAGCAACATACTTTTTTCGGGAAGGATTTTCTGAGCTTTCACACCGAAAATAAAGGCATCAACCAATCACGTTGTGCGGAACGGGTTGAGTTGTATCTATATTTATGAAACAACAGCACGGAGGCTCAGTATTCCAAACCAGGACGGCAAATTGTATTACTCCTTGAAAAACCTTGAAAAAGGCAGCGCAGACCAGTTCCACTCCTTCCGTTCTTACCTTTTACAATAAAAGCCCCCGGTGTGTAAACGCCTTAAGTCAAACACTTTTAAGTACTAAATTTAGTTTTCTGAAAAAAAAAATAAAAAATTTCCTCAAATTGTGTAATATATTATATAAATGGTATATTTGACCTTTTATTACACTATATTTTTCTATATAATAATGACTTCCACAGTGAGATTAAATTTGTCAATATTAATACATTTTCTTTTCAATCATTAAAATTATACAGAGTGGTGGTTCTTACTCGAGGAAACCATCTTTCATCAAGCGTATATACAACAGATAGTATAGTATACTACACCACTATAATTCACAGCATTTATTCAATTAGCTACAGCTGACTAAGTTTCTCACCCCATACTTGCAGCTTTAATTATAAATGATTTTTAATGTGTGGCTCTTGCAATTTTAAAGACGCATTTTCAAATCGCAAATTTGATCTAATCACTTACATGAATGACTGTTAACAGTGAAAAATCCAACTGTGATCTCTTCTACCCCATGTTAGGACCCTGATGTGGTGACCATGCCCCTGCCTGTAGAGTACGGACCCATCCCCGAAGAGGAGGAGCGAGTACCCGTGCACCCTGACGACCCCTCAGCTCCGACCGTGCTGGTGAATGCCCAGGTGCCTGATGGGGAGGTGCCGCAGCCGCCCCCGTCCTATCCTACAGAGGACAGCCGGAGAGGTGTGGAGCACACCGGGGAGACGAGCACAGCGTCGGAGGCCAAAGCACAGACGGCGGCCCAGCCCCAGCCGTACCTCCACCAGCACCAGCAGCCTCACACGCAGACCTCCATCGCCATGACGACCACTAACACAGTCACCTCCACGGCCGCCTCTATGCTCACTGCCAAGGGACCTCACGTTGCCACCCAGCCCGGCCCCGACGGGGGCCACATCAACCTGGCGTTCACCCAGGGCCATGCGCCAGAGAAGGAGGGACACAACGGGAGGAGCACCAGTCTCTGGAACCCGACGTACGGCTCGTGGTTCCTGCAGCAGAGGAAGCAGCAGCAGCAGCAGCAGCAGCAGCAACAACAGCAGCAGCAGCAGCAGCAGCAGCAGCAGAGGCAGGGAGGGGTTGGGGGAGCAGGAGGGAACGGCGGCAGGGTGCCTGGTGAGGGGCAGGAGCACGTGGGCCGGACTGTGGCCGAGGTGGCGGGGGCGCTGGGTCTCCAGCACCAGCACAAGCAGTTCCAGCATCAGCTCCAGCAGCAGCATCAGCTCCAACAGCAGCATCAGCTCCAACAGCAGCACCAACTCCAGCTGCTGCACCATCAGCAGCAGCAGCAGGGTCTCTGCAGACCTCTGCTACCCCCACCACCACCTCCTGCTGTTCAGTCGCCTCTGCTTTTAGATTCAGCCGCCTTGCCCCCAGTTCCCCTCTACAGACTGAGACGATTCCCCTGCGGGAACATCGGCTACGGCTACCAGGACCAGGGCCTGCCGCTGGAGGTCGCCCACGGGAACCCCAACCCCGCTCCTCCACCCCCTCAACCACAGCAGGGCATCTCCATGCCCCCCTCAGCAGCCCACCAGAGGGGGGCCTCCATTCCCACCTCGGTGTCCCTGGGTCGGTCGGGTATGCCCGAGGACAGCCGTCCACTGCTAGTCACCATGGGGACAGTACAGGACCCGAGGCTGCCCAGGATGGAGGGCCACAACGCCACCGTGCTTTAGCCCCAAATGCCTGTTAACGCTGGTCTTTTTTTTGTCAGGCCCCCGTCTTTGAAGACTGTGTGTTCAGGACACATAGCAGGAAACACTGTGTCAGGACAGAGACCGTTTTACAGCGCCCCTACCGTCCCACCATTTTGGTTTTCTTCCTCCAGTTCTCGCTGAAACAGAGCTGGATGAGTCCATCAGGCTTTTCCCATGAGAACCCTGGAAGTGTGTTAAAATCCCCAATGGATGCTAAAGCACATCAGAGAACAAAAAAAAAGCTTTGGGAGTACTGTAAGAGTTTAAAAATAATGTATTTTTTCAATGCTGGAGGGATCGTAAGTGAGTGAGTGAGAGTACTGAGAAAGAATCAAATGGAGAGTTTACGGCACATGACAACTTTCCATCTGGTAGCGACCAGGAGCGAGGACGTTTGCAAATCTCTATATTTTGCCAAACTTAAAAGACGTTCAGGCACAAACTTTGGTGACCAGTTTTGACTGTAGCAACTGCGAAGTTGACTACAGCCGCAAGCCACACGTGTCCGTTCTACTGCAGAGCCCTGGCACTGTTCCTTATCCACATCCTTTTGGAAAACAACAGCGTGGTGAATAACTTGTATCAGACTATTTTTCAAGAATATCACAGAATTGGACACTGGATTACCAGAGACATTTATACAGGGGGAAAAAAATACTGGGGAAAAATGTGTTTGTTGATGTTTGCTTGCCTGCTTGTTAATTTATTCATTTGTTTATTTATTATTTGGAAGTGGCTCTATAAATTATTCATGAACATGCTTCTTCAGATCCAAACATTTTTACATCAACTGGTTTTCACTTTAGTTTTTTTTACGCTGCAGCAATTTGTTTTTAGTAATATGGTTATAAGAAAAAAGGAGAGAGAGGTGAGATTGAACAACCCCAAAAAATGATTAACCCTAAAAATCATGAATGGTTTGTCATTATACTGATACAGGAAATGAGTCGTGGCCTTTAAAGTGGAGTAGATGGATAAATAGAGCAGCGACGCAGGTCGGGGAGATTATTTGACAGAAGAATAAAACGGATTACAGACGAGCCACCATCAGCAACATTTAAGAGTTTGACTTTTTACTCTCGCTGAAGATTTGTAAGAAGCCGCCGCCCCTGGTACTATTGAAATCACTGCTCTGCGGACTCCCTTTTGTTCGCAGCTCCATTCTGTTGAAAGAGTGCTTTGTGACAGTGAAGTTGAGGCTTTTCTTTTCTTATGGCTTTTTCAGTAACCTTTTATCAATTCATTTCTTGTTTTAAAAAAAAAAAAAAAATCAGTTTCTTTCCCCTCCTTTTTTGTCTGGATATAGAAACACAGTGGATATTGCTGAATCAATCTTAACCTTCAAATTGCCATCTCACAGAACTCCACATTCTTAAATTTGCATATTTTATCTTTTCTATTATAGGATGACTGTTGTGGAATACAAATGAGTCTGAGTGTGAAGTTTGAATACAAACTGCTTTTTGCTCCACGTGTGAATGAAAGCCGAGACCGGTTTGAGTCTCATTACGTACATTTTCACACACATGGTGTTGCCACTTGTCTGTGTTTAAAGTCTGCTTTTTTCAGTTTAAAAGGACAGTTACGTGCGGTGTATCTATCGGACAGCACCACGAGCGTGGCAGTGTTGATATTTCGGAGAATGACGACGACGTGTCCATTTTTTTATGCTTTTGCTTGACTGTATTTGGCAATCCTGTCAGTGCTTCTGCTGTGAAGCGACGGCGAGCTGTCGTGTGCGTGTCATGACGCTCGGTGACTGATTAAGACAAATGCATTCCTGTAGGCCAAAATCAATTGGCAAGTTAAATATTGGAAAGTATTTTTGCTTTGTCGCCGGTACTTGTGTTAAATGCATACATTCTGTGTGCCCCCCCCCCCCCCCTCACAGCTCATCTCCACTGCTTGATGTAAAAAGACAAACTGAACTGCACCTGTAAATGTTGTAATTATAATGTATTGTACTATGGCTCTGGTAAAAGCTGTAAATTGCCCTGCAGAAGACATTCGCCAAAATTAATAAATTACTATATAATAACTGTTTTGCATTTGTCTGCACTTTTTGGGATTGGGCCCAAGTTAATTAGATTAACTGAAAAAGGACATTATGATTCGGTGATTACATTTTTAAAAACACAATCATCTACCACAGACAGAGCAGCTTGTTTAATGTTACATCCTAACTGCAACATTAGTAATGTTCTTCATCTTAAAACTGAAATGTAATAGCTGTGCTGTAAATTCTAGGGCTGTAAAATGCCAGATCAAATCTTTATTTGCCATGTCTCCATTACTTTAGATGTTCCTGTTTGACGACAGCAGCTTTAAAAGTTATTGGCAGCACAAACGATTGTTGACACAAAGTGCTATTGGTAAAAGCTGGCAGTAATGGATTCCAGAGGTGGGGCTCATTAAAACAATGAGTCTTCTGTGCACCAGCTATTTAAACTACTGGTATTATGAGCCCTTTGTTATATTAGACCTCACAGTTTAGCACAGTGTCATTTAAGATCAATAAAGTTTCAGTTTATCATTGAGATCCATCAGTCTCCACACAAAACTCTTTTAAAGGTGCTAAATTTGATATTCACAGCATTAACATATAAGCAGGACGCCTGTGAAAGCAAAACTTCAAAGCAACACGTTCTAACATGTAAAGCTGAATGAAACGTTACATTTTGAACACAAACAAAAGGCTTCTTTAGGTTTAGACAACAAAACCACTTAGTTAAGTTGAGGGGGAAAACATAAAATAACTACGTTTCAAAAGTTAAAGTGACACTTTAAAGTTAAAGTGAAACACAAGTGAGGTTTGTGAACATAAAGACAACTACACTTTCTTGATTTCACACAGGATGTGAACCCTGGTCTCCTGTACTCCTATACTACAGCGCCTGACTTCCGCTTCTGCTCCTGTCATAATTACTATGAGCTATATTACTACAGGTCGCTGTCGTGCTCTTTTATACCTCCCTCACCTCCCCTCCCTCTACCATGTGAATACATGATAAAAACCTACTATTGGGTGTAGTAGGCCCCTACTGACCCACATCTATGATGCTTATAGCAACTGATAACACCTATTTAATAGTCTGACAAGAGTCTACTCGTCTAGCTTCTCTGTGCTTTGTTTACATAGCCGGGCCGGCCACGAGTGCCTGTTGGTGCATGTCAGCATCCCCCACTGGCTAGCCCATGGCTAGCTCTTCGGTACCAAGTCAATGCCAAAATTCTATTAACATCACGCTACTCGTTTTTCTACTTTACCATAGGTACCGTCAGGGCTTGAGACTAACGGCATCCCAGGGATGATAGAAAATGTGTTTTGGACGCAGTAAACTCGAAATTGCATACTATGCACTAAAATATGTGTACTATCATTAGACAGACTTTCAAGTGAATAAACAGTAGTATGTATCTTTTCAGAAGCATTGCGCAGTAATTTAGCTCATTGTCACTTCCTGAGTGCCTCCTTGCCGGTTGGAGACGCGTAACCATGGTAACCCGTGCCAACCCATCGCAGTGAAACAGTCACGAAATTTAATCCATTTGATTCGTGTACATAGAGACAAATTTCCCTTTTTTTCGTGACGCTCAGCACGACTTTCAACAACGTATCTTTTGTGCTTTTTCCTACTAATGTCCAGCAACAGGTGACGCACAGGTCATATTTCCGCTCCAGTCTTTTCGAAATAAAACTACTAAGTAAGGTTTAGGATTAGATCGACTTGTTTAGGTTCAGGCAACAAAACTACTTTGTTAGGTTTAAGAAAAGATCGCAGTGTGGGTTTAAATAACTCACGAAATGCCATAATGAAGTACCGAAGTTACGTGACAACTAAATCAACTCTGACTTCTAGTTTCACACAGGACACAAACACCGGCCTCCTGGACGACAGTCCTGTGTCTTTTGACCCATCCATCCACCCTGACCTCCTCCCTACGTGGCGTTCGGCAGTCTTTATACTTCCCGGTTCACAATCACGTGGATTACATAAGAATTGATTAAGTGCTAACCATCACAAAGAAATGTGAAATTCATGTCTATGTACACGAATCAATACATTAAATTCTGCGACTATTTCACAAACTGCTGTGCGACTGGGCTGGCCAACCTCATGTGACCAAAATGACAGTTTGTGAGAATCAAAGTCAGAACTAATTCTAAAAAATATATTACACTCAGCAAAGTGAAATCTTATACTTACAGTTAAATTGAAGCGTTATTGATGTTACAGAGCTGTCCATCAATGTCTATTATGAACTTTTTCATCACTACCACATTGCATTGTGGGACATTTATGCCGCCGTAGTGTCCAGCGTTGCATACTGTAATATTTCACCGGAAATAGAATGCAACTTGCATACTATTGGTTTCCGACATACTTAAAAGGCTCACATACTGTTTTAGCGTACTAAATAGCATGTTAGTATGGAATTACGGACGCAATCTAAAATTTCTGGTACCGTGACGTCCCTATTCCAACCGACGGCATCGTCGTGGAAGCATAGCGCCCACCCCTCAGTTCACACTGTTTACACTGTTGTGTCAGCACTGTTGCCGCTGTTAGCACCGTTAGCCGCTGGCTCAGCCGTCGCCATGTTGAGAGCCGCGTGGAGGAAATAGATATGCTCTGAATTCTATATAGAGAACCTTTAAGAGGAAACAATAGTCTGAGTCGCCCTGACATCCTCACATTGCTTCATTTACAGTATGACGTTTCCAAAGTGCATTATTTGACAACTTCTATCCCCTTGTGCCAAAACATAATAATTAAGAGCAAACTTCTTATAGACTGTATTTTGTGTAGACGGAGGAAATGTGAGTTGACTCTAATCAGGATGATTGTAGTCCTCCTGATTTTACACACTACAATTAACCTCAGCTATTGACCTCATGCCCTCAGCCTAGTGCAGAAGCAAAGCAGCCTGCTGCGTTTGATAATTTAGACATAACCATCACGGCAATACCGTTCATTCACTGAAGCCTTTGTTATTTCTTCTGGCCCTCCTGCCCCCTGGTGTTACAGTGTTGAAGTCAGATTCTGAATATCAGACTCTCACTCAGAAGGTGTTTTTAAATGTAATATCAATCTTCATGTTTTTAGCTAGCTGTATGTGGTAGATTAAAAGGTTATGAGACTCTTATGTTAGCTACCCTGCAGATGTGATTTATTACTGTGAGGCTTTAGTTTTCCTTTTTAATAGTATCAAACTAAGATCAGGCCCTCAAGAACAATTAGGCTCCCCACAACTTTAGAATGTATTGTTACATCCTATACACAATTACATTGTTTGATTTTTTTATTTCAGACTAATCATTCCATTTTCTAGCAAGATTGCAAAATCAGAGCATAAAAACTGGCTAGGGGCGACCTGATAGCCAAGAGGTTAGGGCGTATACCACATGGGCGCAAATGACCAGTGTTGGGCAGTAACGCATGTCTCAATAACGCATTACTTTCCTCAGTAACGAGTACTGTAAGGGATTACAATTTCCCAAATGCTATTATATTAATATTAGTAATTATATTACAGTTATTAATCCAAGTAACTCTGTGTTACCAGGACGCGGTTTGCTTTTTGTGGTAGGCTTATGTTACCATGACGAAAACGCGCGGCAGGTAAGAAAGGAGGTGGAGTTGCCATATTGTTTAATGATTCTCTCCAATGCAAACAGATATCTTATGGACATTTTGCTTCTTTTGAATATGTCGCTCTTCAGCTGAACTCCTCTTCTCGAGCTTTGTTTCTCAATATCTACAGGCCACCTAAATACTGTGCAAACTTTTTTGATGATTTTACTGAACTGCTGTCTGTAATTTGTGTTGACTTTGACTGTGTAGTCATTGTTGGTGATTTTAACATCCATGTTGACAACCAACAGGACAGAGGGGCCAAAGAACTGTGTCAGGTTCTTGATAACTATGGAATGAGTCAGCATGTGACAGAGCCCACACACAATAGGGGACACACTTTGGACTTAATCATATCAAAGGGCCTGAACATTTCCAAGGTTGTAGTGATGGATGTTGCTCTGTCTGATCATTCATGTGTATTCTTTGAGAGTACTCTTCCTGTGCACAGGAATGATAAGACAGAGGTAATCACAAAAAGGTATATCACTGAAAATACCAGTGATCAATTTGTTCAGGCTTTCTCTTCCACACCCACCCTCCCCTGGACCTCTGTCAATGAGCTTGTAGATAATTTCAATTCTAAAATGACAAATGTTATTGATACCATTGCACCCACCACGGTGAAGATTGTCTCTGGTAAGAAAAAATCTCCATGGAGAAATACCATGTTGGTAAGAAATGAAAAAAGAGAGTGTCGAAAAGCTGAACGCCAGTGGCGGAAAACAAATCTACAAGTTCATTATGACATCTATAAAGAGAGACTTTGCATTTATAATTCAGAACTGAAAAATGCAAGGCGGTCCTTCTTCTCTGACATCATCACCAAAAACAATAACAATGCACGTGCCCTGTTTGCTACTGTCGACAGGCTAACAAACCCTCCTGTGTCAGTAGCCTCTGAACTTTTATCCTCCAGGGCCTGCAATGAATTTGCTTCCTTTTTTACAGAAAAAATTCACAAAATCAGACAAGCAGTCACTTCCTCCATAGCAGGTACAGGATGTTTGTTTCCCCTGCGTCCACTTAAACCTGGTGCAAATACCATGACACAGTTTTATCCAATAAATCAGACATACCTGGAGGAAATCATACAACATCTAAAATCCTCCTCATGCTGCCTTGACATTCTGCCAACAGGCCTTTTCAAAAAAGTATCAGATTGTATGGTCTCAGAGCTTTTACAGATTGTTAATGCATCTCTTGTTTCAGGAGTGTTCCCACAGGCCCTGAAAACTGCTGTCATCAAACCACTCCTCAAAAAGAACAATCTGGATTCATCAATAGTAAATAATTACAGACCGATATCAAATCTTCCATTCTTGTCTAAAATAATTGAAAAAACAGTTTTTCAAAAATTAAATAGCTTTCTGGCACTAAACAACTCTTTTGATGTCTTCCAGTCAGGTTTTCGACGAAACCACAGCACTGAGACTGCTCTTGTTAAGGTCTTCAATGACATCCGATTGAACACAGACAGTGGTAGAACTACGGTTTTAGTTTTACTGGATCTCAGTGCTGCATTCGACACGGTTGACCATAATATATTACTAGACCGACTGGAAAACTGGGTGGGTATTTCTGGCATAGCACTCAGCTGGTTTAAATCCTACCTAAAAGACAGGGACTTCTTTGTGTCTATAGGTAATTGCAAATCTGAGCTGAACAAAATCACATGCGGAGTTCCCCAAGGCTCCATCTTGGGGCCTCTTTTGTTTAACATCTACATGCTCCCACTGGGTCAGATTTTTGAGAACAACAAAATAAATTACCATAACTATGCAGACGACACACAAATTTACATAACTCTATCACCAGGAGACTACAGTCCAATACAAGCACTGAGTGAGTGCATTGAACAAGTCAATAATTGGATGTGCCAGAATTTTCTTCAGCTGAACAAAGACAAAACTGAGGTTGTAGTTTTTGGAGCCAAAAAAGAAAGATTAAAGGTTAGTGCTCACCTACAATCTGTGATGTTAAAAAGCTCAGACCAAGCCAGAAACCTTGGTGTAGTCATGGACTCAGACCTGAGCTTTAACAGCCATATTAAGACAATTACAAAGACAGCCTTCTATCACCTGAAGAATATAAGAAGAATTAGAGGACTGATGTCTCAGCAGGATTTGGAAAAACTAGTACATGCATTTATCTTCAGCCGACTTGACTACTGTAACGGCGTCTTTACCGGTCTTCCTAAAAAATCGATCAGACAGCTGCAGCTGATTCAGAACGTTGCTGCTAGAGTCCTCACTAAGACCAAGAAAGTGGATCACATCAGTCCAGTTCTGAAGTCTCTACACTGGCTGCCTGTCTCTCAGAGAATTGATTTCAAAATACTGCTGCTGGTTTACAAAGCACTAAATGGTTTAGGGCCAAAATACATTTCTGATCTTCTGCTGTGTTATGAACCATCCAGACCTCTCAGGTCATCTGGATCAGGTCTGCTTAGTGTCCCCAGAGTCAGAACTAAACATGCAGAAGCAGCATTCAGTTTTTATGCACCAAATATCTGGAACAAGCTCCCAGAAACCTGCAGGACCGCTCCAACTCTCACTTCTTTTAAAACAAAGCTTAAAACTTTCCTGTTTGCGGGTGCCTTTCATTCTGACACTGCACTATAACTTTTACTCTTTTGAATTTTATGCAATTTTAGCTTCTATCCTAGCTTTTATTTTTAGCTTGTTTTTATTTTCTAATCTTTAATGTTTTAATGTTTTTATGTTTTTATAACTGTTTTAATTATTTCTTAATGTTCTTTTGCATTTTGTCGCAATGTTCTTGAATGTTTCTGTAAAGCACTTTGAATTGCCCTGTTGTTGAAATGTGCTATACAAATAAAGCTGCCTTGCCTTGCCTTGCCTATGCATCTTCGCATCGCGACGAGTTGAACTTTGGTGAACTTCAAGGCGAACATTTGGGATGGGCGGATCAATACTGTGGTATCGATACGTCGATACATCAATACATCGATACTCACTAGCAACTCATTTGGTATCGATTCCTTCAAAATTTCTATTATAAATGGATATAAACAAAATGTGGCTGCATCACTTCTACTTCTTTTAAATGAAAGCAAAATGAGAATCTAAGTCATAAAAATACAGGGCTAAAATATAAACAAATAAAATGTAAAATAAAGTTATATAAAATTGTTTTTGTTTTGTTTTTTCAATAAATTATCATTATTTAAAAAAAATTTAAAAATCACATACCACTTTAAGAAATGATCAATATCGGTATCGGTAAAATTATTTCAAATAAATTAAATTAAAATTAAATTAAAGTATTTGTAACCAGAAGTTACACGAGAGAGTGGAGCTACAACCGAGCAACCAAACCAAAGTACAACCAAATGTTGAGTAAGATGTTTTTAGGCGACCAAAACGGATATAACTAACTTTCATGAACTGAAAACACATTGTGAAAGGGTTAAAGTTCAAAGACGAAAACACAAACAACACACAGACCGGACAACGCAACCTGTCAATCACAAGGTAGCCACGCCCTAAAGCATACCCTGCTTTATGGTCTATTTGACTCTAAATGGGACCATAATTTACTAAATGAACATCATGCTGTATTGATGAAGACTTGAAACTAGCGATTGAGACCATAAACTCATGGTTACAATGTTTACTGAGGTAATAAGTCAAGTGAGAAATAGGATCATTTTCACATAGACTTCTATACAATCAGACTTTTTTTGCAAAGAGAATGCAAGTTTAAGGCACTTCTGCATTGGCTTCACTTTTCAGACCCGGAGTTGCCCACTAGTGTGAAATGATTTTCAGGGAAACATAACCTTGTTTTGCCAAGGTTGCGTTTCCCTCAATCTCTACAATGGGGCTGGTGAGTGCGTAGGTACTATGACCCATGGTCTCCATGGCCACAGTTATGAGAATACAACATCAATGCCTTCCTACACCTAAGAAAAAGGCTGACCTGTAAGACAGACGGTTTCTGTCAATCGTTTTTATTATTTAATTATTTGACAGGAAATGACAGGAAACATGGGCAGAGGGAAGGAAATGAACAAAGGTCCCCGCCTGGGATGGAACCAGGGTTACATGGTGCATTAACCATTAGGCTGCCGGGGCCCCCAGAGAGGCCGTTTTAAAATAGGTGGACGATGATTTTTTGCTGCTTCCGTTCTAATATGCAAGACGAAAGCTGCTGATCTCCGGAAATAAAGTCTCAAGCTGCATTACTATGCTAAACATGCAGATCAGTATGCTGGGGATGAGGAAGACGAGAGGGAAAGATGAAACACGGGAGTTCATTTTTTTTCTCCGTAGGCCAGTGGCCCCCTGGTAATTTGAGGTTGAGACCCCGGGATTAGAGGCTGCGAGCATCTCAACATACAGTGTTTGTTTAGATTCTGTTACAGGCACTACATTTATGTTTAGGGTCTTGCTAATAAGTGGACGAAGTTTTGAAGTGTGCTCGTAATAAAATAATTTTAAATCAATATTTTGTGTCAAACCGTCACAGCTCACTTTGCTAAAGTATTGTGTAATAGGGAGGATTATGTACAGTGAGCTGGTCATTATTGCACATAAGCCCTGACAGGGTGAACAGAGACCCCAGCAGGATTATCCCTGTATTGTAAACATGTCTGCATGTCGAGGCTTGTGCAGCTGCCAGGGTGTATTTTGCTAGCGATAGCAAACTGTATTCCTTGGGTGCCGGCTGTGCCAGCGCTGCTCTCCATCATGTTAAAAAGCAGACTTCATGGTCTTACTAAGATCATCTGTCTCCCACCAGGGAGCAGCTCCACACTCACTACAAAGTGCTGATGGTGCAACATGGCACTTACCACACTGTGATACAGTATGTCTGAGCTTTTGTTTCAGCTTTTGCCTTCAGCTCATTATTCCAAAAACTATATCCAAGTTTTAAAAAAAAAAAGCAGACAACAAAGACGTCACCATGCAGAGAGGCTGAATTCAGAAGCATCCCTGTGTTTCCACCGGAGCTCTGTGTAGGCTGCTTTCCGTGTCTCCATTAACATATACAAGTCATTTACATAAGCCATCACACTATTAGCAACAATAATGTAACACAGTATGTGATTTTTTTTCCCTCCCTTTTTAGAATTGCTTTCTCAAATAATCAAATAAAAGCGCCGTTCAGTGAGTAATGAGTCACTATAATAACCAATAAGGTAGCCATAAATATGAGTAACTTAAGTATTTTTCAACCTGGACCCTATTTTTTCATGTTTTTGTGACTGATGGGGACAATATGTTTTTTAAATTGGTCCAGTATTAAGGGATAACAAATGTTCAAAGGGGTCCCTTGACCTCTGACCTCAAGATATGTGAATGAAAATTGGCTCTATTGGTACCCACCAGTCTCCCCTTTACAGACATGCCCACTTTATGATAATCACATGCAGTTTGGGGCAAGTCATAGTCAAGTCAGCACACTGATACACTGACAGCTGTTGTTGCCTGTTGGGCTGCAGTTTGCCATGTTATGATTTGAGCATATTATTTTATGCTAAATGCAGTACCTGTGAGGGTTTCTGGACAATATTTGAAAAACAAAGTTTGGAAACTTGTGTTTGGTGGATTATTTCTCTGTCGTGACAATGCTTATTGGCATTGTATTTTACATCGTTGGAAAGTCTGTTTATTTACCTTCGCAATGATGTCCAACTTAAGGATCATGCATTTGTGGGATGAGCAGCACAGCTGATTATGTGGGTAGCGCCCAAGAAAAATTTGCCAAAATGCTCCGTCAATGGTTTCCAAACTTTGTTTTTCCAGTATATATTATCTCAGTATCGTTAACAGTGTTCCTTTTGGTGTCACTGTCAAATAAAAAAACATTTTCTACTCTGATATGAAAATGTATTCATTTGAATTTGCACAGGGCTATAACAGGGAGATGGAGAACACGAGACAGATGGAGGCTGAGAGGAAAGATATGGAAGAAAAGTTGAGGACCGCTTCAAAGATTTTAGTCCTGAAGGAGAGGGAGTTCTGGAAAAGTGACAGACGGACCATGTAGACAGACTAGAGAGTTAAAGTTCGACCTCCGGAAGGTAAAATAGCAGACTGGACAGAGAGAAGAAGGCATCGGCTCTCTTCACCTCCATCTCTCTGCTCTGGTGGAATACTATGTTACAGCCATAGTCGCCTGATGGATGGAGCTCAATACAGAGCGTGCAAAGGCAGAGGAGGAAATAAAGAAAAGAGAGATGAGCAGATCATCTCTCTTCAACAGAGCCTCCACGCTCAGAGAGAGGAAAAGTGGGAGGGTGAGAGCCTCTCCTGATGAAGGGTGAAGAGCATGGAAGAGATGTGGCAGAGAAAAGCCAGCCAGCTTGAAGAGCTCCTCACTCTGAAGGAGACAAGCTGGTCGTCAGGGCCAATGGAAAAAGACGAGCTCGTACCAACGCTCACGTGGACACCTTGGCCCACAGTCAGCTCTGAGACAAAGAGAACTGAGACGTGACGCTCTTGAGGAGAAACTCCAAAAGCAGCTGGTTGAAAAAGATGAGAGCCAGCGGAAAGAGCTCACAGAGAAAGAAGAGAGCTTCAAGAAGGAGCTCTCTGATAAACAACAACAGTCCAAAAAGGAGCTGTTTATACTCTGTGAGAGTTGGGAGAGGAGAGCACCAGCAGTGGGGAAAAAGAAGAGAGAGCTGGAGGAGATGCTGCTGGTCAAAGAAAAAGATCTGGAAGTATGAAGAGGCAGAGAGGAAGAAGGACATCAAACGCCTCATGGAGGAAAACAATCCAGCTTCATGTATGCTGCCTCAGCTCATCGTTTTGATTCAAACAGGAAGTAAGATGAAATATGCTGCCTTTCTCTTTTCATGAGCTCACAATAGAAAACAAAATAAGCTAAAGAAGATCTTCTGGAGCTGGAGGACAGACAACTCACCCCTACAAACCCACCCGACATCCTTTACCCTAACCCCATCTTCCCTCTTACCCCTAATCCAACTCCCTCCACCCATCCTTCTCAATTCCTCCTACCTTCATGTATGCCTTCTGAATCATTCCATAAACTCAAAAACTCTTATGTATGTTTGTCTGTCTCCTTAATCTGTGTGTGTAGCCTGTCCTCTTTCTAGGTTACATGGTGGAGAGGAGGTCGTGTGGATCAGGCTCTATCTGCTTGGCGACACCTGGAAGCTGCTCGACATCCTCCTGGATCCATCTTTTTATACTATATAAATTTATATTGTCAAATTATATGTTACAACTTTGTCAAATGGACAGTCTATGTTGTCATTTCATTATGTTGTTACTCTGAACACACGACATCTATTTCCTGTCTGTCCATCCTGAGAGAGGGATCCCTCCTTGGTTGCTCTTCGTGAGGTATCTTCCATTTTTTTCCCCATTAAAGGTTTGGTTTTTGTTAACTTTTTTTCCAAAATACTGTACTATATAAGAAGTGGTCGTAGTCACCGTGACGTCACCCATTGGTTTGTGGACTGCGGTTTTGAAGCTTCGACTTCTGCATTTCGTTCGTCGCCATCTTGGTTTTTGGCCGTCGCCATCTTGTTTTTTCGCAACCAGAAGCGACACGAGAGGGTGGAGCTAAGTACAACCAACCGCTGAATAAGACATTTTTAGGCCAAAATGTTACAATTAACTTTCATGAACTGAAAACACACTGTGAAAGGGTTAAAGTTGTAAGTCGAAAACACGGACAACTCCCAGACCGGACAACGCCGTGGTAGCGTCCTGTCAATCACAAGGTCACCACGCTCTAAAGCATCCCCTGCTTTATGATCTATTCCACTCTAAATGGGACCATAACTTACGAAATGAACATCATGCTGTATTGAAAACTTGAAACTAATGATTGAGACCATAAATAACCAGAGGAGTCGCCCCCTGCTGGCCATTTGAAAGAATGCAATTTAAAGCATTTCCGCATTGGCTTCACTTTTCAAACCCGGAGGTTGCCCACTGGTTTTTCCTCATCCGCTGTGAGGGTCGTACTGTAAAGGACAGAGGGTGCTGTGTACTGTACAGATTGTAAAAGCCCCCTGAAGCCTTACTGAATAGAGATATAATATAAATACAATATAACATTATATGGCAGCAGATATAGTTTTCAATTTCTCATCATCAATCATAACACTGTCAGGGATGAAAATTACGCATCACTTACTGTCTATTAATTTGATTCCAACTTATTTTGATCATTATTCAGTGTCTGTATGGAACTACACTGCAGACTGAAGACTCTGCCAACAATGACATCGATCCAGAGATTAACCTGTGACACATTAAGACATGGATTTTTTTCTTTTGCTAAAGGGAGGGTAAACTAATTTATTTGGGAGAGCAGGCTAGGATCTTTAAAAATGTTCTCACCGCAGATTTATTGTCTTTTAATTAAATTCGGTAGATTAGATTAGCTAATTGTTGTTGTTGTTTTTTGTTTGTTTTTTATTATACGTACATGTACACCATATAACATGATGATACCAAGACGGAAAGGAAAAATAATTAATAACTAATTGCTGTTTAAAGTTCCACAGTAGTGTTTTGGGTCTGCTTTTCTTTTTACTGTATATTAATGATTTAAAGTCAGCCTGCTCTAGTGAGGTTTTTTATAATGCAGATGATTATGCTTTATTAGTGTTTAATTAAGATATTGAAGATACAGAAGCTATACTTTTTAGATCAAAAGGGCCCCTCAAATGGACCTCAAAGTTTACAGATAAAGCTGGGGAAACTTTAATTGCCCCTAAAAATAGTGTTATGTATAGGATGTAAATTGCATCAATATCTATCTGGGAAGTTCTTTTTAAAATGATCAATCAAAGGATAACATCTTTAGCAAGGGAAACCACACTATTAGATCAGATTAAATCCTAACGTTATGGTATCTTATAGTCTTTAGGTTTTGTCTCTTTTAGTTCATTAAAATCATTTCTTAAAATTGCAATTTAAGTAGGACAGTATCCTGTTTTGTTGTTGTTGTTTTAATTTCAATTAAACATTTTTAGCCATGCTACTGGCATGGCTCTAGGGTTGGCAATGTTGAATGGTTGGTTGCCATGATTTGGTCCCCATAGGGTTAATCCTGCTGACTTTTCCTCTCTTACCACCATGAGGTTTATTTTTTACTCCACAGCTATTATTACCATGTCATTTGGTAAAGACATTCATCACGATCCCCAGACAATTAATCTTATTGGCTGACCTATGAAGCACAACCATCTGGTCAAACTTTTTACATATCCAGTGGAATATCCTGACATGTATACCAGATGGACTGGCACATGGATTAGCGTGCTAACATGCTAAACTAAGCCATCAATCATGATATGTGTTAACTGCTAAACGTCAGTAATATTAACATGGGCTGTGTTCGAAATGACATACTAACATATCATTCAGACTGTCCAATGGAGGACTGTGAGGCAGACGGTTTGAATGATTACAGTAACCGCTGGATAAAATAATTACGAATGACGCTGAGTGACATTATGGAAGATTTAAGGGAAAAACGCGGGAGCACGCACATATAATCATGCACTGTAGAAAACATATTTAACACTAAAATATTTTATCATTTTAATTTAAAATAATATTGGAAAATATCAAATTGAGTGGAAGAGGTAAGGTTGATTTACATTTGTGATTAACAGTGTTCATGCAAAGTTATGAATCAAAAACCTTCAAATTTACTTGGGGGAGGAACCCATTATCTAGTATCTTTTATTCACTGTAGAAATTCAGAATGTGTCTCTTATCAGCCACCAGGATTAAAATGACTGTCACTAGCTACCATCTTTAACTGAGCAACAGTTAACCTAAAACACAGGAGAACTGAAAACTCAACTCAACAATCTCACTCTCACTGATGACTCATGAACAGGAGCTCAAGATATTAGAACATTTTTCTCTTTTAGCAACAACTGGCTCCCTGAACCACATGGGGCAATCCATCACTTTCCCTAGACTACAATGGCCTCCGACTATGATCTGTCCGTGAAAATGACAGAATCAGTGACAAGGCACAGCTTTGGTGGAGCGCTACACAGACTGAGAAAACACTCGACTTAGTGCCGAGTATGCAGACACCGCTCTCGTTCCAGGACCTTATAGCACCCAAAGCAACAACACACCACAAACTGAGGGCTTCTCCAACTCCACAAAGAACATGTACTGTAGACTGTGTAGTGTGCCAACAAGACTCAAGATTCATGTTATTGTCCCACATTTTAGGACATTTGGATTGGGCTTCCACACATGCCGCAACCATAAAACACATTCCACATATAGGACAAGGGTAAGACCGCAACAGGAAACATATCCAAGAATTAGGGCTGTCAAAGTTAACGTGATAACGCATTAACGCCAATTCATCAGTATAAGAATAGAGTGGGCTTAGGTAAAAATGTATGTAATCTATCTTATCTATTATTTTTAATGATGGGGTGTACAATACAAATTCCCTTGTGCATTCAAACACCAATCATTATTTGTGTTTTTAAAGAATAAAAGTTTATTTTCCTAAAGGAAGCTCCTGGTGCTCAGTGTGGTCCTCGTTATGTTATTTAGATTAGTGATGATATGAATGGTGCAGCTCCGACTTGGTTACTTTTTTATGCCCAATATTACTGCTAGAGATTTGATTATTTATTTGAAAGTTTTTGGTTCTCCATTGTCTCTATGTTTCATTTAATTCTCACCTTTGAATCCATTTCTTGTTTGGACAAATGCTGCTTCCCTGGATCCTTTCCCGTGGTTCTGTTTCTCCTGTTTGGACTACAAAAATAAGTAGCAATAAGCATAGAAAACAATTTAAAAGCAACCATTCAAACATTTATTTATTCCACAATCATGGCATAATAGAGGATGTAGCCCACAGTAAAACTCTAATTTGTGTGCCCAGGCTGGCGGTAGGCAAACAAAGCCACTCCAGCAGCGGGCTTTTTTCAGCTTTGGCTCAGATGAGACCCAGTGGAATCAGATGGTAAGTGAACAGACGTGTAACCATTTCAAAGTGCTTGTGCTATTTCATTTTCATTCCCTGAAGGCAACACTCCTCTGCACTTTATGAACAGTCCAAGGAAGTCAAGAAAACCTCTTTTTCATTAGTGCAAACCACACTCGATCAGGGCACGGAGCCAAAAGAAGGAAGAGAGTCATGGAGATAAAGAGTTCAAATTAGAATAGAATCTTTTATTTGCTTTTTGTTTTTTACAAATGCTGTTATTTTCCACAACATGTAAATGCATCAGACCAAATCCCTTTCTCACACACTCACACTTCACATATACATATCGGGAATTTTATGAAAAAACAAATCCATTACCAACAACAACACGGCGCCAAAAAGACTTTCATACCCATCAGTGGAATTTGAAATCACTCATGCTGTAATACAATTGGGTTTGCAGATACACCAAAATATGTGAAGTTTATTGAAAGATTTGTAATGTAGAACACTAATAAATGCCACAGAAATGATCATGGAGACAGCCTTAATGCAAATGAGAGGCTATTTTTTAAAGAAAGACCTGTTGATCAAAATGTTTCAACAGGAATTCAGGAAAACATTTCATCTGTTAGTTCTGTGGCAGATATTTCAGACAGCCTTGGGCTCTGACCACCGCTGCTTTTCAATCACGGGGGGTCTGACCAGACAGATCAATGAGAGAAGGCCATTGGAGATTCTACGGCTCTTGTTGTGTCCTACACACCTTAATTGGATGGTACATGAGTGTTTTGCTGAATAGCGGGCCTGTTTTCCACATGCACGATCGATGGCCTGTTCCCTGCCGAGTTGCCTAGACGGCTCTAATCAAACAGCAAACTCTATCCTTGAAACTTCTTGATGATTGCATATTTACTGTGTCAAGCTGCTTTAATTAAGCATCAAATGCGATTATACCGCTGCTGTGAAATGTGGTAAACATTTCAACAAATGTAATGACACCGCACTGTACTGAAAAGCTATCAGGTAAAAATTTGAAATGTGACATTATTGTGATAGCTATGACAGGTCAGGTAATCGGGCTTTCATTCGTCAAATGTATTCCCAGCTGAATATAACCGTCAATGGGCTATTTAATAGACTGTGTCACACATCACTGTCAACTATGTTAACAGTTTATTAACATGGGCATAGTGTTATTTCGGAAAAAATATGAACGGTAGTCAAGGGCGGGAGACAAATATTTTTTTATCCCGTTTGAATTGCGCCATGAATCACACACATGATGTTTGTCAATTTTAAAAGACAATTTTGCAAGTCAATAAAGTTGCAGTTTGTTGTAAAACTGTAGAAGTATAAGACTGTGAAAATACAAAATTAGTAAGGCTGTCAGAGCGCAAATTTGTTTTAACGCCATGAATTAACGCTATCGATATTTTGGACATTGTAGTGGGCTCCGTTTTAAAGCTAGAGGGATGATACTGGCATCATATGAAACTAGAAAACCTAAGGAATCCATTACAAATAACCAAGTCATACTTATTTATCGGGAAGGAGGCTAAATAACGCTCCAAACTTGCCCTAAATTTTGGCGAGAACAAACTGTCATGGCCATATTCTAAGGGGTCTTTACAGGGCTGTCAATCAATTAAATATTTTAATCGATTGACAGCCCTAATAATTAGAAAGACTACACACCCAAAAGTCGCATAAATGACGTCTCTCTCACTGAAGCTACGATGTCCGTGTGTTTCGTACTGGGATGTACTCACTCGTTCTTTCTCTTCCCGGCTGATAAAAAGACCAGGAGTCGCTGGATAAAACACATCAGGCAAGATAACATTACATTTGTGTCTGGAACATATCTAAGCTCAGAGATGTAGCCCACTGAGCGGTTTCACACAAAATGAAATGATACCACGACAAACTGCAACTTTCTTGACTTGCAAAATTATGTTTTAAAATTGACAAACATATGTGTGATTCATGGCGCAATTCAAACGGGATCAAATAATTATTTGTCTCTCTCCTTTGACTACCGTACATATTGTTTTCGAAACAAGGTCCCATGTGGTCCAAAGGAAGGGGAGCGACTTCGCCTCTCTATAGATAGCAAAAGGGGAGGAGAATGCCGGCTGCAATAGGCGGTCAATGGCAGGCTTATACCCACAGTCTACAGCCGGTGAGTAAGACCAGTGTAGGGTTAGTGGACAGTCTATGTCAGAGGGGACTCCATAAAAACCTGGTATTTCACCCGGATGGGCGTAGTTTTGCAGGACATAGCAGTGCAGGACATAGCAGTGCAATAGCCCGTGCTTCGAGTGCACGTTCAGGAGTTGCGTTAGTTCTGTACAAATAATGTAGATTACTTCTTTTAATTTGCACTATCCAGTCATACTGACATTAAAATGTCATAACATGTGCCCCATATCATGTGTCAGGAAAATATTGGATGAAATTTACTTGCTAGTTAACGATAGCTAACTGTTAACCCTCTGAGATCCGCAATATCACGGGCGATCCCGACCGACTTTATTGTAATTCAGAGGCTCTAGCAGGTTCAGTTTAAGAGCTAGAGTGAAGGGTACATATATCATATGAAACTAGAAAACCTAAGGTATGACATGGTAACCATGTCAGCAAGGAGGCTAAAAATGGGTTCTATGGGTACCCACGAGTCTCCCCTTTACAGACATGCCCGCTTTATGATAATTGCCTGCAGTTCAGGGCAAAAAACAATGCAGTATAAATGTGTCATTTTCGCCTATTCCAAAAATGATGTGTTTGAATACTTCTGCATACTGGGGTCCCTAAACAGTCTTGGAATTACATAAATTGGATATCACTGTAAAGCTGAGACTCTTGTGGATCCAATGAGTCCAATTTATACATGTGTGATGATGTTAGTCCCCATAGTAGTCATTTCATTGTAGTGAGACCATTTTTTGAAATTTGACATCACAGTATAAAATGACCTGTTGTGACCTCTAGGATAATCACAGCCTCATGAAACTTTACAGCCACAAACTAGAGACCTAGAGCATTCAGAGGATGGATGGCTTTCCTAGCTAGATTGATAATAAGGGGGTTTCTGAGCAGTTTCCAGAACAGAAGTGCTCGCCATCCATTCGCAGAAAAATGCAATTCTTGCAGAAATCTCCAAATGTCGAACATTTTTGGTACCAAATCACAGAATGGCTTTTTCTGTGGTGTTCCTCAAGGTCTTGGTGTATTAATGTGGTGTTTTGGAGGGATTATTGATCATTTATATAAATTCTCGATTGGTAAAAAATGGTTAAATTTAGCATTAGTGAGCGTGGCCATCATATACTTCTATAATAATGTTCTAAGCCCTTATACACCTTTTACAGTTTTAAAATCATTCATTCACGTTTAATTCCGATTCATGACGAGGCAACAATTTCACACACTCTCCCAGCTTTCAGATGACATACACTTCTATGAGACATTTACTGTTGACCTGCCATCTCCCCCTAAATACCCTTTGACTCTCCCGAAAAATGACAAAAACGGGTCTATTGTGGGTCTCAGACGGTTAACAAGCTAACATAAGGTAAAAGTCATTTGAAAATCTGCAGGGAAGTCTAGTTGCGGTTGCAGCCGTGCCAGCAGTAACATCACTAGGAGCAAAAATCTCTAAGTGTATCTTCGTAAATCATACAAGCATAAAAAAAATATAATAAAAAAAATAATTTCGGTTTGAACACACAATTTGGCCCGAGGTCGCCTGTAGGTTTAATCTTGGGGTTAAGGCAAGGTTTTTCAGGTTACAGGTTTGCCATCTTATCCATAAACTGACAAGACGACCCAATGCGAGACGAGAATGCGCATCATGCACACAACACTCTGTTTGACCCAGGACAAAATACCAAGTTTTTAGGGAGTCCCTATGGCAGAGACTGATGTACTTAGGAGGAAACGACTTCTGTTGATGCCCAGGTCTTCTGATGGAGGTTGATCGAGGTCTCGGCTTAATTAAATCCTGTTAAATTTGCATCGATTCATAAAGTGAAGATCCCATTTTGACTCAATTTCAATTATCTGTAAGCCATATGATGAGCCGGGAAAAATCAATCCATCTCTCTTGTTTCAAAGTGCTCTTAATTAATACACACATGCACACGCAGACACGCACCATCGCAAACACATGCACGCTTTTGGTTTGAGAGTCAGCTACATTACCACCTAAATTATCTGATAAAAATCTCTTCTGGATGTGATCAAAAATTAGCTTTATTAGAAACACTTTCATGTGTGCACATCCATACCATCCACTTTATCTTGGTCTGATCTATCATATCGATTGATATCGTTTCTCAGTGCAATCTGATTAAAAGTAGTGCAGTTTTTTATGTCTTATTAAGACTTTTTTTCCCCCTTAAGACCAGTTCTAATAGGAATTTAAAGTTCATTTTATAAAGTGCTTTCATCGCCTCCTACATTTTTCTAAAAACTAAATCTTGCAGTTTAAATTTGAACTATTAATAAGCATTTTCTTTATTGTAACTTACCCTGGAAGAGGACTTACTATATGAATGAGAAATAATGCGCAATGCAAAAAAGTTTAAACCTAAAACTTTTGCTTTGAATAGATCATAAACAGAAAGTCAAAACATCACAGAGTTTCCTCTGGTTCCTACAGTCCTTAGCCGTTTTCATTCACCAAATGTGAACCGTTGATGCCCCGGTAGGTGACGCGGCTGGGCCGGACCAGTACGCCGTGGCCCGGTCGGCAGGTGAAGTAACGTCGGCCGCCCACGGAGCCGTCGTTCTTGCCCTTGGGGCTTCGGAGCTCCAGACCCAGCCAAAGGCCCGGGGCAAAGTCCGCTGTGCCCAGGTAACGGATGAATGCCATGTCATTAGCGCTGCTGAGCAGGACCTGTATGCCCACGTGGAGGCAGACCTGTCCGTCAGAGCCGGGCGTGGGGCTGGACCCTGCTGTGCTCCCGGTAACACCACTGAGGGTGCTCCACCGCCGACGGTGAGGGTTGGAACGACTCCTTTTTTTTTGTTTTTAGATGAATTGTGGCAGCACAGGGAAAAATACAGCAAGAAAGATTTATGAGAAAAAGGTATGCAGTGTGAGAGGATATCTCAAAAGTAAGTGGGAGATTGATGGCAGCTTGATGTTTGAGAGATTGATCTTCACTTCCCTGTTCTCTCTCATTCTAACCACAATCATGCATTGGCCATTTAAAAAAAGGGAACCTTGCTGACTAATACCACTGCTTCTTATCAGTATTGATTCTGCCTCTGCTTAGGATGGAGCTGAAAAGCTTAGGGAGGGTGAAATGTGAGGGCTGTGCGGAAAAGAAGAGAAAAGAGAGCCACACCTGGTAACGGGACTTCTTCTGCTCGTCTCCTTCGGCGTGGCGATGGCCGTTGATGTGCTGAAGCTGCGACGGATCGTCCCTGCACGGCAATCACAAGGGTCAAGTACTCCCACACAGATTTTTACATAAGAATGACTTCACAAGCACTCGCGGCATTATAAATGCAATGGCACATTTCAAATAAATCTCCGTCAAAGCTTGTAATGAGGGCGGAACTCTCACCGCTGAAAGGATGACTGAGGCGTGAGGAGGAGAGCTCCGAAAGGCAATCGACAGATCCATGGATCCTGTGAGTATAAAGGAAGAAAAACACATACGTGACATGGAGTAATATCTCTGTGAACATTTAGTAAAATGTGAGTAGACAACCTACCGTGCAAAACCTACACTAACTGTATTGAAGTATTGATGCATATCAATGCTGAATATTTGAAACAGTTTCAATACTCATTTTCCACAGTATCGATAACACGGGTACCAGCTGCGCTTTCTGCTCTCTCCTCTCTGACAACGAGTTGATACACACCGCTATTTATCTTTTAATAAAAATCAAAAATTGTATTCCCTCAATGTGTCGATATTTCCACGTGGAATCAACAATTGGCAGCTGGATTCTCGCAATGTCACAAGATCACGCGAGAATCGCGGGATCACATCTATCCATTATCTGTAACTGCTTATCCTATTCAGGGTCGCAGGGCGGCTGGAGCCGATCCCAGCTGACATTGGGTGAAGGCGGGGTACACCCAGGTCACCAGATTATCACAGGGCTGACGCATAGAGATGAACAATCATTCACGCTCACATTCACACCTACGGGCAATTTAGAGTCAACAATGAACCTAACCTGCATGTCTTTGGACTTTGGGTGGAAACCAGAGAACCCGGAGAAAACCCGCGCTAACACGGGGAGAACATGCAAACCCCACACAGAAGGGCCCTAAGCCGGGTTTGAACCTGCGACCCTCTTGTGGGATCACTTATCACACAAACATCCATCTCGTCAGACGCTGCAATAGCATCAGTTATATCAGAACTGGGGAGTATTTCTTCATTGAAAGAAGAGCAAAGAACGTTACTGAAGGCTTTTCTCGATGGAAAAGATGTTTTCGCTCTTCTCCCGACTGGCTTAGGCAAGAGTTTGATTGACAGATGGTTCATCCAATCACCTGCCAAGTGCCTGCCCTTTTCCAAACAGTTTCCAATGAGTGCTTCTCAGATGGTTCCGTGTAACAAACCATCTGGCGGGTCAGGTTAATCGAAAATGGTATTGAATATCGATATTTTATCAAAGTAAAAAATTCCAATAGGGTGACAACACTAATCTCAATCCCACTTCACATCACATAGTCAACAGAATTAATGTGGAGCAAAATATACTGGAAAGTCCATTTGAAAATTCATTAAATACCAGCACATAGTATTTTAGAGTTAAAAAATGAATGAGTTGATTGGGAAACAACATCAAGGAAAAAAACACCATTTCTGCAGCTTGCAGAGGAGCGCCTGTGCCGCTTATTGATGTTTTCTTAAGCCGCTGTTTGACTATAATAACGTTAGAGTTCTGAAAGCCATTAAGAGGTAGACTGCCAATGTCGAGGAATGAGCAAAAGAGGAAAAAAGGTGTTTCCTTGTTTTCTAAGGAAGGAATAGAGAGACAAAGATAAGTGTGGGGGGTGGGGGGGAGTATAAGAAAAGCTGTTTGTTTTCATAATGGCTTGTGATAGCTGCTGACAGGAGAAGAAAAGAGAAGGAGAAATGGGTTGCTGGATGGAGATGTGAGATTGTCCATTAGACGGAGGGAAACCATGTACTCAGTTGAGCACACTATGTGCCCCGGGGTTAATTAGGAAAAAACAGAAAAGAGGAAAAGGACATGGATAGGGGATGGCGAGAAAACACAAGGGCTGACTTTTCAAAAAGCAGCTTTTATCTCGTGGAAGACATAAACGGTGGGTTAAAAAAAATAGGGAGAGCAATAAAGAGACAAGGAAATGTCCCCACTGAATGGTGTGTCTGCATTGAGATGAAGCACATGCAAAAAAGAAAGGTGAAGAGTCTAATTATAGGTAGGTATAAAAGGTGGAATGTGTCAATTTAACCAACAAACCCGTCAAATCTGAAAAACCTCTCTCCTTTAAAATAAACACAATCAGTATTTTAGATGTCAACTGCTTTTTGAACTGTTTCATTCAGTTATGACGCACTTGAGGCATTGTGTTGTTCATGTGCCTTCAATAAAAAAAAAGGTCAATGGTTTTTATCCACTTGCAGAGAATGTGAAGCAAAGCCAAAACAATGCCTGGCAGTGAATAACTTAATGGCTTGTGAATATGTATGTCAGACAACGGGTTCTATATCCCCAGGATTAAATGATCTCCATATATAGTCACCTTGGCACTTGATACATCTGTTGAGTCAACACGTTGTCTGTGTAGTATGCAAACCCAATCTGATGTGCAGAAGAGTAAAGCCTCAAGTGCTCCTAATAGCATCTGCAAGATTTCACAGACCGGAGGAAAACAACCTATCAGAGCTGAGCTGGAGCCTTGCCGTTTCTGAACAAACTTTCTAATTTTACAGCTAAACAGTACACTACAAGATGTTTCTGAAATCATTTGAGGCAAGAAATAGGCATTACAGTAACAGAATATTAATTAATATTTGTTCAGCGCTCCCTAGTTTGACCGTTTGATCGGAGTTTGCGAGTGATTGACAACTGCTTCCAGTGAATGAACAGCCAATAGGAACGCTCTCTCTGAAATGACCTATGATTGGCCAAATATTTTTTTAAAGCCTGAAAACAGAGCCATGAGGAGGTGCAGAAGTCTAGTTTTCTCTCAGAACACTTGAATTACAATATGCTGAAAGGTTATTATGGATTCTTTGCCCAATGATGCCTAAAAACATTCTGTCTACTGCAGGTTTAATGGTGCTAAATGCTAGATTGGGAGCATATCTATTGCCTCTGAACGGTTCTCAACATGGCGACGGCTGAGCCGGCTCAGTACAAAAGTAAACATTTAGCAGCTATAGCAGCACCGTAAATTACATTTATATAACCACAATAACACACAGTAAAGCCCTAGCAATATGCATGTAGAGCATGTACTGTTTAATTTAATTTATATGGGTACTGCTGCTCTAAGTTAAAATCTGGTAACTAATGTGCCAATGATTTGAGTCCTTGGATGTTGACACATTTTCACAGCTTGAAGGCAGAACTTGTACTGTGATGTTCGTTATCTATTCTGCTTTACATCCACAATAATTGTGAAATTTCAGCATTTTTCTTTTCTTGTCTTTATACTATATTATATATATTTGAGTAAAGCAAATGGTCTTCACAAATTAATAAATATTTTCACATCACTCTGAACCGTCACACTTTTTTAAAACTCAAGTCACGGCTGAGACACATTAACATTCACGGACATACGTTATTATTACAGACATCACGGCTGCGTTCAAATTACACCCAAGTGAAATGTGTATAATTCAAGTTTCCCTGCTTTTCGGTTCTGTATGCCAATAGGTTTACTGTAATTATATGTTTAGCTAGAAAATACTAACTTGAATCCGTGGCCAGACCAGATTGCACACATCAGCGAGCTGATAAGGCACCTCAAGAGACGAGTGTGTTTTAGCTGAGAGGAGCTTTTCAATGGAGCTCCCACCAGTCTAAACATGACTGGTCTCTATCTGAAGTCCCCAACAGATGTTGCAAACACAAAACACTGCTTCAGTATCACTTTCTCACAGACGAGGTTATTAATCAAAATTTCAGAAACTTGGCTTAAAAGACCAAAATGTAATATATTTACTGTAATAAATCATAAAATCACCATGATATGTCATCAGAGATTAAGGAAACATGCTGAATTGAAATACTGGCTTCTCCAACAAAATGCCACAGCCAGTATGTTCTGCTTTGAGATTTCCATTCCGGTCCGGAACGTCTGTTTTTGTTTTGGCCTATGTGATCCCGTCCACTGCCCATTTCAACACCCCGTTGCCACATATGAAACAAATACAAACACAGCCTTCTGCAGCAATGGAAGTAAGCTAACCAACTGGATCAACAGAGATAACGTTAGATTCTACGCGACCTGAAAAGCCTCGGCACATCTCTCTGTGGTCCGTGTGCAGCTGGGTTATCAAGACAGTGAGTATTTGAGACACACAGCCGGTGTAGCGGAAAAAAACTAACCGTAAAAAAACAAACCATTCCATGATTGTACAAACCAAACCGCGGGCTTGTTGAACCGTTGCACCACTATAAAATACAGGTCTGTTAATTATTTGATGAGGTACCAGAGATATAGAAGAGGCAGTTATCTGGTCTAATTGACCATTAAGTAGCCTGCCTTATTTCATGTATAAAATCAGTGTTGTGACTTCATATTATACAGAAATATCATTCATTACTATCAGTCAATCTATTTATATATTTTGGAGTTCAAACACGTTGGAAATGGTTTTGTATTTCTTTTCCCTAATATGAAAAACAAACCGAACTGTAACCAAAACCGTGACCCAAAAACAGCAATATTACCCGCCCAGTGGGCTTGTTGAACCGTCACACAGATACTAAATATGGGTCCCTAAAGTAACTAAAGTTACTAACATACCTACATATTGCTAATTTTATGCAAGTGTTAATAAAATAACTATAGTGGATAGTTACAGAGCTATGATACACTGTGTCTAGAAGAATCTTCTAAACTATTCACTGCAAGTATACTAGATCAGTCTTTTATTTAGATCCATATTTTAAAAGCCACATTTCAGTGACGCATGAACAAAGCACTCCAAAAGGTATTCAAATAAGATTTAAACAAACTGTCACTCAAGTGAAAACAAAATACATGTCAAACTGCTCACTTCTGCCATATTACCTTATCTAGAAAAAGAAATGAAACATAAGAGAAATAAAAAAAAAAAACAAGATAACGACAGGAGAGGTTGAGAATTCTCCCACAGTCAATCTGACAGAGACTCCACAGAGCATAACACCAGAGACAGTATTTCAACCAAATGAAACATTAATGCCAACTTGACATCAGATCTGTGGTCTGACGCCTTGAACGATGCTGCTGAGGCCTTAACTAAGTTACACAATATCTACACAGGCTGCATAGTGAAAGCAGCACATTATCAGAGCAGCAGCTTCAGTCCTCTGTCTAATCTATACAAGATGCATTCAGGCAGAGTACTGCTGTATAGCTCACCTGCATTTTGGCAGCGCTAAGAGCTGAACACACAATCACTATAGTACTAGTTATGTGTTTAAAAAGAAAGAAAATAAGTAGCAAATGATGCTATTATTCCAAGTGAGCTACATCCAGGATCTGAGAAGTGAAGCCAATGAGGAAGTGCCTTAAACCTGCATTCTTTCTAATAGCCAGCAGGGGGCGACTCCTCTGGTTGCAAAAAGAAGTCTGATTGTATAGGCCTGTATTGCTAGTTTCAAGTCTTCTTCAATACAGCATGATGTTCATTTAGTAAATGATGGTCCCATTTACAGTCAAATAGACCATAAAGCAGGGGATGCTTTAGGGCGGGGCTACCTTGTGATTGACAGGTCGCTACCACGGCGTTGTCCGGACTGGGAGTTGTCCGTGTTTTCATCTCACAACTTAAACTCTTTCACGGTGTGTTTTCAGTTCATGAAAGTTAATTACAGCCTTCTTGGTTGCCGTCTTATTCAGCGTTTGGTTGTACTAAGCTCCACCCTCTCGTGTTACTTCTGGTTGTAAAAAATCAAGATGACGACGGCCAAAATGCCAAATTTGAGGCTTCAAAACGGCAGTCCACAAACCAACGGGTGACGTCACAGTGACTCCGTCCACTTCTTACAGTCTATTATTATTCCTCAATTAATATAAATGATTTACCAATATGTCCAACATACTTTCTCCCATAATGTTTGCAAATGACACAAACTTTCTAATTTTTTAAAGTTAACTCTGGTTTATCTGCATATGCAGAATGGTTCAAAGCAAACAAACAGTTTCTAAATATTACAGAATCTAACTTCATTATTTTCAGTGGCAAAAAGACATTCTAAAAAAACGCATCAAAGCCCTCAGTTGAGAATAATGATATGCCTCAAGACGGGGCAACAAAACAGTAAGCCGAAGACAAAAAGACTTCAGCTAAACTAGGGCTGTGTATTGGCAAGAATCTGGTTATACGATACCTATCATGATACAGGGGTTACGATTCATTATATTGCAATACTGTAAGCAAGGCGATACCATTGCCATTTTTTTAAAATTGAATTTTAGGAAAACTGTCATAGTATAAAAAACACTGACGTGCATAAAATCTGAATATCACAGTCCCTGTAACATCCAACATCACAGCACCCATTACTTTGCAATCTGTGCCTTCTGTCTGCCACAATAAAAATAATTTAAAATTGATAGTGTTATTGAGAATTGATATACAGTATCACAAAACATAATATCACGATAGCGAATCACTATTTTCTTACACCCCTAAGCTAAATATTGCCTCACATAGTGAAAAGTAGTCTGATGTTCTTGTAAACATAACCTAAAATGCACCCAAACTCCTGATCTGTGCTTTATGTCCTTTCTTGTAATCAGAACAGTATAATATGAAATTAACCACATGCATATCACACAGTGGGACATATCAATACTACCATGTACTTAATACATATTTCATACCCTGTTGTGAAAATATAACCTCTTTACATCTCTAGCCTGAACAACTGATAAACACATATTCATTATCCATAATGCATATTTAAAAGACAGGGATGATGGCGTTTGGCTCATAACTAAAGGATAAATAAAACTAGGTGCAACATTAAAGTGAGGAGTCATGCTGGGCGAAGGCCCCAGGCGTCACGTTTGATAACTCAGGCTCCCTTTAATCACAAGCACTGAGGAGGACTGTTTGCCACACGGAGGGCAAAATCAAATATGTCAACACTGGCACAAATGACACTGTCAAAGGAGCTCATTAGTGTCATCAGATGTATTGATGAGAGCAATGAAACACAACCTCTGGGGTTTTCAGGGCATATTGTGTCAAGTTCTTTGAACACCTGCTCTGAACTGACAAATCTGTTTTTGCTTCTGTGGGTGACCACTGGCAAAAACCAAAAAGGGACCATTAGTCATTCATGAAAATAATAAGCTACCTTAAAGGGGCCTGCACTCACCTTTGAACACGAGACGGAGGAGCAAAGACGCCGTGTTTAGGTGGGCAGCGGAAGTACCTCACTCCTCCCACTGATCCGTCATTCTTTCCACTTGGCTTGTCCAGTTCGATGCCCAACCAGAGCCCTGCACAGAAAGACAGACCAGAAATCAAACAAACTGATGGATTGATGGATAATCGCATATCAAATGGCCTAAGAGGAGAGATCCACATTAAAAAATATATATATATATTTTTTTTAAGACTGTCAAAGTTAACACGATAAGGCGTTAACGCAAATTCGTTTTAATGCCACTAATTTCTTTAATGCATTAACACAATCGATCTTTTAGAGGTTGTAGCACAATCAGTTTTATAGCTAGAGTGAAGATACTGGTATATGCATATGAAACTAGAAAACCTAAGGAATCCATGGTATCAACCATGTCATACTAGGATGTCATACTACACGAAGAAGGCTAAAAAATTCTGCAAACTTGACGCTTCATTTTGGCAAGGAAAAGCGGTCATGGCTATTTTCAAAGGGGTCTCTTGACCTCTGACCTCAAGATATGTGAATGAAAATGGGTTCTATGGGTACCCACGAGTCTCCCCTTTACAGACATGCATACTTTATGATAATCACATGCAGTTTGGGGCAAGTCATAGTCAAGTCAGCACACTGAAACACTGGCAGCTGTTGTTGCCTGTTTGGCAATTTGAAAAATATTTTAGTGTGTACGAGTGTGGGCCAGCGTTAACCAAACTGTACACAGAAGAGCAATAAGCTGTTGACTGAACATCATTAGATGTGTGTGCCACATAAGGAAAATAGACAAAATGTAAAAAAGAAGTCAATTGAGTGTGAAGAGTTCAGCAAGAAGAGCTGCTTTTGGTATAAAGACAGTTCTCAATGCACTCAGGCTGAGATAACAGGGCACTGCCAGCACTGATTTAAGAATATCAAAGGAAACTTAAGACTGAAATCCCCTCAAACATGATCCTCGGTGGTGAGATACGTTAGTACTTATTCATACATGAATGATGCCTGGGCAGAACAACTGCCTAAATGTTAATGAGTACTGTGAGCCGTTTTCTGTCTGGGTTTCTTTAGCTTTTGCTCAGCAGCAGCTTTCTCATATCTTAGTTTTCCAAGTATCTTCTGTCCAACTCAAGGTTTGCCACTGCACTGACTTGTGACAAAGTTTGCAATGCTGCTCAGTTCTCATGCATGTTGAAAAAGAGGAGCTTAATAGAGCTGTCATATGTATTTCTCCACATATATCTCATTCAAGCAGATCCTTGATCCTGATCATTCCTTCATTCATGTAATTTCTTTGGAAAGAAAATGAAAAACCCAACCTTGAATATCAACAACATGTCCACAAATTCTTTCTTTTATAGGCGTTTAAGTTAATAACCAGCCATATTAACTTTCTTAACCTGACTGCGTCTGATTTTTTTAATGCATACAAATAAACTACCTCACTTATTTTTAACCCTATAATGACAAGGTAAGCTGTGCAATCACCATCATCTATTTGGTCAAAAAAAAAACACCAGCTCACCAGTTTGCTGCCCTATTTAAAATTCCAGGATGCATTTAGGGAAACATTAAAGAAAACTGCAGTAATTGTAATTCTTTATATCTGCCCTGAAAACAGGAAGGACAGCCATGATTTATTAAAATGGATAATACATATTTTAGATAGGCCTTGAAGGTTGTTTTTTGTTTTTTCCTACTCTGTGTCATATACCCAATTCTTACAAGACTGAACCCTTTCCAAAGAGTTTAGTCCCTCGTATGTTCTTTATTGATCCCTAACATTCTAACTAAGGCTGTCAAATTTAACGCGATAATGTGTTAATGCAAATTCATTTTAACGCCGCTAATTTTCTTATTTATTTTTTTTATCTTTAATGCAACTTGTGATTTTTAAGTTGTAGTGGGAGGCTAAATAATGCTCCAAAGTTAGGCAAAATTTTGTCAAGGAAAAACTGGCTTAAATATTTCAATCAATTGTCAGCCGTAATTCTAACATTAAACACATCTACTGTATGATAGTAAACAGAGGTCAGATTATTCATATAGTCAACTGTAAAACCACTCAGTGGGCAGTTTACTGAATCAGTATCAGTTCTTGTTGTTAACTATAATAATTATTTAATTTATTTAACTGTGGAGGTTTTAGTCATACTTCTTAACGACCCAACTGTCCATAAAGCTATGAGACACCCTGATGTTGACATTCATTTATTGTGCATTAATTGTGGGAAATTTCTTGCAAATTTAGCTACAGAGAGCATTTCAATATGCATGTGCGCCATCATTCACCTTTCCAATAATGCAATATACCACAATTTGTGATTCACATTAGACAAAAGTTGATGTTTTAATGGAAACTAGGCTGAATAACATTTTTGTCCTAATGATTCAGGCAAATGATTGAATCTAGATTACACAGATGAAAAGCAACGCTGCAAAGCATCTACTATATAAACAGGGGATTAATATCAAAGTGGTTTCAACTGTCATATTTTTGCAGGGAAACCAATATTTGTATCAACTGACCTGGAGCAAAGCTGGTCTTTCCATAGAATTGGACTACACCAGTCCTCTGGCCCACCACTAGCACCCTCTCCCCCAGGCGGACTTCAGGGCCCCCACACACAGAGCTGCTAGCTGAGGGGGTTCTGCTTCGAACACCTGGGATGAGAGATGAACAAAAGGGGTTTCACTCTTGTGATAATTCACTGCCCTGAATTTGATCCCATTAGATTTGTATAATCCTGAGACAATCCTGAAATAGGGATCTTCATTAAAGTCAGAGTTAACAATACAGAATATATAATAATTAGGGCTGTCAAAGCATCATATGAAACTAGTAAGCCTAAGGAATCTGTTGGTACCAACCATGTCATACTAGCTTGTTGTGAATGAGGCGAAATAACGCTCCAAATTTACGCAAAATTTTGGCGAAGAAAAACTGGCATGGCGATTTTCAAAGGGGTCCCTTGACCTCTGACCTCAAGATGTGTGAATGAAAATGGGTTCTATGGGTACCCACGAGTCTCCCCTTTACAGACATGCCCCCTTTATGATAATCACATGCGGTTTGGGGCAGTCATAGTCAAGTCAGCACACTGACAGCTGTTGTTGCCTGTTGGGCTGCAGTTTGCCAATGGATTTCCAGTAATAAATATCTACATTTTCATTAAGCAAGCATATTTGCCCACTCCAGTGTTGATAAGAATATTAAATACTTGACAAATCTCACTTTAGGGTACATTTTGAACAGATAAAAAATGCGTTATTCATTTGTGATTAATCGCGATTAAATATTTTAATGGATTGACAGCTCTAATAATAATAATAATAATAATAATACAGACCTGCAGTAGTAAGTGCAGTGGTGTCAGGAGAAGAGCGGAGGGCCGGTGAGGGCGTGGTCCTGGAACTGAGAGAAGCACGCTCCCTTCGCTGCCTGGCAGGAAGACGTTGCCTTGGCAGCGGACGGGGTCGGCCACTTGGCCCGTGCCGGGAGTCCAGCGAAGAGGACGAAGAGGAGAGAGAGCGGGAGAGAACACCTGTGGTGGGAATGACACAAGAGGAATGAGTGACGAGAAACACAGGGGAACAGGTACTTTAAAGACAGAACGCAATAAAACTGACACAGAACACACAGTCCAAAGTGAATTAGTATACCTATTTCTGTGAGAACAGCAATTTGGCCTTCTATATACTACATTAACTACTATCATTCAAAAAGGTGCATAAACTGTTGCATCCAGGCTCCACTGGGACATTAGTTGTGAACGTTGTTATCCATTCTGCCGTCTAATATCACACGGCACAAACTGTGTGCCTCCCCTCTTAATACTGAACCCACCATCCATCCATTCAGGCTGATATCAGGGACTATTGTAATTCCATTGAAATAGTGAATCTCAGCCTATTATTCATTTTATTCTTCTGAATGTGACAGTGCCTACAGCGCTCGGATCCAGACAATTACCACTGTACTTTTTCAGAAACCCAAGAAGCTGTGTCACATTCTATGGCAGCACCAATCAAGTGAGTTCAATCTCTTGCGGTCGCTCGTCCTGTTATCGGGGGCCAATTACGGGCCAACATGCTAATCCCCTCCTAACTTGAGGGAATGAGATGGGAAGGGGGGGGCGGATGCCCAGTTTCACTCTTAAGAAGCCATTTGGAAACAGGACCTCATTAAGCTTTTAACTTTCACAGACCTTCACAGGCCATAAGTTCATTAAGTGCCCAACTCTTAGAGGCTAATTGATGGAATCTGTGCCAAAGTGCTTTAAGACAAAGTGAAGATTCAGCTGCAAACAAATGGGAAGCCAGACAGTAATGGGCAAGAAACTTCATAACATTTGCCAAAAGTTGTTTTCAATAGTAAGCTTTAGCTAATGGCCCCCTGAGTGTGGATGGCAATAGACAGAAATAACAGCTGAAGCTGCTGATTCTGTCTTTTTTGTGCAGGTTAAACAATCCCTGTTTGCCTTAATTGATCACTGGACTTCTGGTCATTGTGCATGAAACCAAAACCACACAACTGCAAGAATATTGGATTTTCAAGTTGAGGAAAATATCTGAAATTCAGATTATTTGTGTTTCACAAAACTCAGATGAGATTTTTAATTGTGTTTAAATGGCAAATGCAGCACTAATGGAGGATACACACTGGTTTATCAAAGTATTAGTTACATATGTTAAATACAGTATTTTTCTTTTCTTTTTTAAAAGGCACTGATGTTCTTGTTCAACAGCCCACGGATGGATTATGATGTTGGATTCAAGTATTACGGTGCACTGATGATCAGAGACAGGTGATGATTGAGTGTGTGGAACTAAAGTTTGAACAATTTCCACAGTTTTAACCAAAGAGAGATCATACAAATGCTGTGCCTCAATTCACATACTTCCGTACTTACACTTGCTATTTTGAGTGCAAAAGTGTGTTCAAGTACGGCAAAATGCAGTGCACTCCCAAGTACCCAGATGTTGTACTCAAAATAGTCAAAACGTTGCTTTTTGTACACTTGACACTTCTCACCCTCAACGGTCGCCATCTTTGCTACATAGCAGAAGGGGTGGGGACACCAACCTATTTCAAACTTGTGAAAATGGTGGGCGAGGAAGCGATGAAACAGCAAACTATACAAATTTAAATTATACATGTGTTTTTTTAGGGCTGTCAAAGTTAAAGCAATAACGCAAATTTGTTTTAATGCCACTCATTTCTTTAATGCATTAACGCAACCTGCGATTCTTAGGTTATAGCTGGCTCAGTTTTAAAGCTAGAGTGAAGATATTGGTATCATCATCATGTCTACTAGCTCGTCAGGAAGGAGGCTAAATAACGCAAGAAACTTACAATATATTTTAGCGAGGAAAAACTGGTATGGTCGTATTCAAAGGGGTCCCTTGACCTCTGACCTCAAGATATGTGAATGTAAATGGGTTCTATGGGTACCCATGAGTCTCCCCTTTACAGACATGCCCACTTTATGACAATCACATGCAGTTTGGGGTAAGTCATAGTCAAGTCAGCACACTGACAGCTGTTGTTGCCTGTTGGGCTGCAGTTTGCCATGTTATGATTCAAGCATAATTTATATACTAAATGCAGTACCTGTGAGGCTTTCTGGACAATGTGTAATTTTTTTTTGTGTTGTTAATTTATTTCCAATAATAAATATATACATATATTTGCATAAAGCAAGCATATTTGCCCACTACCATGTTGATAAGAGTATTAAATACTTGATAAATCTTCCTTTAAGGTACATTTTTAACAGATAAATGTGCAATTAACTATGGACAATCATGCGTTTAATCACGATTAAATATTGTAATCGACTGACAGCCTCAGATTTTTTTCCACTATATTGTAGTAAAGTAGAAGTCATTATTGGGTTAATTTATCTGTCTGAATTGAATTACTGCTGATACGACGTGATGTCTGTTGCTAACTATCACCAGCTTATCTATCGAGCTTCCGGTGAGTGCTCAACAGCCATATGCAGTTTCAGACAACACTTCCCTGCTGAAATTCACACACTGCACAAGTAAGTGCACAGTCTACTACATGGAATTGTACTAACAGAAGTATTCGATTTGAGACACAGCATAAATACTGCCCCGTTCTCTGATACACAGTACATTAAAGCCCACTCAGCTGGAGCTGCAGTACCTGTCTTTGTTACTGAGGCATCTCCCTCTGTGCCCTGATTGAGACCAGGTGGACTTTTTTGGTTATCATGGGGTTTTTTGACAGATGGAGATAAACCTTTCCACCAACACACACAGACACATAAAAGAGTTACACTTTTCAACACAGATCAAAATTCATCTAAGTAAAGTGCTCAGATTGGAAGATGACATAAATAACGTGTCATCAAAGTTCTATGATGTTTGGTCAATCTGAAAGTCACATTAGCTGCACTACAGTAGGACCTTTATAGACTCTACAGTTGATCCAGGATGCTGCAGCACGTGTTCTGACAAGAACAAAAAAAAGAGATCATATTTCTCTTGTATTTGCTTCGCTGCACTGGCTCCCTGTAAAAGATACCCAGAACAGAATTTAAAATCGTCCTCCTCACCTACAAAGCGCTCAATGGTCAGGCCCCATCATATCTTAAAGAGCTCACAGTACCCTATTACCCCACTAGAGCACTGTGCTCCCAGAATGCAGCAGGGTTATTTGAGGTTCCTAGAGTCTCCAAAAGTAAAATGGGAGCCAGAGCCTTCAGCTATCAAGCTCCTCTTCTGTGGAACCAGCTCACCACACACCCTCTCCACATTTAAGAGTAGGCCTAAGACTTTCCTCTTTGAGGACCAGCCCCTGCTCGAGGTTTCTACCCGCTAAAGGGGAGTTTTTCCTGGCCGCAGCGCATTACCACAACAATGCAATGCTCATGGGGATCTCTTGTTGGGTCTCTAAACTATAGAACACAGTCTAGACCTGCTCTATATAAAAAGCGTCTCAAGATAACTTTTGTTATGATTTGACGCTATATAAATTATTGAATAAATCTGTCAGTATAATTTCCACAGTTGCTGTATCTGTTGGAATGTTATGAACATAGATGGAGTGGTTTGCATGTAAATGCAATATGCAGAAAGGCACTTTATAGAGTTCAGAAGTAAAGAGAATTACAAATGAGGAAACTAAAAAGTGAAGCACTCCATGAGTGGCGGAGTTAAAGGCAGAGACAAAAACAGCTACAGTGAAAGATAAAACACAGGAGCAAGAGAGTGAAGAAATGCAACTAAAGGACAGCGTGACATTGTCGAGAAGCGACGGAGCAAGAATTACTGAAAGGCAATTTTTCTTTTACTCCAACACACAATAAAAACACTTAAATATGCTGAGACAAGCAGTTACGCCCACACAAAAGCCCCAATGACAGTGAATACAAAAGAACAAAAAGAACAACTTCAAAGGGAAACTTGGTACAGATTCAAATAGCATACATTGAGAAATAACATTTCTTGCCCAAGTAAACATAATTATGTTCTTAACTAGTTTATAGCACCAAAACTTCAAGCTTTTTTATATCATTTTTTGACTTGAATTAAAACTACCATTAAACTGACAAAAGCCTTTTAGACTGTTTTTTTAACAGGCAATAAAATCAACATCAAAACAGATTTAAGGAAAAAATAATCATCTCTAATGAGATTTAATTCATTCATAAATCTGCCACATAAACTGGCTCACATTACTCTCAACACAACTTCGCCAAGTCCATTGATAGCTTCTCCCTGTTAGCTCAGTTGTCTTAATACATCCATGGTCAGCTCCATTTGAATGGATTTAACATAAATGTCAGTATATGGGTGCTCTACAGTTGTAGCGTCGGCCGATTTGACCTCGGAGATGAGAGTGACGACTGGCTTGACTGCACGTTACCGCAATACGATAACATTTCCTGTCCATGACAGAGTTAGCATGCAGCTTTAGCCATGATGTCTAGCTCTGCTTTTCCTGCAATGTGTAAAACCCAAAGTGTTTCCATGCTTTACTGTATGTGTAGCGTTTACAACTATGGATTTAAAATGTGAGGGTGCAGGTCGTATCCATGCAGCTTTTTTCTGCTCTGTTGTATCTGCCCGTTTCTGCTCGCTAAGGATGGTCGGATACAGTTTGTTTTGAGTGTCTGCATAGACTCAAATGAAGCAAATATATCCATTCTGGCATTAAAAAATTTATTTCAAAATCGTGACAAAAAAGAAAAAAGAAAAACAATCACGATACATAGGTGAATCGATTTTTTTTTCTAAAGTCATTTAAGTGTAACCTTTATATTGCGCTTTGAAACGGCGTTAGAATGATCTCAAAATCAGCCTGGTATCTATTGATTGCCATTTCAGTTCACATTTAGAGAGAGCCGGGAACCCTCAGCAGCAGAGTTGTGTCTTTCCTTTGAGCTCCAAAGACTACACTTCAACTCAGAATACCAAACATTGCTTGTCACTTGACCTTTAGCTTGCAGGGACCTCCTGGCTCTATCTATCCCTTCCACATACTGACGCCCGCTTCAAGTGACAGACTGCAGCACATACTGAGGCTTTTGGAATCAAGCGGTGGTGCTCTGTGAGCGTTGTCTGTGCTCCCGCCGCCCCTTTGAGGCCTGAGCTACAGTTGACACACACTAATGGGGGCCAGCCTGGCATTCTGCTGTGTCTGTCTCTAATGCTTAGCCAGACAAGACAGTTCCACAATGACCCATCCACTCTATAGATGCACATGAGCGAGCTGTCGATGCAATGTGAAGCTAAAACATAGGTGGCTCCGAGAGTGCGGGCTGAAAACGGCTGAGAAAGGCCCTGAAAAGAGTTTGGCCATAAATCTGTCTGATTCCTGGGTTGTATGGAGGTGCTGACACACACGCCCTCACATGCCACACATACACACTCACATACACCTTGTGATGAATGGCTTCCAGGTTATTCAAGCCCTAGTTATTAAACCTTGTTTAATTGGACTATCAATCACTGAATTCCATAGGCCACACTGAGGTATTCCAGTCACGTCCAGATCAATCGGCCTCCAAGTCCTTTGAATATTACACCACCACAATACAGCTGTAAACCCAAGAGGAGCCAAGAACCTACCAGGACAAGGTTTCTATAGTGTTCTGAGGTGACTGGACTATATTATGAGAGGACATTAGTCGGGAACTGAGGATATGGGCACCCAAGGACTGTGAGAGCAAGGTCTCATTTATGCATTGTCCTTTGGCACTGGTTCAGAATCCATTTTTCAAAGTATTCGAGGAAGATTAATATGAAAGCCCAGATGCAAGAAATCCTGCCATGCAGTGACATGGCTCATTCAGGCTTGGGAGAGTTGAGAAAGCCTATTTTTGGCACTAAAAAGGCCATCAGCTGGAGTCGTGACTCCGGCTGAAGGCCTCATCTGGACACTGTGGAGTGACTCAGTCCATGAAAACTGTCAGTACGGGGATCCATTTTGGTGTTCGCACAAGAACTACTATTAATACAGCAACAAAGACTCTTTTTTAAAATTACAAACAAACATTCCTTTTATTAGAATTATGCTGCATTCGCATGGAATCGGGCAGATGGACAACACCTTCTGGACGGCACGGGAAAAAAAACAGTCTGACAGAACAGCAAGGTAGCAAAACGAAACACACAGGATATGTTGCTATAGTGATGGAATAAAATATATTACCTAGGTTTGTCAAAGTTAACTCAATAACGCAAATTTGTTTTAATGCAACTAATTTCTTTAACACATTAACTTGTGATTTTTAGGTTGTAGCGGGCTCAGTTTTAAAGCTAGACCGGAGCTAAATAACACTCCAAACTAAAATTTGGTGAGGAAAAAACTGGGATGGCCATTTTCAAAAGGGGTCCCTTGACCTCTGACCTCAAGATATGTGAATGAAAATGGGTTCTAATAATACCCACAAGACTCCACTTTTCAGACATGCCCAATTTATAATAATCACATGCAGTTTGGGGCAAGTCATAGTCAACAGACAGCTGATGTTGCCTGTTGGGTTTGAGTTTGCCATGTTATGATTTGAGCATATTTTATATGCTAAATGCAGTACCTGTGAGGGTTTCTGGACAATATGTATCATTGTTTTGTGTTGTTAATTGATTTCCAATAACACATATATAGATACATTTGCATAAAGCAAGCATATTTGTCGACTCCCATGTTGATAAGAGTATTAAATACTTGACAAATCTCCCTTTAAGGTACATTTTGACAGATAAAAAATGTGCAATTAATTTGCGATTAATCATGGACAATCATGCGATTAAATATTTTAATCGATTGACAGCCCTACTAATAATATATATTTTTACTGTACATGATGACTATATTAATTATATAGCAGAGGGAGAGGGGTGGTAGAGGATCATCAGATCACACAGGATGTGGACACATGTGGTTGTAATCCAGTTAGTGGAGAATGGGGAACCATACCATCAACACTTTCTCAGCACATCTTCCCCAAGGTAACGACAAAATGGATGCTAGTACTCTAAGCTTATGTCCCAAACCCCCTTAAGTGAGCGCACTTGATGGATTATTTCTACAACTAACAGGTAATATTAGGAAGCCATTCATCGGACTAATATCATTACCCCAAAATGTTTGTGCTTCTATGACGTTGGTACACTTCTTCCTTTTTTTTTTTACATGATATGTGGTCTCTAATAATGTATCAACTGGTTTCCTCCAGGGGACTGAACATGAGATTACCTGTGACATGAGGAAACAGTTGCCACTGTAACATTTTTTCACCTGCGTTCACAAAAAGTTCACACATTTCTTCGCCCTCGGGGTCCTACAGGCTATTCAGTTTCACTGCCTTTGTAGTGTGTCATGACTTGATAATTTAAAGTCTTTTTTAAATTTACAGTACTTTGCAAGAACTCCGCAGGCAAAACTCATTCTTCTAAAAACTTGTGAGGCTCACGCTGAGGCAGATGGAGCACTGCTCAAACATCCATAGCTCTCTCAACAAACACGTCTTGCAATACCTGTATGATGTTTCACATGCATCTTGGTCCAATACCAAACACATCAAAGGCAGATTTTGATTAAGCAGTGATGTTGTGGAAGTGTTATGAGCCGTTTGCAACTTGTTCTTTACCTGTGTTTGCCTTGGGGGTGATGCGGGACACGTCGATGCGACGAGGGGGGCGTATGGGTGTAGACGTTTTTCTGGTGCTGGTTTTATGTCTTTCCAAAGGTTTGCTTATCTTAGAGAGGGGAGCGAAGATTCCTGCGGAAAAAAAGAAAAGATTTTAATAGGGCTGTCAAAGTTAACGCAATATCATTGTTTTGTGTTGTTAATTGATTTCCAATAATGTATACATACATTTGCATAAAGCAGCATATTTATCTACTCCCATGTTAATAAGAGTATTATATACTTGACAAATCTCCCTTTAAGGTAAATTTTGAACGGATAAAAAATGTAACTGTAACTATGAACAATCTTGCAATTAATCGCGATTAAATATTTTAATTGATTGACAGCCCTAGATTTTCACTATACAAGTCAGAAGATAATAATGAGACAAAAACAAAAGACCCATTGCATATGCTAACTTGAACCAATTGACAAAAAGGACAAGTCTAATTTCCTGGGGTTAGATAAGATGATTGTACCAGTTAAGTCCTATAAAGTCAATAATGGTAAAAGTAATTGATGGGAGTGAGTGGGTGAGTCGATGTGGTTGATCTTTAAGTGCGGGGCTGTGGCATGATGACCTACCGTGTTTGATTCGACAGGTGAAATACTGAACCCCTGCTACCGAGCCATCGTTCTTCCCCTCCGCTTTGTCCAGCTCCACTCCGGCCCAGAGGCCTCCGGAGAACTCGGTGCTACCGCAGAAACGCAGGCTTCCAACCTGCGTGCACACAATTATATACACCACACAAAGTCAAGACAAACATAAACACGGTGTGCAAAACGAAAACCAGACCGTGCAGCAAAAGAACTGGCCAGTGCAGCGAGCAGTGTGTGAAATTACTTGCATTATGTCAAGGGCAGAATCCCCATCGGAAACATTTTGATGCGTCTATGTAACTAAAGCAGCAGATGAGACAAACAATTAAAAAGGGAAAATAGAGATCAAAGCAGGAGGCTGTGCCAGAAAGAGCAGGGATGATAATAAGAGTTTTGATTAGCCAATCTCTACAACTTGGCACACTGCGATTCTGTTCTCAGTGTGGCACAATAATCTATTAATGGCTTATTCATTCAGAGCAAATGTCCGTCTGGGCTAGAATTAGTATTTTCTTATCGTCTACATGTCTATTTGCATCTACGTGTGTGCAGTTTGGACGTCCCTACTGCAAGGGCACACCGCAGACTACAGCCAAAAAAAACAACTATTACTAAAGGTGTATAAGGGTTTTAAGGGACCTGATTAGATAGCAAGAACTGACACTGCTAATGGTTGCCAGTGGTTTTCTTTCAGTCATCATTACTGTGCAAAGGAACAAACTGAACAAAAGCGGATGCTGTACATCCATGATGAGGATTACATGACCTGACACTCATTAATAAGGCTCTTTCATAGAAGCTGGCCATGATAGATAGAATGATGGTTAACAGGTGTGAATGTAGTACTCCATAGTGTACCTCTTTAAAAAGAAATCTTTAAAAGTTCGTAATGCTAGTTAGAGCTTGCAATATGAAAGGCAGATTTGTTTGAAGACTTACGGCTTTAATGTTGGCTGCTTACAATTTATCCTTAACTATTTCCACCATGAAGCATTTCCTTCAAAATGTGTGCAGTAAACTGCTGTGCAAGTCTTTGCAGTTAGGCTAATGCAAAACTAATGGCGAGTAAAAGGCCACCTCCAACACCAGCAACATCATTTGTGTAAACAGTTCCCCCTCTACCCACGCCGACTGCTTTTGATCGGCTTGTAAACTACACGCACAGCACTTGCATGGCAAGTCTGAAAAGATAAACGCTGGCTTTAAGGCTTGACAGACGGGTGGGAAGAAAAAAAAGAAAAACCAGACAAGTATCGCTGAGACAGGGAAGACTCACTTGTTCAGTTCTTTCAATTCACACTTCTTTAAAAGCATTAAAAAGGTGACTTACACCCATTTCCCCATGTTACAGTATCTGTTATGGCTGAAAACTCAATGAAATTGCACAATTTGAAGGCTCCATTCAAATTTAATCAACTCCTTAGCCCTGAGTGTACAAAAAAGCACTCCTTGATCTAATAAGAACCATTTGACTTTTCCAGAGTCGTAGCACTGGGTTAATATTCAAACAAGACTTGGTCAAAACAGAGTATATGGCTGGACCGTATATGGTCAGTATGTGAATTTGTGGCCAAATTGTTACACAAATAGTTAGTGGTCATGTCTATGATGTTAAATCGAGTAAGTCTTTCTTAATGTACTGCAGTAGCCAGTGTGGTCGTCGATAAGGTGGGTGAACTACTAGGTAGAGATGGGTAGGTTACAGAAGAGGAAGTGGTGATACTCTCCTATATATTCCAATGGCTTTTTGGCTAGTAAGTGGGATCCTGCATAAAGTGGGTATACTTTACTGTTATCAGTAAAGTATACCCACTTTACTGATAACAGATAAGAGACAGATTTTCGATCCAACAGATAAAAAAATGTGCAATTAATTTGCCATAAATCACTCATCACTCTCATCTTCAACCGCTTATCCGGGGGTCGGGTTGCGGGGGCAACAGCTCCAGCAGGTGACCCCAAAGTTCCCTTTCCCGGGCCACATTAACACATTAAAGTGATGCTTTTGTGTGATTCTTTGTGGAGAAACTCCATTTTACAGATCTGTCGATTAAATCAACTAATCAATTAGTCGACAAAATCGTGTGAGTGTTAGTCGACTAAGAATTTCTTTGGTCGAGGACAGCCCAGGTGCCCATAAAAACTACATGTATCATGTATTTGGGGCTCTAGGCAGAGGCTGGAAATAACAACCTTAAATGCAAAGTCAGCTGCAAGTGATGAGAAAAAGGATGTCACTGCTATAGCTCAACTGAGCATCTGATCATGTACTCGTGATGTTGAATGTCTTGTGATTTTGTGCCAATGGCACAACAGTGGCCGTCTCTTTCACCTGCTTTTGTTGGATAACTAAGCAAATTCAGGGTGGACTGGACCCACGCGGTCAGCCTGATGACTAGAGGCACACATCAGTCAAGGGAAAAAGGCCAGTTTTGCTAAATTTAGCAGGGATTTTCGTTGCATTTTGGAGCAGGAGCACTGTGAGGCAAATTGTTGAACTGTGCCGTGAAGATAGTTAGAAAACTGTAAATTATTTGACCTATGGCGCTAAACCTCCACCGCTTTCAAAGCGTGTTTCTTGTCAAAAGGATTACACGTGGCTTACACCACCACACTGGAGCTGGGTGGTTAGGTTGAGCAGCCACACTAAAGGATTTCTTTGCATTACATGAAGGAATTGGGCAAAAATAAATTGGTTGTTGGATGAATTTCTTTGACTAATTTCATAGGTAAGGACTGGTTTAGTGAAGTGAGAGGAAGGTTGCTGCACTAATAATAAAAAAAAAAGTAACAGCCGAAATATCATAAAAAAAAAACCACCTGTAATGAGGTGCATGCAACCGTGCAGAACAGCTACAGTATGTGATGCAGACAAAGAGTAAACTGCACGCTAAAGGACATCTTTAAAACATATACTGTAATAACACTGTGACTGGTCAAGAGACTTACATAAATGCTTATAATGCAATGCTGGTATGTCACTACTTCAGTGTATCCCTTTGTTTAAACTTTGTCAATATTTTAATCAATTAAATGTCCATAACACTGTTACCTGGCAATTAACAGAATCATAATTGGAGTTGAATGAACTTCAACATGCTCAGATAAATGTGATGATATGCCAGAATGAACTGTCAAACACAACCGTGACTGCTGGAAGGATGCCAAAAGGGTGTTGCTTAGCAACTGGAAACTATTTTTTACTTGGTTGATGGCTGAAATAATTGTAGGAAAATTAACCAAAGCTTCTGTGTTTGTTGATGATGAACCACAGCACAGCTGCACGGCACTGATGAGGCTACAGGCGCAAGGCTGTATCAGTCCATTTTATATGTTACTGTATCGCTTTACTGGCCATTTATGCTGTGAACTCTCATTTTGTGTGGCGCTGTTAGTACAGTAGATGTTTGTAAGATATATCAATTCAATCGATAATCCCATGGAACAAAAGATCACTGCATTCTCTTCCAGTTCTGAAAAAGGACGTGGCAGGAATTCAACTCCGACCAGTTTATGCACATAAGCAAATAAAAATCTGCTTAGTGCCACTGTGAGTAACTGTATTTGTGCTGTGTGTGCGCATTAGAGAGTCTGCTCCCCGTCCTGTAATGTCTCTGTAGTGACACACAGAAAAACATTGTTAATGTGAACATTTGGATAACTGCAGGGACTTGGGTTCCATCCCATTTGTAGAATGGGAAGCTGGTGAGGGATCATGTTCTTGTCACTGCACTACTGACAAAGTCTGGCTCCTGTACAAAAGGGGGGGTGGACTGGAATACTATGAATCTCCCCACACTTAAGCCCTCCTGGCGAAAAATGCTACAAATGTACAAGGTTGGTGTGGTGCTCTGTTAAAGGGACAGTGTGTAGGATTTGGTGGCATCTAGCGGTGTGGTTGCAGATTGTAACCAACTGAGTGCTCAATCCTCCCTTTCCATGACTGCAGTACCGTGAGCCGCCAACACCGCAAAAAACGTGGGAACGCCGTTCACCTCGCTCAAACTCCATCCTTACCATAATAACACTACTTTAAGAGCAACGGAAGTCAGACGGCGGCTGGTGGTATCACGGTTTTGCACACCACGGCTCACGTTACCATAGTTTCACAAGCGTGTCGGAGAACTACGGTGGCCTTCGGGTAGTGCAAAAACGTGAAAGATCCTGCTCTCTCTAGAGCCAGTGTTTGGTTTGTTCTGGGCTACTGTAGAAACATGGCGGAGCAACATGGCAGACGCCAAGAAGGGCTCATTCTAAGCTAAACAACTCTTCATATTTTCAGGTGATTATACACTAGCGGTGTCACGATTTCGATTCTAAATCGGAAATCGATCAAAATTAACTTCCGATCTCAATCATCGAAATCAAATTGCGTGCGTCCGAAGAAAAATACAGCTCGACTCAAATAATTTAACAGCCAAGTTAAAACTATAAACAGCACAAAAATCAGGATTTATGACGTGTTTTTGTAATGATTATGTACTGAGGTGGGTCACACAGATACTGGAGTTGAAAAGATGCAGCTTTTTTATATTGTAGACTGTTGTAGTCTAAAACACTTTCTAAATAAAAAGGGAGTTGAGTTCTCTTTTTAAAGAAGAATTTAAAAGTGTAAATGAGAGTTGTCAGGGCATAAAACCAATGATCTGTTGATCTTTACAAATCAAGACTCCATAGTCTAACAATGGCATGTTTAAATCAAAAATCAAATCGAAAACTTAAATTTTAAAGTCAAATCGAATCATGGACCTGGAGAATCGTGACACCCCTATTATACACTAATGAAAACTTAGTTTGAATATCATATTCCATTTCCTGCTGATAGATCCCTGAAATATTACACACAGGTCCTTTAATATGAGCTCTACTGTTTCACTGTTTTCACTGAATGGAATAATTGCAGCACTCACTCACTGTTGCTAGGAGTCAGACTATTTCACAGAGGTTCTCCCAGTAACTGGAGAAGTGTACACTCATTTGAATTCAGCTAATCATCAGGTTGGGGAAAGCTTTCCTCCATTGCACCGCTTTGAAATATGAAAAATTAAAAAGGTGGATACTTAAAAAAAAATCCTTGGCACAGCTTTAGGTAAGACTGAAAATGCCGCAATCAAAGGATTAGTGAAGATATTTCAAATTGTCCTTGCCTTTTGATAGCGACCTACCACACACCTTCTGTCCAGCTATCACCACGCGGTCGCCTAGTCGGATTCCCATGGCGGCGAGCTGTATCCGGGCCTTATCGGAGAGAACGGGAAGGGTCTGGGCTTGCAGTGGGAGGTTCAGAGGGGAGCTGGGTCTGGGTAAAGCCTGTCTCAGCAAAGTCCGGAGCTCTTGGGCCACGACGGCCGCATCTGCCATCTCCAAGGGCATGTCGAGGGGGTCAGGCACCACGTCTGCGGGGCACTGCCCTTTTTCATTCTGTAAGAGAACAGCACAGGAAAGAGCAGAGAAGATCAGATAATATAGTGAAGTGAATTTCATCCTGACCGGGGTCTAAAATGGACTTTTTTTTACTGCCTGCCACTGTGGCAGGCAGGTATTTTTTTTTTTAACTGCCACTTTTGAAATCTATGCGCTAATGAAGAAAAAACATTTTAGATCTGATGTCATTCTCTGTTCTATATAAATTATTTTACAAAAAACATTATATAGTACATGGTAAATTACAGTGTTCGAATTACATCGTAGCTTCCAGGGGAGCCCTATGTTTCGGGGATAGACTGTACACAGTACTGTATTGTATTGTGTTATTGTCATCTAAAGTGGTTACTTGCATAAAAACACAATTCAAATGATTAGGAAATAAATGATGGTATTTTTATTTAAAAATGTGCAATTTAATAAATATCTTGGCATTAGTAGTTTTAATGATGTATTATGCTTAGAGCTAGTGTTAGGAAGTTAAACAGGTCATAATTCTCTCTACAATATCTATTTTATATTGCTCTGAAAACATCTCCTTCAAACAGCTGGATTTATTCAAGTTTCTCGCCAAAAACTCAATTTTATGGGATTAAAATTTGAAGATTGAGCAGAACTTGAACACCTCATAATGTAACTCAATGGCAGCTCCGTTAACGTTAGTAAAAGTAAAACTTTAATGTTTGCTTCCATTATCCAAAAGTTCAGTTATCAATACTGTAACGAGGACGCTGGGCTTAACAGAATCTTTAATCTTATCTCTGCTCCCAGAACAACATCCCCCCTCCCTTCCCCCTCCCCTCCTCTGTGTTTCACTGCAGCTGATCAGCAGGCACAGTGGCACACAACATGGAGGTTTAGTCAAACGGCTCAAAGAGACTAGAATCAGTGAGAGTTGAGACATAGTCAGCAGGCCCAAGTGTAAGTGAAGGTAGAAGAAGACGGCTGTGGAGGCGTGACAGACGAGGGGACCTCTTTCGGCACTACTGCGCTGGAGTAGCTGGGGCGCACTCAAGTTCGCCAATTCCCCTCCGGCAACAATACGAGTGGTCTTTGATAAACATCAAAAAAGAGCTTGACTTTCAATGCCAAGGTCTGTTCTCATGTTAAAACACAGAGCCAATGTACACACAGCTTAATCTGCCACAGTTGCTTGAATGAATGAATGTGTTTGTGCTGCTTTGTGTGCAGCCTTTTAGACACTATTTCACAGGACTGGTTCAAGGAAAGAAATGTTCTGTTCAATGTTGACTCTTTATTTTTTATCTATTGAAATTCCGCTGCATTTTTTTTTCTTTAACAAGTTCATATTGGCTCTTTACATTACAAAATGTCAGCAAATATGTACAAATACATTTCACATAGGAGTATACATCCAACCTACTATATCACTGTTTTTTTTTTTTTTTTTTTATATATATATATATATATATATATATATATATATATATATATATATATATATATATATATATATATAATTATTATAATTATTTTTTACAATATTCAACCTACTCATCAGACTTGCAGACATGCGACAAATGGCTACTTAGCAGCCACACACTGTGACTACAACAATAGTTAAAGCAGCAGTGGGTAGAATTGGAGCAAATATGATTAAAAAAAGTTATTTTTTATAAAACGGTCACACATGAGACAGGTAATCTGAAAAAAATCATGTGCCTCTGTGTCCTCCGGTGCTCCTAATGGCATCTGCAAGATTTCACAGACCGGAGGAAAACAACCAATCAGAGCTGAGCTGGAGCCTGCCGTCTCTGAGCAGCTGTCAATCCCTCGCGAACTTCGATCAAACGTTCAATCTAGGCAGCGCTGATCAGCGCTGATCGGAGTTCGCGAATGATTGACAGCTGCCTCTGTTGAATGAACAGTCAATAGGAACGCTCTCTCTCTGAAATGACTTGTGATTGGTCGTAGTCTACCGTCACAGGCTAGATTGTTTAAAGCCTGAAAACAGAGCCATGAGGAGGTGCAGAAGTCTAGTTATCTCTCAGAACACTTGAATTACAATATGCTGAAAGGTTATTATGGAATTTGTGCCCAATGATGCCAAAATATATCCTAATAAAATACTCATTTGTCATTTGCCTTTTACTCTCGTACATACTGCATGGCATGTGAGTATTGTATTAAGATCAATTTGAAGATGTACTGTATATTTTCATCAAGTTATGAGTTTACAGGAACAGCTGGACAATTAAAATTATGTAATACAGCAGCCCTGCAATGAATCCTATCTTTTTGGAAGTTATAATGTTCGATTTTTGTCAACACTGCGCCAAAGGGGTGTCAATTAAACTCTGAGGTCTACTTTCAGGCTGTACTGTACTGTACTGCACTGCTAGTGTTTTGTCCACTATCAATTACGTACGTACGTAGGAAGAGGACAGAATATTCTAAATCTCTTAATATAGTGCAATCCAAAACAAACACCAGTTACCGGACGGAGTACAGTAATAAACTGGTGTATTCTGAACCCAATCATGTAAGTGATGTGGCAGTTGGGGAATTTTTCAATTTCTTATCCAGACATTCAAACTGAAACCGCATTTTTTTCCTCCATGTGATGTATGATGTAAACCAAGCAGTGATCTTAAAAAGGCACAATGAGTAGGATTTTCCTATAAAGCAAAGTATTGACTGATACAAAAATAATCCGTCTCAACCATCACTTAAGATCCACTAGAAGTGTGTGGCGGTGTCTGTATCTGCAGAGACCTCTGCCTGTATTGTCTCTTTTCTTTTCATTTTGCTGTGTTCGGTAACATTTCTAGGCGTCAACCTCTATAAAAACGTAGCAACCAGTTTCCAGATCGTAAGCACGCATCCAAGAGAAAGCTACAAAAATGGCACACAGCGCCGAAAAAAAGGCCAATAAAGCGAGGCAAAATGCCAAGCGCACGAAGCTCGTTCCAAAACAAGAATCTGGGGTTGGCTTTCATCCACCGGTGAGCACCCTAACCCTTGTTAAGCCGGAGAGGAGAAGCCAACTTTAAATGTTGTGTATACAAACCGCAACTGACAAATCCTACTAATTGTGACTTTAACCCACCTTAGTTCAATTCAAGAACAGCGTTGGAATCAAGAAGCAGCTACTTTAAGTAATAGGGGATTTCTTCCAAAAATGCCAGGATGAGAGGACTCAACTTTGAATTATTTATCGATTACACTTACAAAGTTAAAGGGACAGTGTGTAGGATTTGGCGGCATATAGTGGTGTGGTTGCTTCATTGTACCCCTCCGCTCACTCCTTCCTTTCCAAGACTGCAGTAACATGAGTGACCATCTTTACCATAATAACACTACTTTAGGTGCAACAGAAGTCAGACGGCGGCTAGCAGTACCACAGTCTTCACTCTGCAGCTCACATTACCGCAGTTTCACAAGCGTATCGGAAAACTACGGTGGCCTTCAGGTAACGTGAAAATGTGAAAGGCTCTCTCTAGAGTCAGTGTCTGGTTTGTCTGTTCTTGGCTACTGTAGAAACATAGCGATGCAACATGGCGGCGGACTCCATGAAGAGGACCCAATCCCTATATACAGTAGATATGAAGGGCTCATTCTAAGCTAACGAAAACACAACAATTCTTAGTTTCAGGTGATTAGACACTAATAAAAAACAGTTATAAATATTATATTCCAGATCTGCTAATAATCATGGAAGCTTTACCCGCTAGCAAAACATGATGGGGATGACTTCACTCTACCCAGCAAAAATCCCGCACATACCAAACAGACGTGACTGCGGCTCATTTCAAATCTGAAACTGGAACAAACAAGTAGTCAATTCACTACAACAACTTGCTACTAAATGAAAGTACGATGAGTTGCAATAGCTATTAACTTCAAGAGCCATAAGACGTGTGGTAAGGGAAGCATGAAAGGCCAACAACATCTTTTATTTTTCCATCCTTATAAACTATCCGGCGCTCAAATCCAAGGTTTGTTGTGACGAATGTCTGCTGAGTCAGAGAAGGGAAAATAGCAAATAAAACCACTTCCGAGTCTGACCTTTTCACAAAAGGAAAAGAGATTTTTAACTGAATTTCTGGGCTCTGGTATCATGCCTCATCATGCCTCCAATGTCAGCCACCACCGATATTTTTCAAACACCAAGTGACGCAATTTGGTAGGTAGAGCATTCAGCTACATCACAAATCAATGAGCACTTATCTTTTTTCACTAAACTACATTTTCTACTGAACTTCAGAAAGGTTTTACATGTTCCAGGCAACATACAGTGAAAGTGGCGTGCATTTTGCAGTGTACTCTCTTGGGTAATAATCTAATTAGTATACTCAATTTTACGACTTTGAGTGGCCTATACCTTCAACTTAAGTGGGTTGCGTCACAGTAAACATATTGGTCCTTTCAAGCTATGAAGAGTATTACTAGGGGGGGAAGGAATAGAGTGCTACAGGAATGAGTCCTAAAACCCGGAAATGAGTTAGCATCTTAGCCCTTCTGGTTCTCTTGTATGGAAGTCAATGGGTTTTTTGAATGGGTTTTTTATTAGATGCCTGAAATAAGGTCTGTGGTTAACACAAGCTGAAGAGATTTCAGTAAATATCGTGAATTTTGGAAGCTTTTACGTGTCTTAAAAAAAAAGTGGTTGGTAACAAGTGGCTAAATGAGACTACTAAACGTCATCACGCCGACTCGTCCGCCTTTACAGCCTTGTTGTGTATACTCGCGTTCATGAGACCGCGTGTAGTTCGTTAGCGTTTTACTTCTGGCGATTGCAGTCACACTTCAAAAATCATAAAAGTGGTGTTCATTTGTGGAGATTATCTTGCTGAACAAAACATGTAAGTATCATAAATGTGTATTTGCCACAGAGCTTATTTTCTGCAATAATCAATAACCCAATGGAAAAATTCCATTGTTTTTTGTCGAACCCAGAGCGATGCTAACTTGCTGGTTGGCCTACAAAAATACGTCATCTCTGGAGCACTCTATAGCAATATCAGAACTTGTATAAACAGAAGCATCATTTCTCTAGGGCTAATTGAAAGCAAAGACTTGATAACCCTTAAATAATAAAGCGGAAAGAAAATAATCTCCCCTCAGTGGAGTTTAAACTTTTGCTTAGCAAGATAAGAAACAAACATCCACTTCTCTGACCCAGAAAATCTCTAAATAAAGGGTTAAAAAACACAAGCGGGTTCATATCAACCAGCGTTTATGTGCACTCAAAGCTTGGCATTCAAAAAAAATATATAGAGCCTCTGCTCTCATCTTTGAGCATGGGAATTATTGGATTATGGTGCATAGTGCTTTGGTGACCTCCAGTGGGAAAATTAGTGCATACAAAAAGAACAGGCACCATTTCTGTTCAGCTTCAATGCATCTGAAAGACCCTTTCTTCTTAATATAATGGATAATAATGGCACATTGACATTTCTAGTATGGGTAGAAACTTTCAACAGAACGTATATAGGCTAAGACAGGCCATATAGTCTTGATGCCACATCACCATCTACTGAGAATCTACTGCACATCCTTCAATTCAAGCCTCAACGGAGGCTTTAAATGACTGCAACTGTGAGGCACAAGGCAGACAGATTGAGCACCGAGACATGCTCAAGTGGTAGATCTATTTCAAACGCGTCTGGGAAATTGCAAACTATTGCCTTTTTGGGTGTTATCTGCCAGCTGAGTCAGAAAATGCCAAACAGGAGATCTGCGCAAAAAAAGACTGACTATCTGAAATGGGATAAATGTGAGGCCTGAGAGAGTAACTATAATATTGCAATCTGTTATATTTTTGTAACTGAGCATAAGGACATCTTTTGCAAAGGTCTCCATCAAATCGATGTAATTCTGTAAAGGAGCTAGGATTTTCTATCACATAAGAAAGGGTTTGTAAATTTGATGTAGGGAAAATTGTGGGACCGAATTTTCGATTTCCGAGAGTCCTGATTGATGACTTGTGTGAGCAAATACAGGGAAGCAGTATCTTGATCACCCACAAGACAATAGCCGTGACACAAACAACTTTATAATGTTACGTTTTTGTTGAGACAGTCAGAAAAGTTCAATAACATGTCAGTTTTTCATTTTTAGGACTGCAGTAAGTGGGGGTGTGTTATTGGACTGCATTAAGGTATGGTCACACATGCATAAATGCAGGCAAGTGACCATCGCCTGCCGAGGCGATAACCACCTGAAAATTCACCTAAGTTGAACTCCATGCGAATGTGAAGCTGCGAATTTGCTTCACAACTGGAAGCGAATGTTTTTTTCGCCCCTTCTCTCGCATAGAATAGAAGTGAACAGGAGGCGAATGTTAATTTTGCAGGTGTGATGTGCCTATATACTGTACGGATCATTTCACAGTTGTAAACGTACAGCTGGTCAAAAACAGCAATTTAATGATGTCAACTTTAGTTTACAGTAAACTCTCACTAAACAATTAACCAATTTAATAAAAAAGATTGAAAGTATAACCAACAATACAAATAATCATTAGCAGCCCAAGATATTAGTACTTTATTTTGTTACCCTTTAAAGATATCGGTAGGGGACAGAAAAATATGAACAACTTCATAAACATTGTAAATAATAAACCAGAGCAACCTGAATACATTTTGTTGAAGTGAAATGCATTGATAGTGCTGCTCAAGAAAAAAAAAGTATTTTATGCTCATATTTGAGAAAGATTTTAAGAATTCAAGAGTGATTGTGAGTCATATAATCTCTCTCTGAATTTTATTATACCGTATTCTTTTTTAAGTTACGAGCATGTTCATCTGTGGTAGATAGCAGAATCTTTCAGTGCAGCAGCACTGCAGGCTCATAGTGTGAGGAGATGTCAGGAGAAACGCATCGCTCTTGAGAAGGTTAAGTACTTACTAGGGCTGTCAATCGATTAAAATATTTAATCGCGATTAATCCCATGACTGTCCATAGTTAAGTGTGATTAATCGCAAATTAATCGCACACATTTAATACTGTAATCAACATGGGAGTGGGCAAATATGCTGCTTAATGCAAACGTTTGTATATATTTATTATTGTAAATCAATTAACAACACAAAACAGCGACAAATATTGTCCAGAAACCCTCACAGCTACTGCATTTAGCATTAAAAATATGCTCAAATCATAACATGGCAAACTCAAGCCGAACAGGCAACAACAGCTGTCAGTGTGCTGACTTGACTATGACTTGCCCCAAACTGCATGTGATTATCATGAAGTGGGCATGTCTGTAAAGGGGAGACTCGTGGGTACCCATAGAACCCATTTTCATTCACATATCTGGAGGTCAGAGGTCAAGGGACCCCTTTGAAAACAGCCATGACAGTTTTCCTCGCCAAAATTTTGCATAAGTTTGTAGCGTTATTTAACTTCCTTCTCGACGAGCTAGTATGACATGGTTGGTACCAATGGATTCCCTAGGTTTCTTTAGTTTCATATGATGCCAGTATCACTCTAGCATTAAAACTGAGCCCACTACACCCGTAAAATCGCAAGTTGTGTTAATGCGTTAAAGAAATTAGTAGCATTAAAACTAATTTGCGTTAACTTTGACAGCCCTAGTTCTTACTGAAATTATTATCTAGGCCTGTTAGTATCTCATATTGAACTTCCTGACTGTAGAAAACAGTCTAACTAAATAAGAGTATAGGATTAAATTTAGTACTTGTTTGGGTGAAGGAATTCAATTAGTCAAATGTGCATGTGAGTGTATGTGAGAGAACAATGTAACTTACTCTGAAAGCAGGGTTGGCTCCCAGCTCCAGGAGACATTTGACAGCTGACATGCACAGGTTGGATGCAGCGATGTGCAGGGCAGTGCCAAAGTCGAAGTCACTACAGGTGGCATCTACCTCTACGAAAAAGAAGGCGGCAATTAGGAGGACTTTTCTATGGGATTATTGTGCATTTTTTACACTTCATGATGTTGTTTTATATAATTTTCTCAGAGATACCTCAAATTTAGACACTGAGATGAACCATTTTTGACAATAATTTACACCCCATCCCCAGAAATCCTGCCCCTGTAGAGGTTGTTCTGCTACATTAATATCAACTCTATCACACTTTGTGTTCGAACAGATTTGCTGAGAATAGACTTAAAGCAAGATGTGCCAGAGTTGATTTGACATGACCACGGGTATCTCATGGAATCTCAAAGTTGTATAAATTAACTGGACAGAATTTGGTACGATACAGAGCGTTTGCCCATGTATCAGATTTACTGAGTTTACAGAGTTATCTTAGATTTGCGGAGTAAAACCCAGAACCCCCTAAAAGCTGCAAAATGGACTGATGGGAAAAAAAGGCATCAGTTATCCAGATAACTCAGCATAGCTGCATCTGGGAACAGACCCCAGGTCCACTGGTGAGTCATAGCTACAGCATCTGGCAGCTGTTATCAGGGCCAAAGGTGGTCCATAACTGCAGTGAACAGGACCTTACATTTCTCTGGTCTCTCAGGGGATTTATTTATGCATGCTGTGACCACTCAGGGTCTGTGGTGCTGCCCTATCTCAATAGTTTACAATAATACTCATTCACAACAACCAGCTCCTGTTGTTAAGCAGACACACTCATTTTCTATAGTTATGATACAGATCTAGTAACATCTAAAGAGTGCACCTTGGCACTACTGCTTTCAAAGCTGTACATTTAAAGGGATAGTTTGGGTGTTTTGAAGTGGGGTTGTATGAGGTTCTTATCTATAGTCAGTTTATTACCAACAGTAGATAACGGTCAGCATGCCCCCAGTTTGGAGAAACAGACAGGAGTACAGGAACAGGAGCAAAGCAATGTACTGCTGTGGACGGGGGCAGCAGCAAAACCTATTTTAGCCTCATTCAAAAAATCATTATCAGTTTAAGCTAAAGTTAGAATATTTTCCGATGGGGAACTGAACTGAAAGTGAAACTTATCTATACTGTTTTTGTCAACAGAATCGGGTGGCTTTGAAGAGAGCGTAAATACTTTCAGTTCAGTTCCCAGTCGGTAAGGGCCGTCTGTCGGCAAGATAAAGCGGTGGTACCGTACACTTAAACTGGTATTGATTTTTTTTAAGTGGCTAAATACGTTTTGCTGCCGTCCCCGTCCACAGCAGTACATTGCTTTGCTCCTGTGCTGGTACTCCTGTCTGTTTCTCCAAACTGGGGGCGTGCTGACCGTCATCTACTGTAGGTAATACACCGAATATGGATAAATACCTCATACAACCCAACTTCAAAACACCCAAACTGTCCCTTTAAGATTTAATTTTTCATGGTCACTAACCATAATCCATAGCCACTGGCATATAACCAGTAGACAAGGGAATCATTAGATCTCATCAAGAATACGTTATAAAACGTTATGTGTAATGACAGGAAAAGCATCCACACACACCTATCTGTGCAATATTCATTTACTGAGGAAAGCTTTGGGTCAGGGACCTTCTTCAATACAGTGCACAATGCTTTCCCCATTATTCGTTGTTACAGCTTATCTCCAGCACCATCAACAAGCCTTTATCTGATAATCAGTGATTTTTATAAAATTGGACTAGTCCACACTCATGTGAAATGAGTGATTAATTAAAAAAAATGTGGTCAATCTGCAGTAAATTCCTGCTGCCACTGTCCAAGCCTATCCACAATGCATCATCAAATTTATAAAAACCTGACCACCTAATGCAACAGCACACAAACTACAGTACAGCCTCCATAGAACAGAATCACACCTCTCTGACTGACACCTACAACAAAAACTACATGCGAAAAGGTTCTTAAATTTAGGATGCATTGGAAGGATGTTGTATGGATTTTATGTAGCTACAGTGGGTACACCTAATAAGCTGGCAACTCAGTATGTTTACCACAGGAAAAAGATAAAGTACTGAGGCCTTAATCACCACTGCAGTTGGTTATGAAATGTTTTCCCTGTACCGACTTCGGGGGCGACCTTCCTCCTCTCTCTTCTGGCTGCAGCTCTGACTCTCACCTCCAGGCTGGGAGGCCTGCAGCACCACCCGGATCAGCTGGGGCACGTCGAAGTAGGCAGCGTAGTGCAGGGCCCTCATGTTAGTCCAGCGTGAGCGGAGGTTGGGATCAGCGCCCAGAGCGAGGAGCTGGCGGGCAAAGCCGGCAGATGTTTCTGCATCACCTGAGGAACACGGGAGGGATACAGGTGTGAACAAAGAGTAAAGAAGCAAAGAGACAAAACTCTGGTGCTTTTTTGACAACAGCACCGCCTCCATGTTGGACTGAAAACGCCAACGAGTCTGTGGCCATGACCTTTTTTTTAGGTAAATCATCTTCCCAGTACAAACACTTAAATAGCCCTCATTTAAATCATTATGTCCTAAAAGTTGTAAAATTCACCAATAGCTGAATCCAGAGTTATTTTCCTCGGCATAATAAACGTGCATCAGACTCACGGGACTGCACCGCCCTGCATGTTTATATAACATATCCAGTTCTGCCGGCTTCCTGCTAGCTGTAATAATGGAGATATTGGCTGTAATTCATCACTTTTATTATCTTCTAATACGCCCATGGGCTGTATGCTGTAAGTCTGTACCATGGTGGACGTATTAACATCTCTGTTCCCAAACAACCGGCTATCAGCCAGTAGCTAGTAGTGCTAGTAGCATGACATCAACAGAGTTTAATGGAGTTGTAGGCTATTTACTAACACGCAGGGCAAAAACACAGGACACAATCTCTTATACATCCATGGTCTGTGGTCTATTGGACATTGATTTTTTGGAGGTCCTTGACATGAAAAAGTTTGAGATTGCTCTCAAAATCTGTGAGCTGGATTTTTCTAACTTCCATTTATCTCCATCGCTCACTTCATGCTCCTCTGGGAAGCGGCCGGGCAAAAATGTTTAATGAATAAATAAGTAAGTAAGTAAGTAAATAGTTAGAATAGTATGCCTATTTATAATATTTTTATTGTTCAACACAGGACATTTCGATAGAAACATTAAATATGACAATAGGATAGAAATAATTTTGTTTAACTTTTGTACACCACTTTGTAGTCAGATGTTTTACTGGCGTCCGGTAGACACTTTCAGTCCAAAATGGCAGAAGCGTAGCTCTGACGTTGGAATGAAACGAACAATTGGCTTTCACTTCTTATCAATATACGTTCTTTAGTATGTGTGTGCAGGGGGGGGGTGTAGTAACAGACAGTATGTCAGCTCTAGACACTGTGTTTAAGGAGAAGTACCAATGAATAGCAGTGCTTACTGAGTCATACAGGCTTATGTTCAGTGGTCAGAGTAGCAAGATAAACTAACACACAGACACAAGACAGAGGAGATGTGTATACACGTTTACAGTTCAGCTGAGAGTGTTTATTGAACACCCCTGTCAATACTTACCGATGCCCGGGGCCCCGGCCTTGCAGCAGTAGTGCAGGAGGCTCATATCCGTCAGACCGTCTCGATCATTCACCCCGCAGCCTCTCTTTAGGATCTGTGCAAAGACAAAATGTGTGGTGTGTCACTAAGGACTGCTAGTGTCACTGAGCAGAAATATTACATAATAGACTATAAAGTGATACTCCGGGGCACTGATCTGATGAATGACAAGCAAGCTGGGCCTCTCATAACTCTACTCATCTTTAAATTTGGACCAGAATTGTTGGGCAAACTGTCATGGAAGCGAGGCATTTATTTCTCAAGGGTAGCAGTTATTAAGTGAGAGAGTGAGAGAAAATAATCTCCTGCTTTTACCCTTGAGACAAGTGCTTCCCTGCACAATTTACTGCATTGCAGCTATTTTGTGTAGCTCCGCGTTGAGGTGGTTTGGGGGTGGGTTAGTGGAGGTTTATTTTATTCTAAAGTATTCTGATGTTTTCAGTTATCATTATTTGTGTTGACTTGTGAGTAATTCAATGAGCAGAGTGGTGAATTGTGACCTTCACAGACAGAAGAGTTTTTATCAAAGCATGTAGACAGTGAAAAATGCTGGATGGCGTCACCTCATTGCCGATGAGGTCGATGTTCTTCTGGACCTGGGGCACCCACTGCCTGAGGACAGCGAACAGCTCCGGTATGGTGGTGCTGGGATCCAGAAGAACCTCCTTGCACTGCGGCTCACTGGGGTCAAAGAAGGAGAACTCTGGAGATGACAAAAACGTGTGTGTATTATGTTTTGCGATACTTTATCGATTCTCCAAAATGCTGTATCGATTTTTAATTAACCTCTTAAAAATCTGACGGCTCGCCGGTGGACCGGGCCGCTACTATTTTTTGGAGGTTGTAGCAGGCTCAGTTTAAAAGTAGAGGGAAGATACTGGCATCATATAAATCTAGAAAACCGGAGGAATCCATCAGTATCATCCATGTCATACTTGCATGTTGCGAAGGAGGCTAAAAAAAACGCTCCAAATTTGGACAAAGTTTTGGCGAGGAAAAAAATGGCATGGCCATTTTCACAGGGTTTCCTTGACCTCTGACCTTTAATATTTCTGCATAATGGGGTCCCTAAACAGTTTTGGAATTACATAAATTGGGTATCACTGTAAAGCTGAGACTCTTATGGATTCAATGAGCCCAATTGTATTCACGTGTTATAATATTAGTCCCCATAGTGACTTTTTTTTGTACTGATTTTATACATATGGTTTGTTTTTTATACTATGATGTTTTCCTAAAATTAGATTTGAAAGAAATCGCAATATATCGTCTTGCTTACAGTATCGCAATATATTGAATCGTAACTCCTGTATCGTGATACGTATCACCAGATTTTTGCCAATACACAGCCCTATTTGGAACTGTGAATCCAAAGCTTTATGTTCCCGTTTCACCTGTTTATGCAGGTGAAGAGAGCATGTGTGAAACTCTGCAGCACAGACGTGCATTAACTTTCCGCAACACACTGTTCAATCGATTCAATCAAATTAGTAATCTTGGGAAATGCCCTTGCTGTGCTTGCAGAGGCGAATGAAATCAGATGTGACAGCGGATGGCATGCTGTGAACCAAATGAAGCATTAGAGAGCTCGGGCTCGGAGGCTGAAACAAACAGGCCTTTCACAGTGAATACCAACGCTTAGAATTTAACCAGCGTCAAACCTTCTGCATTTGCTTTACTCAGTAAATAAATTGACCTCCCTTATATGTAAAACAACCAGTAAAGTTTTCTGGCTGTTTTATATATAAGGAAGGTCAATTTAAAAGCCATTAATGCTGACTAATGATTTCATCCATGATATTCTGGGATGAAAAACTGATTGTATGTCAGCACTCCACTCCATTTCAAATTTAACGGATATACCTTTTACCTGTTTAGGAAAAGATCAATCATTTATTAAAAGTAAAACTCAAACTAACAAATGAATCTACTGGTAATAAATAAAAAATATGATATTTCTGAAATCAATCTGTAAGAAATAAGTCATCACTTTGTGTTAATTTAAGCAAACCAAAAATTGTTTTCAACCATCATTAAAAACGACGCCATTATATATTTCAATAATAAACAATGAGCGAGAAATAGATATCTGCCACCCTAAGACTGGAATCATCGGTCAGTGCGTTTTCAGGACGTTGATATCTTGTCCTGTCAGAAGGATAATCATCATCATCATCGATTATAATTACTGCTTGAATCTTGACAGGTCTCGCCTAGTTGGGCATTGATCAAACGGCCAACAAAGTTTTTAATATGTCATCGGCTGATCATTATTTCTGATCAAAAAACGCAGAGGAAACATTTTTCAGATTCCAGTCATAAAGCGTTTTTTCATCCAATCTTTTCTCTGTCCGTTCGGTACTGCACAGAGGGTGTTAATTAACCTGAAATGTTACACAGCTCCACTGTGCTGATGTACTGAATGTGTACATGTTTGCGGATACTCACCGCAGTCACTGGGCATGGGTGCAGAGGCCACCTGGTGGATAACTGGCCGCTGATGGGAGGAGGCCCAGCCCAGCACAGTGTCTCCGTCGACAGGATCCGGAACATCCTCCTTTGTCATTTCCCCCTCAGGGCCTGTGGTGAGAAGAACAATATTAGAAGACCTACTCAGAGAACACAAGTAGGTCTAATTTCAACAACGCACTGAGAACTCCACTTATTTTATGAGGAGAAATGACTCCATTGAAGGTTTCCGTTGATCTGGCACCATCCGACTAAAATGGGTGAGCTTCTCGATTTTCATCTAAATGCGGCCTATCTAATATGGAGGACGGAACCTCCCGGAATAAAAAATAAATGAATAAATGACTCGATAAATAAATGAGCCATTAAAGGCCCCTCATTTGCATAATGAGGCAGAAATGCATAAAGAATTGTAAAAACAAATGTGTAAAGAAATGTATAAAATAGAATACAGAAATAAATAAGTTTGGGGAAATAAATAAGGGGTGAAATGCAAAGGGAAAAGTGTGCATAAATAAATACATTCAGAAATAAATACAAATATTTAAAAATAGATATAAAATAAAAGCAAAAATGAATAAATAAGAAAATAAATGCATAAATAAATAAATATATAAAAATATAGGAAAAAAAGGGGAAATTAAACAGAATAGTAAATAAATAAGGGAATTAATAGAAAGATAAATAAATAAAGCAAATTAGAACTGAAATATCAATTTATGTCACATTGTATCAATTAGTTAATGGCTACATTTATTTTTAATTTGTTTTTGCTACATTTAATTTATTTATCGAGTAATTTATTTAATTATTCATTATTTTGTCAGGTTCCATCCTCCATAATTTAACTGTATATTACTCAGGAAATTGGGTTTGATTAAATCTCAAGGTGGAATATACTGGTTCGACAAAAATATATAGGCAGTAAAATATCAGTACCAACAGCCTTAACATTGTTTTCATTAGAGTGATATTCCTCTTATCCTCCTCTAAATCTGTATATTGCAGAATCCAAGTGCAACACTAAAAGTTGCAACAATTACACACAGTATAGGACAATTAATACTGGCAATATTATCAGAATATGATGATCTAATATGATCTCTAGCATTTTTATACAAAATGGTGAGTGACGTACATATGGAGGTAAAGTGTGATCATGTGCAGTGTGGTAAATGCACAAGGATTATACATTCAAACTGTCAAACCAACAAGATCACCTGATATTTAGGCCCGAGGATTAGAGACCAAGAAAGTCTGCATTTGAGTCAGAGCAAATTTCTACTGCCAAAACAACAAAGTTTGAGTGATGATTTTAGTTTCCCTTAAGACTTTAAAACAAATATTAGGGATGCACAGATACTGACTCAAATAGCTGGATCGGGTATCTGTGACAATGGGGCCGATCTATTCAATTAAATTCTATGTTTATATACTTATATACTGGAATTTGAATTCCTGTTTACATTTTGAGCAATTTGCTGCAGCATTAAAAATGTTCACACTTGAATTAAAATTCCTGTAAATTTTGCATTTTTTTGCTTAAATCAAGCCTGATGTTGCCTTACACTGGCAACATGTGTGTCCCCTCCCAGACCTGGATCAGGGCATCAGTAAGCTCCTGGACAGTCTGTGGCGGTACTTGGCAGCGTCGGATGCACCGATACATAACGTCCCACAGGGTGCTCAATTGGATATAGGTCAGTGGAACGTGAGGGCCAGTCAATGGCATCAAAGCCTTCGTCATCCAGGAACTGCTTACACACTCTGGCCACATGAGGCCGGGTATTGTCCTGCACCAGGAGGAACCCAGGGCCTACCTAACAAATATAGGTTTATGGTGAACACATGCTTAACTACTGGCCTAATCAACTCACTGACAATATAAAAGGAAAACAGGGGGCTGGGGAAAAGGGCAGAAACCTTAAGAGGTTGAACTACAAACACACACACAGGCCTAAGCCTGGAAACACCGAGCCTAACAAACCAACCAACACTCACTGTCATCTTCTCCTTTATCCTCTTTCTTGTTGATCTCCATGAGAGCTTCCCAGTCCAGCTAAGCTATAATCAAGAGACACAGACTGGGTCCAGCAGAACATCTAACCAAGCTGCTTCTCAAAATAACCCCAAAGTACATAGACAGTCCCCTCCTCGACCACCAATGAAACACCCACTCGCTCTGATTGCACCCTGTTGATCCCCTCACTAGTCCCAGGTCCAGTTGCCATTTACAGCCGGTTCTCACTTTCTGACTCTCTCCGGCCAGCTGGAATGTCACTCTCACTTTCCAGTCGTGTGCACTGCTGACCCCGCTGCCACCTCATCTGACTGGTCGACCGTAAGACCCACAATGCAGAGAATGTGTCTGTAGGGTGACAGTGCAAACCAACACAGCGTAAAAGGGCAGCAAAGTGGTGGTTGTGATTAGGACGAGTGTCCTTCACTGTAAAGGCCAGTGTCCAATTCCCCTTGACAGCAAGCATCCACCCTATTAAAGCACCCATTGGCAAAATACTGAATCCCTATCTGCTCCAGAAGAGAGGTGTAGCCAAACATCACCTGTGACCTCCCTAAAAAAAATACATTTTTCTCCCTTTGGATTACCAGTTTAATGGGGTTTCAATATGACACATTTAAAGCCAAACAGTGGGATACACCCTCCAACAGAACTACGCATTGTATTGTAGAAATAATTGCAAGAAGAGAATAGCAAAGGGGACAGTAATAGGCATTTTTCACAGCACACATTTTAACTTGTCACTGTAGGAAAAGCACCGGTGTTACTAATAACATTAATGAGTGCTCTGTTCTATTCAACTGACCCAGAGAGCCACGACAGTGAGCCAGCATGCACAATATACCACTCTGAAACTGAAGCAGCTAAATGGAACTCAGCCGTCCATCATAACTTTATCGTTTAAACCTGTGCTTTTCCCACTGTGACATGTTGAAAAGTCTTCAGTGAAAAAAGTCTATTGTACTTCTCACTTCATATCCGACTAGCTATTTGATCGACTCCGTCCTTGGGTAAAGGTCTAACAAAACAGTGTTATTATTGCTGTAGTTTTTATTTTGAGTCTAGTTTGATTTCAGGTCATTTAGACTTTTTTTGGTATGTAAAAGAGATAACATTTCATGATAAAAATCAACAAGTTCAAGATTATATCATGAATAATACATTATAGTTGTTATCATTATTATTATATAGACTAGTAAAGAATTTATTTTAGCCAGATAGGGAGTATGTCATACATTACAATTTAATGTACATATAAATTCAAAACATTTCAAATACAATTGCTGTGTAAGGGCTAGCTTAAGTGGTAATGAAATATTGATAATAACAGTTGAACTTCTCATGAATACCAATTAAACCAAATTACACATCCTAGTCCTGCACATTGTAGCGGGCTACCTATAGGTGCTTGGGTTACCTATACTGTAGGTGCGTGGGGTGCCAGCCGTAGTTTCATCCAACAATTTTAATGTTTAAGTTCTTTTAAGGTCAACCCTCCACAGGGATACATGAACCAGTGCTTCCTACACACTGTCATGAACCCACTTCTTATAACTCTAAACCACCAGACCAAATTCAGACAGATACTCAAACAATAATTAGAGTAATCCTCTTCTCAAACAAACAAACTTTTAACTCTCTTAAAAATTGTTCAGTGTAAAGTTTGTAAGACAATGATAGCCCAACTTTAAACTGAGAGCCTCAAGCATAAACATTGAACACCACATGCAGAATCACATGATGAACTGACTGTGTTTTCTATTTACCGAAGGATGTTAGAAGAGGTGTGGAAACAGTATTTTGTCAACTACATGTAATTGTTGACTATGCAGTCTCCGTTTCTCTAAGGTAAACTGTAAAATACCTAAGAAGTGGTCACTAAGTGCATGCAGGTAACTGCTTGAAACATCATAAATCACACACCAATCTCAACTAGATTTCATCATTTCTAGTAGCTGAGCTGATCCATGTGAAACACAGATCATACATTGTCATTTGTTCAACTTTCATGCTGCTGAAGAGTGAGATGAGGTATTCCTGATGCCTCTCTGAGGTCACTAACTAACTGGCTGTCTGGAGATTAGGACGTTGCCGTGTGACAATGGCCTACTTTTACAATAAGCCTCTCCTTGTTTGTCCGGCCAATGATGTCACCCTGCTTCCATCCTCACAGCTAATGGAGAGAGACAATACTGTGGCATATTTCAAACTGATAACTCAGAACATCTCCCACTAAACTATGACAGTGAGCCTTCTGCACCTCCTCATGGCTCTGTGACGGGAGACTTTGGCCAATCACAGGTCATTTCAGAGAGAGAGCGTATGAATTAAAATAGGAGTATGATTTAATACTCTGTTACTCTAATGCCTATTTCTCGCAAAAACATTTTCAGGAACATCTTGTAGTGTACTGTTAAGCTGTAAAATGAGAGTTTGTTCCGGCTGGTGGGCGGTGCTTGGTATTTCCTCAACTGATCTCAACATGGCTGCCGGGTCACAAACATTCTCATTTTACAGCTTACAGGTTGTTTTCCTCCGGTCTGTGAAATCTTGTAGATGCCCTTAAGGCGCACCGGAGGACACAGAGGCACATGATTTTTTTTTTTCAGATTACCTGTCTCATGCACTACTGTCAGGATATAGTGACCGTTTTGTAAAAATAACTTTTTTGAATCATATCTGCTCCAATTCTACCCACTGCTGCTTTAATGTTATCAGTTACACCTGTGCGTTTACCTGCTATGGCGAACCAAAAAGTCTGCCTTGAAAAAGAAAAAAAATGTCTATTGAATATCATAACCTCAAAGCCCCACACACACAGGTGTTTTCACTTTGCTTAATTAGACACTTCTCTATTGTTACATACTTGGTGACATCCTGCAACTCCCAGCAGCATAGCTCCACCTACCTTCAACCTGATGAGGTCTAATCAACCTGATTCATTGGAAACACCTGTGTGCATCCAACCAACTTACTGCCACACAACTCCTACAAGTATTCACAAATGACTAATTTACACAAATATTATTGTTGGATCTACATTGGGCTGCTTACTACCTTTAACCTGGCTATTTCCTGTATCAACCTAGATTTAGCCAGCATTAACTAAACTACTACAAGCTAACTTACTCTGTTTCAAATATTTTTATTAGGAAGAATGTGCATGTCAGTGATACAGACTTCTGTGGGGTGTGTATCATGCCTCATTTTTTATATATATCAACAAAAAAAGACAATACTAGGAACTAAAGGCAAACAAAAATGGACACAAGCAAATACAAAGAATATAAGTAGTTAAAGGAAGAAAAAATAAATAAATAAATACAATTGAAAAAAATTACAAATAAATAAAATAAAAAATAAAATAAATACAAATAAATAAAACACAGACAACACCCTAAGGCACACATATCAGGGAGAAGCTAACTTAATCAGCAGCGACAAGTCCCTCGTCTCACACATGGTTGTGGCACTGAAGGAAACTAATGTCTTAATACTTATTTAGCTTATTTTCCCATCAACTTCAGCTCCTAACACGTGTGTTATCTATCATAACATTAGATAGCAGACAGTAAACTGGCTAGCCGGCTAGCATATGTTAGAAGCCGGGTCGTACTTAGACACCTACACTATGTTGTATTAATTTCAGTGCATGCCGGGTAAATATCAGCAGCCACATATGTTATGCTCATGCGTTGTGGTAAAAGTTGCCAGGTGAGATGAAGTCTCTCTAATGTTCCTCAGGTTAGCTCCTCAGAGGTAACTAGCGGTAATGTTATCTAGCACAGATACTGGGCCGAGCAAGTTACCCGTTTAAAATGCACTTTACGACTAGAAACAGACATAAATGTTATGTTTAGCTAATAGAACACAATAAAAGCATTCGCGTTACCTTGACCTGGCTGCCTGTTTCAAGTCGCTCATGAGGAAAATGACCAGAAAGTGAACAGCGGATTTAATCTCCGTCAATTAACCACTGTGTGCTACATAGCTAAACTACATCCGGTTTCAGAATAAAGGCGGTTATTGTGCTTTTCCGGGCTTCAAAATAAATGTAATAAATCATACACAAAACGCACCCTTTATAAACCTCAGGTAATAAAAAAATAAGGACGAGAATTAGAAAACAGCATGGTATAGTTCTAATAAAAAAAACATTTTCAGATTATTATTTTAAATATTTGAAAAAGTATTATTGCTGTAGTTTTTATTCTGAGTCCAGTTTGATTTCAGGTCATTTGGAATTTTTTTGGTATGTAAAAGAGGAACATTTCATGATAAAAATCAACAAGTTCAAGATTATATCATGAATAATACATTATAGTTGTTATTATTATCATCATTACTATTATTATTATTATTATTATATAGACTAGTATAGAATTTATTTTAGCCAGATAGGGAGTGTGTCATTCATTACAATTTAATGTGCAGTCAAAATAAAAAATATTTCAAATACAATTGCTGTGTAAGGGCTAGCTTCAGTGGTAATGAAATATAGATAATAACAGTAGAACTTCTCATGAATACCAATTAAACCAAATTAAACATATTGTGTCTGACAACTTTCATGTGAAATCCTGGGCCAGTTCAGGCTTTCGTGGTCCCATGTGTCCTGCACAGTGTAGCGGGTTACCTATAGGTGCTTGGGTTACCTGTAGTGTAGGTGCGTGGGGTGCCAGCCGGAGTTTCATCCAACAATTTTAATGTTTAAGTTCTTTTAAGGTCAACCTTCAAAATAAATGTAATAAAACCACAATACACACCCTTTATAAACCTCAGCTAATACAAAAATAAGGCCGAGAATTACAAAACAGCATGGTATAGTTCTAATGAAAAATACATTTTCAGATTATTATTTCAAATATTTTGAAAATGTCCAAATATTTCAAAAAATATTTCAAAAATCCTGAAATATGTGTATTATCTTAACACGGAAATCTTTTCTTAACAAATACATTTCTTATTTTTATTTTAGAATTCACCGTTACTCCTTTTAGACACATGCACTGTTCCAGTGATATGATCGGGACACTCACTTTGATTATACATTGATCTCTTCTAGAACAAATATGTACCCAAACAACCGACAAAACTACTCTAAAACGGAAAATACAATTTCGTATTTGCAAGTATAGCAATGTAAAAAAAAAAGAGGTGGACTGGAGGATGCGGATACTTTTAAGTCCAACACCTCCTTTATCATTTACTGTAACAGTCTGGAGAGCTAAGTCCACACAAAGGGACATGATCCATCTTCCCATTCAGCAGATGGTCATTTCCCAGGGACAGCAGTGTGGTATTCTGGACTCTTTCCTGTGAATGCTCATTTAGAAAGAGCTCATTCAGTGTTCCCCGACCTGAAGAGCCCTCCGCACATGTGCATGCCTCCGTCTAAGACTTTGCCCTTTGCTGGTTCACATAAGTCTTACTGGTTCAAGTTGGAATCAGCTTAGAGCCATTCATCCTTTTCCCAAAATCTCATCACTTTTTGTTGATCCACTGCAGGAGTGTGTCAGCATGAGTGATGGAGGAAGAAAGAAAACAAACCTATTAAATGTTTTTTAGTGTTTGTAGGCCTAGGTGGTGAAAACAGCTCTTCAAATTATCTGATGAAGAACCTCTGGACATTAAGAACAAAAAGTAATTGACAGTAAGCACAATATGAATATGCTACCAACAATTAAGCAAATAATATCACAAGTCATAATCAATGCATGTGACATTAGCCTATAGACCCATAGATATAATAGTGTACAGCTACAATGGTCGCCCTCTAAGAAAAATAATCGCCTAGGGCACCAAAAGGGCTAGAACTGGCCCCGTCTTAACATAGCCTAAATGCATGGTGCTTTGTAAGACCAAAATCAGTTTCTCACTTCTACAAGTGATGTACAAGTAGGGTGAGTTGCTGTAAAGTGGGACACTGCCTAATGTGGAACACCTCAGATCCAGTAGGTGTAGGTCTTCCTCAAACAAATAAAAGTCAATAAAACTATTGATATTTAATTTCTTTCTAATATGCCTAAATGCTTCAAAACTATTATAGTCTTAATTTATTCTTCTTAATTTATTTTTTATCATTTATAGTCTTATTGTTTGTTTGATGTTGTTCAATTCTCCATGTAACATCCACACATACACATAGGTTTTCTAACAGCAATACCATTGTCAGTGGTAAAATGACTGAACATGGGATTGCACATTTAGACTTGAGTGTTTCCTACATGAATTAATGGGATTTTTTTTTTTTTTTTAGCTTTTATGCCTTTATTGATAGTGACAGAGTAGTATTAAAAGGGGAAGAGAGAGGGGGGATGACATTCAGCAAAAGGCCACAGGTCGGATTAGAACCCCGGGCAGCAGCGGTAAGGACTCAGATATGGCTTCGAAGTAGATGTCTGTGTTTTACTTAATATTCACTTTCCATCAAAATGACAACAAAAAACACAAAATCAAATCTAAACTCTGAGCTTTGGTGAGTGCCACACCATGCCAAACCCAGCTTTGTAGAGTCCAGGTTAAACAACCTGATGTTCAGCCAGATGTCCAGATGACATGTGACTCGTCCTCAGAGCGCTCTAGCAGGGCAGCATCTCTGGGTCCTGCTTGCGCTTGTGATGTCTCCCGGACCAGAGCGACAGCCTGACCAGGTCGCTCCCCAGCGGAGTGGACAGTCTGCTGCCAAACATCTGGTTGGTGGTGTTGGGGACGCGGTCAAAGAAGAGCGACACGTGGCTGGGTAAAGGCTCCTCTGACTTCAGCTGACCCCACAAACAGACAGAGGTCACATGGTTGTTGGCAGCATTCAGCTGTATAATGGCTTGCAGATAAGGCTGACATTAAACCTGCAGTAGGCAGAATGGTTTTAGCATCATTTGGCAAAAATTCCATGATAACCTTTCAGCATATTGTAATTCAAGTGTTCTGAGAGATAACTAGACCTCTGCACCTCCTCATGGCTCTGTTTTCAGGCTTTCAAAAATCTAGCCTGTGACGGGAGACTTTGGCCAATCACAGGTCATTTCAGAGAGAGAGAGCGTTCCTATTGGCTGTTCATTCAGCGGAGGCAGCTGTCAATCACTCCGATCAAATGGTATTTCCTGATCTCAACATGGCTGCCGGGTCACAGACTTTCTCATTTTACAGCTAAACAGTACACTACAAGATGTTTCTGAAAACATTTGAGGAGAGAAATAGGCATTGCAGTAACAGAATATTAATTAATATTTCATCAGCGCTGCCTAGTTTGACCGTTTGATTGGAGTTCGCGAGTGATTGACAGCTGCTCCGAGACGGCAAGGCTCCAGCTCGTCTCTGATTGGTTGTTTTCCTCCGGTCTGTGAAATCTTGCAGATGCCATTAGGAGCACCGGAGGACACCGGAGGAAACCGGAGGACACAGAAGCACATCATTTTTTTCAGATTACCTGTCTCATGCACTACTGTCAGGATATAGTGACCGTTTTATAAAAATAACTTTTTTAAATAATATTTGCTCCATTTCTACCCACTGCTGCCTCTCAGCCTTGGTAATGTGTCCCACATTGTCCCATACAAGCATACTCTTACTTTGCCCCACATTTGGTTTACTAGTCACCCTAACTGAACTAATTGTATTATGTTTAAAGCAGATAACACCTCATGTTTAATCAGTAGCAGATTATACAAGAGTTTGTTTTTTTATAGCATAGTATTTATTGCTTAGATACTTTCCATTGTGTGACTACAGACTGAGGAGGACCTTGTCCTCATAATAGTGTAGTTTACAATACTGAAATGCAATCTAATAATCTAAACGAGACGACAGGAAGAGAGACGCATCACATGTGCTGAAAAGAGGACTTGAAGTACTTTGGTGGCTTTGGTCTAGTTGTGAGCACAACAAGCCAATCAGCTTCCAGTGGATGTATGCGGAAGTGAGAGGTAATATCATTACTCTATTCAAACGACTTCGACACAACACCGGCTAACGGGAACATCCACAGAAGAAAAACGGAAAAGCACAACTTTGCCTTCAAAATAAAAGTTTATCTTTCTTTAAAGAACAGTTTAGAAAGAGCCACTCTCGTTATATTTGCATTATATTCAAAGTAGCATTTCATCTTTTGCTTTTAGATTCTTATAACATACAAATATGTTGGCATGGTTTGAAAATAAGCTTTACTTTCTTTTATTTTGAAAGTGCAAAGCGGAAATCATTTTAAAATCCATCCGCCCTGACAACCCTGACTCTGATGACAGCAGCAGCAGCAGCATCTGTCTGCCACTCTCTGCTATACATCATCACATCTGACAATCCAATTGAGTTTTCTCTCCATCTTCCGGGACAATGCAGGCCGACACGTTGTTGCACGCCGCCAATCTGAGCACCCTGTTGGTGTGCATGGTGCTGAAGTTCCCGCAGATCTTCGTGCTGATGAGAGCAAAGTCAGCGGCTGGACTCAGCCTCAACGGGCTGCTCCTGGAGCTCACCGGGTATGTATATAACTCTGTTATTAATATGTGTAAAGTGTGCAACTTATGGGGAACATGGAAGTTCATTGTGACTAATGTGATATAGGTATGCAGTGCATTACTTTACTATTATATTCAAGGCTGGTGTAGATGTGATGCTGTCTTCCTGTTCCAACTAGTTGTGGTAAAGAACCCCACCGCCAAACTCCATTCAAAATGTTTGTAATTTATTAATGTCTTGATTATAGGCAAAGGCGCACACATCCTTAGACGTGATACAAACCCGATACTGAATCCCTAATATATAATGATAAATTCGGCATACATGTGAACCATTTTATTTCAATATAACGTTATAAAAACCTATGTTATTGCACCACCATCCTCACTACCCCACAGCCACAGCCATATACTGATACCACAGTAGAGGTTGTCTCCAGGAGGCTCCCTGACTGAGGCACACAACTGAAAAGCTGCTTTCTATATAAAAAAAAAATCCTATTGTGAAGGCTTAACACTAATCAAGTGTGTGTTCTTTACAGAGCTTAGGGTTTATTGTAGAACTATTGAGGACAAGGAAATGTGGCCTCAGTTACATCTGTGTGAAGCAGTGTGATGTCTGAGGTTAAATCTGTGCAGTTGTCTAGTTCTTGTGTCTGGAACAGGAAGTGTTAGCACAAACAAAAAGCTAGGAATGAATCTGCTTTCAGATTTACAGCAAGTATTGGCTAGTGGATATATCACCTTACTATTTTTAATTTTTTAAGGTTTTATAAAAGTTCCACTAGGATCATATTTAGTTTGGTCTGTCAGGCTGTATAATGTCTCAGTGTCCTGTCTCTCCCCCGATGGTGCCTGGCAGTAGCTGCACTGTCCTAAATGATTCTTCTGTGCTGGTGAGCAATAGCCTGCTGTCATTGTGCATGCTACAGTGAAATAGCTAAGCCTTAAAGCTGCACTAGGTATGATGTTTTTGCAAAAATAAAAGTAATTCTATGATAAATATATCGATTCACACTGCCATCCCTTAATGGTAATAAATCATATGTTGCCATTGTCACTGGTGACATCTCAAAGGTGCAATAAGTAATATTTTATTGCTCCATATTATGAAATGCCTTGATTATATCTGCGGGCAGTCAGGTGTTATTGTTCAGTACCACTGATTGTGTGATCACTTCACCAGTTGCTGAGATTTCTGACTTTAAAAACAATTTTTTCAGCCTGTCTGTGAACAAACACTGCTCAAACATGATCAATCCTATCTGCTTGCAAAAATGCTTTACGGCATCCAGTGGCGTGGTTGCAAATTGCAACCAACTGAATACCGTGATGGAGTACCTCAATAACGTGAGCCGCAGAGTGCAAAACCGTGGTGACGCCGTTTGCCTTGCTCAGAGGCCATCCTTATTGTAATAACACTACTTTAGGAGCAACGGAAGTCAGGCGGTGGTTGGCAGTACCACAGTTTTGCACTCTGCGGATCCCATTACCGCGGTTTCACAAACGTGTCGGAGAACTGCGGTGGCCTTCGGGTAACGTAAAAACGCGGAGGGCTGTTGGATGGGTCCAACAACACAAGCCTTTCATCCAGGAGGCCGCTGTTCATGTCCCGTGCGTTACATTCCACTTTACAATCAACTGTTTGTTCATGTCCCATGTTCACCACGTCCAGTCACATTTGCTCTGTAAACATAGTAGTTTTAAGCCCAACCATGTTGTTTTTTCCGAAACCGAACTAAGCGGTTTTGTTGCCTAAACCTAAGCAAGTGTTTTTGTTCAATTCACAACATTAAACTTGTGTTTACATGTGATCGTAAAGTGACGCAGAGGTGTCTGACAAAGTGTCAGTATTGGTGCCAAATGGAGCTCGTGATTACAACACGGGAAGTCGTGTACACGATATGCTCGGGGTTCAAGTGGTTAAGTCGTGAGAACACCGCTGCTAAACAACGGAAATATTAACGTTACCGTCGGTGTCTAGCCTCAGAGGCTATCAATTTAGCAAACTAGCAAGCGAGTAACATAATGCAGGAAATGCAAAGGAATAATGACAGAAGAAAAAGATGAGGCTGTTGGGAATATCAACATTTTCCACCGACATATTATAAAATTACGAAGAAAAACAATATACGACTAAAATTACAATATATTCACTTATTATGCACCAAAAAACAAACTTTCACGGCCTCATTGTTATTTCTGACAACATCAACAGACACGTCTCAACTCGTAAATTCAGAGATTTCAGAAACTTTCCACGTCGTGAATACGATACATAGTTATGAATATTATATTCCATTTCTGTTAATAGATCCCCTGAAATGTTACACACTGGACCTTTAATGGCCCCTGTAAGTGCAAAATTCAAATCCGTCTTCTCAACTGCTGTCAATAAGACCTTGTGCAGCTTTAAGTTGAATTACGTTTCGATTGTTTATCACTATGAAATCTTCACCTATGCATCAGTTTCTCAGTCATCACCATGCTTGTTCATAGAAACCTGTACACACCAGCAGCCTGTTAACACATGCATTCAGCTGCAGCTTGCTTACCAAGCAGTTAGCTTGGTAAGCAGGGTCTTTATCTTTAGAGACTTCTTTTAGTCTCTACAGAGTTCTTTTGCTGAAGACAGAAGTCTCAGCTGAGTTTGTTCAATCCCTTCCCACTACATCAGGCTTTTTTTCTACCACTCACCCAGTCTCTGCCTTGTTTGCTCTTGAACATCGCTTCAGTGTTTCATATTAATCAGTACTGAACATTATTATAACACAGTGTAATAACCTGACACCATGATCTGCTTTACAGGTTCATTGTTTTTGTAACGTACCAGATGTACTATGACTACCCACCCCCAACATACCTGGAGTTTCCATTCCTCATCGCTCAAGGTGAGCTGTCTTAAAGTTGCAGTGGGTAGAAATGGAGCAAATGTGATTTAAAAAAAGTTATTTTTATAAAACGGTCACTATATCCTGACAGTAGTGCATGAAACGGGTAATCTGAAAAAAATCATGTGCCTCTGTGTCCTCCGGTGCAAGATTTCACAGACAGATAGTAACTGTAAATTGAAAAACAAAGTACTGTATTCAAAAACAAGGGAGGAGAAAAATGGTAATAATAATAAAATAAAATTAATAATAAAAATTAAATTAGTCAATAAGAAATATAAAAAATATAAGAAATTAAATAAAAGATAATAATAATAAATAAACAAATAAATAAATATAAACATTTCATGGTTCCAGCTTCACAAATGGTGAAGATTTGCTGCTTTTGCTTTTAATTTAAATTTTCAATAATTATGACCCCCTGTCACCCGGAACTGGGGTTTGTGCTGGCTAATTCATTTCTCATTTGCAGTCGGATAAACAGTAAATTCATCAAATTCAGTTCCCGCTATTGCTGTTTTCCAAGCTTCTATTAGCTGTCATTGGGACACTAAATGTAAAAGTTTCTCGGGAGAATGCAAAAGTATTTATCTCTTTGTTTTCTCCCCCATGTTCCTTTAGGGGCTCCGTAGCACTTTAAGTTTTCTTAGTGTGTAAATGAACCTTTCTCAAAGAGTTCTCATTTGTTAGTTAACATTTCTTGGTGCAAGCTATTTTTCACAAAATTTTTCACAAAGTATGCTTTTAAAACGTGATGGAGACAAAATCTTCCATTTATAAAAGTGGTTCCATGCGTCCCCAGTGTAAATGACACCCATGGCAGCCCATATCCACCTCAAGAGGCCTGTTAATGACATCTTAACAATAGAGGACTCACATATAGAAGCGTGTTTGTGAACCAGAGAGTTTCTAGGTGAGCTAATGAGGCAGTAAGAACTGACATCAGTGCCCCTTGAAAATGTGAACCATGCAGATGATGTGCGTGTTCTAACCTGCCTTGTGTCCTCACTCAGACGCCGTTCTCCTGCTCCTCATCCTTTACTACAGCGGCAGCCTGCGGCAGAGCCCTGTCTACGCCGTCCTGTATCCTTTCATCACTGTCAAATAGAAAGTGTTCACTCAGTGTTGAAGAAAATCAATGAGCCACTGGCCTCTGCTGATACCTTTTTTAACATCACGCCACGTGTTATTGCCTTGACGTGACGTGTTCAGGTTCGTCGGGGGTTGGAGGCTCCTCACTATGGAGAAGTGGATCATAGATTCGGCCATGGTAATAATAAATCAGTTTAACATCAATCATAAGTCACAGTGTGTCACAGAGCAAGCAAAGAGATGGCATGTCATCAGTCAGGAGTAATGAGGTGTAGATTTGAACAGAAACGTATCTAGACCTCATTGCACCCGGTGCATCTCAGGAAGACCTTATAAAACGCCAAGGGGTCTTGTTGGTTCATGAGATGGATGTGTCTAAAGGTGTATTTGCATATAAATGGGTGAAAGCGGTGATCTTGCAACTGCTTTCCACCTAAGAGTTGAAGTTTTTTGCAGAAAGTGTTTGAAACTTTTAAAGCTAGGGTAGGTAACATTGGAGAAACTAGTGAGAGTATACTAGATTTGAAAAATAATCCGACCGAAAAACCCAGACCAGTATTGCCAACTCTTTTCCAATGAAAGTAGCTAGCAGCACTAGCTCCAAAAGTCGCTAAAGCCAGCGAGAAAGTCGCCAAGTCGGCAACACTGACAGCCCTTACAAAAAAAGTAGTATACTTCATGTTTATTTTGTAAACTTCTAAATTTCCCAAGTATACTTTATGTAATAAGTATACTAATATCAATGTACTACTAGTAATATACTTGTAAGTGTACTACTTCAATACTTCTTAGGACTAAACTGGCCCACTTTTTAGTTTATAAAAGTATACTTTTAAGTGTACTTTAAGTGTAAGAATATTAATCCTTGAGTACACAACTAGCTTACATTTAAGTTGTATTTTGTAAAGCAACTATACTATGAAGTGAACTATACTACAAGTGAACTTATAGATATGCTGTTAGTTTACTAGTTATATACTTGTAGCCCACTTTTATTGTTTATGAAAGTACACTTTAAAGTATACTCTCAGTAAACTACTAGATTAATAGTTTTTACTGCAACTATACTTGTAGGTTTTCTTTAAATTACAGTACTTAGCCAATTATTTATGTATTACGTAAAGAGACTTGCTCCTTTTGCTATTTGACTGGATGTTTTGTGATGAGATAAAAAAAATCTTGCATGCCTCCATGGTGAACGGAGAATGAGAAAAGGTAGAACATTCTTGATGAATTTTAGTAAATTCATATCAAAACATACATTTACAAACTCTCACACACTCTAGGCTACTCAAGTAGTGGCAATAGTCAGAGAGGACACAGTGAAGAATACTTGCTATGTACAAGATGTCAATTATGAGCAATTAAGCCAAGTATATTCAGATTTTCTGTATATTTGTCAGTAAAAGCCAAGTATACTCAGACATACTTCAGTCTGACCTCCACTCTCTTCTCAGAGCCTGTGCACATTCATCAGTGCAGCCAGTAAATTTGCCCATCTGCAATCCCTCTGGAGGTCGAAGGACGCTAGACAGGTTAGCGCCCTCACCTGGTTTATGGCTACCTTCACATGTATAGGTGAGTATCACATACTGCAGTGTTTCCCAACCTTTTTTTCTGGGTACCCACTTCTCTAAAATGACAAACCATCGTGACCCAATTCACATTAGGCCTTATTTGTAAATCGTGAGAAGTGAATTTGAATGTAAATGAATGTTCCTGACCATTTTGACCTAGGATACAATGAATCCTTATCTCCACTTTTCAAATGAATATCATCCTCTTATCCGTCTAACCCTCATGTTTAGCATTCCTAAAAAAAAAAAAATCAGAAATGCTTAACCAATTTATGAGGCTCTCTTCTCCCTGAAGTACTGTTACTGTAATGTTTCACTTCATGAATATGCATAATACTATTTACTCTGCTCCTAATTTAATAAATTAGCAACTCCACGCTTCATTAATGAAATATTAGATGCTCTCTTTGATGACGAGGATGTCATTAACTCCGCTTCCTCTTTGTTCCAGCGCGGATTTACACCACCACGGTGACAACTGGAGACACGCTGGGTGAGTCAAAGTAAATTACAAATGACTGTGGGACGTGTAGCGTCCCAGATAGGAAGGTTTCATAATCTCTATAAACATTTCAGAAGCGACTCTTTAGAAAGATTTGTTTCCTAAATAACTATCGTCATGGTTTGACATGAGTAAAGGATTTTTTGTTGTGGTCTGGTGCGACAGGAGTATCTACCACTGTGGTATCTATGTTTTTAAAAATCTATTTTGGGATGAGGTTTGCAGCTTTCATATGCTTTGAAGGGAGAAAATGCACCATTGTGATGTGAAATATCAAATAGATTTTTCCATCAAGCATGGGTGGATTATGAGACAACGGGCCGCTGGGCACAGACACACAGACGCCCTCCACCACTACTCCACAGGAGCAAGACAGTCAGACTGAAAGAGATACAAAATGCTCTTTTATGTCTCTTTGTGGATGTTTTTTTTTTTTAAACTTCAAAACAGAGGCTCTGGCCCGGGGGCCCCCTGACACCTTGGGCCCTCAGGCCTGTGTCCGGTAGGCTCCTTTCAAGCATCCAACGGCAAAATGTTTCTATACAACATAGGAAAGTACTCAGTCAGTATTGTTATTCCGATCATGTCAGAATGGAAGTGGAAGTGAACCCGACTGCTGAAAGAGAAAAGGCATTTTGAGAATCTGCTAATTCATAATAGCCAATATTCAGTCCAAATGTAGGCATTTAACAGGATGAAGTAGCGTAATAGACATGGATGAGTTCAAAATGTGTTCGCAGGTCCAAATAAGCGATTTCAATAGCCTTTTTTTCTGTCCTTTTACATCTGAAGAATTTTAATTTTCTGCAGAGGAGGGGAATGTTTCCTGACTTGTTGTAGAGAATGAAACTGTTAAAGGCAGGGTGGGTGAGTACACTAGATTTGTAATAATGATCCAACGGAAAAACCCAGCCCAGTGTTGCCAACTCTGTTCCAATGAAAGTAGCTAGCAGCACTAGTTCCAAAAGAAGCTAAATCTAGAGAGAAAGTCGGTAACACTGACCGTCCGTCTCTTCAGGCCTGCCTCCAAGGCCACTCCCCCAAAATGATCATAAAGAACGTAAACAACAGCTGCTGTTAGTACTCACAGCTGTAGGTAGGCCGTTAAATCATTTTATCTGACCTGAATGAAATGATTGGACGGGTTTATTACAGCCCAGCGACAGCAACAGATACCAGATCTTTTTCTCTCTATTTTTGTCAGAGCATTTGATTTATTAATTCGGGATGAGAATTTCAAATAATATAACAAAACATGTTTTTAAAATCTTTTCCAACCCTGCCTTTAATATATCTTTAAATGAAAACCGGTGACCGTTTATAAGCTCTTGACATTCATTAGCAACTTTTAACATGCACATCGTCAACTCATCAGTCTGTGATGTCAAAAACAATATCTTGATGTTAGTGTGTCTGAATCATTAAGTTCTTACACATAACTAAATAAATAATACATCTTAAATCTAATAAAAATCTGCTTTTTTGTCATAGTTCTGATGCGGTTCGTCATCATGACTTTGCTCAACACGTGGGTGCTGCTCACTGTGCTCTACTATCAGAGGCATGGCAGCGGCTCCAAGAAAGAAGACTAAGCTTTTAAAGTGGAATCCTCCTGAGAATGAGTCCTGTAAACCTGCAGTCCACCCCCCCATGTCCTCCAGCTCTGCCCAGCAGAGTGACCCCTAGGGTACTCTGGACTCAGCCACGACTGAAAACGCAAACTGTCGAGTACAGTAACAACGGTTATGGAAGCAGCTTTTATATTACTGACCTTTTTATATTGTTATTACCTCAATATTGAACCCACATATCATTTTTATAACATTCCAGTGACTAAAATCTGCTACAGCTAGTAGTAAGAGGAGAGACCAATACTTTTTCATACTGTATGTGACAAAATGTAGTGTTTATTAGATAGCCAAGTATATCGGAGACCTTCCTTCTCAGGATATGAAATACTGTATTTTGAAAAGTCCTTTTCTGAACAATTTTTAATAAAGCAAATATTCTAGCTTCTTACATCATTTCAGTGTTTGTGCATTAAAAACTCTTGAGAAAATGAGCAAAGAAGTTGTTGTGCAACTTTTACAGAATTATAGCTTCCTTTTCAAGACAGAAAAATAATCCAAAACCAAAAGGCACATCCACGTCTTTATTGTTGAAGTAGTTATTATTATAGAGCTGTTTGGTAGCAAACATGCAGTCTGGATGTAGAGCCCTTAAATACAAAGTGGACAAGGCTGTATAAATAATATACTGTGCACTGTATGGCATGTAAAATATATACTGTGTATATTTATATGTATAAAACATGCTTCTTGGTTAAAGGAGAGCACTCGCTACACACACACACTGGCGCACACACACACGCACACACACACACACACACCGTTACTCTCCACCTGCTATATAAGCCACACACACAACCCAAACTCAGAGTTTGGTTACTTTTTAATACAAAAATATCAGGACAAACACTTTTAGAAAAAAAAACTTTCAATGGAATAGTGCTGCTCAGTATTTAGACTCATGTAATATGATTGCATACCTTCATCCTTTCTGCTTCTTATTGGTTAACAGCCCTCATTTTCATTGCCAGGAATGACTAAAAGAACTAACAGGTGGAGGCCTGTGGGTGACAACACTTTAAAGGATAACCAGTATTTTTCAACCTGGACCATATTTCCCCATGTTTTTGTGTCTAAGTGACCAATAGGGACGACACTTTTTGAAACTGGTCCAGTATTTTTGGATAATGCTGCAGCCACTAGCATTATCTGTAATGCAATCCTTTGGGGCAACCTGGCACCGTCATTTACGTCCACCAAAAGTGCTTGTTTATGTCACTAACATGCTCAGATTGTAATTATAAGTGTCTGACAACATTACGGTAAAAATCCTACAGAGAAATAAAATGTTTTTCTTACCTTTCGCTTGATCCGGTCTGTTTGTTATTGTGTGTCTCGCTCAGAGAATTCTCGTTCTGAAATCTTGTGTCGCCTCCGCATTGCGGAAATCATCTAAATTTTAAGCCATGACATTGAAAATATTTTAGATAACACTAAACTACGCTTTCTGTATTCCAACACAACAAACTCAACATCAACATTGGCATCCTGTGGCACTCCTCTCTCCATCGTCCCTGATCTCTACCCCTTATTATTTCACACTTGCTAGAGGTCACTGTTGTGCTCTTTTATACCTTCTTTCGGTGAACTACCATGTGAATAGAACATAAAACCTACAAGTGAGTGTAGTAGGCCCCTACTGACCCATATCTATGGGGCTTATAGCTACTCATAACGCCTATTTAATAGCCTGACAACAGTCTAATCGGTTGGCCTGTCAGTGGCGAAAACATGCACTTTTAGTGGACATAAACTGATGGTGCCAGGTTGCCCCTAATGGTTACATTACAGCTTGTTTAGCGGCTGTAGCATTCCTCCTTCAATACTGAACCAATGTTGTCCCCATTGGTCAGTTAGACACAAAAACATTGGGAAAAAAGGGTCCATGTTGAAAAATACCGAAGTTGCCCTTTAAGTGTGAGGCCTGAAAAGGCAAACACATGCAGGTTCACTCAGAGTAGTTGGTGATGAACGGGGGCTTCAGTCAAGTATATTTGGATATAGAAGTAATACAATGCCTGCGTGTCGTCTCTGGTGAAAGCCCAGATGTACATTCAAACAACAAATAAAGGAGCCGAGCTCGGATCAGAAAAAGCATTAACGGTGCACCCCTTGAATTCAGTAAACATTAACCCTCGTAACTGACAGTGCAGGTTTGAAAAGAGTATAGGAATGTGAGGAAACTCGTGACTGGGCCTCCATCCAATGCCGTTCAGAGCCGGATTCTGTTCACTTAGAACCGTTACTGTAGTCAAACTGGTGATTCAGAGCGTGCTCGAGTCAGAAATCTGAATAAGAGGCACTCGAGGAATTATTTGCTGGAGGAATCCGACACTCCTTCTTCCCCCGCCGTGCAGCAGACTTTCCTAGAAGTCACAGCTGGTTTAGCTGGTTAAGTACCTTATTCAAGTTTCTGTGACCCGTGTGGACGCGTGCCTGAAAGCAGAATCGTGAGGAGCAAAAGAAGCTACAATCAATATGTTTAAAAGAGTTTGAATAAAGCCAAAGTACAGATACTGTATCTGGGATCAAGTTCAACAATCTTAGCTGTACTCAGCCAACAAATTACAGAATTTACGATCTTCTGAGTGTAGTGTTCCCCATTAAACCCTTCATATTGTTCACAATCATTAAACACAAGAGTGTCTTTTTAAAATTTGGCCACAAGAATCCCCAAAAGGGTGGTGAGGAAGTGTTTTCCTGTCGGGTCCTTCAATCAGACAGCGTTGAGGTAAGTGTATCCCCTTCTTGCCAGCCCTGGGCGGGCTCATAAGAGCTCTCTTCTGTTCTGTGGGAGCTCAACGAGACACTCAACTGCTCTAGTCAAGGGCCCGAGAGAAGACTTCGGCTAATATGCTTAAAAGCCGTCCCAGCTCGGTGAAAAGATCACAGGTGTTCAGGTGATAGTCGTTACCGCTTCAAGTACCTGGGAAAGAAGTTCGACAAAAAGGGGAAATAAAAGGCAGACTTTGTAACTCTCACGAGGCTGAAGCACGACAGGGTGGGCTGTGGAGAAGCGATGTGGAGTTCAGTGTGCTGATCTGCAAACGGAGCGTTGTATAGTCTTTGATTTGGGAGGACACACACATCCCCCGCCACCTTGATTATGCAGCGCACTCTCAAGCAAGGTTAACTGGAGGGAGAGAGAGAGAAACAGATGCAAGATTAGTCTCAGTAAATACCTATGTTGCAACAGGTCATGTGCTCATAAGATATAAATATTAATAACAAAAGAATGCTGCACAAATCACGTTCACACACTTATTTCACAATGTTTCGGTCTTCAGACCTTCACCAAGAAAAGTTTCTGAATTTCTTTGTTTTCCCCACAGTCAAGATGTGTACAATTTGATGTGAGAAATTCTGTTTCTGTCTTTGATAAAAGTTTTGTCCCCCCAATTTACCTCAATACTGTTTTTTTTACACAACTTCAAATGATAAGCATCTTTTAATTTAGTTTATTAAACAATTGTGGTGGAGATATACACATTTAACATACAACATTTTACAGCTGAAGGATGAATGTGTCAGCGCTCTCTGGTGACAAACTACCTAATGAGACACTTAGACACTAGATTACTGCAAACATATCTTTGTACACTGCAACTTATCGGCCGACATATACCAATATACATATACCAATATATCTGCAATAAGGCAAAATCACAGATACATCATGCTTTATGGAGGCCCCAAGAGGCAAGTGAGAAAAACAAATTCTGGTGATCCAATTTTTTAGTTGAATATAACTTGTTCTCTCCTATGTTTAGGACCTAACATTCCTTAAAAAGAATTCCATCTTTTAAAAACAACACAAAAAAAAAGTTTTGCCAAGTTACTATTTTTTTCTATCTGTGAAAACTGATAAAAAAAACCGTTTTGCCAGGTGAATTTTCTTTTTTCCTGTCAAGATAATTTTTCTATTGGCTGGTTCAAACTACACAATATCACCCCGATTATAGCCCTACACAGCCGTCATAGGGTGTCTGCTCGGACCGGGAACGACAACGAGTGTCGTGCGCGACAATCAATCATTTTATCTTGAATAGTGTGTCATAGCAGACGACAACCGCCACCGCGTCTGGGACGCATCACGACGTCCCGACAGAAAGTCTGACATATTTGATTTTTTTTGCCTTCCACGATGTGTTCCGTCACAGCTGTGAGCGCACAACTGTAAACAATTGCGAAGGAGGAACAATGTTGGTGCTCTGAGGTGGAATTGTAAAATGGAGGAAAAGTTTGAGAAGCTATATGGCAACAACACCCCAACTTTTTTGATGTTTCCTTGGCACGACTACCACGACAGAGTGGAAAAAGGTAATAGCAGAGGCACTTCAGCAACCCGGTGAGTAGGCTACTGCTGTTTGCATCAAGCTTCCTTCTTGATGACATCACGCACGTTGTGAATGACCATGATGATGATGATGATTGGTTGGTGTAGTCTGTCATGTCTCTCGGCCAAGTCACGACAAGAATGTATGACTCTCAATCGCCTAATCTGACATAGCGAGCGTCATAACCGACAAAAATATTGTGTAGTCTGAACCAGGCAGAAGTGTTTGTTGCTGTAATACTCATTTTGGCCACAAGAGGCTGAAGTGCACCACTACCCCTTGTTCTAAATAGAACTAAAAACATTTTTAGTTCTTCCAGCTGATTTTTAATTTCTCCATGCACTCTAAACACAAGGTTCACAGATAAAAAAAATAAATTTAAAAAAAGGCAACTTAGAAAAATTATCCTGACAAAACTTTTTTCACAATGTTTCACAGATCCAAAAAAAGTTAAAGCATTTAAATCACCCGGTGGCAAGGTGATCCAAACTATCAGGTGAGCATCCGAGGAACCCCAACAAGCACATGCACTGGGACCAACATATGTGGATGAAGCCCACCTCCACCACCACCACCACCGCAAACTAACAACCAGGACCGTGTCTGAACATTTAGTGCAAAAAGACACGTTTTGGTTGTATACACACATTCAGGGATTAGAGTCGTTTACAGGGAAACATTTGGGCAAAGGAAGAACAAGGTGGGAGGAGAAGTCGTCATTTGGACCAGTGTCCACTGTGGGATTCTTCTGACCTCACTTTGGAGCCATTTGACCTGCGAGGGCTGAGGTCAGAGGACATAAGGGCACTATGGGTGACACATGTTTAAGGACGTTAACAGGATGATGTGACTAGAGAACAGCGTTTTAGCCTCAGCAGCTTTAGAGGTTAGTCAAAGTTTAGTCTCACGTCGTTGTTGTGTTCGACCACCACCCTAAAAACAACATTATGGGTTTCACTTGTTGCTAGTAGAAAATAAGCAGGAGCCAGTGTTTCCTTCTCTCTTTAAAATCACAGCAAATTGGGACAGAAGCTGTATAAATTGATGCCCCGTGGAAACAGCGTTCCACTGCCACTGAAATCAACGCACTGCACAGCACACACAGTTACCATACGCGCTCATCAGAAATGAATAGAGGAACAATCATCATCGATATCATCCAACGCCCAGTGCCAGTCCTGAAGACCAAAGTCCTCCAATCTGAAAGGGGAGATTAGTTTTGATGGCCAGGTAGCGATTTACTGCACACATACAACCTGGTATCCATAAATCAAGTCTATTCTTGTCAAGTGTAGCATTGGATACTGTTCTCATTTAAAGAAACTGTGGTGTGTTATAGATATCTGTGTGATTAGATATCCTGAGCCACACACAACAAGACTGAACAGAGGTGAAACGAGCTCATCATGTATACAGAGAACAAAGCTCCACAGCTGCTCACGTTCTCCACACCTCTCACTGAATTCTAGATTCTAGGTTATAGACACGTTTTATACTCCTCTACAGGAACGGCTCCACTGCAAAAATATAACAGTCTTTGGGGTTTCACAACATTAGCTTTCATACAAGTTGAGTACAGAAATATCAACATTGCTTTTGTTAGATGTGGTGACCCTGGATGCACTACAGATGAGACCAATACCAGCGGGTTTGGACAGCATATTTCAATTTGACAATTTCAGGGCAAAAGATTCTGAGTATAATACGATGGGAAAAATGTCTCTGACTTACTTTTGTGTTCCCTCGCAAAAGCCTTTGCATTACTTTGAAATAAATTTGCGTTTCCTCACAATATATGTTACATTCCCTTGCAATGACTTTTAAATGACCTTGCATTTAAGCTAGGTTTGGTAATCTTAAGAAATTAGAGAGAGTACGGTAGACTTTATAAATGATATAAATTACATGCAAAAGACAAATACCCATATAAAGAGAAGCTGACAGAGGCAAAGGGGCCTATATTACAAAATTTAGTCAGTTATTGATATAAATCCTTACGAATTAGGAGGACCATGACAGCTTGCCAACCAGATGTTCACTAACATCTGGGTTAGTGAACATCTGTCAGCAGTTCAAAATATGTTAATCTTTGAAGGCCGATGTCCAATTTACAAACGGGTAGGTATATGACATTAAGATCTACAGGCCAAATGCCAGCTACACAATCATCCGGACAAAGTAATTAACTAATCTAGTTAATGTCATGCTAACAGATACTAACAAAGCGTCGGCTAATACGGCATTTTTAATCTACTGGTATCTCGCAAAACAAAATTCATAACGTCAGCCTACCTTTGTGTCTGACTGTATACTATATATACTACAATTCTGCTTTTGAGTCATATTCATTGTGCAGTGTTTTGTATCATCTTTTGACAGTTGCAGTAAACAACCAGCGGATGGCACTCTCACCCTTTATCCTCCAAAAATGGCCGACTTGCTGTCGGTGACGTCACATTCCCATTCCCTATAGTTAGTACGAACAGCTGTCGAGCTAGCAGCTTGTGGAAGACTCCGGTGACTTGCAATGAGTGCACAGACAGATTGAGTGCAGGTAGGTCGCCCGGTTCTATAATTTCATCCGGCCCGAATGTAATGATTGGATGAGTTTATTACAATCCTGCGACAGCCACAGATGCTGTATTTTTTCTCTTTTTTGGTCAGAGTTTTATTGGTCGCTGTCGGAATGTAATGAGAATTTCAACAAATATAACAAAAACGTTTTGAAGAAGATTACCAACTCTAGCTTTAAGTTCTGCATTCTATCGCAATATTTTTTGTATTTCCTCTGACTCATAGGAACAGTTATTGTGTTGATCCAGTCCACTTATAATACACTGCCAGTCTAGGGAAACATTGTGCAGATACTAGAGGAATGAGAGATGATGTGACACTAAGCACAGCTGCTCTGCCTGGCTGTACTGAGTGAAGCTGCAACTGTGGATATGGTTATTACTATACTTTGACCCCTTAAACCATTCTAACTCCATTTAACAAGGTTACTTTCTCAATAGTGTGTATTAAATTCCCACAATCTATTCTTTGCCTCACTGGAGACCTCCTGCTTGTACCAACATTTCATACAAACTGGAACACAACTAATCTTATGGGAAAGACTTTTTTTGTTTTTTAAAGCTTGTCCAAGAAGCAAAAAAACAACAACAACTGTTCAGACATGATCTCGTCTGCCTTCTCTACCTGCTCTTGCTGGTGGGGAGCTGTCGACTGGGCCTCCTCAAGGACTGGCTGGGTTGGACCTTCATGGAAGCGCGTGGCGAGGAACGCGCAAACTGGTCTGGTGGCGGAGGCTTCTTGGGGATCTTCTTGACCAGTCGGCTCACCCACTTCTGCTGCTCCTCCTGGGATATGGCCAGCAGCAGCAGATTCTTGGCCGAAGACACGTCATAGTTCACTGGTGGTGGGAGAGAAGAGCAATTTTCAGGTATAGTCTTTAGTTATCTTTATTAGCAACATTGGTATTACTGAAAATTCACAATTTCATTTTTCACCTAATAGTTAATTAACCAGACAAGTCCCTGTGTGAAGCGTCCTACCTTTGCACGGAGCGATGATCTCCTCCTTCTTGTCCATGTGGTCCTTGTGGCACTTGATGTGGCAGCGGCGGCACTCCAGAGCGGGCGGCGGCTTGAACATGTTCCACAGCGGCTTGGTGCACGCCTCGCAGTTGGTGGGGAAATGGTAGAGCGTGGGGATGAACTCGTGGCCCTTGTGGCAGATGTAGCTGGACTTCTCTCCGAGCGGATCCACAGGAAACTCGGGCTCCTTTTTGCTCTCGCCTTCATTGGCATAAAGAATCTGGACAGTTGATAGAGAATGAGGATAATGAGCATTTATGTTCTAAATTTGTGCCTTTGACACTCAGCAAACAAGAAGCACATACTGAACATACGGAAGTTCAAATTCAAGACATCACAGTACAATTCAGAAATTTCAATAACACACCTGGAATATCCTGGGAATCTCTTTGGCGTCAGCGCGGTACACGTCTGTTTGAGTGACAGGCCTCACATGGAAGAGTTTGCTGTGTGAAGAGAATAAGTTAGTGTCCCGTTATCACAGCAAGTCGGATGCACATCAATTCATCAACAAATGCTCCTACAGGAAGTACTTCAACTAAAACTGACACGAGTCCTGGGTTGTCTCCTCAGCAGAGGGGGATCAGAGGCTTGTACTACGCAGCAGGATTTGGGGTTAGCGAGGTAATTTCTGGATGAACTCTGGGTTTTCCGTCCTACGACAGTGGTTCACTTCTTACCGGTGTACATCACCATGGTAATTTATGCTGAACACTTAACCTGCTCCGGAGCAGGTTATGTTCGAGATAAGAGATCAACTCGTATAAAAGCACCGCCTACTGACCAATCAGAGCTCGGTGTGCAGATCGTATGATAATATTACACAAATACGAAGAAGTGACAGTCATAATCCAGACTAAAAGCAACACAGGTTTAAACTGACAAATGCAGGAAGGACAGCTGGCTGTATGCTGTGGGTGCTTATGTTTATATCTTTATTGTTTTACTGGTTTGTAAGTCCGTTTTACAACGCCGGAATCAGGGACGCAGCTAAAAGAAGGCTGAAATAGTCATACACGCCAAATCAATAACAAAAGGCATAAAGAAGTGTAATCTAATCATCTATTCTATTTTGAAAGCTATTTATATATCACTGCCCCATCTAGACGAATATATTTGACTTTTGAGTATTCCGTTAAATTAATAAGACCGTTAAAGTGGGGGTAGGCAGTATATATTTTTGGCATCATTGGGCAAAAATTCCATAATAACCTTTCAGCATGTTGTAATTCAAGTGTTCTGAGAGAAAACTAGACTTCTGCACCTCCTCATGGCTCTGTTTTCAGGCTTTACAAAATCTAGCCCATGACGGAAGACTTTGACCAATCACAGGTCATTTCATAGAGAGAGAGCGTACCTATTGGCTGAGCTTCGGTCATGTGACCGGTGCTTGGTGTTCCTTCAAGACAGTAGACTTGTCCATGTTTGTGATTGGTCACCTGCTGCAAACACCGCCCCTTTTATGTGAACGCACTCATAGCCAGATTGAGGAACGTAGATTGATTTACAGAGTTGATAACCACTGTCGTAGGACCGCTTAGCGGGATCGCGGTTGTTCGGGTTAGTTAAGCCAGATAACGAGAAGATACCCTGGATATGTAGAACTCGCCTTGTAGTACAGGCCTCTGGTGTTATACTCACTCTATATCCAGCACCATGTAGGGAATGGACTGCTCTTTGTCCTGCTCATTGTTGTAGAAGAGAATCTTCTTGCTGCTCACAACAACATACTACAGTAACAGAACACACATGTTAAGGTTATGTTAAATCAAGGAGAGACTGTTGAATGTCATCAAAGCAGCTTCACTCTCTCTCTACCTTTTTCTCCCATCCAAACTTCTTGGTGTTGTTTCTCACAGGGAGAGAAAGCCAGCCCTCCAGCCTGGTTTCTGAGTGGGAGAAAGAGAGCAAAAGAGCAAGAGATGTGGAGGTTAAAGTATGTCCACATATTGATAATCTGTTAGCATTACCAACCAACTCCATTTTAATTTTCCTAAATAAAAAGCTGCTATAGTTCACGCCACATGAGTGAAGCATTGAAACATTGATGCAGCTCCATCAGTGTATCTTTACAGACTGTATTACCAACACCAGTTCTGGTACAAGGTCTAATCCACTTCTTTATATATAACTGTATTTACTGAATGAAAGTACATTTTCTGCAAACTAAATCCGTGCCGGACTGTCACAGTACAGGGGTCACGGTCCGGTGTACGCAGCTTCACACGGTACAGTACAGTATAATGACAATGAATATGAAGTTTGATAAGAGATGGCAGAGCTCTCACCTGTGTATGCATCATCCGATTCAAACTCTGGCCCACTGCTGACGCTGGCAGAATCCATCGATTGAACACTGAGCGTCTGCAGGAGGTTCCTCAGCTGCTCGATGTCGCTGTCCTTGCTGTCCAGGGCCATCTGCAGCTCAGTGCGCATCTGGCTCTCATCAGACAGTTGCTGCAAATAAAGAACAGAAGAAGCAAGGTCCAGTCAAATATACTGCTGCACATGCTGGTCCAGCCTATACAAATTGTTGTTACTCAAGGGTGAATTATCTTCCACATGTGTGCCTAAAATGACATTATTAATGAGGAATGATTATATATGACGAGACAGAATACTGGACTGTTCTACTGACCGCCTGCATTTCGTTGATCTCCCTCTGATATTTGATGATGCTGCTGTTGAGTTTTTCCTTCTCCGACCTCAGCTCCAACTGCAGCTTCCTGTTCTCCTTCTCCTTCCGCCGCAGTTCTGTGTCGTTGCCACGGCGACTGCCTCCGACGCGGTCCACCTTCCTGTTCATGATCTCTGCCAGCTTATTGACTGCCTGTAGACGGACACGAGTTCCACAGTTCATACATGCTTTGAGTTCAAGTTCAAGTTCAAGACCTTTATTTGTTACCGAGGGGCAATTGGTTTTGCAGCAGTAGCAAACAACAACAACAACAACAACAACAACAACAACAACAACAACATCATCTCATCACAATAAGACAATATACACATACTGTACATTCCCACATACTAAAACACTGAAAAAGGTGAAACCTTGAAGTATACCAAAAATATTAAAACACTTACAATATTAAGATAAGGACAAGAACAGAAGAACAGGCCAGGGTGGATGTGCTGATACTACCTGTACTTTACAGAGTTGAGCAGTGAAATGGCCGAGGGTATGAAAGAGAACTTATATCGGTTAGTTTTGACTGATGGTTGTCTGAACCGGGAACCAGAGGGCAGAAACTTAAATTCTGAATGCAGGGGGTGGGTACTGTCTGAAATGATGGAATCTGCTTTCTTTATCAGCTGTTTGTTGTTGTACAGTTCAGACAGACATTTCTGCTGAGTGCCGATGATTTTGCTGCTGATTTTTATCACCCTTGTTAATGACTTGTTTCTGTTTGAGGTTGAGGGATGCATACCAGTAAATAAAAGCAAAAGTGTAAACTGACTCGATCAAAGATTTATAAAACAGTGTCATCAGGGATTTGTCAACCTGGAACTTGGCTAGCTTCCTCAAACAAAAGAGACGCCGCTGTCTTTTCTTACAGAAGCATATCTGTGTTCCTCTCAAAGGTCAACTTATTGTCAATTATGATGCCCAAATACTTCATCAATCTCAACATCTTGTCCATTTATTGGAGTATTTGCAGGAGTTTGTTGTTGACGTCTGAAATCAATGCACATGTCCTTAGTTTTTGTCACATTCAATTCTAAAAAGGCGTCATTACACCAGTTTAAAAAAATAATTGAAAGCAGGACCGTGAGACACTTCAGCATTGTTCAGCAGGCTCACAATATCTGTGTCATCAGCAAACTTAACAATGAGCTGGTTATCAAACTCACTACGACAGTCATTGGTGTACATAATGTACACCATAATGTGTGTTTAGCTTGTTTCAGAGCTGTCTAGTTGTAAGAAAGCTTCAGGATCTGAATGAGAGATGCTTCCTGGAGACCAGATCCAGAGGGTTTGATTCTGCTTAACATTTGCTTTTAATATTTCTTTTTAAATATTTTTATTGACTCTTAGCAACAAATATACTTCCATAAAGTAAGTTACAGATCCTGTACACATACATCACACATCTATGTCTGTCTAAAGTGCCGTATTTTAAGATTCGTTATAGATAGAAAAACAAAACAGTAAAAACTATATATATATATATATATATATAAAATCTGGCCTGTGGGGTGTTACATAGTTAACCCAGTTCTCCCAGCGTGACACAAATAATTCCAGTTTATGGTTGACATATGCCGTTATCCTCTCCATTTTGTAAATGTTCATTGTAATGTCCATCCATGTATTTAGAGATGGGCTCTCCTGTGATAACCACTTCCTCGTAAGCTACCAGCAATACATTTAATAAATATTTGTCTCTTTTCAGCCATTCTTGAGGCACAAGTCCAAAAAAACAAAGTCTTACTCTCCAGGGGAACATGACATCTGAAAATATCTTGTAAGGCGTTGCTGTATGAATCTTTCTCCAAAAGTCTTAAATGATGGGACAATCCCAGAAAACATGATAATGATGTGCATTTAGATTTCCACAATTTCTCCAGCTAGCTGGAGTGTAATAAAATACCTTATCAGACTTTTCCAACTAAACTCCCTCCAATTCTGTGAGGTGCTACATTTCCATGGATACAACCATATTGTTGTCCATACTTCCTCAGATATGATCATCTCTGCTTCCTTCTCCCATTTTGTTTTAATATACAACGTTGAGTGTATTTTTGTAGATTTAATAGCCCTTTATATATATACATGAAATGATTCTAACAGTATTTGAATTATATGTTTTTTTAAATATTTCTATCAAACCCGTCCTTGGCTGTGTTAAACTTTCACCTTCTGAAAGTAACGATAGAAGTCCTGTTTTTCTAATAAGAATTTCTCTTTAAGCATTTCAAAGCTGAACAGTGTCCCTTCTTTCATTATGTTGCATAGAACAGTTATGCCTTTAGCTGCCCAGACCTTAAATCTAATATCTAATTTACTAGGAGTAAAGCATGTGTCATATGTGCACCATTTAAGGATGGATTCAGCCATCTTGTCTCTGCGTAGGTGAGCCGTTCTCTGTGTTGTCGTTGGTTATATGTTGTTCAGCGACATTTTTCTTGTTTCCATCCCTTTTTCCCATCTTCTCCCCGCTTGCTAAAACAATTATTCTCGAGGAATGTTATATTTGGCAGCCTGGCGGGGCTAAGTAGATACTTTTTTTGGAGGAGCTGTTATCCTAGTCGGCCATTCAGGACGGTGACGTCACCGGAACCCCTTGCTTTTAATTTGAAAACAAAACCTCTCAAACTGCTAAGTGTATGTGAGTGACTAAAAATAAAGCACATGCGTGGTATGATTAGTTTAAAAACAGACTTACCTGAGTTTTCAGCGTCCTCTCTGTCTGCAGCTGCTTGTCAAAGGTCTTATTCATCTGGTTGATCTGCTGCTCCCAATCCTTCGACTTTTCTGATTCTGACAAAAAAAAAGACACACACAAATGATAAATGTCAACCCTGACAATATAATAACATTTTAAGTTAAATTATAAAACATTTTAATTACCTTCTATTGCCTCCCTCAGTTTGTTGTTAAGCTCCTCCTTCTCATTGGCTAGGTTGGCGACATCACTGGTCAGGGTTCTGTTGGCTTCCTCCAGCTGCACAGAGCAGGATTCACAGGTCATATTCACTACATTATGGGTAATTATGAGCACTGTCTAAGCTGTCTGCCACTACCACCTGAACTCAGTTCAGTTGACCCCAAAAACTCAAAACTACATATTTTTGCTCTTACCTGTCGTGCTATTTATCAATCTAGATTGTTTGGGTGTGAGTTGCAGAGTGTTGGAGATATCAGCCATAGAGATGTCTGCCTTCTCTCCAATATAGTGGAACTAAATAGCACTCGGCTAGAACTCATGAGCAATGTCTCTTTCCAGAAATCCTGACCCGGTTACTCAAGATAATCCACAGACCTTGTTTAATGTAGGAAGTAATGCTGTCAAACTTAACGTGATAATAACAGGTTAATGCAATAGTGCAGATAAGCACTATTAATTAGTGGCGTTGTTTTTACGCCACTAATTTCTTTAAGGCAACTTGCGATTTTTAGGTTGTAGCGGGCTTAGTTTTCAAGCTAGAGTGAAGATACTGGCATCATATGAAACTAGAAAACCTAAGGAATCCATTGGTCCATGTCATACTAGCTTGTTGCAAAGCAGGTTAAATAACTGCAAACTTGCGATAAATTTTGGGTGAGGAAAAACTGGCATGGAGGCCCCTTGACCTCTGACCTCAAGATATGTGAATGAAAATGGGTTCTATGGGTACCCACGAGTCTCCCCTTTACAGACATGCCCACTTTATGATAATCACATGCCGTTTGGGACAAGTCATAGTCAAGTCAGCACACTGAAACACTGACAGCTGTTGTTGCCTGTTGGGCTGCAGTTGGCCATGTTATGATTTGAGCATATTTGTTATGCTATATGCAGTACCTGTGAGGGTTTCTGGACAATATCTGTCATTGTTTTGTGTTGTTAATTGATTTCCAATAATAAATATATACATACATTTGCATAAAGCAAGCATATTTGCCCACTCCCATGTTGATAAGAGTATTAAAAATCTCCCTTTAAGGTACATTTTGAACAGATAAAAAATGTGTAATTAATTTGCGATTAATCACGATTAACTATGGACAATTATGCAAGCCCTAGTAGGAACTAGTTTCTTTCTACAGAACTTAACCCGCCAACCATATCACCGTGCAGAAGGAAGCGTGCATCTACTCATTGACGAGAGGCTCATAGCTAAACGATACTGCTAGCTCACCTAGCACCACTGAGCTAGCTGACGTTGCAGATCAGCCGAGGAGGACGCCATTAATGTTTACATTTCACGCTGTCACGAGTGCGGTGATACTGTTAGTGGGTGTAGTTCAGTAGAGAGAAATAGTTCTACTGATAAGTCAGAATAGTTCTACTAATGTAGTTCCCACATGAAACTGCTCACAACAAGGTCTGTGGATGATCTTGAGTAACCGAGTCATGTTGCTGTTGAGTTTTTCAAATTTATTTCTTTGGCGCTTTGAGCACCACAAGCCAAGTGCCATGTAGTTCCATTATATTGGAGAGAAGGCGGACATCCCCACAGCCGATGACCTACAACACTCAACAACTCACACCACAACAATCTAGATTCATAAATAGCACTACAGGTAATAGGAAAAAGGTGTAGTTTTGCTTTTGGGGTGAACTGACCCTTGAAGTCTGTTTCCATGACGTCTTTATACAGCTTGAGAATGCACTGAATTCCCACTTTATTGTTGTTCATCATTTTGTATTACTTCAGTAATGAGGCAAGCTATCCTCTTTATTTAATGTGATCAGATCATCTGGATTTTAACATATCAACTGTAAAGACAGGAGACAACTCACTGAATTGATGGTGATGTCTTTCTCAGACAGCTCCTGCCGGTGGCGGGCCATCATCTCCTTCAGCTCCAGCTCCTTCATTATCTTCTCCTTCTCCAGGTCCGAGTACTGCTCCTCAGCGATGGAGCGCGCCAGCTGCTCCGAGTCAGCCTTCGTCAGTGTGATCTCAAGCTGAGCCGCCAATGAATCCCTGAAAGACATTTTCAAAATAAAAACATCAAATGACAGGCTGAACGACTATTAATAACAAATTCAGAGATGTAAATTAAAGGACTGCTTCTTCCTTATTTTGTCTTGGTTTTTTTTCTGATGAATTTTGTCACTGATGTTTAAAATGGATTAAAAAGAAAATATTGTATATTTCCAAGCAGCCAAACCACCTCTCCTCCTGTAGCTCCTGCAGAGACTGCTGCGCATCTTTGTAGAATTTGTTCCTCTCCTCGCACTCCTCCTTTAGTTCACGAACCTGGGTCTTATATAGCGTCTGGAAAACACAACAAACAAGTCAAACACACATTGTGATGCCTCCATGCACCTCGTGAATTCACCAACCTACTACTCCGCATTTCCTCTGGGGAGACTAGAAGTAAAACATTTCCATAAAGACATACCTTTTCTGAGGAATAATGAATATATACAGTAAATACAGATAAGCCATAAAAAAAAAACATGATAAAGGGAATCATATCAACGTAAGTTTTTACACATATATACGTGTTTTAATTGCTTTTTATTGCTAATGTGTGAACAGGTTGTAACCTAACCTAAAAAATTAGACCTTCTGCGACTTTCTGGGTTTCCTCTATCAGCCTGTAGACTGCTTTTAAGGTGAAGAATGCGGGCCGGTTTTACCGGGAAAATCCAACGGATGTCACGTCATGTGCGCTCATGAGTGCCTTTATTTTCAGCTCCGCTACAGGGCTAACAGTGCGCAACCACAGCTAACATTCGGTTAAAAAATGGAGTCCGCTAACGCCAACAAACGACCATCCCCAACCACAAACTCAAACTCCATGAAAGTACAGAAAAACACAAAGTTATATCTAGTGAAGCCCGTCTTGCAAAACAGGAATGAGACTGAGGTCGGAAGAAAACTAGTATTGTGGGAGTGTGTGTGCATGAAGGAAATGAGTGGTGAAGCAAGAGAGAGAGAGAGAGAGAGAGAGCGGCAGCGAGTGTGTGAGAAAACGAGCGAGCGGTGGAGCAGAAGAGAGTTAGTTTAGGTCTGAGAATATCAGTGAATGTACAGCGGAACTCGCCGTTTGTGCAGAAATGTCTCGTTTCCTGCTGCTGAGTGAAGTAACGGGGCTCGGGAGCGAGAAACGTTATCAACTCTGGCCCAGGAGACCAAAACTACGGTGTCTCCCCTGTGCCTTCTGACCAAAGTTGGGAGGCTGAAGCAGGAAAAGTTAACACCAGGATCAACATCGACCGGGCCTTCGATTCACGGAGGGACCTTCGTTTGGTAAGCTTACATTACTGCCAAGCATGTGAAATATACAGTATAGTGATATTGTGGTTTTAGCTGTCAATCACGTTCAGCATCGTGTGTGTCTCATTGCTGTTTTGACCAATGTTCGCTCATGTCTACGTATTACGAGCACAAGCGTGAGCAACAGGATGCTGACTGTCGTTTACTTAACGGCCACAGGTGTCACTGTTCACAAGAACTTTCTGATTCTTACATAGAGCCCTTTTAAGCATTAGATTATTCCATTAACACAGTTACAGTGTACAGTACAGTGTAGAGTGTTGTTCTGATGGCACATTACAGCCCACACACTCAGCAAGCAAGATGCAGGACCATAATGTGTTAGTCATCTCACATCCACGTTTGTAATTACAGAGCAGAATAAAGACTCACAGAGAAATACTGTTCAGCTTCTAACTGGTCCTGCAACTCCTTCATTTGCCCGTCTGTGTCCTGTCTTTCTCTGCAGTCAAAAGAAAATGTAATTATATTACTCATCATCCCTCTTTGTGTCAAAATATGATGTGTCGATTAGGAATGCTACAAAAGAATTAAATCAAAAATGTGTAAACTGACTTGCGCAGCTCTTGGTTCTGTTTCTCCAGGCTGCGTTTAATGTCGAGCAGGTGATTCGTTTCCTGCTTGAGCTGCTTCTCGGAGGTTCGCAGAGAATTGAGCTGCTGGTTTTGGGCCTTCAGGTCATTCTGGGTCAGGTTGCGCTTCTGGGTCTCCTGCTCTATCTTCAACGTCAGGTTCTTCACCTGAAAGAACGAAAACAATACACCCGGACAGTGTTTTTATTATTTAAATGTCAGCTATTCCTCTACAGCTCAGAATTGACACACTGTTATATAAGCTGCGAGATTTGTTACTGTAGGTGGCATTTAATATGTAAACACGCACTTCACTGTCCCCCTGCACAGAATATAAACACTCTCTCACCTCCTCAGTCAGCCGGTCCTTGTGTCTGCGCAGCTCGTCTAGTTTCTGCAGGGCCTGTTTATAGTCACAGTCCATCATGCTGCTGTGCTTCTCCAGATCCAGTATTCGGTTCTCCAGTCGAAGTTTGGCTCCACGCTCCTCTGCCAGCTTCTGATCCATCTCTGGATGAGAGTATTTAATATATTTTCTACATGTTAAAGTCATGTTAACAAATAGTGACGAGTATGTAAAGCTGGAATAATAAATGCACATCTAATGCTTTAAACGTTGAGTATCTGCCGATACCAATCCGATACCGTCTTTTCCCCTCTCTTAAACAACTCATTTTAATAAATTGAGGAAGGAACAACTTCCACAAGAGAAAAGCTTGGTGCCCTTACCCTTCATGGACTCTGACTTGGCGCCCTCGATGGTTACTTTGATCTTGCTCTTGTCTGCCAGCATTGCCCTGGTGGCCTTATGAGAGGCCTCCCCCTGCTCCAGCTCCTGCTGCAGCACCTTCAGCTTGTAGGTCAAATCAATCTCCTTGTTGCTCTTCTCCTGTACAAAGAAAACAACGAAGGCAGAGATAAACCCAGTGAAACTCTACGAGCAAAACGCAGCTGGCAACCACAAATCCAATAACATAATAATGACATGGTGCCAAACGCTACACTCGCTCAACTTCAGACTTCCTGCAGCAGAGTACAGCTCAGAAGAGGAGAACTAATTTAACAGGACAAATGTGAGCATGGCTCACAAACCCCCGGTCACCGCTTGACCCCTACTAAAGTAGGGCCAAAGGTTTTGCCCTTTTGGAACTAATGGAATTAATGGGCATTAACTAATTAACTAATTAACTAATGGGCACCCCTGGACTTATCACCCCCAAAAGGCACAACTAGACCACACTGTCAACCATCATACCAAATTTGAAGTTCCTAAGTTAAATAGTTTTCGAGTTCGGAAACTCCGGAAACTAAAGTGTGACACGCGGACGGACGGAAGGACGGACACGCGGAGTGCTACATACCCCTACGTTGTCGCGGGGGTATAAAAAGGGATAGTTTAGATTTTTTGACGTGGGGTTGTATGAGGTACTTATGCCGTCAGACAGCCCTTTCCGACAAGGAACTGAAGCTGTTAGCTATGCTTCCTTAAAAGCCACCAGACTCCTTTGACAAAAACAGTCAAAGGAGTCTGGTGGCTTTGAAGAGAGCATACTATAAATATTGGCTTCAGTTCACCGTCGTAAAGGGCTGTCTGACAGCAATGTAAAGCAATGAAAATATTCTAAATATAGCGTAATATTGATTTTTTATAGGTGTCTAAAATACGCTTTGCTGCCGGCCCCGTCTACAGCAGTACATTGCTTTGCTTCCGTGTCGGTACTCCTGTCTGTTTCTCCAAACTGGAGGCGTGCCGACCGTCATCTACTGTAGGTAATACTATAGATAAATACTTCACACAACCCCACTTCAAAACATCCAAACAATCCCTTTCACATAATCTGAAATCATTAGCAAAGAATTAAAGCGCTGAGTGATTATAGTACATCAACCATCCGTATAATCGAGGAGCAATGTTCTTCTATAAAGTCCTTAAAGTATCAACTTCAGGATCAATATGCCCTTTGAATTATTTAGTCAACCAAATAGACCTCACAAGCTGATCCGTGTAAGTACTAAGACGGTGGCCAATAAGTGTAATCAGCAACTTATTTGTGATTGTTAGTTGTACAATAATCTCTAAAGATTAAGGCTTCAAACCAGTTACAGACCAGCCTCTTAAATGGGTTTGTAGATTATGTCTCTGTCCTCTGTTGAGATGCTCTCACTGCAGTAAAACATGTCATCATAAAAAACCCTAAGCTGAATGCCTTAATTAATGATTTAAATGTTTTAGACTGGTGCCAGATAACCCGAGACAAAGTACTCTGGGGAAGAATCTCTCTGTTTATTTCCTCTTTGCAGTTCAAGATGTCTAAATTAACCCTCAGGTATTCATATTACATGACATTCATTGCAAGAGAGCATCCTCTTGCAAAAGAGATTTTGATCTCAATGGGATTTACTGGTAAAATAAAGATAATAAATAAAATCCCAATGCCAAAAAATGAGGAAGGCTGTAAATACTAAAAAGTTAAGATCTACAAACCAATGAAGAATACAGTCCATAAGAGGTAAACGTAAACTAGAATCACTGCCTCGTGGTTGTACGCCTCTGCCAACCAGTCAAGTTGCAGTTTACATCCATGTCTGTCCAAAATGTCATCACTTCATCATTTTATCCTGTTAGACATTTGTGTGAAATTGTCATAATTAGCACATGAATTCTTGAGTTATGGCCAAAAATGTGTTTTGTGAGGTCACAGTGACCTTTGACCACCAAAATCGAATCTGTACATCCGATCTTTGAGTCCAAGTGGACGTTTGTGCTGAATTTGACAAAATTCCCTCTAGGCGTTTCTGAGATATCACATTCACGAGAATGGGACAGACGTACGAACAACCCAAATACATCAAGCCTCCGGCTACGGCTGTCGTCGGCGAGTAGCCATAAAAATGAGTTATCATCTTTTCGCCTGATTTTCTGGTTTACCTTCTCCAGATCGGTGTGTTTTTCCTGAAGCTGTCTCTTCTCGGTCTCAGTTTTGGACAGAGTCTGTCTCTGCTGGCGGGCCTCCTCCTCCAGGCCGGAGATACGTCCTGCAAGACAAAACCAAGAGAGTCCTCAGAGAAGCAGATTTCAAACAGAAGACAAAAAAAACTCTAAAACATCCATGTAACAAACAACAAACTAAACACTTTGACTTTAATTGTTTGAACATTTTGAAAATTTGAACCTTGAAAATGGCCATGATAGTTTTTTCTCGCCAAAATTTAGTGATTGAATTGCGTTAATGAGTTAAAGAAATTTGTGGCGTTAAAACAAATTTGCGTTAACGCGTTGTTATTGCGTTAACTTTGCCAGCCCTAGAATATTTACATGGCTCAAATGAAAGCTTATTCCTCCAAGAAGAGAAAGAGAAAGCACTTCATTGCAGATTCAATAACACTGTGCTACGTTGTTTGATTTGTAAATACAACATCTGGTCAGTGCATCCGATGACCAACAACTGCAGTTTGACAAAAGCCAAAAAAAAGAAAGTTGACTGAGGCGTTTACATGTTGAAACAAATAGAGAGCAGAGCAGGAACCTGGGTGTGTAACCCGCACTGTGTTTGCTTCCAGTATGACCTCACCTCAATTAACGCAATCAGATAAAAGCTTTCATATGACAGTTTAAATAGATAATAAGAGTTCTGCCTTAAATCAGATTGAGGTTAAATTATTAGCCTTGATGTTAACATACTCCCTCGTAATGCACAGTCTGCTACTGGTGCACACTGACCGGCTGCAATGGAGAAACCGGCTGTTATGTTGTTCAAGGGCAGAGAGAGAATTTCATTTTTTACTCTCTATACTGACATTTGTTCAACCAGTGTGACAAACGGGGCTTAAGCCTTGTATCTCTAAATATCAGATGTATTTGTTCTCGTTTGGATCGAGGCCGTTGTGGCTCTGCAGAGCACCTCCAGACAAACCTGTTCTGATAAAAGCACTTCAAAATGAATTCGAATCAACACACACTCACAGATAGTGACGGTGCTGTTTGCTGAATGGATTCTGACTATGATGCTGCTGCAGTGCAAACTTCTTATTAAGGCCTGAAAAGACACTTTGCTGCCCTCTGTATTGTTGTGTCACATTGCTCTTGCCCACCTAGCTGCTCAAGTAAATCTGCCATGTAAGCTGCTGGGCAGACAAGAAGTGACTGAGACACCACATTTTTGTCCGAGGCGTGTAATAGAATTTCCACCTCATAAAAACACAGGGAACTACTACAGTATATCAGAAACTCCTTGAAAGGGATAGTTCGGATTTTTTGAAGTGAGAATGTATGAGATACTTATCCATAGTTAGTGTAGGACCTACAGTAGATGGCGGTCAGCACGCTACGGAAGCATACCCATTTTGACAGAGGTCAAGGGGGCCCTTTGAAAATGGCCACGACAGTTTTTACTCGTCAAAATTTTAGCATAAGCTAGTATGACATGGTTGGATGGATTCCTTAGGTTTTTCTAGTTTCATATGATACCAGTATCTTCACTCTAGCTTAAAAACTGAGCCCGCTACAACCTCTGAAATCGCAAGTTGCGTTAATGTGTTAAAGAAATTAGTGGCGTTAAAACAAATTTACATTAACGCGCTATTATCGGGTTAACTTTGACAAGCCTAATTTAATTCTATCTTAAAACCAGATGACCAGTGTTTAGAGACTAGAAATCTTCCCAGATCCTGTACTGAATGCTGCGTGTGTGTGTGTGTGTGTGTGTGTGTGTGTGTGTGTGTGTGTGTGTGTGTGTGTGTGTGTGTGTGTGTGTGTGTGTGTGTGTGTGTCACCCACCCATCAGGTCGCTGATGGTCTCTGAGCCCTGGCTGTGCTCCCTCCTCTCTGCCTCCAGTGAGGCCTGCAGGCTGATGCATTCCTTCTCCAGGCTCAGCTTGCTGCGCTCCAGCAGGCAACATTTGTCCTGCAGCTCGCGCACGTTGGCCTCCAGCTGCTGCAGCTGCTTGCTGCCCTCCGTCTGGGTTTTACGGAGCCTCGTCGCCGCCTCAGACTCGGCCCGTAGCAACGTGTTGGCTTCCTCCAGCTGATAGAAACAATGATGAAAACGTGTGTGAAGATCAGTGAGGTTTTATTTGGTGACTCATCACTTTGCAATCAAGTAAAAAAGAGAAGCTGGTTTAGTGCAGTATATAATATGCAATACAGACAGGCATTTTATATATTTTCTGATATATATTTCTGTCCATATCAAGGCTTTTATTCCATAAGGATATCCCTGCTTTGAGAAATAGTGTACTGCAACACAATGGTTGTAATCCCAGAACTCTTAATAAACACATACATGAATAAATAACCTCTAAATGTATAATATTTGATATTTATTAAGAAATTTGATCACTGTAGCTTATAACATTCATTAGTTTGACTTACCCATCAACATTTCTGTATTTTTACAATATAATGTGGCTTTTTGGATATTAAACATCAGCGCCCACAGACCAAACAGAACTGACTGTATAAGTGACTGACCTGTTTCTGCAGGTGAATGTTCTGCTCATTGGAAATGTGTGAGTTCTGGTTTCTCCTCTTCATGTCATCCAGCTGGTCTCGAAGGCCGTTGACTGCACAACACACAAGAACACAGACCGATGTATTATGGTGAATCTCTTCTTCTCTAATGGTTGATCTTTCAATGCGCGGAGCCTCTTATGTACACTGTATTAGAACAACACTCAAGTATTAATCATCCTGCATTATTACGTTTTTAACAGTGACGGGTATCACAGATCAGAGCAAGACTTGCATGAAAATGTGTTGAGTATTATTATGCATCCACAAAGCAAAGACAAGTTAATCAAGATGGCCTACAGACTTGTGTTCCTCTGGTGAGCCTGTTTGCACGCTGTTTAAGACGTCTATTTGACCAGCTGATGGCAGTAACGTCCACATTATTATTGTTATCAGTTTGTCTCTAAACTTCATTCAAAACTCTTCTAGTTCAAATTAAAAGCCCAACAAGGTTTTTTTTTAGTGAATTCACACAGAAGGTCATATTTCAATAGATCATTCCATCTATTAACTATGATCACTTGGCACCAAAAAGAAAGTACGCCACTGCATTTGTGTTGATTTGATAGCTTTTGAAAAAAGTGATGCCAAAACACACTTCTGCCATTTATTAAACAAACTTTACCAATGTCTCAAAATGATTTCATTAGGCAACAGGATAATTAATTCATTATGTCACATTAGGACATATAGAGTGATGAAGGGATGATGTATTTTTGTAGAGCCAACCAGGAAGCTCGCATCGCTCTGGGTTCCCTTGACAAAAACAAAAAAAACAATGGGATTTTTCCATTGGGTCTTGGATTAATGCAGAAAATAAGCTCTGAGGCAAACGAATGATACATACTGTACACGTTTTGTTCATTAAGATAATCTCCATAAATGAATACCACTTCTATGATTTTTGAAGTGTGAATGCAATCACCAGAGGTAAAAAAGCTAACGTTAGGCTATAAATGAACTACACCACGGTCGCATGAACGCGAGTCTACACAACGAGGCTGTAAAGATGAGTCGGCATGATGACGTTTAGCAGTCTTATTTAGCCACCAGCTTTTTTTATGACACATTTAGGCTTCAAAACTCACAAGTAGGGTATTTATTGACGTATTTTATGTCGCAGAACAAAACTTTAAAATCTCTTAAGCTTGTGTTAACCACAGACCTTATTTCAGGCATTTAACTAAAAACCCATGGACCTCCAGACGAGGGAACCTGGAGTGCTAAAATGCTTACTCATTTCCAGGTTTTAGGAATCATTCCTGCACCACTTACGCAACAAAATAAATACAAGGACTCATATTAGGGAACCTGATCTTCTAGCCATACTTTAGTTTAAAGGAGATCTATTATGCTTTTGTGCTTTTTCCCTTTCCTTTAGTGTGTTATATAGTATTTTTGGGTATGTAAAAGGTTTGCAAAGTTACAAAGCCCAAAGTCCACGCCAAAGGGAGTTCCTCTCCCCCACAGAAACACTGCTCCTGAAACGCCTTGATTGAAGTCCTGCCTTTTCTTCCGTAATGTGGTGATGTCACCAAGTATCACATTTGCATAATACCTGCCTAGCGGCTAGTTTGGCACATCCTCAAACAAAGCTAGTTAGAGCGGAGCTGTAGCGGGGTCCAAAGAGTTTGGTTCAGTTGACCAATTAGAGCAGACAGGGATTTTTGAGGGGGGGGGGAGCTCCAACAGAGCGTTTCAGATAGAGGGTGAAAAGAGGTGCTGCAGCACAGCCGATATGAAAAGAATAAAAATAAAGTGTTTTTTTAACATTAAAGCATGTAAACATGTTCTAGTAGACACCCAAAATACAAGTATTAACCTGAAAATAAGTATAATAGGTCCTCTTTAATGCATCTCGCCATAAAGAATCTTCAATGTGTGTCCGCGTGTGTCTCATTTCACCTTCATTCTCCAGGCAGCGCTTCCTGTCGGCCTCGCTCTCGGCCTTGCGGTGGCTCTCCAGGCTCTTGTGCTGCAGCAGGGCTTTCTCCCTCTCTAGCTGCCTCAGACTCGACTCCAGATTCTTTCTGCAGCTCACCTGAAATCAATTATTGAGTACTTTTTCCTTCAGGGCAGGTTTCACGGTGCTCTGATTCAATAACTCGCTTTATGAGAAATCCAATCAGAGCTCAGCACAGATCCAATCCCAACAGACATTTTAATGTGGCTATTAGAATTCGGCAAGCGCTCCGACCGAACCTCACGGGATGCAACACATTGGCATTCACCCGAAACATGGTCAAGTGAAAAGTGGGAAATCATTATTCTGATTTAAACATAGGTTTTGGGAAAAGGCCATAAAAATTGGTTGAAAAAGATGGAAGTGGAACGATCCCAGAGGGGGAACCGGGTCATTGCAACAGTAAATATTAAAAGTAGGACAGAGCCCAAAATATGCAAGTGATCTCCAGCACTAACAGGTGTCGGACTGTGTCTTCACTGCTGTTTCGGGGAGGGGATTAGCTTACCTCTTCCTCAAGTTCTTTGGAGATTTTGTCTAGACGGCCAGTGGCAGTTCTGCAAAAAGAAAACAGGATATTTACAAGAGCTCTGACGGTGATGGTCACCGTCTTCAAGTCTGCCAGCGGTGCAACATGAAGAAAAAGCTCCTGTACCTGTGTTTGTGCTCTAGATCCCCTTTGACCTGCTTCTCATTATTCAGCTGCACCTCCAGTTGGCGCACTTTCTTCTGCAATGCTGCTGTCTGTGGAGAGAAAACAACCAACCACTCATACGTGTCCTAGTAGTAATCAAATGTTCAAGTTCAAGACCTTTACTGCATGTCATCCATCTTTCCTGCGACTCGACTGTGTATTATGCAATAAATCGATTAACATAACTGACATTCTCAGGACTGTGTGATCTTTAAACCTGCATGAACTCAGGGACCGCTTCAGGGAATCACAACAAGCTGTAAACACAACACTGACATGTCATCACTTTTTTAAGTAGATAGACGGTTATACATTTACACATGCTACAACCTCCGAAAGATTGAATAGCGGCTGGGCTAAATCGCAATCGTGTTAATACGCTAAAGAAATTAGTGTTTAATTTAGTTATTATCATGTTAACTTTGACAGCCCTAGTTCTAGACATTACAGAAGAAAACCATTAACCTTCGAAATAACTATAATACTCCTGCTTTACACTCACATGTTGCCAACGTTTGCAGAGCTCAAAACTTAAAGAATTAATAACAAGTTTTATTAAAGAGTCCCATACATCATATTATAAACAAAGCCAGTTTTGCAGTGGCAGTGTATCAACAGGGGATATTAAACTGAAAATAAAACCCAGGCCTTTGTTGTCTTCCTCCAAAGTGGTAGTTGATTAATTCAGCTGCTCAGTTAGGACTGAAGTCAATAAGTGATTAGCTTCTAGGTCTGCCACTTGCATTAAAAGCTGCTTAAGTATTTCTGTGCGACTAAGAACACTGAAACTCTAACAAAGTACAAATAAATCATGGGATCAGAAAACAAAATCCTTTTCTGAGTCATTTCCATCGTAATCCTTAATGTCTGACAGTGTGAAGCTGGATTTGTCGCAATGTCAACAGGCCTATGTGGTCATGTAAACTGACGCCTGGCTTATGTATTTCCTGAGAAGCGTGGGGAATGACGACATCACTGGAGTTGCTCAGGGTGCATTAGCAATTACAGTAAAGTGTGTGGAAGTGAAAGAACCCACCTCTCCTTTGGAATTATCGTGAGTCACCAAGACATTGTTGGAGGCATTTAGTAACCTGAAGAGGGAAACGGACAAAAATCAACATAAAGTCAAGATGACAGCCTAGAACAAATCTCTCTGACTGCTGAGGTCCCTTAAAATTAAAAGATACAGCTAGAAAAACTGATGACTTACTGGTCTTCTTTGAAGTAAGTGAAGCCAACAAAGGGTAACTGGTTTCCAACATAGGCTTTAGGTGTGGGGAAAGTTTCTACATCGCCTTTGTCATCTTCAATCTCATCAAAATTACTGGTGTCTATGTCACTGCTCAGCTCTGGGACCACGGGGGCAATCGCTGAGGAAGGAGAGAGAAAGAAAGGAAAATGCAAGTGTGAATTGCTGGAAAAAGGAAGTGCTGTGTAAACAAAAAGTTTCCGGCAGATGAATAATTCTGCGGTTCCAAAAGAGTTCTTGTTTAGAGTTTGAGTCAGGTAAAAGGCTCATTTTATCAGCTCAGGCGGAGCTGCTTGTTGAACTGTAGTGACACTCACTGTCTCTGATGGTGTCGAAGGTCCACTGGTCGTTCTTGAAGAAAGGGTGTCGCTTGATTTCCTCCACGCCGTTTCTGCCCAATCGCACCTCCCTCAAAACAAAGAGAGTGAATGAGTTGTAGAGCGATGACGAAATGCACCTTTTGTCTTCAGTTCAACAGTATCAGGAGCAACAAGCAAACGCAACCTATTGATATATATTGTTTTCTGAGGGTCATTAAAAGCCAGAGCAAAATATACAGACTTTGATTTCCTTTGGCCTGAGGCATCACAAACCAGACCAGTGGTAAACATATGACGCTGTGTCAGGGCAATTGTGGGTTAAAAAAATAATAATTACAGAGCTGGGGGAGGAGATAAACCAGAATTTCCAAGATTAAAATTGTAAATTTACGAGAAAAAAGATGGGTATTTTCATAAATTTGCTAAAAAACAACAACAATAAACTACATAGTGTTTTTGTTTTTTTTTCATTAAAAGGTATAATATGCAATAATTTCCTAAAAAACAATTTATTGACCGATAGAAAAATAATCCCTCTCAATCATCACTTATGCCCCACTAGAAGTGTGTGGCGGTGTCTGTTTCTGCAGAGACCCTGCAGCCCTCTGCCTGTATTTTCTCTTTTCTTCTTATTTTGCTTTATTCGGGAAGCTTCTGGGCGTCTGCCAACGGCCTTTTGGCCCCACGTGGGGGTGTAACCCCCCCGCCAATAACAGAGCACAGGGTGTGTGCAGCCCGTTCAGGTGGTCAAGCATTAGACACAAGCATCAGGCTATACATCGATGGTCACCATATTTGACAGATGAGAACGGGTTTGTTACATCGCAGTGAGTTCCCCTGTTCCTCTGTCTCTCCTCTGCTGTGTGCTGCTATCGATGTGTCAGTTTGACCGAGGCACACATACCAGGCAGAGAGGACAGCCTGCCTTTCGGCTGCATTCATTCAGAATCCGGCAACTCCGCACCTTCCCGCAGGGTTGTACGGAGGTGTGTGGAGTTAGTTGTGTGCTTGTTTGTGTTTCAGAACGTAACTGCCGTGAAAGAACCAATTTATCATATATATATATATATATATATTAATATTTATATTTCGTATAGCAGTACATAAAAAGTAACCCTGTGCTCCCTCATCATCAGCAGTTGAACATTTAGAAATGTGAAAGACTGTAACTCTTTCTACCTGTCAGTCAGGAAGGCACAGATGATATTCTTGGCATCTTTGGAGATCTCCACATCATCAGGGAAGTTGAGGGAGTTTTTGTGGTCCATGATCTTACTGTAGGTTCCCACCAGAGAGTCGGCGTAGAACGGTGTGTCACCTAGCAGCAGATACAGTGAGTTAGCTATAATAAACTGCACTGAATATTTGGAATCAACAGTTGTTTCTCGTACTGAGATGATTCTAACATGCCATTTACAGTGCAGCACTAGAAATACAATCCCTTCCCTTATAATGTAAATATATTTTCAGAAAAAAACGTCGGTAAAATCCCTGACTTCATTAAATTTTTACTGACCAACAAGCATCTCGAAGATGAAGACGCCTACAGACCACCAGTCACACTCTCTCCCATAATACCCATCTCCTCCCTGGGATTTCAGCACCTCTGGAGAGATGTAGTCAGGAGTCCCGACAGCTGTATCACAATGCACCATGCCGGTCTGCAACACAAATCCAGGAATTTTGCCATTATAGCCTAAGATCAGGTGTTTTTTTTTTCTCATCTTAAAAGGGATAGTTTGGATTTTTGTTTTGAAGTAGGTTTGTATGAGGTACTTATTCATAGTCAGTGTACTGTAATGTACTGCTGTGGACGGGGGCAGCAGTAAAACGTATTTTGGCCAACTCAAAAAATCTATATCAGCAAGTGGACACTATATTTCAAATATTTTCACTGCTTTACCTTGCCGTCAGACAGCCCTTTCCGACGGGGAACTGAAGACATTATCTAAGCTCTCTTCAAAGCCACCAGACTCCTTTGACAAAAACAGTAATTTTACCTCGCAGAACACAGAATTTGCTGGTCTACCGCTGCCTCGATCAGTTAGCTTGTGCTATTGTATGACTTTAGTGTTTAAAAGGTTTGTCCGGATTCACCAAAGTCACACAATAACACAAACAAAGTAACCGAGGCAGCAGTTGACCAGCAACTCCTGTGAAATGCAGGGTAAAATTGCTGTTTTTTAGGGCTGTCAATCAATGAAAATATTTAATCGTGATTAATCACGATACGTTAAAGAAAATAAGTGACGTTAAAATGAATTTGCATTAAGCGTTATCACCGCATTAACTTTGACAGCCCTACTGATTTTGCCAAAGTCTGGTGGCTTTGAAGAGAGCGTAGATGGATATAACGGCTTCAGTTTCCCAGGGGAAAGGGCTGTCTGACGGCAAGGTAAAGCGGTGAAAATATTCTAAATACTAGAATGGCACTCGGAGAGCGCAGACCTCCGCCAAGGTGCATGACTTTAAAAACAGATCACAGCTCACAGCTCACAGCTGGCGGTACCGTGAGGTGGTCAGCTTATTATTAACACGGTGTGTTTCCGTGTAACATATCGGCGGATGCCTCTCTCATTCAGCAGCCTTGTTATGTCTGTATAATGTTACACTACGTTGTCTCTCATCCCGTCGTCTACCGTCTTTCTCACCGCGGACGGACAGCAGCTCCCGCCGCACCTTGATGTCTCGCCACACATCCAAACACGTATCTCTCTGCTCTCAGAAGGAGGCGGGGTCACGCGTCATCAGTTACACTGCGCATGTGTTATACCCTGTGGTCTTAATGCTCAGGCTGATCGGAATCCTTAAAAACAATTCCTGAATCCAGATCTTGATCCGGATCACCACCAAAATCGAATCGATTGATCATTGTGCTACACTCCACCCCTCCACAAAAATTCATTCAGATTCATCTTTAACTTTTGGAGTAATCCTGCTAACACACAGACAGACAGACAGACAGACAGACAGACAGACAGACAGACAGACAGACAGACAGACAAACAAACCAACATTATTACCTCCGCCAAGGCCAAGAGGTAATAATGTACACTTAAACTGATATTGATTTTTTTTTATATGGGCCTTTTTTTGGCGTCTAAAATACATTTGCTGCTGCCCCCGTCCACAGCAGTACATTGCTTTGCACCCATGCTGGTACTCCTGTAGATTTCTCCAAACTGGGGGCATGCAGATTGTCATCTACTGTAGGTAATACACTGACTATAGATAAGAACCTCATACAACCCCACTTCAAAAAATCAGAACTATCCCTTTAAGACAATGGATTGATATTAATCTAAACATACCCGGAATCTCAAATGTACAACTAACTGCTATAAGGGCTGATTTTAACTACTAGAAAAGACAGAGTTGTTCTTGAATTAAATTAGGGCTCCCAAGTCTTCATCTGTTGAAGCTAGATAGAGAAGTTTCACTGCTGGGATACAACTCACAGTGTCCATCTTCATGCACGTGCCGAAGTCGGCCAGCTTGAGGTGTCCCAGTCTGTCCAGCAGCATGTTGTCCGGCTTCACGTCCCGATGGATGAAGCCCATGGAGTGAATGGCGTCCAGGGCCATCACCACCTCTGCTGTGTAGAACTTGGCCCATTTCTCCGGCACGTCGTAGGTGCTGGTGAGGTTGACCAGGTCACCTCCTGGCATGTACTCCATCACCATGTAGAGGAAGTGCTCATCTTGGAAGGCACAGCACAACTGAACATGCCAAACACAAGCATTCATTACTAGAGGTAGCTATTTTTGGCATAGGTGACACACCAAGAGATGACTGTTAGCACCAATCTATTTGTTATCTGTAGCTGTATGTTTTTCTGTAAGATTGCTATCTTAATCGAATAATTAATAAACATAAAGAATGCCTTCTAAAATCTAACAGTCTGCACAAAAACAACATTTTATACTTATTTTAAAGAGTCAAGGGGAGGGGGGCATTACAAACAATCTCCCATCAAAAATATGCTGTCTACTATCTTTAAACTTTGAGGATATAACTGTGGAAGCACCAGAAAAAAATAATCAGAACCAGAGCAGTGAATTATAATGACATACTTGCACAACCCAGGGACTGTTGGCAAAGGCCATGATGTCCCTCTCTTCCCAGAAGAAAGCCGAGTCAGAGCGCTTGATCATCTCAAACTTGCTCAGTAGCTTCATGGCGTAGACCTTCTGAGAGGCTTTATGCCGGACCTGTATGACGGTGATACCCAGTTATTCAGAGATTCTTCAGAGTCCAACTTCTATTCTGAGTCACATTTTGGCTAAATGGTGAAATAGGGCTGCAAATAAGGATTATTTTCATTGTGTTGAATATTTTCTTAAAAATCGATTAGCTGTTTGGTCTATAAAATGTCAGAAAATAGTGAAAACTATCAATCAGTGTTTCCAAAAGCCCAAGATGACGCCTTCAAATGTCTTGTTTTGTCCACAACTCAAAGATATTAAGTTTATTGCCATAGAGGAGTAAACAAACCAGAAAATATTCACATTTATGATGCTGTAATCAGAGAATTTTTAGTGTTTTTTTATCTTAAAAAATGACTCAAACCGATTAATCGATTATCAAAATAGTTGGTGATTAATTCAATAGCTGACAACTCATCAATTAATCATTGAAGCTCTAGCTACAGTAGTTCCATCTTAACAGAAGATTCTATATTTTCAATTCAATGTTGTGCAGTAAAAGTACATTTTGAGCGTGGAATTTACCGATCATCGGTGTAAACTTTAGGAATTTTCTCGTGTATTCTCAAAGGCTTGGACTTGAAAAAGAGGCAGTGCATCATTTATAAAACAGTGCTGTAATTGCATTGTATATATGTGTAGCAACTAAACCATGGCAGAGATTTGTATCACTCCACAGAACACTTGTTAGTGACAACTGAAAATGAAGACCAATACTCACTAGTTGGACTTCACCAAATGCCCCTCGACCAATGACTTTAACTCTGTCAAAGTCTTCGGACTTCATCTGGAGGTCTCGAGTCTGTGCTATGACTTTCTCATCTGAGTATAAAGAGAATAAAAAAAAATCCCATTAATAATGTGAATTTACTACAACAACAGATTTCAGCTTTAAAGCCGCTTCACACCAAGCATGCATTTTTGTCTGAAAAAGTCACACTGAAATTTATAAAACCTGATTTTGTTAGTTCTTATGAATGCTGGCACACCCCTCAGAACAAAATATTCGGACGGACCTTGATTTTTTTTTTGCGTTTTTTTTACCTGCGGAAATATATGTTTGACCAATGAAATCCTTTGTTCCGGGCGGCTGGTTAGCTCAGTCGGTAGAGCGAGCGCCCATGTATCGCCAAGGCTCAGTCCTAGCAGCGGTGGACCTGGGTTCGAATCCAGCCTGTGGTCCTTTCCGCATGTCATTTCTCTCTCTCCCCCTTTCCAACACTCTATCCACTGTCCTATCAATAAATGCTTAAAAATGCCCCCAAAAAATAACTTAAAAAAAAAAAAAAAGAAATCCTTTGTTCCAACTGATCAGCGTCATTCTGCATAATAATTAGCCATGTGCTTCTGTTTGTTGAACGGAGGGTATGAATTTTTCTGAGGCTTCGGCGTTTGTTTTCAGGGTAACGGATTGTCGGACAAATGTTTTTTATTCAGTCCATTGGGAGATTTTTCGGACTAAGTTTGAGAATAACAATGGGCAGTCCTCTTCCAATAATGTACGCCAAACACTACCACATCAACTAAACAACCAACCAAAAAGGACAATATACAGCTTGAGATCGCCCAGCACTTGGGGTACGATGAAGATAGTAATGTAGCTAATATGCACTTGTTAATGTTATGTGTTGGTCATGGAACACGGCTAACCACAACAGCTAGTGTTACCATCACATTTGGGGTCCAATTAGTTTATGTATCGTGTAGTTAACGTTAGCCCCTTAAACGTTCCCTGTCTGGATAGGTTTTGTTGTGTGGACTGGACACAACTCCTTTAGCCTCGTTGACGAAAATGGAACACGGTAGCGCGGATAATTCGCACCAGAACTGGAAAATTAGTACGTGGATTTTCAGTATATTCCTGAACCGCATTTTCCCATCGCACTGGTGAGAAATGGTGAGAAATTTAAAAAGAAGGCAAATGTCCTCCATCTCCCTCCCTCTCTCTCTCATTCTCACTGTCACACAAAGACTACTTACATCTGATTAAGAAGGTTTCGATGTTTTTGTTCTTGCGTAGTGCAGGGTAGTCCAAGTCTAAGACCAGGGCATTTAGGGAGTCCTGCACAGAAAAAAAGAACAATTCATTATCAGTCATGACCACAAACGACATAGGTGAAGTAGTTAGAATGGGTCACATCACTGTCGAGCATGTATATACTGGAGAATTAACAGTGGGAACCAGGACCTTGTGCATCCATCTTTCCCCATCTCTGAGAGACATCAACTTAAAAGACCTCCAGCTGCTCTTTTTGCTTCTTTCAAGTTGACAGTGAGCTTCAAGTTACAACACATTCTTTGCACGGAAGAGCGTGTTAATCATAAAAGGTTACGTCATACTGAAAAGTCATTGTGCTACCATTAAAACATGACAACTGCTCAAAAGACCAAGAAGTGTTGTCTCCATTCATCAGCATTCATTTGCACACAAGAAGGGGATTATGAGATGTATGTGAAAAATCACAGCTTAAGTGTCAAAATATTTACCGTTAGATTCTTATCATTTAGCCTAATGCTGGATGTATTAATCATTTTTTGCATAGTGTGAACATTTGATGCAGCCCAACTACAGAGGAAATGTGTCATTCCTTATGTGTCATACTTAACTTTGACTCTTTATGACAAATACGCTGTAGCAACAGTGCCACTGAAAATGTAAAAAAAAAAAAAAGCAAACATTGTTCCAGACTCTAATTTACAAAACATGAAGCAGAACCAACTGGCAAACACATTCTACCTAATAAAGGCAGTGCAGGACTGACTGGGCTTCATTCGGCAGCATTACTGACCACTGACTGCTTTTCTAAGGAGAGTTTATTTTCTGTATATTTTCTCACCACTGCACGGAACAAAAACAGTTACACATCACTGCGAGTCGGAATAAAAACAGCTTCGCCCCGGCGTTTCATTCAACAGTGATCAACTTGACGGACTGGATACATAAACAGCAACTACATGCGAAGAATGGTTTGAACTAAAGGCTTTGTTCCTCGAGAGAGAAAGAGGCAGGATGACTAATGTTTCCATCAGCAGCAACCTACTTGAATCTGTCAATGATATTCATCTGTTAACAAATGATGAACATATGAACACTGACCGTTAGAAAACAGTCGGTCTTGGGAGATGAAGTCACCTCCACACAGTGTGTGGTCACTGGCTAAGAACTAAATTTACCAAACTCGTGGTATTCAAAGAACCCATTGGTTCTTTTTACATTTTTCTGCCTGAACACCACAAAAAAAAATCCCTCCTATGAGTCATGACCAGCTTGCAAGAAACGGCATGACATGTTATTCATCAACACACATAAGTTTCTAAAATAATCCACTGAATAGCAAATGAATGCTTTATATATCTGAGTGGAACATTTGTAATTACGGTGACTATTATGCACTTGAAGGTGAAGATAACGTCATAGAAGCATGGTGTCTGTCTGTGAACTTACAAGTAACGTTGGCTAGTTAACGTTGTTAACGTTAGTATGCCGGCTAAAATGCTTTAGCTACATTAACAAGAGTTTATACAGTGATGCTACAGCAGTATGTAGGAAAGTAAATGGATGGTTAACATTAGGTACATTGGCCGATGTACTTTTAAGATGAAAGTTAGCTAAAGCTAGGTAGCTAGCTGAAAAGGTTGGTGCTCAGTGTGTTTAGCCACCAGAGTTTTCACTTAAGTCTGCTAGCCACACAGTCGTCTTCATAGCACCACTGACGTTACATAGACACACACACACATCCTAGACCAATCACTGCTCTGGACATACATGGACATGCATAAGGAAAATTGGAAATGTGATGAGAAAAAGGAAATGTTGCATTGTGAAAATAAAAATTACATGATTAAATGTGTACCAAGATAAAAACAAAACAAAGGAAAATAAATTAATTGAAAAATGAATGATAAATAGAAGAGTAAAATAAATCAAGTTTGAATTTATTTTACTGATTGGAGGTTAAAGGAAAAGTATAAAGCTTTATATTTCTTTTTAAACACTAACATTTCTAATAATTTGACTTATAATATCTTCCACTGATGAATTGAGTTATAATTTTTAACTTGTCAAAAACTATTACTACATTTTGTCAGTTTAACGGTCTTATATGAATTTAAGAGTCTTACGTCTTTTAAGTGTTATTATAGGTGGCTTTATACTCCTCTCTTTGAACAGTGTGTGTGTTGCAGCTAGAGATGAAACAGTATGGAAATTTCATATCACAATTATAGTGACCAAAATTATCACAGTTATCAGTATTATCACGGTATTGTTATTAAATGTGCTGAAAATGTTCAAAAAGTACTGATATGCACATACTGAAATCATTTTGCCAAGGTTAATATTGAAAACTGCCATATGTAAACATATGAATACAACCACACTTCAGACTTCCTCTTAGGAGGTTGAAAATCTCCGGCACACTGTCACTGCCTTCTGCTGTGTTTTCATTGACGCAAAACAAACCCACATTGCATGCTGCAACTGCGTCTGGTAGGGGTGCAAGAAAATATTGATACACATGAGTATCGCAATATTATGTTGTGCGATACTGGATCGGTTCTCCAAAACACTATAGATTTTGAATTAACCTCTTAAAATCAGAGGTTGTAGCGCGCAGTTTTAAAGCTAGAGTGAAAATTTTTTAAATGAATTGGCATCATATGAAACTAGAAAAACCTAACGAATCCATTTGTACCAACCATGTCAAGTTAGCTTGTCGAGAAGGTGGCTAAATACATAACGCTCCAAATTTAAGCTAAATTTTGGCGAGGAAAAACTGGCACGCCGATTTTCCAAGGGGCTCCTTGGCATCTGACCTCAAGATATGTGAATGAAAATGGGTTCTATGGGTACCCACGAGTCTCCCCTTTACAGACACGCCCACTTTATGATAATCACATGCAGTTAAGGGCAAAAACCATGCAGTTTATTGCATGCAGTATGTATATGTTATTTTTGCCTATTTTTAAATGGTTTATTTCTGGTGTGTTCTTTATACTATGACAGTTTTCCTAAAATGAAATTAAAAGAATCATCATCCCTAGTCGCAGCAGCGCGAACAGAAACAGCAGCTGGGAACTGGACTGCAGCATTGGCATGTTAGGTCAACTGAACACAAGCCGACTATTTGTAGCATTCAGTCATTTTTATAATGGATATAGTTTGACCCAGGGCGATGTAGGGAAACCATTAAATAAGCAAAGGACAGACTGATGCAAACCCCTAATTGTTACAGTGTGTTACAATAAGGAAGTCATCTATCAACTTTTGTCAGCTACGCATTCCTAAACGGTCAACGAGGAGCTGTTTGAAACACTGGACCGAGCCAAATGTTAGAACAGAGAACACCAGAACCACACGCTGACCCAGTGGTCCAAACTGGTTTCTTTCAAACTTGTCTTTTGCCTTCCTCTTCTTGTTCTCCCATCATTACAGCTAGACAGGATGGCACAATCTGTTCCATGTTTTCCCTCACATCCTTTGTGCTCATTTCTCCTCCACTTTTTTTTTGTCTCTTTTGACCTTTTCTGCTGCTCTCCCTCCGTCTTATCTGCCTCTCCTCCTGCTCTCTCCATCGTTCTCCGCTCGGCTGCAGTCAGTTTGCAGCGAGCTGCACGCTCCGTTTCATCATCTCAATTTCATTTCCCCATTAAAGGACTGACCTCACACAAAACTACTATTTAAGGGAAAAAAATACACACATGGGGGGGGGAAGAGACGGGTTTCCGGGCGCGTGTGCGCGTACACGCACGAGGATCTCCCTACGAGCACAGCAATACAGGAAATGATCCACCCCACCCCAGGGCTGGCGGATAATTTCACTGTGTCATGAAGCCGGTCCCTGTGTGCAAGTCATTTCCTCTGAGGCTGCATTCTCTGCTACTGCTGTTCTGTATTCGTCTGCAGACAAAAATGTAATTTACACATGCAAGGCAGCTACAGGTATGACCATGTATATAATGCATCCAATGCATGACATGTTATATGTGTTTAGACACAAAATTTACTTGCCAAAACATCTGCAACAGTAAGTACACAGCCAAACGCCCAATCTTTTCTTGACTCTCTGATGATACACATTGCAGGTCCATGATGACGTCATGTTTGACTGCGGTTAGCTTTAAAGATGAAGCTGCTGTGGATACTAGCTACATTAACGAAACACTTTGGTTGTGTCAAGCTACAGGAGAAACAATACAAACAACTGCACTAACCACAAGTGATATACTGTTTCCATTTTTCTAAGTTTTATTTATTTATTTATTCACTTTGTCCTTTTTTTAAGAGTCAGAAGTTATAGTGTGATTTCCTATTTCCTCCAAAATGCATTTGTGGTTGGTAACAAGGAAGAAGGAGGAGTCTGGTACCATATACATGTATTACATCTTGACTGTCTGTTACTGTATACAACATCTAAGGAGCAGGAGGGCAACCAGTCTATGGGCATCAAGCAGCAATAATATAGCTCAGATATCATATTTATAATGCTACTGGCCTCAAACTCAAATAAATCATGCATTTAGTTTCCAATGTTTTATTTAAACAGTAAACATTGCATTTCCATGTAGGTTTGTGTTTTTATGACAAATGAATGCTTGTGTATTTATTATTTAGTAATTAACTTGTTTATTATTTAACTATAAAGCAAGGAATCTCAGAATGTGTGTGTGTGTGTGTGTGTGTGTGTCCTTCGCATATCTCGAGAACCGTTCATCCGATCTACTTCACACTTGGCGGGTGTAAGAAAATATCAATATACTTTAGCATTGCGATGTTATGTTTTGTGATACTGTATCAATTCTCAAAAACAATGTATCGATTTGTAATACTTTATAAGAAAAGATTCTTGGCATCAGTGGCTCAAATTGCACAAAAAGTAATGCTACGATGTCGGATGTTACAGGGACTATGATACATGCAAATCCATATCCCACTGTTGTGATTGCATAAAAAAGTAAACTTTTTATGCATATGGCAGTGTGTTTTCCTAAAATGAGATTTAAAAAGTTGCAATATATCGCTTTGCTTAAACTATTGCAATATATCACAATATAATTGAATCGTAACCCCTTCATCTAGATTCTTGCCAATACACAGCCCTAATATGCAGCGTCAAAGTGGACTGCGGACTGAGTCGAGAGCATGCCATCCACAGCGGGCCTTTACAGGTCACGGCTCATTGACTGCTGGTCGCTAGATATACTAACGTTGCAACCAAACTCTTCTTCACTTCCCTGGAGTCAACGGGCCATCAGCGGTTCTCGACAACACTGCAAGCTGCAAAGTTTGATCGATTGCAGACTGGCAGAACAGCCGGACACAGCTGAGACAGGTCACATGTGGAGCTTATGCAACTGAGGTGCGTCCGCATTTCTGTCCAAGGCAATGGACGGAAAAAAATAGAGATCAAGTGTCACTGAATAGTGTAGAAGTCTTAAGTGTTTTTGTGAGGAAAAGGTCACTGCTCATCACAAAGATCCATTAATAATCGATCATGTACATACTGTTACACTGTAAGGTTAAAGGTGCTACAATCCAAAAAAAGAACAACAAAGCAGCACGGCAGGCAGGTAGAGGAAGTTAGTGCTCTGTACTAAAGTGTTCAAAGGAGAAAGAAGGCAGACGGGATTCGGTTTCACAGATTTCTAACTTTGGACATGAAAAAGATGACAAGTGTTGTTCGTCAACAGTTAGCGAGCGGCGCTAGCGAGCGTGTCTTGCTTGCTACCTGCTGGTGTGAAGGTGAAGTGAAGGTTAGTTAGCAACAACTTCAGCTCAGGCTCACTTGGCTGACCTTTAAGGTGGACCAGCTATTCTCATTGTATTGACAAGCCGCTCACCAACATTTACCAGCAACCAGACCTCCAACAATATCTATTTTTATTCTTTTTATTAAAAAGAATAGATTGTTTTTCATTTAAATGTCTAGAAGAGCCCAGTAATAAAATTGCCAAATCATGTTTTTTATGCTTTTTGTGAGTTGATATATATATATATATATATATATATATGCAACTGATGTGTTAAATGGGCAGATGATATCGTCTCATATCGATCGCAGGCCCCTGAATTTAATCAAATCAAAATCATATCATGGCAGACTTTGTGATATCGGCAAATATCGTATCGTAGTCCAAAGCATCAATATAACATTGTATCGTGATGAAACTGGTGATTTAAACCCCTATTGAATATTATATGAAATATCCATAAAATATGTCACTTAGTCAGGGGTCGTCAGTTTACTCAATAATAGAAAAAGGGTCCCTTAAGGAAAAGGTTGAGAACCACTGCTGTAGGTCTTACATAATAAGCTGTTTAGTGCGTTAGAGTACCACAAGAGAAATGGCTGCACTCAGCTCTTCCAATTCGCTTCCATTAGTGTTACTGTAAAAAATGGCAACAAGACTCTGGAGGACATTTCTCGGCTACTTAGTCGAAGCAGCTATTTATAAATATTAAATAACTGACAAGTGTCTGGGGAAGTGTAAAGCTGTCTTTAACGCATCGCACATATCTGGACGTGTTCCAGACAAACACAGATCCTCCCTTCCTCGTCCAAAGCAATGTTTGCTTCACTTACATAAAAGAGAGGGTTTTTTTGTAACATTGGATCTAAATAATTACAAGCCATGCTGACAGGTCCTATACCCGAGCTCGACATACGGAGCACTTCCTGGACAACTTACAGTAATGTCTTCCTGAGCTGATAGGAGTATTATCCGTCCAGTTAGGCTTATCAGTAGGAGTTGTTAGATAGCACTTCAGTATTTTATCTCTGCTATATTGTAATCCAGCCAAGGGGTTATGGCTGGTTGCTTAGCAACTCCTGCAAAATACAAAGAGTTGAAACCAGTCGAAGCTACAGAGTAGCAGCAGACAGGAGGTTTATAAGTGCCCCGTTTTTTTCCAGCATTCTATTATTTTCCATTTTATTTACTCAACCTGCTGTTGACATTACAGAGCGGTCGTTCGCCCTTCGCCTGCCTCCACTCTTTATCACCCTATAAAAAGCCACGTGGATCCACCAGTCAGGAATGTGATGATGTTAACCTGAAAGGAGCTAAACACAGAGAGGAATAACCCAACTATTCAAAGCCTCTCACATCGCAATACTCCCCCTGCTCAATTTGAAGTTATTTCACCCTCTTCCTCCCCTCATACCCATCTCATAACTAGGCATGTGGAACAGAAAACAAGCAGCGCTGCTCTGGGCTTTAAAAGGATTGAGCAGAAAGTTAATGTTTTGATTGAATTCCAGCCGTTTTAAAAATAGTTGTGGGGATAAACGGTGGGCCGGGCAGAGTGAGGGACCGTGCCAGGCAGGGCCCGTAAACTCTCCAAGAAAGACACGACGGCAGGAATCCTGCAGAGGCTCACAAATAGCACAGCTAATGTCTCCACGGGGAATAACAAGAGTGCGTCTTACTCTTGCTTTTGACAGATTTCTGTCCCATGCTCCTGTGCCCTGTGCATTTTTGGCACCCATGCTTTATAATAAAGTATACTGAGGAATGTCCCAAATACATAGCAAAGGGAGGACTTCATGTACATAAAGTCCTGCTGTATGTTAACCTTAAACTCAGCTTTCTGAATGCTAATAATGTTCCACTTAGAAAAAACAAAACATGATAAAAGAGGAGAGGGGGGGATATGTTTCTAACTCTAAACCAACCATATCATTGCCCAGCATTTATGTCCATGTTCTATCAAATGAACATATACACAACCTAAGATTTGTGTGATATATCAGCTGCAACTAACAATTATTTTCATAATCGATTTAACCCAGTGGTGGCCAACCGGGGAGTCAGAAACCCCAAAAGGGGTCTCAAGATGATTAAAGGGATAAGAAAGAAAGTTTTTTTTACAAAAGAAAAATAACCATAACCTGTGATGTAAGGTCACAGGTAGATATTGCCTTCTTCTTGTTAGGGGTATCATAAGCCAAGAGGGCTGGAACCACTGGATTAATCTTCTGATTATTTTCTAGATTAATTGTAAGGTCTATAAAACGTCAGCAACTCAAAAACTGCCCATCATTAGTTCACAGAGCCCATGATGATGTCTTAAAATGTTTTCTTTTGTCCGACCAACAGTCCAAACACAAACAGATTCTGTATTAGGGATCGATACCAGAAATTTAGAAGTCAATACCAATACCAGTGAATTTCCACGATTCCCGATACCCAATTCAAAACCACGGTAAAAAAAACAAAAACAGAACAATAAACACTTTGAGGTAGTGTTAGGAAGTTTAACAGGTCATAATTCCCTCTCTAGTATGTATTTTATATTGCTGTGAAAACATCTCCTTCAAACAACTGGATTTATTCAAGTTTCTCGCAAAAAACAATTTTGAACACATCATGATAACGTTATAATTTACCGTCACCTCATTTTTACTGAATAGAGCTTGAATGCATCATAATGAACCTCCCTTAACATTAGCTGCTAGCTCTGCAGGACTGTGCTGCCCACCGGGTGCACAGCTAACGTTAACTAGCTCTCCTTTAACAATTTCAACACAGATTTGTTGCAATCTGGCATTATAAGGTAAAAATAGGGTGCGTCACTTGGACGTGTCGATAGTGACTTTACTGCGTCCTTTCAGAATTTGGACACTGTTGGTCTTGAGCGCTAATGGTACCTATGGTACCTGCAGAAAAACGAGTACCATCGCGTTTTCAGAATTTTGGCATCGACTTGGTACCGAAGTATCGGTTCCCATGACATCCCTATTCTGTTTACGATCAAGACTAAAAAAAAAAAAAAAAAAAAAAAAAATCACATTTGTGAAGCTGGAACCAATGAATTTGTGCTTAAAATACTTCCACCCATGTCTGTTTATTTTTTATTATCTCGTTATGTTTTTGTCACATTTCTCCTTATCTAAGGCAGCAAAGAACCTCAGTTTCCCTGCCATTGAATATAGTGGACCAACTAGCAATAAAAAGCCAGTAACATTAGAATGTTGTCATTAGGCTGAGTTTCAATTTCAATGCTTAAATTTGTGTATAAATATTTTTAGTATCGGCACAAACTATTTGAATTACAACAAGTCAGCTTCAACACTAAAACATGGCTGGGCTAAAGCTCTACCACACACATACAAATGCTCTTGTTTGGGTTTGTTTAAGGAAAGGAAAGCTGCATGAACTCACTGACAATCCACAGCCGTTTGGTAATGTGTTGTATTGTTCTGTCGTTGCTGCTGGTTGCACACAATGCAGCTTGTGTGTTGCTAAGATCAAGTGAATAACGGGTTTGCTTGTAAAAATGAACGCAAAAGTGTGTGTCCCCGAGTCCTCGAGCCTGCTGTGCATATGCATGTCTGTGCGTGAGAGAAAGTGAGTGCCGTGTATTTGTGTAGGAGGTTGTGTTTCACCAGCAGGTTGTGATGGAATGATAACGCTGTGGCCAGATGGATGGGTTATGTATTTGTGCGTGGGAGACTCCTGTTCTCCTCTCTGCTCACACACACACACACACACCCTCATTTAAAACTAAAAATACACTAAGACTCAGGTGGAAAACTCTTTAACATTTGCACAACAGGGTGAAGATTTTGCACAAGCCAACAACGGAATTTCACAAGATTTTGTGCAGTCAGCCACAGTCAACCGCATGTGTGCTTTGCATAACTGGCTTGACGTCACTTTTATCAGTGTGGAAAATGAAAGTTCTTCAAAAGTCAAATCTTCCACCAGAGCTGTGATATCTAAAATGCACAAAGATTAGAGACTGGGTGCTGTTTCATTTGTATTCGTAAGATGCGTTGTTTTTGAATGCACCGTTGTGAGCATGGACACATCACATCTTCCGCGGTCTTTATGTCTAGACAAGAAGATCCACCAGATTAAGACAAATCTCAGGGTGTATACTTTTACTTTCACATGAGAACCATATACCATTGTAAACACCTCAATAGACCCCATTCCAGCTTTGCTTCTAGTCCAAATGTCAGATTATGAGAATGGATGAGATTCACAGCAGTTTATTTATAGGTTTGTCATACAATCAGATAGGGAACTCAGTTGTAGCATTTAAATTGTAATACGTTTAAGCAATATTTCAGTTTTTCTGGACAGACGAGCATAACCATTCATTTCTGGAGATTAAGTTCTTCCTCATTTTTGGCATTCCTTCTCACAGCCCTGTAAGGTGGATCTTGGACAGGCTCATGTCTTGTTCTATTTGCCCAAGGTATTATATAATGTGCTGTTAAGTATGTGTATATTTATCTATGTGTGTGTGTGGTGTTTCGGTGCGTGAGTGTGTGGGTGTGCTAGACTTTGATTTTTGCTCAGTTTGTAATGAATGTTTTACAGCAGGCTTTGGGGGGGGGGGATCCTTTTACTTTTTAAAGCAAAATAACAAGACTCAAGATTTGCCAGTCACTTGCCATTTTAGTTCCAAATACATTACTTTTTAAGTCTTCATTTTGACATAATGTACCTGGCACTACGAAGTTAGCTTTAGGTTTTAACAGTAAACAGCTGTGTGAAGTATCGCAGCAGCTGCGAGATCAACAACAATCCAGCCCATTCAACGTAAGTGCAGCCAGTTTCCCACAGAGTTTGTCTTTAGAATGGGATTCTCCACCAGAGAAACGTGGTATGATATTATATTGCTAATAAATAGATAAACAATGTGCCACAATATGCAACCAAAGGCTGAAACACAAACAAAATAGCCCTACCTATAGCTAGCCAAAACATTAGATTTCAGCATGTCAAAGGATTATTTTAACACCCTTTATCTACCAGGGGTGAAATTAAACTAAAATGATGATGGGACAAATTAGCTGTTGTAAAAAGCTAATGTTAGCTATGTGTTAGCAAGCTACTATAGTTAGCTAAGGCACTTGCAAACACAATACTGCATAGCTTTCTTATTTATCCACCTTCCACTATTACACAAGTTGTCAAAATGCTTGATTATCCTAAAACTGACATTTGGACAAAATGCTTGTTGCACACGTAAGCATACTGAGTGTCAGGATCCCACAGTTTTCCCATTCGTCCTGCTGATGCATCAGGTGTTATTGCCTGTCTGTACTGTATCTACATAGGCTCAGTTTTTCAGTTCAGCAGTTTATAAAATCTTAGTTCTGGGTTCTTTACCCTGTTGGTAGTGCATCCCACAACACAGCAACTTATGGGCATTTTTTTGTTGTTTGCTAGCAGACTAAAGTGACAAGGAGACACCTTCACACAATACAAAGTCACTGGAGTAATGAATTGTTTTACTCTCCGGTGTGAGCGGGACTTAATTGCGCTCTGTCTTTATAGCACCCTGTAAAAACCCCAACAAGTCACTTTTAAATTCTTTAATTAACACATGTTGTTTTGTTTAATCTGTGCAAAAACGAATATGTAAAAAGACATGTTGTGGGTTTACGGGGGATTATGTGGCAGACTATTTCTTGGCAAACTTCCTGAAGTCTTGTCGTCACAGTGAGGTTACAAGTGGGGACTTCAGCAAGTCATGTGGCCAAATAATATTCACACATATGTATCCCTATATAAAACATTGCTGTATTTTGTACATATTAATCAAACAATATATAACGAGCCTTAGATGGTAGGTAGTTTTTGTTAATTTGAGACAGAACAAGGTCCTCGTTTCCAGTCTTTCTGCTAAGCTAAGCTAAGCTAACCGGCTCCTGGCTGTAGCTACATATTGACCATACAGACACGAGAGTGGTATCAAGCGTATCTCTCGACAAGAAGAGATTTCCCAAAATGTCAAACTATTCCTTTAAGAACATCAACTCAAATTACTTATAGGAGTATTTGTAGTTCAAACTTAAGCCCTGACGCAAAACGTATCATAGATATTTATAAAACCCTCTGGGCCATCTATGGCCTCAACAAACAGGGAGAACCTTGATAAAGTTACTTTGACCCCTAAAGAAGACCAGACATTACATCAGCTGAAGTACAGTTTGACATTTTAACACCGCTGAGGGCTTGCACACCCGGAAGACGTCGGGTCTTCTTCACTGGAGTGGAGCAAAACCCCAAAAAAGACTGCGGAGAGGCCCGACAGTCTCACCAGAGGAGGTGTGGAGCAGAGAGACTGGCTTGTTTTGCAGGAAAAAAAAAAGAAAAAAGAATTGGCCGGGGCCACCGTCCCCAGTGCCTTATAAGGCAGTGTTTCTATCCAGCTAGCACGTTGAAGCCGGGACTGCTGCTGCTTGCCTGAGAGCAACTCAACTGCACTCCAGAGACGGAGCGAACACTCAGGTTGACTATCAGGGTAGAGACAGAGGACAAGACACACAGGGGTTATCCTCACCTCCCTGAAGAGCTACACAAGAAAGGAAGAAGTTCTGGTGTGGGCGGGGAGGGGGAGACAATAAGAAAAGGTTGAGAAAAAGGGAGACAGGAGATGCTGGATGAGAAGAAGAGTGATAAACATTAGGTGGGAAAAGGGACATGCAAAACAAAATAAATACATTACGTTATTAAATAGGGCTGGTACATCTATCTCCCGATTTGATACTATCACGATACTTGGGTGCCAATTCAATATGTATTGCGATTTTTAAGTATTGCGATTCGATATTACGATTTATTGCGATTTTTGTTAACTTTTTTTAACACTAGACCATGGGAAAAAAGTTGAATCATATACTTCTAGGGACTCTTACTTTGTAAAATATCTAAATTGATACAGTAAAAATGTTTGATTTTCAGCAGGTAATGTATATATCAGTCATTGTCAGGCATATATTTTTCCAGCAACCCAAAAATCAAAGAATAAAGACATTTCCCTCACAAATTAGTGGTATTTTCTATTTAATTTATAAGGGACCTGTAATGTTCACGAGTGAGGGAAAAAAGGAGCGGGAGATTGACAGGCGGTTTGGTGCAGCGTCTGCAGTTATGCGGGCGCTGTACCGGACTGTTGTGGTGAAATGGGAGCTGAGCCGGAAGGCAAAGCTCTCGATTTACCAGTCCATCTACGTTCCAACCCTCACCTATGGTCATGAGCTTTGGGTAATGACCGAAAGAATGAGATTGCGGATACAAGCGGCCGAAATGAGCTTCCTCCATAGGGTGGCTGGGCTCAGCCTTAGACATAGGGTGAGAAGCTCAGACATCCGGAGGCAGCTCGGAGTAGAGCATCTGATCAGGATGCCTCCTGGACGCCTCCCTTCGGAGGTTTTCCGGGCACGTCCAACTGGTAATAGGCCCCGGGGTAGACCCAGAACACGCTGGAGAGATTGCATATCTCGTCTAGCCTGGGAACGCCTCGGGGTCCCCCAGGAAGAGCTGGAAAACCTTGCTGGGGAGAGGGACGTATGGAATTCCCTGCTTAGACTGCTGCCCCCGCGATTCGGCCCCAGATAAGCGGAAAGAAGATGGATGGATGGATGGATGTGATGTTTTATACTTCTGGTGAATATAATCTAATCCCTCTTATTTCCATATATTTATGTTGTATACACAGTTTCCTTTGTTAACACCTTATTTTGAAAACCGGACATAGTCACACGTGTATACTTCGCTAACTTTGCCAAGTCCGTCGTTAGCTCTCTCCCCGTCAGCTCCATTCTTTTTATCCATCCATGGTCAGCTCCATCGAGGCTGTTTGAATGGATTTAACATAAATGTCAGTATATGGGTGCGCTACAGTTGTAGCGTCGGCCGATTTGACCTCAGATATGCGAGTGACAGCCGGCTTGACCGCACGTTACCGCAATACGATAACGTTTCCTGTCCACGACAGAGTTAGCATGCAGCTTTAGCCATGATGTTTAGCTCTGCTTTTCCTGGCAATGTGTAAAACCCAAAGTGTTTTCATACTTTACTGTATGTGTAGTGTTTACCATTTTGGATTTGTGAGGGTGCAGGTTGTATTCATGCAGATCCTCCGCCGGTTTTCTACTTTCTCATTTCGGTCGACTGCGGTTTGTTTTGGTTGAAGGATACGTAACGGATATGACGTCATGTTACTCAGACTACAACAATAAAAGCAGTAACTTCCTTCTACCTCCACATAGACTCAAATGTAGCAAATATATAGATTATGGCATTAAAAAAAATTATTTCAAAATCGTTACAAAAACAAAATCACGATACATAGGTGAATCATTTTTTTTCCTCACCCCTATGCTTTATGTTATTAAATGTCTTGGTCGCCTAATGCTGAGTAAGGAGAGGATCACACTGAATGAATAGGAAAGAGACAGCCAGGGAATGCCCCCTAGACATGATCTGGAAGACATCACACAGACTCTTAGCTATCCATATCTCGTTATCGTTCACACTGAAGTGCTGTGCATAAAGTTATCTGGCAGTACCGGGTCTACAGCTGCATCAAAAGGCTCTGGACTGGAGCTACAGTTAAAATACCTGCAGTGTGTTTAACAAGCCTGAGAGGAGGGGCTGAGCTGCAGGCTGAGAAAGAAGCAGAGCCAGAGAAAAAAAAAGAGATAAGGCTGAAAAAGCGAAAGGGGAAAGTGCAGTCATTCGCAGGGACTTTGAGCCCCATATATAGCTGCCAACTATTTACTCAGTGAGGTCATTTCCTTCAGGACGGCAGAAAGGCAACTTATGTGACTTGCAATCAAGTGTCCATATTTTTCTTTATCTCGAGAAATGCCCTTTCTGTTGCTTGCCCTCCACAATCACTCCCTGTACTTGGAGCTGCCAAGTAAGTCCAGCACTTCAGTCAGCAGTGGTAGTGTGCTGCCAAATAATGATCACTGCAGTTTGCACAGGGGGAAGGTTGCTGAGACTTCAGGTTACATTTGATCGAATGCTGATAGAGGCAATAAAGTGATTTGCAGTTTATATGACCACAGTATACAGCGCCATTAAAGAATCATTTATGTGATATTTGCTGAGTGTTTTGTTCTTTTTTGAAGCGGGTGTTCCCAAACTTTTTCACCACACAAACTTTTATTACCGAAAGTGCATGAAACCCATGGTCAAAATAGTCACACATTCTGTGATTGTGTTACTTATAGATGGAATTATAGCGAAAATAAATAATTCCCCTTTTTGCTGGGGACGCCCTGGAACCCCCTCACTTGGAAAACCACTGACTTAAAGGGTCCATTACAGATAACAAAATTGTTCACAGAGGAATCTCTCCAATGATGAAGTGTCTTAAACTTGCATTCTTTCTAATAGCCAGCAGGGGGCGACTCCTCTGGTTGCAAAAAGAAGTCAGATTGTATAGAAGTCTATGAGAAAATGACCCTACTTCTCACTTGATTTATTTCCTCAGTAAACATTGTAAACATGAGTTTATGGTCTCAATCGCTAGTTGCAAGTCTTCTTCAATACAGCATGATGTTCATTTAGTAAATTATGGTCCCATTTAGAGTCAAATAGACCATAAAGCGTGGCTACCTTGTGATTGACAGGTTGCTACCACGGCTTTGTCCAGTCTGGGAGTTGTCCGTGTTTTGTTTCAGTTAAGAAAGTTAATGTAACATGTTTTGGTCACCTAAAAATGTCTTAGGCCCAGATCACACTGAGACCCGTCGCTAGAAACGCATCGCCAGCAAAACCATTGTTTTTCTATGGTACGCCTGCCGTGCGCTCCGCTCTGCGCTCCTAGTGGTTTTTCTTAAGTTAAAATATTCTCATTTAAAAATATTCTCAACTTCGCCTCACTCGTCAGTCACACTTGGCCCAGGCAGTCAAATCAAGCAAGAATCAGACTTTACCATAGACATATACACACTTTACCACTTTACCACTTCCTGTAGATGTGGTAGGGCTAGCTAGCTAGATAGTTAGTTGGCTACTTGTTGGACTGTGAGAGGAAAGGGGTGATTCATATCTCATGTCGTGATGGTTTCATGTAGGCTACTGTCTTTGAGAGAGAGAGAGAAAGGGACCGCCTGATGAAACATACAGCCCTGCTCCACAGGTGCATCAGCGGTTTTGCCCGACGCCTTTTGCCAAGGGGCGTTTTTGAAGCGGCTGCGCCTGCAGCGATGTGCCTCAGTGTGATCGGGGCCTTATTCAGCGTTCGGTTGTACTTAGCTCCACCCTCTCGTGTCACTTCTGGCTGCAAAAAAAACAAGATGGAACTCAAGGCTTCAAAACAGCAGTCCACAAAACAATGGGTGACGTCACAGTGACTACGTCCACTTCTTATATACAGCCTGTGAGTACACTACTGTGTATCCCAGCTTATAAAGATTTCAGATTTCTTTACAGGAAGGTCACTGAGTTTACCCGACAGATGCTGCAGATTCCTCACTGTCAGCTTTCCGTATCCTCAGGGTAGTCAGCCCACAGCTCCCTGGCTAGTCCTACACACATCTAACTTCAAGTCCACTGAAAAGTACAAATCCGATATTAATTACTGAGCTTCTTTTACAAAGCTGTTATTTAGGGGACTATACAGTAGTCAACAAAGCAGCTTCTTCTGATTTTTTTCTTGCTGTTGCTATGCCACAACAGTAGGGGATGTGTGATTCATTGTTTACCGAATATGAGCCTGTGAGCAATTATTAAGGCACTTAAAGTATGCATGTTTTTATTCCACCTGCAAAAAAGGACATTTCTGAGCCCTCAGCGTTTGTGTGTGCGTCATTTTGAAATCCCACCGCGAGCAGCAAAACTTCTTGATCCCTGCGACAGCTCCGAGGCTGCTAAAAATGGAAAACTGCAGCCTGCTCTCTCCTACGCATGCTTCCCACTCAACTTTTGTCTCCAACACTCAACACCTCTATCTCTCCGGCTCGCGTGCAGGAAGTAAACACCACCGGTGTTCAAGCAAGGATTCTGCTAAATGTTTTTAAGGGAAGAGGGAATACAGCAGGAGAGCCTCAAGTAGTGTGGAGAGAGGGGGGGGGGGGGGGGGGGGGGGCGACAGGGTGAGGGTACGTACAGGGGGCCCCAAGCTAGATGGGGCCCATTAAAAGGGGTGAGGTGATGCTTTTTAAGATAGACCCGACAGTGTGTTTGCCCTCTGTCAGATCCTGTTAGGGGGCCCAGAAATTCAAACGCCACCACTAAAACGAATCATAACTTTACAGCTAAAGTAGGTCCTGTGACACAGTGCTGGCTCTGAACTACAGTTAGAGGTGAAAATGAATGTCCTTGTGTCCAGACATTGTACACAGGGTTCAGATGTGTTAGTTCCTGTAGAGCATAACCAACACCAGAATGTATTTTGGGAAAACAGGGTTAATCTAAAGCTATTTCAGCCTGATGTCATGATATACACTGGTTTAACGGGAGGATTTTTCCACTGCCTTATGCAACTTTAGGTCATCACAAAACTTGCCAAAAGCATCTCTCAAGGGGTACACCACATGTACTTCTTCAGCAGACCCAGCTCAGAGTATTACAATTTAAGTCTCGTCTCTACTGCAAAGTATCCTTTGCCAAATAATGTAACTTTATTCTCCAAAACAAAGCTCCAACTTCTGCTATTTATAAAAGGGGACAATATTTTCCCTTTGCCTCAGTATCTGACATGATACATGATGGCATCAGATTGTATCAGTAGAGGAAATTTCAAATACTGACACCCTATTTTTGACTTTGTATAAAATAATCAGCAATCATTAACAGTACTGAGGCCTGTACTACGAAGCGAGTTCAACATACCCAGGGTATCTTCCCATTATCTGGCTTCATTAACCCTAACAAACGAGATCCCGCTAAGCGGTCCTACGACGTTGGTTATCAACTCGGTAGGTCAACCCAGGGTTTCTCAGTCTGGATATGAGCGCATTCACATGAAAGAGGAGGTGTTTGCAGCATCTGACCAATCACAGACATGGACAAGTACACAGACTTGCAGACAGAGAGGCAGAGCGGCACAATTTACCAAGGAAGAGCTAAACTATAATATTAGACAAATACGATAAAGTTGAACACATAATCCAGACTAAAAGCAGGTAGGACAGCTGGCAAAAGAATGCCGATGTGTGAATGAGTAAATTAACAGATTTATTAATTTAACGAAACACTCAAAAGTCAAATGTAGTCGTCTAGATGGGGCAGTGATAATATAAATATCTTTCATAAGTGTAATGGATAAATAGACTACACTTCTTTATGTCATTTGACAAGTATACAGCGTCCGTGACTATTTCAACCTTCTTTCCGCTGCGTTCCAGTCTCCGGCAGTGTGAAACGGACTTGAGAGCAAGTAAAAAAATAAATATAAAAACATAATTCAAAGCGGTAAGCACCCACTGCACAAATCCAGCTGTCCTTCCTGCATTTGTCAGTTTAAACTATGTTGATTTCAGCCTGGATTATGACTCAAACTTCTTCATATTTGTGTAATATTATCATACGATCTGTGCTCTAAGCTTTGATTAGTCAGTAGGCAGTACTTTTATACGAGTTGATCTCTTATCTGGAACATAACCGGCTCCGGAGCAGGTTAGCTGTTCAGCATCAGTTACCATGGAGATCTACCCTGATAAGAAGTGATCCAACTTCGTAAGACGGAAAGCCCAGAGTTAACCCTGAAGTTACCTCGCTAACCGCAAATCCTGCTTTGTAGTACAGGCCTCTGGTCTATCCATAGCCTGATAAACAGATTAGTCCATCTTCTGATGGTCAAAATATTAGGGATGCACCGATTTATCGGCCGAGCATCGGTATCGGCCGATATTCACCTTCTTAACTGCCATCGGCCTATCGGTAAATAAGATTACATTCACCATTGCAGTGGCCGATGTTTATCGGTTGTGTTGCATCAATTTTGTAAATGTCTAAATGTTGTATTGGTTATTAAAAATTTAAAATGTATCTTTTTCATGTGAAAGAAGGTTACATTAAAGGTTGTTTCATACATTTGGTATGATTGAATTTGTGCTCATTCAAAGACAGAGTAATGAAATGCTGAATGACAGCTCAGTTATTTTTTTTCTTATACTGAAGAGGTCTTTGTTTCCCTGGCACAAAAAAAAGGAATAAAAAACAACAACAACAAAGTATCGGCTATCGGCCAAATTGCTATTTTAAACATTGGTATCGGCCCAGAATTTCACAACTGGTGCATTCCTACAAATTTTTTTTTTAAATTGTCAATCATGACAAGTGCTGTATAAATAAATTCAATCTTACAAATGTAAACACAAAGACATGAGACTTTGTTGCTTAACTGAAAAATCTCACAACTTCTTCTGACCATGTCAACTCAAGAGGAAACAGTGGTGGAAATGCATCAGCTCACTTCCCGGAAATATGTGGGAAGCAAGACAGAAACACATTAAAGTGGAATCCGTATGATTCACAACAGGCTGTATGCACTTCTGTAATACATGGTCTTTAATGTAACATTTTAGACATGGAATATAAGGGCACTTTGCTGACAGTTCAGGGCATTCAGTGACAGGTTGAGGGTTTAGTTTCACATATATGCGTGTAAAATTAATATTGACTATGAATTGATCACGCCAAAGATAGCAACTCATGGTTAGATGGTTTAAGAGTTCATATTTAGCTGGGAATAAAGCTGTAGCCTAAGTTGTTTCATACTGGTTTCCAGAAGACCCTACAAAAATATACAAACATTTTAAGAGGCACGAGTTTTGTCTCTGTCAAAAAATTAAAAATAACAAACAAACAAATGTTGATACAGGGTGGACAACATCTTTCTAATCACCTATGAGTGCAGGAAGACCCGACTAGGTGTTTAGATCTTGTGGGGTAGTGGGACAATCCTGGTCTGGTGGGCCCAACTGTTACCCAGGAGGGAGTTTTAGCCGGAAATATTAGTCTCCATAAACACACCAAGTGGGACATTCTCTACTAGTTAATCCTAATCTGTAGACACGCTTCACAGACCCCCAAACTGCACTGTCTGCACTCAGTCTTAACTATTAATCAGGCCCATCTACAGTACATCCACCATGAGGCTATTTCACCATTTTACCAGCTTTTTCCACACAAAAATAATGAGTATCATTAATATGGCAAAGTATCTGATTTCTGGGACAGAATGGAGCAAGTTTAATATAACTGGTGGAGAAAGAAATAGATAATAAATAGTCCTATGCAGCATCTCAGTCTGCCTAATGTAAAAGCAATGCTAACAGTAGCAGGTTACAAAGTGGGAATAAAAAGAAGGAAAAGGAATATATATATATATATATATATATATATATATATATATATATACATACACATGTCAATAGCATATCCCAAGTGTGTAGCATTTCAGGCATCATTAAATAATGGGTATTAATATGGCAAAGTATGTGATTTCTGGACAGCAGTTTCATAAGTGGTGGACAAATAGATAATAAATAGTCCTATGCAGCATCACAGTCTTGCCTAATGTAAAAGCAATGCTAACAGTAGCAGGTTACAAAGTGGGAATGAAAAGAAGGAAAAAGGAAGATATATGCACATGTCAATAGCATAACGTCACCCAAGTGTGTAGTCAACATGGCATCATTAATAATCTATGGAGCTGTTGATCCCACTTTGACTTACCAGCAAACTTTCCAGGTTGATGGCAGACCTGGGCTCTCTGATCATGCCCTCCAGCTTCTTCAGCCGGGATTCCATCCTCCTCTCCGCGCCCAGCGACATGGCTGCAGCGGCTCCTTCCCAAAAGTTCAGTAAAAATAGGTTTTCCCAAAACTGTTTTGGGAGTTTTACATGTGAAAGCTCTTTGTTCCTGCTGGCTAATGGCCGTGGGGGCCTAGCGGAGCAGCCTTGAGGCTCTCTCTCTCTCTCAGCCCACCCAACTCGCCCCCAACACGAACAGTCTGCACAATGAGGACAGAAAATAGTCCCACAGCAGACTCCAACAAACTTAGTGCCAAGTTTAGCTAGACTCCAGTCAGCTAGCTAGTTCCAGCTAATTAAAGACAGCGTCACTCTTGAGTTATCACCTCCCGTTAAGTGAAAGATGCATTTTTTTTCCCAAATAAAGTTTGAATGTGTGGAGAGATACCAGCAACAGGCAGCAGGGCGTTTTCTTTGCCCCCTCTCTCTCTCCTCTCCTCTCCTCCCCTTCCCTTTGGAAACGCTTTGCTCTTCTTCAGTCTAAACTCCGCTTCTCTTCAGCCCATCCAGTGTCGTCTGAAGCCCGTTACTGTTGTAGTTTCTCCTCAGTGCTGCCACAAGTCCTCCGGAGGGGCGATAATAATAATAATGTCTGTTCTCCCGCGCTGAATATTTAATAAGCAGAAGACACTCGCTTTCTGGATTTCTTCTCGCATTTTCGCATGTGTCCTCCTCCTCGTCTTTGTCCTTGTTATTGGGGTTTTACTCACAAAGATAAGTAGTTTGACTCGGAGAGAAAAGTCCTCCAGCGGCTGAGTTCTTCTTCACATCTACACACCAACACACACACTGCTGCCTGACTGTGGAGTCTCTCCTCCCCCTCACATCAACACACTGAGGACTACGTTAACCAGAAGCCACCTGGTCTGTTCTGTCCTCCTGCACTTCTACCTCTCTGACTGTGTTATTATGTCCTTATACATTCAAGTTATTTTAAAACGAATAATTCATTATTACAATTATTTATAATTATATAATATATATATATATAATATATATATAATAATATGATATTATATATATATTATATATATAATATCATATAATATATATGTATATAATATATATATATAATAAACAATATAATATATATATATAAATATATATATATACATACATATAATAATTTATAATTATTTACAGAGTAAGTTATGCGTATTTGCAAATCGCCCTGTATTTTTGTGGATGTGACTTTACTGCACCTCTACCTCTCTGACTGTATTATGTCCTTATACATTCAAGTTATTTTAAAACGAATAATTCATTATTACAATTATTTATAATTATATAATATATATATATAATATATATATAATAATATGATATTATATATATATTATATATATATAATATCATATAATATATATGTATATAATATATATATATAATAAACAATATAATATATATATATAAATATATATATATACATACATATAATAATTTATAATTATTTACAGAGTAAGTTATGCGTATTTGCAAATCGCCCTGTATTTTTGTGGATGTGACTTTACTGCACCTCTACCTCTCTGACTGTATTATGTCCTTATACATTCAAGTTATTTTAAAACGAATAATTTTTATTACAATTATTTATAATTATATAATATATATATATAATAATATAATAATATATATAATATATATAATATAATATAATATATATAATATCATATCATATAATATATATAATATAATATAATATAATAATATATATATAATAATTTATAATTATTTACAGAGTAAGTTATGCGTATTTGCAAATCGCCCTGTATTTTTGTGGATGTGACTTTACACAACACAAATACAAAAATACATGTTTGTGGCTAGTGAAATATTTGCAGATCATGGTACACATTTGTGGAATGTCTTCTGTGGGTTACAACTAATAAAGTCCAATAAAAACTTCCATAAATAATTGGCTGGTAAATAGACAAGCACACATTATATGATGACAGACAAACAGATATCAACACACTGAGGACTCAGTTACCCATAAGCCACCTGTTCTGTCCTCCTGCACCTCTACCTCTCTGTCTGTATCTGTCCTTTACTTGTTTATACAGGTATTTTAAAAAACAATAATTAGCTCAAAACCAGGTTATTCCAAAGCCAGCTAAAAGTACAGATTCAGAGAGTTTGCCTTGTGTGTTGCTATTTATTTATTTGTATTTATTTCTGTATTTATTAATGTATTCTTGCATTTATTTATACATTTGTTTATGCAATTTTCTTTTTTTTTAATTATTATTATTTATTATTTATTTCAGCATCAGCAACCAACCAATGTGAGGATAGCACCCCATGTATCAATGCTTGTCACAGTGGCCAGGGGTTCAAATCCGACCCCGTGGACTTTTGCACCATGTCATCCTCTCTCTCCCACAACTGTCACTGCCTCTGCCAAATCAAGGTAAAAACAACCAAAAAGCAAAGAAAACAAAGCTGAACAAAATGTAAAAATAAAATAACATTTAATTTTATATGTCCTGTTTAATTATCAACTTTTATTTATCTATTCCAATATTTCTTCATTTATTCATATATTTCAGCATTTACTTATTTTTTACGGCCTGGGGTCATTATCAACTTGTATTTATTTATTTCAGCATCTATTTCTCTATTCTTTTTACTTGATTTTCTTTAAAAATGTGTTTAATATTTGTTGTGAAAATAGATCCCTTTCAAATTAAGCTCTGTATATTAATGTTTGGTGGCACCATTTTCACTTAAAATAGAAAGTCAATTTATATTTAATATATTATTTTTATATGGTCATTGGCAAAAAATGTAGGTGAAAAATAACAAATAAAATAACATATTAAGATTTTTATGTCCTGTTTAATTATCACCTATTATTTATAAGTACCTGCTCAAACCATGGCTGATATTAGTTATCTAATCAACTCTTAAGGATCACGTGCACTTCGGGGTTTTCTGACAAAATAATAATAATAGTTGAGTTCACTTGGATTAATTAGGTGAGAATTGAAACTAATTAAGTATGAGACTGATATATTAAATCGACTGGATAGCCGGACAGATTCTTCCTTGTCTAATCATTGTAATGAATGAATAAATAAATGATAATACAGTGTGCGAGTTTGGGGTGTTGTTGTCAGAAAATGTGATATATTCTGTTTCACACAACAGAGGGAGCTGTTGGACCACAGATGCATCCCTTCACCTTGCTCCAACTTAAAGCTCGAGTGGGTAGAAATGGAGCAAATATGATTAAGAAAGTTATTTTATAAAATGGTCACTATATCCTGACAGTAGTGCATGAGACAGATAATCTGAAAAAAGTCATGGGCCTCTGTGTCCTCCGGTGTCCTCCAGTGTCCTCCGGTGTCCTCCGGTGCTCCTAATGGCATCTACAAGATTTCATAGACTGGAGGAAAACAACCAATCAGAGCCGAGCTGGAGCCTTGCCGTCTCTGAGCAGCTGTCAATCACGCGCAAACTCCGACCAAACTGTCAAACTAGGCAGCACTGATCAAATATGAATCAATATTCTGTTACTGTTATGCCTATTTCTCGCATAAAATGTTTTCAGAAACATCTTGTAGTGTACTGTTTAGCTGTAAAATGAGAAAGTTTGTGGTCTGGCAGCCATGTTGAGATCAAGTTGAGGAAATACCAAGCACTGCCCACCAGCCAGAGCACAGCCAATAGGAACGCTCTCTCTCTCTGAAATTACCTGTGATTGGTCAAATTCTTCTGTCACTGGCTAGATTTTTTAAAGTCTAAAAACAGAGCCATGAGGAGGTGCAGAAGTCTAGTTTCCTCTCAGAACACTTGAATTACAATATGCTGAAAGGTTATCATGGAATTTTTTCCCAATGATACCAAAAATATTCTGGCTCCAGCACGTTTAATTAGTCATAGCTCTATGATAGTGAAGTGTAGCATTTTTATGGAAATAAGTTATAAGCGTCCCTTTCATTGATGCAGTAAACAGTCATTCCACTTGCAGCCGTTTACATTTGCTGTTCAATACACAGCTGGTGTTTGCTCGCTCTTTCCTGGGAAAAGGAAGTGATGCATTTTGCATTTTCTTTATTTGGAACAGTTTGCATGAAGAGCAACAGACACAGTGGGGGAACAGACAAACACGCGAGTCCCTCCTACAGAAACACCAACTTTAATAAGAGAAAATCCTTCATAACTGTTTGTTTGATATCTGGGAAATATAGTGTGAAACAACACAGTGATGAATTGCACGAGACACGAGTTAAAGAAACTGCAGTTTTACCTCACATCTCCTCTTTTCATTTATAAAACCAAATCAGGATGTTTTCAGTAACCTTGTCTCATCACTTAGCATAGATAAAGCAGACAACCACCATACTGAGCTCATATTAGTGAGCCTTATTTAATCTTGGCTCATGGCATCCCAATATTTAATACCACACCAGTCTCCATTCTGCAGAAAATATCACTTTAATATAATATAATAAAATAATAAGCCATTTTGTGTGCCATCCTTTTTTCTTAGAATATGTCAAATATGTGTGACAGGGACGCCACTGAGAAAGTGGTAGCCACCGATATAATGATAATCGCTACCTACTACACCTCATGATAAAAGCGACTATGATTGACCACACTAAATGCTAGACTTCTGTTTGAAATCATGCCACAGAGTGAATTGATTGGTTTAAATGTGCTCATAGTTAACACAGGCTTGGATTTCCAAAGCAGCAATCAGAGGTGAGAGAAAGAAACAAACAGCACCCCTGCTGACTGTGCTCATGCCTGAGAAAAGTCTCATTATTTTTCACACTGGCATATAATCTTTGAATTTGTTCATTTGCTAGATCAGTCTGAGAAATATGTCACAGTATATATAAATATATATATACTGTATATATATATATACAGTATATATATGTCACACATGATTAGTTAATTGCAATTATCGCAATAACTCGCACATTTTTTATCTGTTCAAAATGTATCTTAAAGGGAGATTTGTCAACTATTTAATGCTCTTATCAACATGGAAGTGAGCAAATATGCTGCTTTATTTAAATGTATTTATATATTTATCATTGGAAATCAATTAACAACAAAAAACAATGTAAAATATTGTCCAGAATACCTCATAGGTATTGAATTTAGCGTAAAAAATATGCTCAAATCATAACATGGCAAACTGCAGCCCAACAGGCAACAACAGCTGTCAGTGTGTCAGTGTGCTGACTTGACTATGACTTGTCCCTTGACTATGTGATTATCATAAAGTGGGCATGTCTGTAAAGGGGAGACTCGTGGGTACCCATAGAACCCATTTACATTCACATATCTTGAGGCCAGAGGTCAAGGGACCCCTTTGAAAATGGCCGTGACAGTTTTTCCTTCGCCAAAATTTAGTGCAAGTTTGGAGTGTTATTCAACTTCCTTCACGACAAGCTAGTATGACGTGGTTGGTACCAATGGATTCCTTAGGTCTGCATTCTAGCTTTAAAACTGAGCCCGCTACAACGTAAAAATTGCAAGTTGCGGTAATGTGTTAAAGAAATTAGTGGCATTAACACAAATTTGCGTTAACGCGTTTTATATACAGTATAATATATATATTGAACTACAACAAGGACCACAATTGAAAATAAGTCCTGTGAATTGTTTGTGTTGTCTTTAATGTTCTTTTAGTCATGCATGTGCATTGGTGTTGTAAACATGTTAATGTCTTTTTAAAATGAATTGTCAAGTAAACAAAACAAAAAAGTTAGTTATTTTTCAGGACTAGGTTATATTGTAAAGTTGTCAATAAATCAAAAAAATATATATTCCAAGATAATATACCCCTAATGCAATACCTCATATTTTGGCCGAAGTATATGTGATACAGATGGTGAGCAGTTTTATGCAGTGCAATAATTTTCAACAAATCTTCAAAAATGTGTTTTGTGTTATTTTGTCCCTTCCGCGTATGCATACATCAAGAGTTGAATCAACTCATTACAGTCTCTTTTTTTCACACAGAGTTTTTGTATTGTAGGCATTTGGTTGTGTGTTCATTAAATTGTGTCTCCCCTCTGAAGAAATCAAGCCTTTTCCCATTACCTCCCTACGAAGGAGTGCAGGCCAACACTTTCAGGAGCCACAAGATGGAGCTAGAGACCATTAAATCCACATCTCTCATCTGCAGAGCTGGAACCTTAAAATCAATTCAATTCAATTTATTTTTATACAGCGTCAGATCATAACGGAAGTTATCTCAAGACGCTTATGGAGCAGGTCTAGACTGTACTCCAACTCTACAGCAATAACAAAAGACATCAAAACAATTGTCTTTGTTAAAAACTGTTTGTTGCGTCACTGATCCAATTGTCACTATATCATCCTCCGCTGGTGATGAAATGAAATAATTTTAAAGATTCTGTGACATTTTATCAGTCCACATTTTTAACCAATTTATAAATCATTACTTAATGACTAAACTGAGCTCATTATTCAGTGCTGTTTCTTTTTTAATTTTCAATCCACTCCATCTCAGTCATCAATATTTAAATGGTATAACCAAAGCCTAACTCGTTATGAATGATTCAATAATCTAAAATGTGTTTAAACACGAAATCCCGTGTGCATTAATTATTAATAGCATTTTAGAGCTGTTAGCATGAATGTATTTGACTGGTAGGCGTTATGGCATCCTTGTTTTTTAGGAGCTGGTTTTTGTTTGCATCCTATTCAAAATTGGTTGACAATTTGTTACTCATTGCCATGGGCTCCTAAAAAAGAGTCAGATACAGATACATAATTTCATACACACTGAATGGTTCATATCTTGCTTTTTTATAATGCTGTTCATATAGGGTACAGTTTCTCAGCTTTTTCTCAGTGTTTATATTAAAGGTTTTAACATTTCGACTTAACAATGTGACACCTCTGGCTGCAACGTGATCTCACGGGAAGGCGTATAAATAGCACGCCACTTTTTGAGGACATTTCACATGCAAGTTATGAATTGTGATTTTTCACAGCTTCCTCTGCCACGCTGTAAATTATGTGATGAAGTGAAGTCAAAATCTCCCAATAACTGATGCTAAGAGACAGATGGTAGTTTTATCTCTTACAGTATAAAGCTGTAAATGTACACTGAATGAGCAGATATGACCCATCTGAAACAAAGTTGTGTGTGCCTCTTATTTATTTGTCTTCATGAGCAATTCACTGGATAAAACAAATACTGTTACAACACAAAAAAATGACTATTTTCCAAAAGCAATTTTGGCCACATGTTATGTACATGTTACATAATAAAAAGACAGAAGATCATCTCCTCATATCACTGTTTTCTCCATTTTAATAATTAAAAAAAAGCTTTTCACTGTTCACCAGGCATTTACATTGGAATCGAATGCTCAGGTCAAACCACCTTCACTTTTTTTTTTTATTATTTGCAAATGCAAAACTTGTCAACAATAAATAATACTATAAAATGTACACAAAAAGATTTGACAGTCCACCACAAGTTAAAACAGAACAGATTGGATGTTTGGGAACAAGGAAGTAGGGAGGAGGGTTTTCTTCTTAGCAAAAATGTGACTGTCCATACAAGTTACAGAAAAAAGCTGATCATCTATACATTGACACTAGCAAGATAACAAAGTTGTTGTTTCTGGTATATTTCGTTTTGTACAAAGAAGGGAGACTCTTCTTTACAAGCGAGCATCATTGTCTTAACTGTAGAGATTATACAAGCAAGAGTTAAGGCAACTTCTCTGTTGTTTTTGAAAAGTAACATGGAGTCATGTCGTGTTTTATTCTGTCTGTGGACCACTCGTCTAGATTAGGGTTGGAGTTAGTTGTGTCATTGCATAATTCAGGCTGTTGACCAGGCCTGTAGTCCATCATCAAAAAAAAGGAATGCTGGAGATTTGTCACGAGTCTGTTTGCCATCACAAAGACTGATTCAGTGGTCCAGGATTTCCACGTGATAGTTAGGCTCTCATATCTTCAATATCTGTCTCAGACGTGGACAGTATACCGTTTGCAACGCCGACACAACACGGTGCAGATTAGGTTCAGACGTAACATGCGTGTTGTTTTGTCTGTGTGTGTGTCTGAATGTGTGTGTAACGGTGTCAAACAGGAGGAAAAAAGCAGACATAACAAAAGATTTTGGTTAGTTCCTCATCAAAAATCAAGCCCTCTTCACCTTTTTAAATCAGTACGAAACTTCTGGTAAAGATAATGACTTACTTAGAGGAATTCTGGGAGATCGGCCAGTAGTTGGACCAAAGATGTAACCTAAATTTAGCCTGATGGTGGCACGGGAAGAAGGATCGGGAAAAAGGTCACCAAAAAAATTACATTTTATCCTCTGTGGAGGTAATTTAAAGGAAGAATCAACATTTTGGGAAATTCACTTATGAAGCTACAGCCAGCAGCTGGTTTGCTTAGCTTAGCTTAGCATCAAGACTGGAAACAGATATAATGTGTTAATTAGTAAGCTTTAGAGGTGCTGGTAGGCAGATTTGTTTTTAACTTCGGACAGAGTCAAGCAAGCTTTTCCCAAATATTTCCACTCTTGATGCTGAGCTAAGCTAACCAACAGCTGGCAGAGTGGTAACAATCGTTTCATTTAACTCTCAGCAAGAAAGCAAATAAGCCCATTTCTCAAAATGTTGAACTCTTCCTTTAATTGAAATATTTTAAATCTTTTTAAATCAGTATGAAACTTCTGGTAAAGATAATGACTTATTTAGAGAAATTATGTGAGATCAGTCAGTAGTCGAACACCAAGTTGTAAGTTTAGCCTCATGGTGGCAAGAGAGGAAGGGTCAGGAAAAGGTCACCAAAAACATTAGCATTTATCCTCTCGGGAGCTAATTTAAAGGAAGAATCAACATTTTGGTAAATTTTACATTTTACAACATTTAACTCTCAGCAAGAAAGCAAATAATCATATTTACCAAAATGTTGGACTCTTCCTTTAATTGAAATCTGGCCATTAGCGTTAAATATTTAGTGATATCTTGTCCTGAAGGTGGCGCTATAGAGGACAGCTCATGGAGAATCCAAATTGAGAAGGGTTCATCCTCTGATTAACATCAATGAGCTCTGTACCCTTTATGGCTATCTGCCCACCATCATTCACCTGCACTGCTAGTAGGACAAGAAAATGATCAGTCTATGATGTCACGTAACAACACTGACTTAACACCTTTCTTTTCCTTTAAAATGTTTCTGTTTTGGATAAAATGCTAGCAGCCTCAGTGCAGTGTATGCTAAAGTGTTAACTTGGAGCAGGTAAACAAAGGAGCTGACCAGGACACATGGATTATATTGAAAGCATTGCTCTCCTCAGCTCAACATAATAGTCTTCTTCTAACTGCACAACTGCAAATAGCTAACTGTAGCCTGTCCTGCTTCAGAGTGGCTCAGTTTTGTACAGGGTTGTTTAGCTACCATTGAGGATACTGAGGTTATGACCTCTGTATGATTTTTGCAACCTGGGGGGACTTTACATTGTAAAAACATAAACGCAGTGCGCATGTTATAAGTTTGATATAAAATATACCATTTACAGACAGTATTATTGAACAGATAACTGAATAATAATTAAAAAAATCAGAGTCCTTTTTGGCTTCTGGTCAAAATGGTGAGGGCTGTGTTGGGGGGATTCATGACCTCTAAAATCCTGCCTGTGGCCTTGGCATTGTTTGACTCCCATATTACAGACATTAGAGACTACAGTGTTCAGTTTCTTGGTTACATCAGCCCAGTTTCTGGATTCTGGGTAAGAAAATTGCCGGCTATTCTACAGATACAAACTGTAATTTTAGAGATGCTGTGCTTACAGAAATATCTGTGAAAGAATTGCAGCAAGGACTATCTTTACTTATGGACAAATGCAATGCAGCAGAAGGTAGACAAGACGGAAACGGGCAGCTTAAAAAGAGCTTTTTTTGCTGCCTTCGCTTGCAGAGAAAATGAAGCGGGTGGGCAAGGAAATGCTTAAAGTGACACCAAAGCTGGGCCTTGGCAAGCGGCAAGCTAAGCCTAAATGCCTGACTAACAGGCAACAGATAGAGTTGCACACTGCTTACCTCTGAGTCAACACTCTGTAATCTCAACTGGGTTCTCTGCTTGCACCCGCCTCATACAAACACGTACACACAGTTAAATTTACTATGTGCATTGTGTGTGTATGACATGAGTATGAGTGCTGTAAGTACGCTTGTGACATGTGAGTGTGTGTATGAGCAAGTGCTGGGCCTCAGCATGAATCACACAGTGTCACTCCATGACAGCAAAGAAAACAAAGGCTACAGAAAAACCGTGAGATAGAACTGTACGGAAGCCCTGAACGCGCATGATTCAAACTTTTTTTTTGAATACTGTTATCACAAGATCACAAGTTAATTATTTTGTTATCTCGACATAACAAGATAATTCACTTATAATGAAAAGACAAAAGGTTGTTTTCTTTTATTACTTATAATGTTTGGGTCAAATAAGCCGATGGTAAATGCATCCTAACAGCCCAGATCGAGCTGACAGCATCAGTAATTCTCAAGAATTATTCCTAAAAAAAATTCCAGCAACCAAAAATCAAAGAATGAAGACATTGCCCTCACAATTTTGTGGTATTTTCTATGTAATTAATAAGGGACACAGGTTTTATACTTCTGGTGAATTTAATAATGTATTCATCTTATTTCCATATATATGTACCCTTGTTAACACCTTATTTTGAAAACCTGACGTAGTCATACGTCTATCCTTCCGCCAACTTCCTCAAGTTCTTAACTGTGAGCCAAGGATGTATACATCTATAGACGAATCCGGTGACCGCTTTGTGTGTTTCGCAATCTAGCGCCGCCATCATTACTGCGGTGGCAAGTCGTAGTGACTCTATTATCTGCTAATCGTGACTTTCTGCCGAAAGCGTCGGTGGTTGCTCATAGTAACTTAATGGTCAGCATAGATAATAAACACAAGTGAGTATATATTTAAATTGTACTTGGTTACTTCCGGTATTTCCCTGGATTCGTGTGAACATCCATGCTGTCAGCTTGATCTGGGCCGTTTTGATTTACCATCAGCTGATTTGACATTATAAGTATTAAAAGAAAACTCGTAATAACGAGTTCATTATTTTGTTATCTTGAGCTAACAACATTTTTTTTCTCAAGATAACGACATAATTAACTTGTGATGTCGAGACAACGTTCCAATTTTTTTTAAAATCATGTTCGCTTAGGGCTTCCGTAGGATGGGACTGCAAAGCAATGTACACATCTATTGTAACTCGTGATTAAGGATCACTCAAATCCTGCATTGTCTTTTTATTCCAGATTATATATATTTATTTCACCTTACTCGTAATGTGACAGATCATTGGCCTTTATGGATTGAGTAAACCATAAAGAGAGACAACAGGGTAATACTGTTTTTTTTTTTTTTTACATCCACTTGTTCTCTTGTATCTTCCTTTCTTTTCAATAAGTGCTTGTTATTTTGGCAACTATAAATTATGTGGTCAAATCTTCAGTTTGAAATCCCATTTCCACTGGTGACATGATGTTGTTTCAACACACCAGAGGCCTTTGGCATATGATAATACCTTGTCTCACACTGGTACAACGTACCTCCTCCATAGGAGTGTAAACTAAATGCTGGCTTTGTTTGATGTCCCAGCTCGCGGACCTTAAGCCGCAGTGTAACTGGATCAGATCAAACTGGATGGGTCACCCAAAAAAAGCTGTACATAGAGCATGCCACTGAATCAAGGACAACGCTGGCTTTAAATTTGGCTCAAAAAAAATAATAATTGGCAAAAAAAAATGAAGCATCTTGGCAGGACTTGTGGACAAGCAAGAGGCATTGTTTTAAATATTTCTCAAATTATTTCCAAAATGAATTCAGTGTGTTTATTGTAGAAAATCTACTTCAACAGTGTTCCTCCAGGTCCCAAAAGAGTTACTTATGAAAGAGCTGTCTTCCCTCTGCCCCCCTCTAAATTCAGTGCAGTCAGTCTCAAACTAGCCCATTACGGGAACATCACTGGTAATGTATTATAGAAAAGATGAAGTGTACAAGCCTGCGGTAGCAAGTGCCTGCTGCAGGTTGGCAGAGTCTCTACATTGCCATGCCATCCCGGTTCTTTTGGAGGTGCAGTACGCCTTGAAGTGTTCTAAAACAGCAGCTATTACTGTTACTAGTATGGCTGCTTACTGTTTAAGCACACAGACGGCATTCCACAGGGTGAAAAAACGTAAATAGTAGGAATGATTAGCATGACAACTTAATTAAATTCTGTGAAGTTTAAGAGCAAACAAATAGATGCGACAGGAAAAAATGGCATGAGATTGTATGATTCCACCCACACCCCGTTGCTTGCTGGTGAGGGTTAATATTTTATTCTCCAGTTTGTTGATTTGGTAGGAATAATTCTCAACACAATTGGTTATTTTGTGTCCAAGGACAGTTTTCCAGGCTCTGATTGAAATATCTGTTTGAATTGTCCTCGAGCCATATTGCATTAACTGTATTCATGCTTCTTTATAGCTACCACCCCTCGGAATCACCCAGAACACTTTGTGTCAGGTTGGCAAGTAAATCTTTTATGCTGGTTAGATAGAGCAGAATTTCTGCTATTTTTTTACCAGCTCTACAATCTAAACTTTGTGAAATCAGTCTATACCTTAGTGACAAGTTGTGTGAAAAAGAAAACAACACTTACTGGAGCAGGAGCATTTCATTGAGGGATGGAGATCTCTCTTTGGGGCTCCTTCACTAAACACTGTGGTGTGTTCCATAGTAGCAGACTATATGGAGAGCACTTGCTTTGATAGGGGAGGGTGGATAAGGTTTAAGGGGCAGTGTGGGCTGAGAGTGTCTAAATGAGGAGAGAAGCAGCAGGGGGAAAGTCCTCCTGTTGCAGGGATATACTGTCTGCAGTTCAAAGGTCAAGCGATCCTGCTGGCCACGACATCAAGTCTGTAGAAGTTCAGTCAAGGAGTCCTGTCCGCTCTGCTATGACACACATCAACATGTTTGGTTGGACTCTCATCAGTCGTCGAAGGCGATTTGTGGTGCTGGTAGACTGGACGATGAGTGAGAAAAATGTGTATGTGTATGTGTGTGTGTGTGTGCGCATGTGCGGTGGTGTAGTTGGGAGGGAGTGGGATTTGGAGGTGGGGGGTGGACAAGTGAGTGTCGTTGATGGCACTGTGGTCCTCAGAGCGTCCATCTGTGAAACAGAGTGGGAGGAGAGTTAGACTGAGTCACCCCCCGAGGCTGTTTTTTGTAAAGTCGATGCATGAATCCAAGCAGGCAGCCCCAACTTTCATTTCAAGGTAAGTGGGAGAATAAGGGTTGAGCTCAGAGTGTTTAGAAGTGGGGTTGTATGAGGTACTTATCCATAGTCAGTGTATTACCTACAGTAGTAGTAGTAATAGAGTAAAAACAGACAAAAGCCATGTACTGCTGTGGATGGGGGGTAGCAGCAAAACCTATTTTAGCAACCTAAAAGAAAGGCCCACCTAAAAGAAATCAATATCCATTTATGAACGCTATATTTAGAATATTTTCACTGCTTTACCTTGCCATCAAACAGTCCTTTCTTTCCAGGAACTGAATTCATTATATCCATCTAGGCTCTCTTCAAAGCCACCAGACTCCATTGAAAAAAAACTGTAGTTTTTCCTCACAGAACACAGGGGTTGCTGGTCTGCCGCTGCCTCGATCAGTTAGCAACTCCAGTGTTCTGTGAGGTAGAAGTACTATTTCTTTTCAATGGAGTCTGGTTGCTTTTGGCGAGAGCATAGATAACGGCTTCAGTTCCCCATCAGAGACATAGACTGTATAGTTGTCTCACGGAAAGGTAAACCGGCGCAAAATATTTTAAATATAGCGTACACTTAAACTGATATTGATTCTTTTAGGCCCGATCAGACAGAGACGCGTCGCTACAGATGCAGCCGCTTCAAAAACAGAAGGCAGAAGGCAGAAGGCGTCGGGCAAAACAGATGATGCGTCACTGAAGCGGGGCTGGGTGCTTAACCGGGCGATCAAAAAACTGAAAAAAAAGTACAGTCACAGTAGTGAAACTATCACAACATGAGATATGAAGCTCTCTCACTGTCCAATAGCTAACAAGCTGGCTAGCTACCTAGTAACATCTACCAGCATCTAAACAGGAGGAAGGAAGTGCTAAAGTAGTAAAGCCCATCTCTTGCTTGATTTGACTGGCTGCCTGGGCCAAGAGCGACATTGACGAGCGGTGCGACTCCACGCCTGGCGCTGAAAAGTAGAGAAAATATTAAAAATTTGATGCATGTCTAAAAACTGCTAGAAAAATGCACCATAGGAAAACAATGGTTTTGCGGTCAACGCGTTTCTAGCGACGCGTCTCCATGTGATTGGGGCCTTAAGTGGTTAACATATGTTTTGCTGCTGCCCCCTTCCACAGCAGTACATTGCTCTGGTTCCATGCGGTAACTCCTTTCTGTTTCTCCAAACTGGGGGCGTGCTGACCGTCGTCTACTGTTGGTAACACACTGACTATGGATAAGCACCTCATACAACCCCACTTAAAAAAAAATCCAAACTATCCCTTTAACAACACGATCAAATTGAAGAAAAAGCAGATTGTCTGCAGTGCTTCTTAAAATTTGGGTTTATTCACTCTGGTACACGCAATCAGAGTGTACCTCAAGTATCAGCTTGAGGACACTTTTGGGCAAATAAAGAATGAAATATTCAGCTTCTGCTTCTCTGGTGGCATTAATTTTACATAATGTTTTAGATAATTCATAATGAATGCCTTGCGATATTGCACATAAGTGGGAAAGGTGAGATGCAGTGAACAGATTTAGCATTCTCCCTTATCAATAATCAAGAATTGTGCATCTTTAGGTATCTGAAGGTTACAGTGTATTTTCCCTCAGCTGCATGGTTTGCTTTTAGCGGCACTAACGGTGCACGGGGCTTGATTTCCATCTTTTGTCGCCATTAATTACTCTAATTCAGAGCACTCGCCTCGTGTTACCACAACTTGAATTGGTCTTCAATTGCTCTTGAATACAATTTCATTTAATTAACAACTCGAGGGGTGCATCATTAAATTCCGTATTAATGTGTTGAATAAAACCGTTGACATGATAGACTTCCCATTTCCATTCTGAAGCTCATAAAGGTAATCTGCCAGTCAAAGTAAAGCAACGAGTATTCTTTCTGTAAAATGGAAGCAATGTGCCATCTCATGAGGAAATATATGTGTAAAAAACTGGAAAATTCATGCATTGGCTAAACAAAAATAAATAATAAAAATGCACATGCATGATATTTAGTATTTTGTCATTTCTAATAATATATTTGATGATCTAATATCTAGTCTTAATATGTATATTAATGTAATTAACAAGTGGGCATCCCTCCTGGTTCACTATCCATTTTTTAGGCTTTTCAGAGTCAGTCCCTGCAAGTTTCCCTCCAAGTGACATTCAAAAACATCACCTGCATACCGTGGCGTTACGCCACATTTGAACTCTGTCTTTCTTATTGGATATTTCCCTTGCTTGCTTGACTAATGTCTGTCACACGGGGTCTACCCTTGAATTTCCCCAATTTAAGATGATAAGACTACCTATGAATAGTAATCAGCTTGTGAAAGAATATTTTGGAAGTAAAGGAAATAATTTTAAATAGTTCAAAAGATACACGCTGGGGAATGAGAGACATTTGAAATATCAAAAGCGACTGATTATTTGACGGGTACCCCACTGTGAATTACAAAATGTCAATGAATAAATCTGTGTAAATTCATGCTTAAATACAGAGCCTGCACAACTGCATAAAGAGTGTCTGTGGGAACACACCGGAGTAAACCCACCTCATTTGTTTTGATTGCGGATTCGCAGACACCTCCTCTTCAGCGGCGGCTCCAGCTCGGGGCTCCCGTCCGCCGATAAAGGGGCACTGATGGAGCAGGACAGGATGGCCGTCTTGTCGGCGCCGGGCTTTGGCACAGGCTGGATGACCACACAGCCTCCGGTAGACAGCAGCGGCATGGCATAGGCGTGCTCACCTTCCTCCATATTGGAGTCGGGATCTGGCTTACCCTCCACTGCGTCCGCCATCTCGTCTTGCGCCGAGCCCCGCTTCCCCGGGTCCCAATCTCCGACTGAGCAATTGTTCTCTTTCAGTGCCTCGTGCTCCAGCTCGCCGTTGGCTGGCTGCTCCTCTGCCTCTCCTTCTCCTGCAACGCTGTCTCCTCTTCGGTCAGGGTAAGACTCGAAGGCAGGAGCGAGAAGCGAATGCCATCCCGTGCCATTGACTATGACATTACATGGGGCAGCGGGGCTAGTTTGGAGGTGGGGCAGGGGTTGGGGCTGGGTCCGTGCTGTGCTGGGCAAGGGTGGTGGGTTACAGTTAGAGATGCAGGGATTTAGCTGGCTCACTGGAGGATCATCATGGCAAGAAGGGCTACTGTTGCTGGAGGGAGGGCCTGATGATTCCAGTGTGTTTGGGTGTGTGGCCCCTTCCAGCTCCGCAGCACTGAGGAGGCCCTGTGAGAGGGCCCCTTCCAGCCCATCAAGACTGCCCTTCCCTTCCCAACTCAGCCCAGCAGCTGGTGGAGATCTTGATTCAGCCTCTGCCTCTACTTTGACCTGTACCCCAGGTAGCATCCTCTGAATTACCTGCTGTTGGCATGGCCTCTGGCCCACAGTTAGATCAATCACCCCGTCCATCGGTCCGGGGCTGCTGGTTAGACACGGGTTGCCCGAATTGTCCTCTGCCTTCACAGTCAAGTCCACCAGTGCTGTCCTGCTTCTCTCCGAGCGTACAGGAGAGAGACGCTCTGCACCGGTTGGCTCAACTTTCTGCTCCCCTCTGTCACCTCCAGAGGAACCCGGAGAGTGGAGCCAAGAAGCTGAAGCTTCGGAGGACTCCGGAGCACTGCGGAAGGCGCCACTGCTCTCCGGCTGGTCCCTGTACGTTTTGGGGTTGTAGGGAATTGGGATTGGAATAGGGATTGGGACTGGGAGGGGTACAATGACAGGGTAAGGGACTAAAAGAGTTGCTGGGGGTACCAATGGGGCCAGGGACGGCATGCCAAAGTTCATCATTGGGGGCATAGGAATGCGCCCATTGGGCATCATGTTGACTGGGGGGAAAGGGGGCATGCCTGGCATGTGGAGACCTGGGTGGGGGGGCATCATGCCAGGGTTGGGATTGGATGAGGGGTGGACATGTGGAGACAGCATGGGCCTGTGCATGGGGCTTGATGCTGAACCCATGGTCCTGGGGGGAGGTGGTGGACCAATACCAGGGATGATAGGGTTTGACAGGGGGCTATGAGGCCCCCCTGGGTGGCCAGACGGCCGAAGATATGGTGGACGCATCTGCTGCATCATTTGATGCTCCATGAACAGCGGCAGGGGCATGGGCCCCCGGGGTGTCATCACCATGGGAGGGCTACCAGGTGGAACCCCGACAGGTGGGTGCAAAGTGGGAACAGGCGGAGGGTAAGGCATGGGGCTCTCGTGGGGTCTGGGTGTGGGGATCTTGGCTGAGGAGGAGGAGGACGGGGAGCAGTGGGCAGCAGTGTCAGAGGGTGAGGTGGCAGAAGAAGTGCAAGGAGCCAATGCGGAGGAAGGTCCCCCCGGCGAGGGAGCTTTACGCCGCAGGTCCGTTAACGGCGTCCCCCAGGATTCAGGAGTGAGCAGCTGTACCCCTCCGCTGCACTCCATCTTACCCTCCCCACCCATCCCGTGTCCTGGGTTACACAGCCCTCCAGGCAGTGCAGCCTGGGTCTCCTTGTAGAAAATGTCCATCTTATATTGGTTCAGGCATTTGGCACTGCAGAACTGCAGCCTCCGCTCACCGGCACCAAAGTCCAGGTACTCCTTAGTGTGGCGAATGTGTTTGCACCAGTCACACACCTGTAACAAAAAACACAAACAGTACACACACTGCATCAGCACCTGTCACTCTGCAGACAAAAGACTTGTAATTTGTTTGTGATGAAATATAACATAATCTCCTCTGAAGTGCCCTGGTAAGCACAAGCTCAGCCTCCAAACCATCTGGACGTAAAAAAAAAAATTCTTTTTACTGATGCTGTTTCTAAATACTTTTACAAATCTGTAAAATCTGTCAATACTTAACTGTGAAGTTTTTTTAAATGCACGTGCTTGTATGTATTTGATTGATGTAATGTAGGTGTGTGTGTGTTTGCGCATCCTTTTTCAACATGATGACATTCTGCTGCTAAGTGGTATTGAAGCCACTTTGTCTTTAACTTTCTGCCCTAACAAGGAATGTCCATTTACACCTTCTGTTGCCAATAAAAACACTCATTTAACCACAGTTCCCTTGGAGACTGACGCCCCAAGCACAACAGGACAAAAAAGATAATTTGCCTCAAATGGCCTTCCGCACTTGGTATTGAAGTGTGTGCCAACTAATAGACAGGCATTAAAGTTAAGTCACTTTAAATGTTAGACAGCTTGATCGATCGACCGACTGACTGATCAATACTGAATTACAAAGAAAACTGCTGCTGCAAGTTTCAACTTTCAACCATTTTGCACTTAAGGGTCACACCCACTATCAGTAATATTTTAGATCTAAGAAGTTATTTAATTGATGATTTACTTTAAATCTCTTCAGAGGCATAAATTCATTGTTGCAATAGCTCAATGAAGAACTTGCAATTTTGTCATTTAAGCTGTAAATTACAAAAAGCAAAAGTGTAGCTAAAAACGGTCAAGGTCAAAATCAACCCATCATGTTGTTGTAATTTTCTTATTCCTGAAGGAAGGAGGCTAAATAACTAAACACTTACGCTAAATTTTGGCGAGGAAAAACTGGCATTGGCATTTTCAAAGGGGTCCCTTGACCTCTGACCTCAAGATATGTGAATGAAAATGTGTTCTAAGGGTACCCACGAGTCTCCCCTTTACAGACATGCCCACTTTATGATAATCACATGCAGTCATTGTATTGTGTTGTTAATTGATTTCCTATAATAAATATATACGTACATTATTTTGTATAAAGCAAGCATATTTGCCCACTACCATGTTGATAAGAGTATTAAATACTTTCGAACAGATAAAAAATGTGCGATTAATTTGCGATTAATTATACACAGCCCTAATTACTGTAGCTGTTAGAATTACGAAATCACTTTAAGATCAACTTTTTAGAGTCACAGGATTTGTAAAATGTGCTCAGAACAAATATTTTAATTTATATTAGGATAATAAAATGATTTTGCCAGTTCAGTTTAAAAACTACATTTCTCGTCACATGTTGTGCTTTAAGGCAGGATCCCTTCTGCATGCCGAGAGCAAACGTGAAGTGTCTACGTTGAAAAGTTGTCTTTCTTGCTCACTGCAGTGGCAAAGATCCCAAAACACCCCGCTGCACTGTTTCATCACTGTTCTACACCTTTGCAGCACAAAAAAGTGCATATTTTCCTTCGGCGAAAGAAAATGAATGTGACCCTGGTAGAGCAGATAGCAGTGGGCGAGCCCTGAACACGACGTTACTCGTCAGGCCACACACAGCTCACTCTGTCAGCTCCGGGAGGAGTGGCAGGTCCTCGCCGGAGATAATTAAGGCATTAATCAGTTGTCAGACCCCTCAACGACATCCATCCATCACACAGACCCTTAAGCCCCCCTGCTGAATGTTAATAAGTTGAGGGATGCAACCGGAAGGTGGATAAACTCCTTTTTGCACGCTGCACAGCAACATTCGCTTTATTTGGCAGGATCCTGTCTGGCAGCAGCTGAAAGACAGTGGACTCACATGGGCCGTTTTTGGGCAGATGCACCGTAGCACTGGCCAGGATTTCAAAAGAACACAGCATGCTGTCCTGCAGCTGCTACACGTGTAAAACATCAGGTTCTTTGCATATATTATGTGTTTTACATCAGATTGTCTGTTATGAGGAGGACTGAATGAAGCAGAAGCATCTTCCAAAAAGGACAAAAGTTTTAAAAGATGTTCTGCATTTGTAATAAGTCATTATGTCACTCAGGAGGGATAACTCTGACACTAAGACATGAATGGAGCAGCTGGAGTACATAAGGAACCACAGCAAGAACAGATCAGAGACCAGACTACGTAGCGACTGCTGTGCTTAAACAGCACGCCGGTGGTGCTCAGATGTCAGTCCCTTGAAGTCTACACGTTTTAACTGCCCATTTAGTCCTGGCTAATTCAATGAGCCATGACTGAGTAAAAGTCAAAAAGGTGCTCTCACAAGTTTGAGTTTGATAATGGTAGGCCCAGGATATTTTAAATAATAAATGTGCTGAATTTTTCCTCGACTCAGACAGTCAGATGGAGAGCACTTAACGACTTTCTGCACCGCGAGTGAGATTTCACCGCGCATTACGCTAATGGAGTTTTGCTTTCTCTTTCTCTCTCTCGCTCGCTCGCTCTCTCCTCACTACACAGATGTTTGCAGTTCAATGTAATTATGGTCATTTATTTCCATCGTGGCCAACGAACCAGCATCGGCGGTGCAGTTTAACCATTTGCATTACGACAATTATCGTGCTTCCAAACGAGTGCAACCACCTCGGCAGTCGCCGTTTTTCTTCCTCCTCCTCTTGCCCTCTGGCCCAGCGATGAGGCCGGTGACATTTAAGAATCCCAAGATCAGCCAACAGCTAGTTTTAGCGTATAATCAGTTTAGCAAATGAACAAGTTGGGTGAGATGATGATCGGAGGACATTAAGGGGATAGGATGAAGAGTATTAAATTGCCACAGAGTTGAAAGCTTGTGGACCAACAGGTTGCAGAGGAGGATGAGAAAGTTTCAGGCAGCGAAGAAGGGGTTGCAGATGTTAAAGAGATTGCAGAGGATGTGGAGGATTTAGATAATGAAGAGGAAGAAGAGGAGGCATTTGCAGAGGGTTCAAGAGGCTGGAGGGTTTCAGACAGCGCAGAAGGTTTCATAAGAGGCTGTAGTGCCTGAAGTGGTTTTATACTGTATGTAGAATGAGCAGGTTTAAGCAGTAGAAGTGCATAAAGGGTAAGGCTTGTATATCCCCCCTGTTAAAGTTGATATGTGATTCTTTTGACACTTCTCAGATTGCCGCTATAATCACAAAACACAAGGATTAAACCCGTGGAAATGAACCAGGTGCTTGAAGCGAGCCAGCCGCTTGGTTTTCAGTCAAACTGTCTCACACTCCAAACAATCTGCAGCAAAGTATCCACTCTAGACAAGTCCACCAACGACGGCAAACAGAAACACTGTGCTTGTTGCATTGTGGATTCAGTCCAGATTATGTAGCAAGAGACTGCCATCTTAAAGCACCTGGTCCACTGGAAAGAGAAAACAGAATAAAGCTCCCACTAAAGTTTACACAAGAAAATAAAACTTTGGCAGCGCTCAACAGACCATCTGCAACATGTGGACTCGTTACAGTGATTAGCCAAAATATCAGTTTACTGTGGCCTCATTTATTGGAGAATCTATCATGGTGGTTATAATTACCTGGCTTACAAATGGGGGAAACATATCTGATTCATATCCTTTCCCAGTGTTTTAAATTGGCTTCACTGTGGACCTGATGTCTTCATTAAAACCTGAGTGGAGCATGAAAAGTTGAAACTGTAGATCAAAGCCGAAGAAGACCAGAGCTACACTCCCTCTCATCACAGCCAGCCATCACCGTCGGTCATTATAGATGTGACATACAAAGGCCATTCTCACTTGGCCAGGTGAAGCTCTATCGCACTATATTTAACAGCACACACTCACGCGTGCACAGTGAGTAAAATATCTTCAGCTGTAAAGAACGATGAGACAGACCTGGTGGATTTTGTTTGAATGTCAGCGCAGAAGACTGGGCCTCTCTGAGTGTGAGAAATAACTCTGTTGGCATGTGGCTGTCTGGTTCTGCTTTTCCTCGTGGGGCATCTTTGCTTAAAGCGAAAGTTTGACATTTTGGGAAATATGTTTACTCCCTTTCTTGCTGAGAGTAATTTAGATGAGAAGATCAATACCATGCTAAATATGAAGCTACAGCCTGCAGCTGATTAGTTTAGTTTAGCAGAAAGACTGGAAACAGGGAAAGAGCTAATAACAGCCTGTCCAAATGGGGTCAGGCCTATGTTCCCTCAGCACCTAGGAGTTTGTATCATCCAAATAAGACCCTATGTTCCCTCAGCCCTATGTTCCCTCATGAACTTTTTGTCCTTTTTTAGGGGCATATAGGGCTGAGGGAACATAGGATTGAGGGAACATAGGGCTGAGGGAAGATAGGGTTGAGGGAACATAGGGCTGAGGGAACATAGGGCTGAGGGAACACAGGGCTGAGGGAACAAAGGGTTGAGGGAACACAGGGCTGAGGGAACATAGGGCTGAGGGAACATAGGGCTGAGGGAACATAGGGTTGAAGGAACATAGGGCTTAGGGAACATAGGGTTGAGGGAACAGAGGGCTGAGGGTCAGAGGGCTGAGGGAACATAGGGTTGAGGGAACATAGGGCTGAGGGAACATAAAGCTGAGGGAACATAGGATTGAGGGAACATAGGGCTGAGGGAACATAGGGCAGAGGGAACAGAGGGCTGGGGGAACACAGGGCTGGTGGAACATAGGGCTGAGGGAACATAGGGCAGAGGGAACATAGGGCTGGGGGAACATAGGGCTGAGGGAACTTAAGGCAAAGGGAAAACAGGGCTGAGGGAACACAGGGTGAGGGAACATAGGGTTGAGGGAACATAGGGCTGAGGGAACGTAAGGTAAAAGGAAAACAGGGCTGAGGGAACATAGGGCTGAGGGAACACAGGGCTGAGGGAACACAGGGCTGAGGGAACACAGGGCTGAGGGAACACAGGGTTGAGGGAACATAGGGCTGAGAGAACACAGGGCTGAGGGAACATAGGGCTGAGGGAACACAGGGCTGAGGGAACACAGGGCTGAGGGACCATAGGGTTGAGGGAACATAGCGTTGAGGTAAATGCAATTCCCAAAATGTTGAATGGAGGCTTTAAAGGAAAATTTAGGTAATTTACCACATGGGTCTATTTCTGTAGTTCTTGCCACCATTTCTATTGGTTGTAATGACATTGTGCTGTACTCACTAGCAACAATGCAAGGCTAAAAGGAAGTCTAATGGGGAAAGACACGAGCAGTGAGTATTAAGCCAGCAGTTTAGCCAGATTATCTAAACCGCAGTATTTAGAGAACTGAATGAGAGCGCACCAGAAATATCCGTAATAAATGCTAATGTTAATATGTACCCTCACAACTACAGCAAGTACGGTGGGTCAAAATTACAGGATTAAAACATGCAGTTTGGGTTATCATTCTACAGTTTGACATTGTTTTTGTTTTTTTAAAAGTCTTGCTTACCTGGGGGTGTGTTTAAAACCTGTACGGTTGACTAGTTGCCCTATCTGACTCCTTGTTAGTGATGTTGCCACAATCCAAGATCTCAGTAATTGACTTGATGAGTACAATGTTATTATTAGACATATAAAATACCTGTCGAAATGATAGTTAAAACTACTTGTAATAATGAATGTTCCTTTAAATATACATTAGCAGCATATACGTGGCACATTATAGGCTATTCCATTGTCTTTTTGTTGTGATGAAGAGTCCACCAAACTGTTTTCTTTCACTAAATTATAAATGATCTATGTAAAACATATAAAATAAAAATTAAACTAAAATAAGTAAATCCACATAATTCACCTCTTGTCTGATTACTCCTACAAATCCCCAAACACAAGTCACTGAATAGGATGTATAATGAAAATGAGCAAAGCAAATGATTATGCATGAAAAAAGTTATGAAAAGCTCAAACTTAAATGTGTGCAAATTTTTATGTAAAAACATGAGTGCCGCTTGTGTACTGTGTGTTATTTTCTTGGGCTGGCTTGAGTCTGATGGTTGATGTCTACTTTTACAGTAATGCCCAAATATGAACCAGTCTATTGACATGTCAGGAAGAAATGAGTTGAAAATTATACACTTTTAACAGAAAACAACATCAAAACATATTTGTGCAGTAGCCATCAAGTTTAAACTCTATCTGGTGTTAAATGGTTATGGTCCTTACAAGCACATCGCTGTTTGTCTTGAAGACAAGCCTGGGCGTGTCCTGAGTAAAGCTGTGCTGGGGTAATTTCCCACCGAGGCCATCGTCGTCTCTCGCCTGGGGGGGAGAAATAATGGCTTCTTTTTACGAATGGACAAAATAAACAGGTGAACAGAGGCAACAAGGAAAACTCAGAAATGGAAAACAACACTGAGAAAGAAGAACAGAAATGGTGACTGTAAAATGGGTGAACATTCATTGGTTTGTGGAAAAACCAATCAACAGGATTCTCTGAAACAAAACTGTGTGTGTGTGTGTGAGTGTGTGTGCATGCATGTGCATGGTTGAGGAGTCTGCAAGACGTTTAGTTTAGACATTCAAAGTGCTGCCAGCTATCTTAGCGGTGTTTGTTCATTCAAACACCCATTTATTTCAGGAAATTAAACACATTTAAAATAAAAAAAAAACTAATTTCACGCTACACTAGCATGAAGAAGTTCAAATATATGGAAGGTTCTGAAAATTTGTATAAAGTCTCTTTTAATCGAGATATTTACGGTAACACTACCATAGACAAAGCAGGAGCCATTAGTGAGTAAAACAGTCAGTAACTCTTCAGTCATGATTGTTTACGTGTCTTGTATTTCCTCGATAAACTCAATGGGAGGTTAGATACCATATTTAAAGGGCCTGTACACCCACACAGGCCCATAAGACTGATGCTCAGGTTGAATAGATGGACTTTTCCTAAGTAACTACGTTATTTCTATTGACTGTATATATGAAGTGGACATTGTCATCGTGACGTCACACATTTGTTTGTGGACTGTCGTTTTGAAGCCTCAGGTTTGGCATTTTGGCCGTCGCAATCTTGGTTTTTGGCCGTCGCCATCTTGGTTTTTTGCAACCATAAGTGATACAAGAGGGTGGAGCTAAGTACAAACGAACGCTGAATAAGGTATTTTTAGGAGACTAAAATGTTTCAATTAACTTTCATGAACTGGAAACACACTATGAAAGGGTTCAAGTTGTAAGACAAAAACACGACAACTCCCAGACCGGACAACGCCATGGTAGTGACCTGTCAATCACAAGGTAGCCACGCCCTAAAGCATCGTTATGTCTATTTGACTCTAAATGGGACCATAATTTACGAAATGAACATCATGCTGTATTGAAGAAGACTTGAAACTAGCAATTGCGACCATAAACTCATGTTTACAATGTTTACTGAGGTAATAAATCAAGTGAAGAAGAAGAAGAAGAAGTAGGCTCATTTTCTCATAGACTTCTATGCAATCAAACTTCTTTTTGCAACCAGAGGAGTCGCCCCCTGCTGGCCATTAGAAAGTATGCAAGTTTAAGGAACTTCCGCATTGGCTTCATTGCTTATTTCCCCAAACTCTACTTTAGGTCGTCATTGTAGGAAAAGCACAGGTGTTACTAATCGCATTAACGATGGCTCAGTTATGCTACATTCACATGATGTCAGCAGAATGGGAAGAACAGTTATTCTGACTTCACGCATCATTACAAGATGGTTAGCCCCACTGCTAATCTTGTAGCCACTGCAAATGACATTAAACAGCCTAAATTAGCTTATTTTGTTGGAGTATGTCACATGTCGTATGGCATATTCCAAGATTTTTGTTAGCCTTTTAGTCACACCATATAAATAGCATAAATTAGCTCTTAATGTGTTACATGTAGCAGTGTGTTCACAATTAAAACCAGATACAATCAAATGATGTATAGCTTCTTTTTAATGAGCTAAATCGACTGAATTAAAGTCAATGTTGGACTTTATGTTGATGTACCTACAGTACCAGCCAGGATGGCAGGTATGTTGACACTGATTTGCAGACACTTCTGTGGTAAATGTCTTAGCGGTGGGAAGTTCCTGATATCTCTGACTTGGTATAACAACTAAGAGGCAGATGTGAATGGTTTCTCCCACCCGGCTGCTCTTAATTATGGTCTGAACGACAACACATGAACTCGGCGTGATCACAATTTAAGGTGGAGGTTCTCCCGCTCTAACAGGTGCAACAAAGCTATCTAAAGCCCTATTCGCACGGGACTAGTGTTACCAGGGAACCTCATTTGATTTAGAAATCCACCCCGACATGTCTGTGTTTGGAGCGAATTTACTGATATTATCCCCCATGTGTGATGTCAAGGCTCTGTGTAACATCAAAAAAAGGCGCGGAGAAAACAAAAAAACGTTTGTCAAAAAAAAAAGACTCCAAATCACAAGATGCTGATTTGCACGGGACTATTATCACATGACCTCTGTGTTTGGTGAAATATGGTTGGTTGAAGTGGAATTTTTACTTGACAAATTACAGACGTGGCAGATTTGCACGGAATTAAGAGCACAGATTAATTGAACAATTTCAAATTATGGAGGTCCCCAGGTAATACTAGTACCGCATGAATAGGGCTTATTGTAAGCTAAGAGTGTGAAGGGGCAACTGAGCCATAATGTTACTAATGTCAGCAGTCAGTTTCCCTCATGCAGTTGATGGAACACATTATATTTTTGAGAACCTGGTACTTTTTGTCAAGATTTTTAACAATATAACAAAAGTTAGCATCACGCTTTACTTAATCACTGATAAGGAAAAAGTAACCCAAACTTATCAGTATTTCCTGTAAGTGTAAACCCAAACAGGGTGAATAAAACCTCAACACAGTGAATACTTTCTGATTGGACTATGAGCACATTACTGAGCTAGTATCTCTATCAAACGCTGTTTTCCACACAGCAGATCAGTGACCCATGTCTAACAACACTTTATATCAAGAAGACATTGTTCATGGCCGCTTCAAGCATTGCCAGAACAGTTTTGGGCCGAATCTTGTAAATTAATGGCAGACTTAATAAAAATCAATTCCAAACAGTAATTTCTATCAGATGGTTCAAGTCATAGTTATGTAATAAGCAGGCATAACATCACACCGTTGTTTTACGCAATCTCGGTTAATTATCAGAAAATGACTGACTCAGTTCAATATGTAACTTAGAGCTGGTTGGCTTGGAGATAAATTTAACATTGCTGTAAAACCATGTAATAGTGTGGTTGACTGCTAACATTACCTAATGTTTTTTGGCGGTTTGGGGGTGAACAGGGGAATACCTGCACTTAGTGACCCTTGCACAAAAATGTGTTGCATGTTAGTGATCAATATTTGGCAGAATTTTACAGTAACTTAGTGTATTCTTGTAGAAATAACAGTTTCATTAGGGAAACTAAGATGATATATTTAATTTGCTAAAACAGTGGCTGTGGGCGCTGCTATAGCTCACCTGGTAAAGCGGGCGTCCTATGTACCAAGGCTGAGTCCTTACCGCAGCGGCCCAGGGTTAGAATCCGGCCTGTGGCCCTTTGCTGCATGCCATTCATTACTAACTCTCTCCCTATCAATAAAGGCATTGTAAAGCCAAAAATATAATCTTAAAAACAAAACAAAACAGTAGCTGTTGTGGGTTCAATTTGCCCATGTTGTAATATTACAATTCAAAACTCCTTTAAACATTTATACCATCTGAAAAGGAGCACCCTTCTCCTACACTCTGTGAGTCATTCATTATGCGCAGTGTGAAAACTGAGGCAGTCAATGCTGTTGTGCCAGGTGTGGGCAATTCTGTTACAAAAGGAGTTATTGAAGAAGCTTTGTCTGGCACATTTCTAAATTATTTCATTGTGTTTCATTAAATGAAATGCACTTTTTATATAATTGGTTAATATTTTACAGCCACGGGGCACCGAGCCGCCGTTATCAGAAATGGAGATTTAACCTCTGTGTTCGTCGTGCCGTTCGCAGCCCCCGAGCTGACATTTCATACCGAGCCTACGCCACTGACAGGTGAGCCGCTGGCCCGAGCAGCCCTCTTTCATATCATGTTCCCTTTAAATTGCTCGCTGCAACCTTTGATTTGTCATGGGTAATTTGGCCTCCAGCTCTGCTCGTCTCTCGATGATACCAAAGGGCAATTCTGGTGTATATTCTACTTTCTTTTTTTTGTCCAAAGACTGATTGAGTTTGCCTCTGCTTCCATCTGCTTCCCTCACCTCCAGGTATGGGTTTCCTGTTCCAAGCATGACATAAATCAAATATTGCTGTCTTGTGGTACTTGTACTGGAAAGAATACAGTGTAAGAATCTGAGAAAAAACATTGTTCATCACTGACATTTTACAATGTAACAGGGGAGATTTTTTTTTTTTTTTTTTTTACTTTGACACAAAAAAAAGGTTGGAGAAAACAAAACCAGAGATTACGGGGTCATGGTTATTTAGAAGCTGCCACTAAATGAACAGTAGGTGTAGTAGACTGACCCATTTCAGCTCTTTTCTTTCACACAAACGCTCCATGTCTCCTCTGTGTGAGCACATCACACGGACACACTCAAAGGACAGGTAAACGCACATAAACATGCATGAATCTGGGCAGGCATTTGCGACACACACACACACACACACACACACACACACCCACACACACACACAGATGCACCATTGTGCTATTATTCTGTCTCCAGTTTGTGCTCTGACCCTCTGGCCCTGCGCCAGTTCATTTGCATATTGTACTAATGAGGTGTTGGCACTGTGAACGAGGCGTGAGGCGCACACAGGGAGCCACACACAGATAAAGGAGAGGGGATTTAGATAGATAGATAGATAGATAGATAGATAGATAGATAGATAGATAGAAGTGTTGTAGTCAAAGTCGATCAACACTTTGTCTTAACACACTGGGGAAATGTCGTTTCAGTGCCAGTAGTGTTGTCCTTTTTAAAGGTGTTTTCTTTCCTTATTGCTGATCCATCATGCCAGCAAACTGCAACTGCCACCCAGCTGAAGTTCCTTCTACGAACGACAGAGCAGGACATCGGCCGCCTAGCTCCCCTCTGGCGACTCCACCGTCCTGAGGGGACGTCACACCAGCTGCCACCGTGCTAGCTTCCATCTGGGCACGGATACATGTCCAGGTGTGTGTGCCCGTCACCTGCCAAGAGAGCCGCGTTTCCCAAAGAAAGACGCTCGCAGGCAGGCTTTCCAAATCCAAAGACAAACACGGCCGAGCGCATCCCAAATCCTGAAACGAAGGTGCAGGCCTGGCACTCCGCGTATGACAGGCGAGAAAAGCGCACTCTTCTCAAAAAAACAAATTTGTCTCTACTTTTCATGTTTTGAGAAGTCATCCCCAGAAGTCTGAGGAAGAGCCTGGTGCTCCAAATGTTACACAGCAATAAAACGGGAGCTAGTTGGTGTGCAGATAGATAATTTAATTCTACTACATATTTCCTTGATCCAGCACCTATCGGACACCGGATGTGCATGTCTTTTTTATCGTTTCTTTTTGAAAAGCCACCCCAACACCAGTTCAATTCTGTCTGCAGTGAGCCATTGAGATTTTCACACACATGCACAGGAATATTTTAAGATTACTGAAGCCATTATCTTTGCTTTTCTCATGTTGAATGACTTATTTCCAAGAAACGTAAAACACAACACAAGATTTAAAGTGGTGTTTTTGTGTGATTCTTTGTGGGCAAACTCTGTTTCAGAGATCTGTCAATTAAATCAATGAATCAATTAAACGATAAAAACAATTTCTTTGGTCGAGGACAGCCCTAAAGGGTTAATTTTTCAAACTGGAAAATCAGAACAAGGTAAGCACTTCAGTTCTTTAAAACATTTGTTTTTACTGGTTTGGAGCATTATTGAGCTTTATTTACTGCAACATATAGATCTACATGTATGTAGAAATATTTGAGCATATTGCTGTGGCTATCATCTCTATTTTTTTTTTTTTATTGCAGGAAGGCCAATTTCCTTTCACTAAATGCCTTTATTAAAAGGCGTAGCAAATGCTATTCTCAATATAAGTCACTCTATAATAACATCATCTTGGCATATTGATTGTGAATTTTGAATTGGCAAATTGTTGAACTTCACAAGGATGCAAAGAGTATTTCCTCGCTTAAAGCTAGGGTTGGTAATCTTTTTGCAGATCTTATATCAGATTTCGCAGTTTGCGGGTTCCCTTCTAGACACGACCTTCCCAAAGTCGCCAAATCTAGCGAGAAAGTCGCCAAGTCGGCAACACTGACAGCCCGTCCCTTCAGGCCTCCCTCCAAAGCCACGGCTCCAAAATAATCATAACGAACGTAAACAACGAACATGGCTGTTGAGCTAGCAGCTCGGTGACGCGCAGTGAGTGCACGGACAGAGTGTGCACAGGTAGGTAGGCTTATTACAGTCCTGCGACAGCCACAGATAGCACATTTTTTTTCTTTTTTTGTCAGAGCGTTTGATTTATTGATTGCTGTCGGGATGAGCATTATGAGAATTTCAACAAATATAACAAAAGATGTTTTTGAAGATTACCAACGCCAGCTTTAAGGTCATAACAACACAACCTGAAATGTGCGATACGAGGCGTGCCTGCAAATTCAGGTACAGTCTAGTAGAGTCTGGTTCATCACACCTACAAGTTTTAAGAAAAGAAAGGAAGGCATGCAAGTTCATGTGCGTGGCTCCATTTTTACAATCTCAACGCCTAGTTAGCCGGGGTTACTTTTTTATCTTTACTTGAGCTGAATGGCTGGCAGCTATGAGATAATCACCTTCCTCTCTGTGCCCCGAAGCTGTGTCAGGCAGGCCTCAAGGCTTCCTAGCCTGAGCTGCAATATGCAGACACATTTCATCACACACACACACACAATTTCCACAAGCACATTCAGGCATATACGAGACACAGCTACACACACACACACACACACACACACATACACTCTCAGACACCCTCTTTTTTTCTTATCCATTTTGCGTGCGCTCCCTCCCTGGCAGCCGATGGAGATGCAAAGTAAATTGCGGAGTGTTTGGGAGCAGGGAGGCAACCACGGGGCTGTGTGTGGAGGAGGCACATTGTGTGTGTGTGTGTGTGTGTGTGTGTTCGAGGTGATGTGACATTTCTGGGCTGACATGAAGCGGCACTCTGCCCCCTCGCGCCTGGAGGGAGCTCCCGGGGAAAGACACTGATGGAGGTCTGGGGTCTCCGGGGAGGAATTTCATGGTGTGAACAAAAAGCCCTGCGCTGCGGCAGAAACGACCTGTAAAACACGAGCTGGAGTCGCTACCGTCGCTTCATGCTTTTTTGAATATTGTGGAAGACATTGTTCATATGTTTAATTGCATGATGTAGAAAGATATATAAAGATAATTATACTCTACAAATAAAAATGACAATGTGATCCTTACGTATTTTGGTTTGTTTTTAATTTTGCGTGCAGAAATATGATATATCACCCTACAGATGATACACGATAAGCATCTGTTAACTTCTTTCTATGAGCATTTTTGGGTCCTCCCTTTAGCCGCTTTTCAACCACAACATACCAGTCTACAATCAACCAGGAAGCATTGTTTTTCCTGAGGAATTCAAGCCCAAAAACCTCTGAACACAAACCAAACTGCAGAGGAAAGCAGATTGTTGGAGCCATTGCAACAGCAACAAGCAAAATTTCATCACAATCGATGTCGCAGCAAACACAAACTCCTGCGTTTAAAATCCAACTCTAAATGATAATATGTGGACTCTATGCGGACTGACTCGATGAGAAAGCAAAAGCATCCTCTAATCTACACCTTTTTTTTTGCCGCCATGCTTCACACTCACAGAGGGGTAATTCATCACCGCTAATTGCCTAACTTAATCTTGGCACTGTGTCCAATGAGCAAGCATGTTTATCGGCGTATGTGTGGGTGTGAGATAGCGGGAGAAACCGTACGGCTGCGTGTAAAAGCGTGACAGCTGAGCAGCTTCTACCTGCAGCTGAAAGCAAAAACTCCACCTTACATTTAAATTAATGTCTCTAATCCCCGAAACTGTCCAATATCGTAGCTGTTGTACGTGTCAATTCAACTTGCACTGTTGCTATCTTTCCACTCAAACTGGCTTTTGCAGAGAGCACAACATGCAGACCTAACTTGCAGCGCATTACAAAACAAGAGAAAGAGCCAAGCTATATGTCTGGATCAATAATGGACAGTCGAAAAGTGAAAGAAAGTGAGCAGGCGGGAGTGAAGTGACAGACAGAATAATTGAGTAGTGCGAGCGGCGTGGAAGCAGCACCTTCCATACAAACTAATCCAGAGGCTTAAGGCATACAGTAAACAGGCAACATAAGTGATTAGCCCCAGTTAAACTATCAATCATCTTTTGCCACACACACACACACGACATAATATAGAGTTATGCAGAGATGTGAGAAAGTCGCAGCCATAGTCACCCTAGGAGGGGATTGGGTTTCATGGATGAGGCAGCTGAAGATATTTCATGCAACATAATGCCAGAACCGTTGCCCGCCCCCTACATCACCCCTCTCCTCCTCCCCCACGTCTCCTCTCTTCCTCTATCCAAAGCACAAGCAGCAGACATGAGATACTCCTTTTCAGCCATGACAATATTTTTTTTTTTTTTCAGTTTTGAAAAAAAAAAAGAAAGCCTGCAGGCCGTGTTGTTGTGGCCAACCTTGTGGGTGCATGAGAAAAGAAACATGTGGGTATCGCTTACACAAATGGCCCTGCGTGAATGTGCGAGAGCCAGACAAAATATAGAATCCGAGCCGCTGTGGCGGAGCAGGCCTTTCCTGTGTTTGTGATGTTTTGAACGTGTGCATTCTGCTGATGGACGAAGGAAACATGGCTTACTGGCTTCTAACAGGAATGTGTGTATGTAAATGATATTAATTCTATAAAACGTGTGTGATGTCCTCTACATTTGTGAAAAACATCAATGATATTGGTTGACTGTATTTTTACATCTCTGTTCTACTGATGTATAGATCCAATAAAGGGGTTCTACTTATGTAGATCAAATCTTAAAGCTGCCTCACGACACATTGAACACTTATTAATATTAATACATTATGTCAACACCAATGTTTAGACATTATTTTAATTGGAATAAACAAAAAAGACCATCACCAAGATTTTCTGAGGAATCTGTTGGATTGCCTAACGTTTTAACTTGGCCATCTCATCAGAACTAGTTTAGTTTTTGCATGGTTTTCACAGAAAAATGATGGATATATTGTGTATACATAATGTCAGCTTTTTAGCTGGAACACCATAGTATTAAATAAGCAAGTCTTACAAATTGAATCAGTCCATTAGTATTAACAATTTATATGTAGTAAATGCTTTGTATTGCCAATGTGTGAACAGATTGTAATGTAGCTTAAAAAATTAGACCCTTCCCGACTTTCTCGGTCGCCTATGACAGCCTGTGGACTGATTTCTATGTAAAGGACTCGGGATGGTTTTGCTTTGTTATGTTAGCTGATAAAGTAATTTGCAAACAGCAAGCTAGTTAGTATCATGGAGATTGGACATTACAGATAGTAACGTTATTCTATGATATATGATTGTAATGTCACGTCACTGTTTTGGCCGATGCCCAGGGTGATTGCTCGCACCTGTGGAATGTGAGCATGTGCACGGGCAACAGCATGCTGACTGCAGTTGACTTAACAGCCACCTGATAACTGAAAGTTACATAAATTACCTTTCATATTAGTCGGTTTGCTAAATCCTAAAAATGCCAAAAAAAGTTCTTAAAATGAAAGAGACAGTTTTTCTGCAGTGCGAAAGATAAGAGTTAACTGCGCCATCTAATTTTGGAAATCATGGAATCTTGTTAGGCCTTTACATTCTTCTGTGGTGTAATGTATCACGAAACAGGATAGACTAACACCCCTCAACAAAAAAAGATAACTGTGAAAGAAGAAGGCATGATAACAAAAAGGAAATAGTTCTCGCACTAAAATAACACAGTGAAAAGAAAGTGCTTATGTCAGAGTGGTAGCTACCACTAGGTACATTTGCCTTCAAATCTAAGGTCCTGGGTTAAATCCCCAGCTCAACAGGTTAAAGCTTTACAGCTCAAAGTTATGGAAGCCTATTTTTGCCACTTGAAAGAAAATTCCCTCATAATTATGACTTTGTATTTATTAGAGCATGTCAAAGTTAACGTGATAACGCGTTAACGGACATTTGTTTTAACGGCACTAATTACTTTAACACATCAACGCAATTTGAAATTTTTCGGTTGTAAGAGTGCTAAACAAACCAAGTATTAGTACTAGAAAACCTAAGGAATCAATTGGTACCAACCATGTCTTACTAGCTTGTCATGAAGGAGGCTAAATAACACTCCAAACTTATGCAAAATTTTGGTGAAGAAAAACTGGCATGGCCATTTTCAAAGTGGTCCCTTGACCTCTGACCTCAAGATATGTGAATGAAAATGGGTTCTATGGGTACCCACGAGTCTCCCCTTTAAATACATGCCCCCTTTGGTGGGCAACTCATAGTCAAGTCAGCACACTGACACACTGACAGTTGTCATTGCCTGTTGGGCTGCAGTTTGTCATGTTATGATTTGAGCATTTTTTTTACGCTAAATGCAGTACCTGTGAGGGTTTCTGGACAATACTTTTCATGGATTTGTGTTGCTAATTGATTTCCAATAATACATATATACATACATTTGCATAAAGCAAGCATATTTGCCCACTTCCATGTTGATAAGAGTATTAAATACTTGACAAAAATGTGCGATTCATTTGCGATTAACTATGGACAATCATTAAATTATTATATAATTAAATATTTTAATCGATTGACAGCCCTAGTATTTATTAGATAATATGTCATAATTACGAGAAAAAAAAATCCATAATTATGAAAATAAAACTTTGATGGTGGATTTCCTTTTTTTCAGCATAAATGGGCTTCCATACAATATGTCCTTAATTATCAAGAGGTTAACAATCATTCTAATTTTATAATCTTAACTTTATCACATTCAATTATGATGTATTGACAGGAATTTGGGCAGGAATTATTGTTACCTACAAGTGTAACTACATCTGTAAAGGCCGTGCTTAACAGAGTTTAGTCTTTTAACCGTGGCTAACATTCTTGTATCGGTTAGACAAATTAAGTGGAGCACTTAATCAAATATTATTGCATCAAGCACAGTAACTGTAATGATCTCAGTGTGTTTAAAGTCCGGACTGATTGCTAATTTGAATCATACGATAATTAAACAGTAGAAATGTGTATTATTAAGGTAGTTTTAGCTTTACAGTACATATGTTATGTTGGAACACCAGCAAAACCATAGGTTGACTGTCATGCTGTGTGTCAGCGCTCATAAGGTAAACAATTTTTTCTACAACTGATAAGATCTAGCCTGTCACTTTGAAATTCAGACTTTTTCTTCAACTATAACCTGCATGAAAAGCTGTCGCCACAGTGAGAGAGAATATGCCTTCAAATGTCTGAGGCTGATTAAGGCCAGAGCTAAGAGACAGAGACCTGGAAGGAGTATTGCTGCATATTTGGGTAACATTTTATTATAACCATCATTTATAAATGGTAAATTGATTGTTAATTAAACTTAGTTAATAGTTATTTTACTTTCAACAAACAATGAAATGATAACTAATGTTTACTATTCGTTACTAATGCTACAATTTATGTTATTTTAACAGTTTAGTGTTGCACACATTATAACATTTTGTATACTTTATAAATATCTGTTAATGATTAAGACATGATTTGTAAACCTTAAAGAAATCGTTTGTAAAACATCTATAACATTACATAGATAGATATTTGTAAGACTTTGTTAATGGTCTATAAACAGTATTTGACTGGCTTTTATAAAGTTGCAACTGATGATTTTATGAAATACTTTGTAAGGCATTTATAAACATTATTTAGATAGATAGTTAATACTTTTTCAATGGTTAATAATTTGTTTCTGGTCCATCTGTCTATAAAATGTCTAAAGATCTTTTTACAAACAATTTCTTAAAGGTTTACAAATCATTTGGTAATCACTAACAAATACTGAATATAGTATAGAAAATGTTATAATGTGTGCAACAATAAATCGTTAATAAAAAGTTTACTAATGTAATCAGAATGTAATTGTTATCGTCTCTTATCAGCTATGATACAATATAGACTTTATAAACAATTTATTTCATATTACACAAACTAATGATAAAATAACAGAAACTTTAGCATTACTACTAATTAGTAAACATTATTCATTATAATTTAATTGTTTGTTAACAGTAAAATAACTATTAATTAAGTTGAATTAGCTATCAATTTACCATTTATAAATGATGGTTATTATAAAGTGTTAACCATATTTGTACTGTTTCCACATACTTTTCTCACAACATCTCCATCAAAATATCTTCCAGCTCCACTATCCACAAAAATGTCAGTCATAAAGTCAGAACATAATGCAGAGTTATTTAGGCTTAATACTGATATATTGGAACTAAACAAATGTTAAACTTTATATGAATATGTCTAACTGTAGCCCCATGGATTCAAAGCCAGGAGCTCTCTTCACATCAGCTTCACATTTGATGTCATGTTAACAGCCTCCCTGATTGGACTCTGATTGATATGGAGCTGCATTGTCAACTTTGTTGCGTGTCAAATGTCAGAGACTTTTTTTTCTGACCTCCTCTGAAGCTCACAGAACAAAATAAAAAGCAGTTCAAAAGCTGCGTTTTGATCTGATATGAAGCTCTTCCATCTGTCAAACGCTCTCCCACGAGGTTTCAACATGTCAGACTCTCCTTGTCATCACCAGGACAGGACAGATCATTTGTCATCATTTCAACATTTAGTACGATGAAAAAAAAGAACTACAAACTTTTCTAGAAAAGTAAATGAGCTAAAATGTTAAGGTAGAAAATGAAAAACACATAGTATGAGCAACAGTACAGTAAGACGCAAGGCTCAGCTTGATTCTCATGCTTTGGGAAAAAAGTGTCAGAAAAGAAAAGAAATTGGATATCACTAACTGAAATGAACAGATATACTCTAAGGAGTGCACCCCTACTTATTCCTGCTCCAGTGCAGTGCTTGAAAAGTGATTATGTTTAGATGAATAACTGACTTCAGGACAGACAAGCAGGAGAGTAAAACACGTCATACTCACAGCGTAATTCCTTATATATCCCAGCTTTGGTACAAGAGAGAAAGGAGATTGTTTAACTACAGTCATCGGGGGGAAAATGAGAACACAATAACAACTCTGATATTTGCTGTCTTGCGTCTTATGCACCACGGTGACCAAGTCATTTTGGAGTTGACTGCCTGAAGGTGTTTTTTTTAGTAAAATCCATGATTTACTCTCAGTGGGTTCTGGTTGAATGTATTATGCATTTTGTAGCCAAACCTGAAAAGGTAATGGGAGAGTTTCTGACATTTTTAAACAAGATTTGTTTTAGTTAAAATGGCCATTTGATGTCTTGAGTCAGTATTAAGCGCCATAATTGCTGACAACAGATAGCTGCTCACAGTACTAAGACTATCAACACGAAAACTTCATTTAGCTCTGTCAGAAGCAGCTTACCAGATGATGTAATATTTTCTGGCAGCCATATTAAAGGCTCTCTGCTCTTGCTCTAATGACAGATACAGTAATTGAACTTCTGAACTTTGCTATCCCAACAGAACCTATTAGACATTGTTTCTTTGTAACCGTGTCTCCTACAAAATTACATTCCCATACTACTAAACTGCATTCTCAATTACGTTTCGAGGGAAACTTGTTTTCTCCCAGGTTACGGTCTCTCTTTTAAACAGTTTTAAACATGTAGTTAACGTTGTAAATTGAAACAAAACAAAACAAAAAATGCAACAAAACTACTTGGCTAGATTTAGTAAAAAACAAAAAAACATCATGGTTTGGCTTAAAATGGGTACGAAATTGACAACCCGTTCTCACTCCCAACTCGTCAAATATCGCGTTTGGTAAGTGCCCCTCACCATCAGAAACTAAAGCACAGAGGCACCCTTTAGCAACAGTATGTGACAAACCGGGCTTGCAACTAACTCCAATGTAAACCCACCCGTGGCGTTATTCAACGGTCGGAGCAAGTGATGTAGTATAGTCTGCCCCGTGAGTCGTTAGACACGTGAGTCGTCAGTATTGTCAGTCCCGTGAGTTACCAGTCAGTGAAGTTAACGTCAACCAAGACCGTTTCCCGTTTTAAGTGGTTGTGTTGCCTAAAACCTAACTTACTGTGAAAACGTAAGTTTATTTTAAAAGGTCTCAATGCATGTAACGAGCGTATATTGACATGACACACCGCCCCTAGTCCGTCCAAAAGTAACGCAGGAGGGGTACCCCGTGCTTCGTCTCCGATGCTGAGGGCCACTGATCAAACAGCGGTATTTGACGAGTTGGGAGTGAGAATGCGTTGAAATTGAAACAAAACACAAAAAAAACCTACAACAAAACCATTTTGTTACGATTAGGCAACAAAATACTTGGGTTAGGTTTACAAAAGTCTGGTGTTTGTTGACCCACGCAGCACCTCGTCCAGCTCCCTATGTGGAGTTTGCCTGACTATCATTACAAACAGATTTGTGATACGTCAAAAACGAACGTAATCCGCAACAAAATACATTTCCCTTGAAACGTAATTCACCATGCAGCTTTGTTGTATGGGAACGTCATTTTTATGAAACCAAATAATGTTAGCATCTTAGCTAGTTCACCATAGTATCACGTAAGCTAACCGCCACTCTTACAAATCTTGTCTGCCCCTTAGTAAAGATAGGTATTAGCTAAAGTTAGCATTATAGGTTGCTAGTAGTTGTCTGTTAACATTAAGATTAGTTGGTCTGCTAAATATTTTAGTACGTTAAAAACAGCTTTTCACATCAACAAAGATGACCTCTCAAGCTACAGTTTAGCCTGTGTATAGCAGTGTTAAAGAAAGGACATTACGGTGTTAATTAAATTTGGAAATAATGTAACCTTATTGAGCCTTTGTCGTGTTGTGGAAATTTTGTTAACGCAAGTTAGTGTTATGTCTCAAAAAGCAAGTAGGACAATTATTTCCGCTCCACAAAAAGATTACAGTAAATGAAGAAGTCATGAAATAGTTCTGACACTAAAATGACAAAGTGAAAAGAAGGAGTGTTGTCAGGGTGGTAGAATGCAATTTATATACCCTGCGTTTATGTTCTCGTGTTCAGTACAACCATGAGTACAACTCATCCAAACTGTTTTATTTCAGACCTAAGTTCTTTTAGCTCCCTAACCTAACATTAACTTTAGCCAGAGTTGTTTACTTGTCTAAATTTAAAGAAATAGTGCGCCATTTTGGGAAATATGCTTATTTGTCAAGAAATAGTTACACAAAGAAACTCCCTGCAAAACCAGCAATTGCCAGTTTTATATTACTGTTTGTGTTGTGGCAAATACAAACTTTTGTTGTGGCAAAAATTGAGATAAATTGTATTGATTGTGAGCTTCGGCTTTACTAGCAGTCTTAATGCTAAACTAATTGCCTCCCACTTCAAGATGCTGACTTAACATACAGACATGAGAATGGTATCAATCTTTTCCCCTTACTCTTGAAAGTAAAACAAATAAGTTTAATTCCCAAACTGTCAAACTATTCCTTTAAATGTAAGAATCTTTTCAGCTGACGCTCTGGCAATAGCATTATGTCCAATTCGTGCTATTCTCAACAATTGTTCACCATATGGTAACAATAGCCTAGGCTATATTTCACATTTCATTCTCCTCTGGGGACTCACTCATAGTGATATCATGTACTTGCCAGGAGATTTGTGACATACTGTATCTGGAAAGCCTCTAAAAAGATATAACATTAAAGTGTCCAGTTGATGAGGAGGGATGAATTTTACCTTGTTTCTCTTAAAATAGGCCCTGCGGCAGGCGGCGAAGCACTTCTCACTGCAGAAGCTCTTCAGCTCGCTCCCCATGCTCAGAGAATAGCGTTTGACGCCGACCTTCTGGCACCAGGCGCACATGATCTGCACGTTGGATGCGTCTTCATCTAGAAAGAAACAAACAATAGTGAAAGTGAGTTAGGATGGAGCTCGGTGTTTCCCACTCATTTCATTTTGCAGGACTTTTCCAGGACATTTTCAGTGATGATATAGCTGGAATGACACACAGGGATCGCGCCATACACTGATATGAAAATATGACCAATTGGTCATAGAGTAATGCAAACACACCTGCAGATGTACAGCACTTTACTTTGTTGTGAAGCTACCGCTTCAAAAGTTAAACATTTCATGTCATATTATGGTGCACAATGCAGCACTGCCTTCAGCTTTCTCTCATCCACCAAGCTGGTGACCTTCCAAAACTGGTCCAGTTGTGTGTTTCTGGGGCGGCAGTAGCTCAATCCATAGGGACTTGGCTTGGTCCCCGCATGGACCAAGTACTGTGTGTGAGCTGGTGGCTGGAGAGATACCAGTTTGCCTCTCTTGAGCAAGGCACCAAACCCCCAACTGCTCAGACATTTCTCCATTAATGCATGTATAGCCTGTAGGTCCTGTTTGTGCATGTGGGTATAAAAAAACAGAGTGAAAAAATCGTCGTCTTCTTCTTCTTCTTCTGCTAGCAAAGTAAAAAAGTACTGTTTGCTAGTATTTAGCCAGTGTTGTCTCACATACAGTTGGGCTCCCATTCATCGTTTTGACCCCGGCTTCCCATTCATTATTATAACCCTGCCAACTCTCTCAACAATGACCAACACATATTAGAAACCATTGCTTATAGCCAGAGTAGAATCACAAACCTTAAACCTTTGCAGGCAAAACAAGCTAACAAGCACATCAACTTTAGCAACTGAACCAACGTGCTAGCCAATTTAACATTATTCAACTGTTTAAAACAAGTTGGGAAGAAAATGCAACGTTATGTAATGTTATCCAACCTGTATGTGCTACCATATGACATGACACGGGGGAGTGTTCACAGAGTTTCCACAACATAACCAAGAGCAGCCTATTCAAAATACTGTCGTCCATAAACTACCATTTTAACGTTAATATGATCCTGAACATAATTTAGCCCTTTCAGATGGCAGTGTTATCTGTTTGAGGGAGCTCTGACAGATAGTAGTTTATTCTCAGCTAAAGGAAAATAGGAGAAGGTTGAAATAATTTTCCAGGACAACGCAATATTTAGTCAAAATTAGCTTTCTAGATTTTTCAGGACGCGTGGGAACCCTGTTTAATGACAACAAATGACCATTCATTTTTAAACTATCTGACATTATCTCTTTTTAAACTATAAACCATTATCCTGGACAATCAGGCCGAGGTGCCATCAGAGGATAATTCCAAATATATTTACAACTTTTTATATATATTTTTTTATATTTTTTGCTTCACTATAGTTGGCAATATATAAGTGGCAATCTTGATGATTTTCATTTAAAAAAAATGTCTGTTAAGTCACTATCTATCGCCAAATGAGTTAACACAATGGTGATTGAGCCTATTGCCCACTGATGAAGGTATTGCAATATTTATATATTTGCAGTATTATTATTATTATTAGGAAATGGGTGTCTGTGGTGACATTCCCATAAAATAACAGTGTTTCTCCATTGTATACAAACGAAAAATGGAACTATGCACACAATGAATGAATGAATGACAAGCTCATGTACATAGAAATATAATTTCTCTATTCTTTTTCTACGTTCATGTATCAACAAAAAGACCCAGACTGCTAAACTCAAAGCACAATTCCATTAATTTCAGTCAAATAGAAATTCTTAATCAACCAGGACGGAAATCTTAAGGATTGCCACTTTAACAGCTGTAAATAATGATTAACTGTTACTTAACACTCATCATGTCTTACATTATAACCAATATTGACCTTGGGGTACATGTCTTAAACTTTGTGATCAAAGTAGTCTGATTCCGGTTACAAAATATGCTTAAGCAAAAGTGACATCTATTATACTTTAAGTGCAAGTCCGTGGCGGAGTATATCAACACGCATGCAACAACGAGATGTATTAAACACAAGGACCAAAAGGCATTAACTCCACTGACTCAGCCCAGCTGCAGAGCCGGTTAAATCCGCTCAAGACTCAAGCCACAAAACCACTGTAGGATTTATAATGAAGGCCTGCCATGGGTAAATGTAGCAGAACCGGATGAGCTGGGGACATGGGAAGATGCCTATTTGTGGCTGTGCTCTGTGGGTATATTAGAGAACCTGAAGTGGACACAAGGATGTGCTTTGATGATGCGTTCACATGGGAGGCTGGGACAGAGGGTGTGGTCATCTGCATCCTGTGTGCGTGTATTTAGGCCTACTAGATACACGCACACAGGCTCACAGAACAATACATTTAAGTAAAAAACAGTTGATTTCAATAGTTGTCTGACAAGTTGCCTGACCTGAAGGATCCCCATCCATCTACCACACACTCCACAAAGTTTAAAGAGGACCTATTACTGTATGCTCATTTTCAGGTGCATACTGTACTTGTATTTTGGGTTTTACTAGAACATGTTTATATGCTTTAATGTTAAAAAAAACCTTTACTTTTCCCATATCGGCTGTGCTGCAGCATGTCTTTTCACCCTCTGTCTGAAACGCTCTGTTTGAGCTCCTGCTCAGTGTGCTCTGATTGGCCAGCTGGCCCACTCTGTAGTGATTGGTCAACCATAGCTATACCTACAAAAATGAATGCACTGTAATTCGTATATATCCCACAAAATCATCCACGTAATTGTGAACCAGATGGTAAACATGTAACATGCGGCGAGGGTTGCGTTGCGGAGGTCGGGGTGGTTGAAAAAACACCAGACTTTTGCCAAGGAGACTGGTTGTTGTGTCCCCTGTGAAGCCAGAAGTCATTGTTGATTTATTAGTAACGTAACTTCTATACTTAAGTTAGGCCACTTCCTTTGTTATTTTAACACAAACCACGGTCTTTTCCTAAACCTAATTAAGTATTTTTTTGTCACTGAATTTCCATACTTAAGTTATGCCACTTCAGGTACGGCGTAACCACTTCCGGTCTGGCGTAACTTAACCACGATCTTTTCCTAAACCTAAATAAGTAGTTTTGTTGTCTAAACCTAACCAAGTTGTTTCCTGTGAAGACGGAAGTTTATTTTAAAAAGACTGGAGCGGAAATTGACGCTGGACATTCGTAGGAAAAAAAAAACAAAATAAGGAATAACTTCATATCATATGAACCGTTTTATGAGAATACGTTGGGCAGGTATTTTGCAAATGTGTTACTTGGTGACATCACCACGTTACGGAAGTAAAGGCAGGACTTCAAGCGAGGCATTTCAGGCAGTTCAGGAGCAGTGTTTCTGTGGCGGAGAGTAACTCCCTTTGATTTGGACTTTGGGCTTTATAACTTTGTAGACCTTAAAAAAGATATAATACACTAAAGGAAAGCAAAAACGCTCAAAAGCATAATAGGTCCTCTTTAATTTCGTTTTTTGGTTCTTCCTTGTGTATTCACAAATTATTCATGATAAGGGCACTTTGAGGGCAGAGAGAACAAAAAAAATTATGAGGAAAAAGAACTAGAAATATCAGACACAGTGAAACAAATATTCACATCATAGACAGGACTGAATCTTAAATGAAGTTCACATAAAATAGACATTAAGTGCTAGTCTTATAAGGTTAGGGCTATGGGATATTAATGAGAGTTACTATGTAGAAGGTAAGTAAATAATAAATGGGCACAGTTAGAAAAAAAAGAACCAAAAAAAGAAATAAATGAGAGTGATAATTAGCAGTTTTCTTTAAGAAATCCCAATATAAAAGTACTACGTTTAAAATAATATATGTAAAAAAACAATGTAAAATAAAAGTATAAAATAAAAAAAATGCATGTGGAATTAAAATGCCAAATAATAATATCGCCAATAGCAGTTACAGTATAACAGCAGTTATTGTTGGTGTTTGCGGGTGTATATTTGTATGTGCATGGGCATTTTTAAGGTGGACTGCAGAAGTTTATGCATAAATGGAGTCTATGTATGGATATTCCACAATTATTTTCAGTTGATAATATATGTAAGTGTGTAGGTTTAGTTCTCTGATAATGCTGCTTTGCCAAATTCATGAGCTGTGTGGAAGGGTGGCTAAAGAGAAGGCGTTCTCCCCAGGTGCTTAACAGCAGCCCACTGCTCATGAGGATGGGTTAAATGCAGAGGTCAAATTTAATGTATGTACCTGTATGTATATGACGAATCTAATAAAGTTTAAGTTTTAAGTTTAAAATGAATTATCGTGGATTTAAAGGTCAAATAGAATATACCCAGATCTCTTTTGTCTTATGGTTAGCCCTAACACATTTCTGAGTAAATCTACAGTTGACCTCAACACGTCCCTCTTTTAAATCAAACTTTTTTGAGAACAACAAAATGTAATCCGTTGAAAGCTACAATAACAGCTTCTAAACTAGTTACTCGTTTTAACCTTTTAATTTAGACGTATGTAAATGCAGGGCTTCTGTGTGGTCAGTGCGGGCAACAAATTATTTTTTAACAGACCATCAGTGACAGTGAAATGCCTCTTCTGTGGTAAACTGTGACTGCCGGTGATGAGCCGCGGGCTTTTAGTGCCGTCGCTGTTGCAATAAGAGACATCCTCCGAGATTCCCTCCAGTATCTCCCAATTATCACATTATGACTACGCGGGTGTGAGGGTGAAAAAACGCAGGCCCATTAGTCTTTCACCCCCGCTCACCTCCTTATCGCACGCTGGCCAGGCTTTTCACCTCTTGTTGAGCTTAATGGATCTGCGGGGCCATCAGATTTTAAGTAAAGACTAACTCACAATTAAGAGAATAACTCCCAGAGGCCCTAAAGATAGCACAGTGGACCCAACATGCATATTTTATGTCTTTCCTCTCCTCCGCGCTCTATCTCATTCCTATAGTCTGTCTGCCTTTTTGTGTCTATCTGGATTGCTGCCCACTGCAGTGATAACAGAAAAAGAAAACAAGACATAGTTTCATTTTGGGCTGACTGGGTGGGTGGATAAGGATTTGCACATCGCTTGGAAATAATGTCTGTACCGCGGCGTAATGAACCTGATCGAAGGCCAACATGAAATCACAACATCTTTCGCAATATCTCAACATTTCCGTACAAAGAGACATCTTGAGGTGGAGTTGTTTTTCGCCTTCCCACGTCCTGGCGTCTAGTAACAAGCCCATCGCAAAACACTCACATCTGCATGAGAGGGGGAAAAAAAAAACTGCCAGTAATTATGCAGCCTCCATATTAAATGCCACCATCATCCGCCGTACCTGCACCTCAAAAGGTCCTTTGTCGGATTTTGCGGGGCACATGAATAATTCAGCATATGTGTGAGGTTGTGGGGGGGGGGGGGGGGGGGGGGGACGACGAGTTGAAGGGGGTGTCGGCCGGGTGGTGGGTTGGTGCTGGGCTTTAAGTGGGACCACACCATCTGTTTCCCCGCCTAGGCAGGGCCAGCGGGGACTCCTCTTGGGCGATGCCAAGGCGGTTCGCTCTCTCCGCCGGGGCGTACCAGCCTCCTGTGCCACAGCAGACGCAAGGGATAATGAAGCCCTCTGTCTGGCCGAGGAACGCGGACATTTCCTCAGAGAGTTGAGGGGGTTATATTGACACTTGGGCAGGTGGAGGAAAACAAGGTGTACAGCAGGTAGCGAGCTCATTAGTCGCCTATCCCTGCCTGGGTTGGTTTGGAGGCTTTCAGGCCATGGCAAAGACAGAAAGTTTTCACGTTGCATAAACAGTCAGTTCGGCTGCTAAGTGCTGAAGAATCAGCAGGTAGGTTTATACTTCCAATACTATGTAATTTGTCTGGAGAACAGCTGTGGATGAGATCTATGCCACTTGTTCTGACTGGAGAAATTACTGCGTGTGTTTTGTGGTTGGGAAAATACACTCTGCGATGGGCTGAAAATGACCTTGATCTTTTTGGAAATGGAAAATGTAGCCTTGTTCAAAACACTCACATGGGTAAGCACAAAACAGTTGTAACTTGTTGTATCAGCTCTGGAGGTGGGCTGATTTGCCCATTTGATAATGTTTTGTTTGCTGGCAGTCATCATGTTTAAGTGTTTTCCAGACAAAGAAGAACTTATATACGCCCCAAACTACTTTTCAATTCATCCATCCTTTCCAAAAAAAGGTGTCAGTGCTCCCTACCTGCAGGGGGCTTGATCAGTGGCGGGGGGATCATGGGGACTATGATGGGCAGGTTGCCATGCTCCTTGGTGCCGGGCATGGAGGTGGACGGCGTGGTGGAGGACTCTGTGACTCCATTCCTGGAGGCTGGCAGAGACTGGGAGCTGTTGGCTCGATCCGGAGAGCCATCGCCGCTCTCCGTTGAAGCTGGGATTTTTGGCAACAAGTTTTCTAGACGGGGGGGGAAATAAAACGTTACTGAACAACTGATGAGATTGCTGTGGCACTCACTGCAAATCCTGCCACAATGTAAGAGCCTAGTAGGCCTCAAATCTGACACAAAGGGGTCACTTTTTACCATAGTAGAGGCACAAGTGATGAAGCATGTTTGTTTGGCTTTGGAAACGTTTATGTTTAAAGGTGCTAAATACGAGAATGGCAAGCATTTCTATTGCTTCCTCACGGCTCTCAACATGGCGACAGCTGAGCCAGCGGCTTGCAGCTAACGGTGCAAACGGCAACAGTACTGACAGAGCTAACAGTGTTAACCTGGGGGGGTAACCGCATCGCTATGCATCCGCTGTTGGTCCGGATAGCGTTATCAGTTGTAACCATCATATGACCACAGTGCCGAGCGGCAGCCGTGAGCTAGCCAATGGGTCGAGCTCACATGCACTAAAAGGCACACATATACTTTATAAGACGTCAGTATGTCAATGCTGTGTTTGTAGCTTGTTGCATTGCTCCCAAGTGGCCAAAAAAATCAATTAATGTGTGTTTAAACATGCTAAATACAAAATTCAGTGCATATCTATGATAGAGGGATCTCAACATGGTGACGGTTGAGCCGGCAGCTAGTAGCTGTGCAACAAAGGCAACAGTGCTGACAGAGCTAACAGTGTTAACCAGCGGGGGAGCCAGAGGGTGGGCGCTAAGCTTCCGCGACGATGCTGTGAGTCTGGACAGCGTAATCAGTGGTAACCGCCGTATGAGAGCAGTGCAGAGCAGCTATGTCAATAAAACACAAAGAAGCTCGGATTACAACACACACAGAGGGAGAGAGACTTCATTCTCTGCTCAGGTAAACATTAATCCTCTATATCTTTACATAGCAAATAGTTGTTTGCTGCTATATTAATGCTCTGAATATCAAATTTAGCACCTTTAAAGTTCAGGAAACATTCTTAGTTATAATTTTTTAACACTCAAAAAGACAGCTAATCTGCTTCGTCAGAACCGTGTGTTAGTGGTTGCGGTTTCCCATAAGATAAGACAGTGCAGGTAGCATAAGCAAACAATCCATCTGTCGTCACATTTTCATTCAAATGTTGCTGAACTCTGATTGGTGCATGGAAATATGTGACATCACAATCTTCCAACTGAGCCCTGCCCACTTCAAATTAGGGAAGACAAAAATTAAAGTACAGGAACCTCTCAAGTGTAAAACCTTAAAATGTAAAACGGGCAGAAAAAAAGTATGTTCATGTCAGACCCAATAGAGTGCTCCAGGGATGACGTATTTCTGTAGGCCAACCAGGAAGTTAGCATCGCCCTGGTTCTCTCGACAAAAAAGCCAATGGGATTTTTCCATTGTGTTTTATATTATTGCAGAAAATAATCTCTGTGGCAAACACACGTTTATGATACTTGCACGTTTTTTCAGCAAGATAATTTCCACAAATGCATTTTTATGATTTTTGAAGTGTAAATGCAATCGCCAGAAGTAAAAAGCTAACGTTAGGATATAAACAAACTACACCACAGCCGTATGAGCACAAGTATATGCAATAAGGCTGTACAGGTGGACGAGTCGGCGTGATGACGTTGAGTAGTCTCATTTAGCCACTTAGTAGCAACCGCCTTTTTTTTTAAGACACAAAGGCTTCAAAATTCAGTGGTGGGATATTTATTGATGTATTTTATGTCGTAGAACAAAACGTTTAAATCTCTTGAACTTGTGTTAACCACAGACCTTATTTCAGGCATCTAAATAAAAAGCCATTCAAAAATGCTAACTCATTTCTGGGTTTTAAGACTCATTGCTGTAACACTCTATCACTCATAGTGAGAAGCATAATTTAGGTTTTAAGGGCCTTTAACACAATAACAAAGAGGTGTCATAGTCATGTTGCGTACAACATGGTTCACGATCCACTCAATATTTTCACTAATCACATTATCTTTTAATGCAGCCCACAATCTCATGGTGGATAACGAAGCAACTGAGAGTGTTGATTGCCGGGTCAACCAGGCAAAAAATGCATGTGCTTTTGAATACATTTTAATAAAAAAAAAACACTAAAATGGTGTAGTGTATGTTAGAGTTCCATACCTTTGAGGACAGAGATGTGCTGTGGCGTCTCCCCTATGTCCAGGTTGTCAGAGTCTCTCAGCTCCACCTTGTCATAGCCGTACCAGCCCAGCAGCTCGTTCATGGTGTTCTCTGCAAAACTCTGCAACACAAACGGTTAGCTGGTTAGACTCGAGACAAAAGTCTTCATACAGGAATCACTCTGACTAGATTTGATGTAGACAATATCATACATGAGTTGGGACTCTTGCAATACAAGCTGCTACAGTGCTGATTTACTTAATAAATAGAAAGTAATTAACCTTTAATTTAACCTTATATTTTAGAGTAACTTCTGTTTTTTTTTTATACTATCACGATATATAAATGTCACTTAGCAAACATCTTGACATTTGGAAAAAAAAGGAAGATTTGAGGTCACTTGTTATAAAAGCTATCTGCTACTTTGTTGCGTTTGCTGTGCTTCTCCTGAGACCTTGACTTTAAGACTTGCTCCTTAGATTTGCCCACAATACCACATTTCATCAACTAATTAGGCAGAGATAATGCGATCCCACTTAAAATTTAAAGCTGTGCCCCGACAAAAACCACAATGTAGGTTTTTCTTCCAGGTCTTTATACGTACAGGTCAACCTAATTGGGGTTAACACTGTCCAAATGCCAGACAGCCGAACTAATGGCCCCTATCACGGCACAATAAAACAGGAGGATGTTAACAGAGTGTAATAAAGAGTCTGATGATAACCCTATCACAGCACACTAACCAGCACAGAGAACTTATCACAGTGCAGTAAAATAGAAAGCACAGCACAGTAAAGACACAGTGACAGCAAAGATAAGGTTTTTTTTTCTCTCTTACGGCTTATCTGATTGGTTGAAAATGTTGTCTCTGCATCCAAAAATGGCACAAGGTTTAAATGGACCAGAAGGACCACTGATTCATACGGCCCGAAGCTGAGGAAACCAACAACAACATGCCAAAGACTATAGTTTTGTCAGAGCTGTTGTTCTTGTTTAGTGGGAACAGAGATATTCTATTTATTTTAGGGTTGTCAATCAATTAAAATATGTAATCGCAAATTAATCACATAGTTTTTTATCTATTAAAAATGTACCTTAAAGGGAGATTTAAGAGTATCTAATACTCAACATGGGAGTGGGCAAATATGCTTATTTTATGCAAATGTATGTATATACTTATTAACAACACAAAACAATGACAAATATTGTCCAGAAACCCTCACAGGTACTGCATTTAGCGTAAAGAAATATGCTCAAATCATAACATGGCAAACTGCAGCCCAACAGGCAACAACAGCTGTCGGTGTGTCAGTGTGCTGACTTGACTATGACTTGCCCCCAAACTGCATGTGATTATCATAAAGTGGGCATGTCCGTAAAGGGGAGACTCGTGGGTACCCATAGAACCCATTTTCATTCACATATCTTGAGGTCAGAGGTCAAGGGACCGTTTTGAAAATGGCCATGCCAGTTTTTCCTTGCCAAAATTTAGCTTAACCTTGGAGCTTAATTGCCTGCTGGCTTTAGCTTCATATTTAGCATATAAACACGAGAGTGGCATAGATGTGCTCATCTGACTCTCGGACTAAAAGCAAATTTGTACTTCTCAAAATGTTGAACTATTCCTGTAAGTGGTTTTCAACATTTAACTGGTTAAATAGTAGATAAGTAGATACACTGCATTACTAATAACAAATGTGTATTTCAGTACACTAATCCATCACGGTGAATCACAACAGTAAAAACACTAATATAGAGTCAAATAGATTTACAGCTGTAAGCAGTAAATAACCCTTCAGAGTTAAGAAGACATCATAGTCCAGTAAACAGTCATGCCTTGTGACAAATTGCCGTCCAAGTTGCTTTGAGCAGGGCAGTAAAGTCCCAACATTCCAGCCCAGTCGGACAGCAGTTTGTCAAATAGTCACAACATTGTATATATTGATTCGTGTACATAGACACAAATGTCAATTTTTTTTAGTGATGGTCAGCACGAAATTGATCGTATGTAATCCACATAATTGTAAATCGGGAAGTATAAAGAGTAGCAAACGCCGTGAAGGGAGGAGGTCTAGGTGGAAGGGTGGGCCAAAAAACACAATAATTTTGCACAGGAGGCCGGTGTTCGTGTCTCGCGTGAAACCACAAGTCAGAGTTACGGCACTTCCGGAGTTATTTAACCCACACCACGAACTTTTCCCAAAGCTAACTAAGCAGTTTTAGTCAAGTAACTTCCATACTTAAGTTATGCCACTTCCGGTGTTATTTAAACCCAATCCGCAAAGTTTTCCCCCAATCTAACTAAGTCGTTTGTTGGCTAAGCCTAACCGAGTCGATCTTTTCCTAAACCTAACTGAGAAGTTTTATTTTGAAAAGACTGGAGCGGAAATTGACATGTGCGTCACATGTTGCTGGACAATCTTAGGAAAATACACTTAAAATACGTTGTTGAAAGTTGTGCTGAGCGTCACGAAAAAAAACGGAAATTTGTATCTGTGTACACGAATCAAATAGATTCAATTTCGTGACTATTTCACAAACTGCAGTGAGACTGTGTTGAACTTTCACCAGCAGCACAGCAATGCAGATAGTTAGTGCAGGTATATGCAAAAATAAATACAACTAATCTATGCAGGTGAAACATTAAAGCATTTCCTCCATAACAGCCGCTCACAACACAGTCAATAAACACCGTACTCAAAACAAAACCACAACCCTGTTAATGCACACAGCCCATTATCACCATTACACCTCTCAGCTGGATTATTCCCAGAAGCGTTTATTCACTGAACCCTAAACTCTGGTAGATGGTTCAGCTATCGTTTGACTCTAAAACATAGACGAAAATGTTCTTTCTGAAAACAAACTACAGCAATATGCTGTAATTATTTGGTCTGTGTGACAGAATATTAGTCACAGGTCACTAAACTATCAGTTTATCCTCGGCGCTGTAAATAATGTTTACCACATATTGCTGCTGAATACATTTCTGTAAATGTATCTTATAATGATAAACACTTTCAGCTCAAATTTGGACTAAATTAGCTGTAGGTATGGGACATGCCTGTCAATTAGCGCATAACAACAGCTTGTAGAATCGTATTACAGGCTTGCAAGGGCAAACACTCACCATGCAGCAATGTACCGTAGTCTACAGTACGTTGCCACGGAGATGACCCGCCTTGTCTTGCCATTGGTGGGCTCGCTCCAGATCAAATTGACAAGACTCGAGTCAGTTCATTATTTTATAGCCGGTCCCACTTTACTCTGTGCATTATCTCATCATGGCAAGCAGCCGACACTCATCAGTCATTACATCAGGCAGTTAAATGTCAATTACAAACAGCTCCTGTCGATATGTCAGCGCCGGAGAGTTCATGTCGGAGTGGTTCAGAGCCACCCAGCACATGTGACTCTTGGCTGATCTAAATTTAACAGCAAAATATAGACACACACATCCACAGAAGAGAAGAGAGTAGCTGCGTCGGTTGTCTTCAAACCATTGCTACGATCTGAGAGACAAAGTGCAAAAAGAAAATTCAGATTGCGGCCTAACCTGAACTAAGTCTAGAGATGCACCGATCCGACTTTTTCCATCCCGATACCAACAGCCATACCTGGGATTTGGGTATCGGCAGATACCGAGTACCAATCCGATATCAGTGTTTAATTGTGGGAATGCTGATTCAGCACTCTAACCCTCCCCGCATTTATTATTTTTTCAAAATTTTCTGGCTAAAAAACAGAGACCAGCACCAAAAGAGATCACTTCCTCTCTCTCATCCGCTTCACCACTGGAAGTCTTCAGCAAAAACTCAAATGTGGAAACTTTTTAAACTGCCAGTTCTCATTTTTAACTTTATCCAAACAAATGTCACGTCTACGTACATCTTCATCAAAGTCATGAGGTGCTCAAACTGAACAGATTTCAGGTATACAACTTACCATTTTTAACTGAGGGGGTCTTTTTCAGGTAGTTTCTTCTCTGTGATTTCACCAGTCATTCCCAACCATGACTTAGCACTTTCAGACACAAACAGGTGTTTCTGATTGGTTGATTAGAGCTCCATCAGTCTCTGCCTGATGGAGCTCTCTCTGGACCTATAGTATAAAGGTTTATTCCACCCAAATACTACTTTATGTCTAACGACTTGTAGTTTTAAAGGTTTATTCCACCCAAATACTACTCTGTCTGTCTGTCTGTCTGTCTCTCTTTGTGTTTAGCAATACAGTTTATCTATCTGATATATATACAAAGCATTTGTATATATTGGCAAGAATCTGGTTATACGATACGTATCATGACACAGGCGTTACAATTCAATATATTGCAAATTATTGCGATACTGTAAGTAAGGCAATATATTGCGATCTTTTTAAATCTAATTTTAGGAAAACTGTATAAAGAACACACCACTATATGCATAAAATCTGAGTAAACAAAAGTTGACTTTTTTGCATTTATCTCAGTCCATGTAACATCCAACATCATAGCAGAGAGGACACATACACTGAGAGGGTGCATCTCTTTGCAAATGTAATTAAGTGTTGACTGAGCTAATCTTTGCATGTAAATTATTAATTAAAAATTTCTACAGTGTTTTTGAGAATCGATACAGTATCACAAGATATTATATACACGTATCGCGATTCGATATTTCTGATATTTTCTTAAACACCCCTAGTGTGGAAGTGACTGGGATTATTCTTTTATGTGTAAGGCAACATCAGGCTTGACTTATATTTTGCTTTTCTAACTTTGTAAAAACAAAATGTAACAAATAAATACATAGATATAAATTTACTGAATTGTTATTTATTGTTAAAATAATAAATTGTACACCAACAACGGCAGAAAAATCTTCAAAATTAACAGGAATTACAATTTAAGTGTAAAAGAAATTGGTCAAAACTCAAACAGGAATTCAAATTCCAGTATATAATGTAACATAGAACTGAACTGAATAGATCGGCCCCATTGTCAACGATATCCAATCCAGGTATTTGAGTTAGTATCGGCCCGATATCTGATCCAGTATTAGTGGATCCCTAACTAAGTCCTCTCCTTTCTCAAATATTTCCATCCTGCCTCCACTGTAGATTCTTTGTAAAACAAAGATGTTATTGAATCAGCCTTTACTGTTGCTTGTTCATCCGTCATAAAGCAGGAATGCCCCAAATAATCATAAAAGATGCCAGATATGACAGGAAGGAAGTTGGAAGACATGACACACTAATAGACTTCCATATTAACTTTACAGGCGCACTGGGCAACTTCGCATGTTGGCAGTAAAAACTAGGCGTGAAGTAACTTCAGCACACAGTGAGTTCATGTCTATCAACCAGGCCGGTCTACGATGTTTTATACCGAGAGGATGAGAGAGAGAAAAAAGATTTCTCTGGAGAGCGTGCACTCACTGCTGGAGGCAGGACTGAGCAAGTATTGATTCGTGATTTCCTGTGGGTGGGAAAAGTGACCTGTGTCTGAAACCAGAATTTAATTTGGGAAAATAAAGTGAAACTACAAGGTCTCAGTGGAGATGGGTGTGGTGTATTTTCACAATAAAATACCTTTTGCAGCTCTGAAAAAAAAAATAGAGAAAAGACAGAAATGACTTGAATAGAGTTGTTAAAGTTAACGCGATAATAACGTTAACGTAAATTTGTATTAATGCCACTAATTTCTTTACCACATTAATGCAACTTGCAATTTTTAGGTTGTAGTGGGCTCAGTTTTAAAGCTGGAGTGAAAACACTGGCATCATATGAAACTATAAAACCTAAGGAATGCACTGGTACCAACCATGTCATACTACAAAGGAGGCTAAATAACGCTCCAAACGTATGCTAAATTTTGGTGAGGAAAAACTGGCATGGCCAGTGGGTCCCTTGAACTTTGACCTCAAGATATGTAAATGAAAATGTGTTCTATGGGGACCCACGAGTCTCCCCTTTACAGACATGCCTGATTTATGCTAATCACATGCAGTTTTGGGGCAAGTCATAGTCAAGTCAGCACACTGACACACTGACAGCTGTTGTTGCCTGTTGGGCTGCAGTTTGATGTGACATGAGACATGTTATGGTTTGAGCATATTTTTTTATGCTAAATGCAGTACCTGTGAGGGTTTCTGGACAATGTCTGTCATTGTTTTGTCTTGTGAATTGATTTCCAATAATAAATATATACATACATTTGCATAAAGCAGCATATTTGCCCACTCCCATGTTGATTGTATTAGGTACATTTTGAACAGATAAAAAATGTGCGATTAATTTGCGATTAACTATGAACAATAATGCAATTAATCGCGATTAACTCGATTGACATTTTTTCACAATAAAATACCTTATGCAGCTCTAAAAAAACAAAAAGAAAAGAAAGAGATGCCATGAAGCAAGGCCTGGTGGACACGCAGAAGGAGCCTGTCTGAGTCCGCAGCCTGCAGACAACAGGTTGGTCCACTGACTCAATCACTTGATACAAATTCAATTAACAGAGAACCAACACAAAGCCCAGTTTGGATATTGCTTACAGGGGTATTATAGTAAGGGAGATACAAGTGGGAATGAGCCCACACACACACACAGACACACACACACACACACACACACACACTTGTTTAGACTGAGGCAGAAGTATCTTTTTGCATATTTGAGACACTGTGTCACAGTATAGGAGTGACAGAGGCAGATTTTCTCCTGCTTCATCAGCACATTCACTCTGTTTCTAAGCATTTTAGAGAGAAATTCATGATGTGATGTATTTTTATCTCAGAGTAGTAGCGCTTCTCTCGGATCAGTTTTGCTTTGTTCATACGGAGCATATATCATTCCTGCTATTCTGTGCAGAAGTGACACACTTAATATACAGACTTGGGCTAAATGCTGGGGAGGGATTGTTAATGAAGAACGACAGGAGTTATTGATCTGCCTGTTATGAAATACCACTGTGGTGGGGTGGTCAATGGGCAGACGTGGCACTAAGGTGCAGGGCACGGCTCAAGTCAATCACAGGTGAAGTAGAGGTACCATGTTGGTGTGACGAGAAACACCATGCGGGCAACCATCTGCAAGAACGCTTCAGTGCTATGCACGCAAACATGTGGGTGTGTGAACATGTGGAAGTCTCAGCGTCAACATCCAACAATGAAAGGATTTGCAGCATTTATTTACAATAATTAAAGTCTAATCCAAAACCCTTGCGATCTCATCTTTTTTTGGCACAGAGTTTTTAAAAAAAAATGCCGGTTAAAGCAGTGAAGGCTGTTAATGAGGACAGCTCATGTTTGCTCATGTAACAGCGCTTGTGCTTGAACAATGCTGAGTGACAGCAGTGCTCACTCTGCCTGAAGGTTGCTGGAAGTCAGATTTAGTACCACGTCCTGAGCAGAGCTAAAGTTAGGTCCTGACAGCTATATACACAGTCGTGTTTTCACCCCTGGAGACACCCCGTTGTTTCCATGGCACCACCTTAAAGGTGCTCAATACGATATTCAGAGCATATCTATTGTCTCCACACGGCTCTCAACATAACGACTGCTGTGCCAGCGGCTCACTGCCAAGCCCCCAGGAAGAGCGCCGGTCGTTGATACCAATTTGTGTAGTGGCCAAACGGTGGTACTACATCTTCCGTGTCCATCACGTGATGCCATTGGGCCCAAAAATACTTTTTCCCATTGACTTACATTAGGAAAGAGACGTCTGTAACTCAGCCCTCGCTAGTTACAGATGTAGGTGCAGGTGCATTAGGGCGTTTTCCAGCCTTACACACATTGCATTCCTGTCCCACACAATTCTTAAAATAATTAATTAGTTAAAGAAAATGTCTTATATCTAAAATTAGAAGTAGACAATTCTCTACTAGTTCACTAATATGCGCACTATTGCGTTCATGGGTGACAGCATCAATTCTTAACATTAACCAAAAAGTAACTCTAAAAGTACAAACACTGGCAAGCACAACTGTAGCAATTAACACAACTGCAAGGATGAAACCTTGAGAAGAAAATCCTCCTTTTGAACAAATGAGTCGGAGCATAACCCAACCTGAATGTACTCCCGAGGAGAAACGGATGTAGCTGTAAAATAACCACATCACGAGAGACAAAAACACAGCACCTCTCTGTGTCTCCCGTTCCTTCCTACCATCCTGTCCTCTGTGTCACCCTACTACTTTGAGAAAGTGGGAGTGATATTAAGAGCGGAATCTAATCCCGGTTGGCGGCTCATCAAAGCAGCGGCACCAACTTTGGCTCTGGTGAGCTGGGGAGGAAGAGGCGTCGGAGGCACAGAGGCAGCCACAGATGTCTATATGTCACATCTATAGCCTTTTTTATCAGCTTTTATTTGTCCCAAAGTCTTCTAAGAGCCTCGAAACAGAACAGAGGTCAACTGGAAGCATAGTTTCAAGATGCCAAATTAAGATTGTTATGTTTCAAGTTAGAAAAGTTACAAAAAGCAACATTTGCTAAAATGCATGGGCCTGGGATGGTGACTTCAGTTGGTCCGTCCATCTGTCCTAATTATGTTGTTGACCTTTTAACCCTGACCTTTTTGTTTACTGCCACCATCAAGTCAAAATATCCCCTTGAGCAAAATTTTGGTCCATGGGTTATCTCAAAAACCAAAAGGCAGGAGCTCCATAAGGTTTGTTGTTGGTATACAGTATGTGGTCCCCAGATAATGAATATGAATCTAAATGTTTTAATATAAACTTTTCTCTATGGAACCATCATCAGATCAATATGTCCACCAATAAATATACAAATCTAATAGAGACATAAATTGCCTTAACGCTTACTTAGCTCATTCATGCCGCCAAAAAAACAAAGCCTTCCCAGTTTTGACACTCTCCTCTATGAGCTTTCCACTAGTGCTGCCATCAAACTAAAATATCAATCTATGAAATGTATGGAGCACTTCTTATTCTCTAAGGGGATATACCCTTTAAATATCAATGAGACTGTGGTCTTTCCTCTCACATCAACCGTGAAATAAATGTTATAAACGGTCTTTAACCCCGCTGATGAGAAGGCTCCAAGAATAGCAAAATCATCACTGTATTGGTTCATCCACACTGTACTGTGGGGTGTAATGAATATTGCAGCCTTTAGGGGCCGTAGCAGGCTTCACACGTGTATTCTTGATTTGACAACACAGCAATAGCAATGGAAGCAAATTGATTGAATAAACTAGAAAAGTGCACTCAGTGGAGTGCAAATCTCTGGCCAGGTGTGTCTGCGACGGCCACTGCTGTAATGTTTGGTTGGATGCATACAAACCACAGTTGTCTCCCCCCCCCCGTCTAGACCTCAAGGTGTATCAGACGCGTTTTTCACTCGCACGTAGATACGCTCTCATTTTAATCTACGCAACTGTCTGTACCGGTGTTGTGTTGAATACTGTTTCCCCGTCGACATGTTTCCCGCTAGCAAAGCCTGAACCTACCCTTATCCCTAACCCTAACCACAGAGGAGAGGGGGCGCTATCATTTTAACAGGAGGGAAGCACTATTCGACTAATAAAAACAAAGTTATTAATATTATATAAGAAAGATGTTAATAGAAATAAAGAACAGAATATCATTTTTGAGCATGGGTGGGATACTTTGAGTCAGGGTGGGGATTGGAGTTAAACAAAATTAATAAATAAATAATGTCGATAAAGGTCAACTAAAGGGATGTAAATATGTCCTTTTTTTGTCCGTATAATAGAATAGATAATTGTGTAAGCGGATGTGTCTAAGTGGATATGTATATGAATGCGCGTGTAGATATAGACATATGTATATACTGTATGTATACATATCAATATATGAGGTTGGTTGTATGAATATGAATATGAATATGAATATGAATATGTATGTATATGAATATGAACTTATCTCTTGACACTGCACTATTACAAAGGGTAGTACTTTTCTTTTTTTATGTTTCTTTTTTTGTTTATATATGTTGTTGCTGCTGTCTGTATATCCCTTTCTAAGTATGTGAAGTATTCCTTTAACCTTAAAGAAAAAAAAAAGAAAAAAAAAAAGAATTATATAATATTCCATTTCTGCTAATAGATCCCCCGAAATGCTACACACTTTTCCTCTATCCTTAATCTGTATATTTCCCAAAGGAAAAAACTAATAAATCATCAAGTGGTGAAAATGAAATGAAAATTAATAACCTAGTCTAATAGAAGCTTAATTATCCTTTTGGTCGGTGAAGGCATAGCTAGAGACCCTCCAAGCAGCACCATCTGTAGTTGATACTATGTCACAGAGGTTTTGAGTCAACGCTGCTGCTGTTGAACTGTATCTCAATATGATGAAAGGTGTTTTCTAACATTTTAACCACCCCCATCATGTCATTATTTGATGGCACTAGCTTGGTACTACTTATAAGCTGGCATCTTGGTCTGGCATCTCTTTATGATTATTGTGTACAATTAAGGCTATTTGTGCGTTTAAATTGCTCTACCTCTGCTGATGCATGTGTTGTGCACCGTAGGTTAGACCTCTGATATGATGATGATTTTTTGGTGTGTTTGTGTACACCGTCATGAAGAAGAAACCATCCGCAGAAAAATACCCAGTTTGTCCTCGTTACCATCGGCCAGAAAAACACAGTTAAAGGCAAGATGGTGGTTTTACAGAGCCTTTTGCAGGATAGGTATAGTGATGCACTCATGACACTTTCACGACAAATTCACAATGTGGCACTTGTCTACCACATATTGAGCAGCGGATAACGATAAAAATAAAACCTTCACAGTGTTCCCCCTTGTTTCCCTCCAGTAAGACCCTGTCGTGGCCAGTACGGCTTGTGGTAATGATGATGGCGGGAATTGGATACCCTGCGGGTAGAAACCAGAGCAGGTCACTGTACACCGTGATAAAATTCCCGAATCCACACGCCAAGTTTCCCTTTGCCTCCTCCTCCTCCTCCTTCACTTTTCCACTCCCCTGCTCCCTCTCTCCTCCTCTGCCTCTCCCTCTCCTCTGCTTTCATTCCCCTCTACTTTCCTTGATATCGGATCCAGCAGAGACACTCAGGTTACAGTTTTTACAGCTTAGCCAGCCCAGAGCTGTATACATTCCTTTCTCCACTGTTTCTTACCCCACTCTCTCTCTCTCCAGCCTCTCATATCCCCTCCATGCCCACTCCTCCTTGTCCTTGATTACTCACCGGGGCTTATTTTACCGTGGCACACATTAAGCAGCCAGATGAAGGAAAACACTGTCAGACTGTTTGGTTTTGCAGAGTATGATCCCTCACAAGGGCACATTGTGTGTCTGTCTGTGTGTGCGTGTGTGCGTGTGTGCATGTGTGTGTGTGTGTGTGTGTGTGTGTTTTGGTCTGACATATTGAAGATGAGAGAGGGGAACAAACTGGGTCCTTTTGTTCTGAACACTTATAGAAGAATCTGTGACTTTTCGACAGGAAAACAGTATGTTAAACTTCACTTACTGGTTTCACTGTTCGTTATCGTGCAGCCATGGCATAGCGTTAATGAGCTGCAGCTCGTAATGCTGGGTTCAGGTTTACAGTCTGACCCTAGTTGTAATGCTCTCCTAACCAACCGGTGACCTCACATCATAATCTGATTCATCCATATTTGTTTAACATCATTCAACTCCCGTAATGTCACAATAACAATGAAGACATTGAAAGAGAGCGGCTGCAGCTATTTCCCTGCTATCTGTGGATCAGTGTTTTCCTAAATTAAATCTGGAGCTGGTGTCTGTGAATGTCTGTGTGTGCAATAGGAGATGAAATTCAAGGTTGCATAATGAGCTACAATCGAACTTGTTTAGCCTTTTGAAAGTGTTTTGACACCTTAACCACATCTGCTGCTCCGTTCAGTAGCTTCCCCGGGTATTGACGGAGATACTGGAGTCGTCATGGGAGAGTGGTGTTTTTCCCCTATACGCACCGACAACACAACAGCTGTATGTTGTGCTGACTAGGGGTTGTGTATTGGCAAGATTCCGGCGATACGATACGTATCATGATGCAGGGGTTACGATTCAATATATTGTGATATATTGCGATTCTGTAAGCAAGGGGATATATTGCTATTTTTCTAATTTAATTTTAGGAAAACTGTCATCGTATAAGGAACACACCACCATATGCATAAAATCTGAGTAAATAAAGTTACTTTTTTAATACAATCAAAACAGTGGGATCTGCATTTATCACAGTCCCTAGCATCCAGCATCATAGCACTACTTTGAGAGGGCACATGATGGAGCATCTCTTTGCAAATTAAATAAAGTATTGACTGAGTTCATCTTTGCATGTAAACTACTGATTAAAAATCAATAAAGGGTTTTTGAGAATCGATACACAATATTATGTCAATACACAATATTATGTTTTCACAAAACATAATATCATGATATTCGATATTTTCTATATTTTCTTACGCCCCCTAGTACTGACATATCTATAAATTCGCAAGCGACTGACATTTTTCATTTGCTCTTCGTATTCAAAACTCACAATTTGACTGATCGCCGTGCGTACAAATCAAATGACCAAATCAAGTCGTCAAATGAGATGTTTAAGTGACACATCTGCTCTGCGAAACATAGAGGTGTCAATTCACTGAACCCTGAATGATGACCCGTGTCACACACAGCATCTATCATCTTCTAAACAACAGCAAACCTGCAAATAAAACATCATCTCTGACTGGTGATTGACATCATATAATTAGATGGTCAATCTGATAAATTGTAAGAGGAGACATTTCATTTTTTTTTACACAGTTCAAATAGATTTATGGTAATATTTTTTCTCTCTGCTGTAATGATACAAATGACCAGATAAAACCCGGACAGACAGCACTTTATTGTGCCTAAATGATGCTCATAAAGATTTCATCCCTTCTAAATGCTCCACTGAGACTTCCTCAAGTGCTCCCCTGATAAGAAATAAGGAGATTTCTCCATGGAGAGACCCAGCCTGACACCACCATCACCACCACCACCTCCACCCTGCATCCATCCCTTCTGTCACAAGGACCAGAAAAGGAGGATGGGTTATTTCTCCTCAAACTGACTGACATGACCTTTTTTTTTTTAATTCTATCAAGAAAAAAGATCCAGTTCAACAAGCTCTTATTCTGTCATTGAAAGAAATTCTCTAGCCCTCAGATGCATTTTTAGGTGACAAGCAAGGACAACTCTGAATGCAGCTGCAAATAAGTGGAACACTCAAGGAAAATACCTAAAATACACTGCAAAAAAAAAAAAAAAAAGATTTTAATATTCTATATTATCATGCAATATTGTCCTCCTTATAGCTCTATGATAATCACCAACATCTATAGATTGTCATCATTTTTTTTCCTGTGTTACAGTACAGTAGCGGTGACACATGATCGCAGCTAGTATTTTTGGGGATAGGTCTAAATACAAAAAAAAGGCTTATTTATTCCAGGGTTGTTTCAGGACTCGCTCAAAGCCATGCTACCCCTTCGCATCTCCTCTAAAAAAAAAACATCATTTACCACAATTATCCCCAATGTGATCCCTTCCACCCAGAACACACAGCAGAGCACCGAGTGCATATGCGTCTCCAGCCAAATGTGTATACAAACAATGAAGAGATGGAGACAAAGCGGACACACACACACACACACACACACACACACACACACACACACAGCCTCTCTCTCTCACACACACACACACACACAGGCAAATGTCAGGAACACTTTCTCTCTCCACAATGAACCCGCACAGCTCAGGGCTCAAATAATCAAATCGAGCAATAAAGAGAAGAAAAAAAATAAATACAAACAACGTGTGGGTGAATATTTTGGATAGATATCCTTGCAGGCCGAGCACATCAGGAGGAGAGACAATGTGCTCTCTCTTGTCGAGTGCGTAAAGCTCACACACATCTGGACCACACGCCTCTGGGCAGCTGGGCATAAACACAAACACACACACTCAACACAAGAGAGAGGCAATACGTAAAAAGCATCAGCATTGATTTAGACTAATTATGCACACTGGCTGCCTCTCCGTTAGAGAACCAGTATTAATAGTAATAGTATATAGAGGCACACTGTTGACGCCTTCACTGACGCACTGGATTTTCCAATTACTCTGGGCAAAAAGCAAAGGCAGGGCAACACCAGAAGAAAAAAAAAGGCGAGAATTATGACATGTATTCCTCACTGGGTCCAAACTTACTACACTATAGCAGTGAATGGGTGCCGCATCCATTGTGCAAAGGCGGTCCACACTGTGAGGGTGCTGCTCTGGATGGCACAATCATGTGCATATGACAATAGAACTTGGGTAAAAAAAAAGGAAATGCAAAATCAAAGTTTGCCTATCATGCAGCCCATTGCACTGAAGTGTGTCGTCTATTTTGCTTCTCTACAGACATGCATGCACCCTCACAACCACTTCCACGCGTAATCACATGCAAACCAGGCGCACACACACACACACACAACCCCCTTTCTTTTTTATTATTATTATTATTACCTTCATCTCTTCATTTATTTCCCTTTTCACCGGGTGAGCTGGTTTTCGGCTTCTTTTATTTTCCGGAGGTCTGCCCTCTTTTTCCATCTCTGCCATGTTTCCTCTGAGATACTTCTGTCAATATTTGCGGTGAGGAGGGGTGAGAGAGAGAGAGAGAGAGAGAGGAGAGGAGAGAAAGAGAGAGAGAGGTTTACAGTCGCCAGACGGTAAGACGGGTCTTCTTGCAGCTTTTCTCCGGCGGCCCGTGTGACGCTGCTGGTGATGCCGCCGAGGGCTCTCTGCGCCCGGCTAAGTCAGCCATCTTTCTGCCCGGTTATCCTCCTCTCCACGGTCCGTGCGCCCAGTGGTGAGCCGCCTCTGCGAGTCAAAGGAGAGGTTGAGTGAGGGGAGAAAAAACCGAGACAGGGGGAGGGGCGTGAGCTGAAACATTATATATATATATATATATATATATATATATATATGTGACGCGTTGGTGATCAGAGGTAGGCTATTTCTTCCCGTGGAGTGCAATCAGAGCAGTCACATCCACTTAACGCTGCTCCACTCCACTTCATGGTGACACAGTCTGCCAGCAGCAGCAGCAAACAGGTGCCCACACACACACACTAGTCAGAGCCAGTCCCACATTGTTCTTCAGGGGGAGTCTCTCTTGGTGCTGTCATCATGGTCTTTCTATCAGTTGAAGACTTCACTTGCTTCAGGTGTCATTTAAAGGGACAATTTGTAACTTTCAGAATTGCTTGTTGACAGCGACACCTGTGGCCGTTAAGTCAACGAAAGTCAGCGTCGGGCTCGCGCTAAAACCACAGTATCACTCTATATTTCACCTGCTTGGCAGTAATGTTATAGCTGACCAGACGGAGGTCTCTCCGTGAATCACTGCTGATTCTAGTGTTGGCTTTTCCTGCTTCAGCCGAAGGGGCTGAAGCAGGAAAAGCGGGTCGGTGCCGGGGCTGAAGCAGGAAGAGAAATGTTATTGTTTCCGACCGTGGCCGGAGGGAGACACCGGCACCCGGTCGGAGACGATAACGTTTCTCGCTGCGGAGCCCCGTCACTTCACAAGACACGGGAAACCTCTGTTGGTCTGGAGGAGCTGCAGCATTTATTTCTGCACAAACGTCCACTGTACATTCACTAGATATTCTCAGAGCTAAACTAACTCTTCTGCAGTGTGGATCGTGCACGCGAGCGCGCATATGCGAGCGATATGCGAGCGTGCAAATGCGAGCGTGCATGGGATCCCGACCCGGTAGATTTATACGTGTAAAAAGTTACAAACAGTCCCTTTAACACCACAAACTCAAGTCAAGAGTTCTGCTCTCATTAAGAGCAACTGTGCAGGTGGAGTGGGTATGGAGTGTTATGCTCTTAGACACATCAGTATAGGTCAGTGTTGGATGTTGCAGGGATTTAAACGAGAAAAATTATAGTGGAATGTTCAGGAGCATCTGGAGCAGGTGCATGCATGATGTTGGCAGCTGAGAAAAAGTAAATTGTGTACATGCAATCAGAATAGGAGTGCAGCCTAAAACAGATCCGTCATCATAGTGAGAGCGAAGGTTCAACGCTCGAGGCCAAAGGAAACTTTTTACATCTGTCGATTTTGTAATGTCTGAACTATCATGCTTACTCTTCTCATACCGGCTGTGCTGCAGATCCTCTTTTCACCCTATGTCTGAAACACTCTGTTTGATCTCCTGCCTCCTTCATCCCTCCCAAAAAGCTCAGTCTGCTCTGATTGGTCAGCTGGCCCTCTGTTGTGATTGGTCAACCGAACCAAACTCTTCGGACTCCACTCCAGCTCCGCTCTACGTGTCCACAGCAGACTTTTTTTTATCATAAGGTCGCTTCCCAGCATTGGCCGCTTGATGGGCTGCCCAGCTTTCAAACCAGAACCAATATTATATTATGAGAATATTTCACCGAAATGTGTTTCTGAAAACATTTGAGGAATAAGCCTTGCAGTTGCTGAATCTGTCTTTATTTTGGATTGACAACAGTTAGTCTAAATGTTTCCAGAGGTGGCGAGTTGCGCCGGACGCCCCTGATTTGCATAAAGTAGCTTAGATCTCAACTTTATGCAAATGAGGAGCGGGCGATGTGACGGTCCGTTTCTCAAATCGCGCGGCCACGCTACCAGAATGCATTCCACGGCTGCATACATAGACAATGAATGGGAAGCGTGGAAAGGACGGAGGCTGTGGACATGTACCATAACTTGCTTTGTTTGAGGGCGTGCCAAACCAGCTGCTTGGCAGGCATTATGCAAATGTGCTACTTGGTGACATCACCACCTTACGCAACATATCCTCATACAAGGCAATTTCCGCTCCAGTCTTTTCAAAATAAACTTCTGTAGGTTTAGGCACCAAAACTACTTGGTTAGGTTCAGGAAAAAATTGTGGTTTGGGTAAAAAATAAGTCCGTAAGTGACATAACTTAAGTCAAGGCATATTGAAAGAGGCCGGGACACAGTCTTGAGCTATGGGGTATGACGCATGCACAGTGTAACTGGAGCTGCAGTTGTGCGTTGCTATTCAATTCAACTCACTTTTGGCGAGGGCATACCAGGTTTTACTGTTCATGTATTGAACCCCAATGATAAGACGCAATGATGACGTGTGACATCTCTTTTCACCCTACTTGACTTAAGTACAGAAGTTACGTGACTTGACTTCTGGTTTCACACGGGACGCGAAAGTCCAGTATTTTCTGACCCACCTATCCACCCCGACCTCCTCCCTATGTCGCGTTTCTCGCTCTTTATACTTTCCTAGTTCATAATTACGTGGATTGCATACAAACTGATTTTGTGGGATATCTACAAATTATAGTGCATTAATTATCGTATGTATAGCTATGAACGGTGTATGAGAACAGCCTGCGTTACGGAAGAAAAGGCAAGACTTGAAGCAAGGCATTTTCAGGCAGTTCAGGAGCAGTGTTTCTGTGGGAGAGAGTAACTCCCTTTGGCCTGGACTTTGGGCTTTGTAACTTTGCAGACCTTTTACATAGACAAAAAAAACTTCATCACACTAAAGGAAATGGAAAAAGCACAAACTCATAATAGGTCCTCTTTAAAATAAAGTTTCCATTTGGACTTCAGAGTGTTGCCTCTCCGTCAGGTTGTTCCCTCAGGTAACAACGTGCATGGCGCAACTAAGCCTACAGGTGTGTCAGTTTTCATTTTGGTACCGTGCTTGCATATGCTTTCAATATTTGTCCTAATCAGACAGGTTTGCAGGAATCCCATAGCTCAGTTATCGTTCTTGTAAGAGATCAAGAAAGATTGAGGACAAAGAGGCAATAGGCCAGATTCAAACCCAAGACATCACAGCCTTGAAGCAGTTTTGTTATTTGTTACTTTCAACATGTTCCCAAATAACTGGGAGCTCCAGAAGAAAAAAAAATATTTTATTAGTTTTTAAAGCACTGCATGGACTGACACCAGGTTACATCTCTGAACTGCTCATCTCCCATTCCACCTCCCGATCCCTCAGAAACTGTTAACCAATCACTGCTCTCCACTCCACGCGCCCAGTTAAAAGCATTTTCATTTGTTGGCACTCTTTTTTTTTTCTTTGTGCGTTTGTGCAAAACTGTTATGATTTCATCACAATGCTTTTATTCATTTACCTATATTCTCTCTTATTTATGTCTATGTTTTTATTCAGTCATTCCTGTGTTTTATTTCATTTCTTTGCATTTTGGAAAATTTTGGTCAACATTTTTTTTTTTTTTAAATGTGCTCTATAAATAAATGTGACTTGACTTTCAGTCTAAGGTTAATGGACAGAAATTGTAGTTGCACCATAACAGTCAGTCCTTTTTTCAACATTTATTCCAATAAATAATGTAGGTAATTTAGATATATACAGTACATAGGGTGCTTTTCATTATGCTAAACTGTCTCCTCGATTCCTTTCCTCGATTCCTTCCTTTGAGGAGTCAAGGCAACAGGCATTAAACAATATGAGACATTAAATGTGACGTCAGGCACAGCTGCAACAGCTGTGCATTGTTTTGTTATACCGCTGTATTTTATGATCTCTGTCAGATGAGTGTTCATGACAACTAATATATTTACTTTTCATTCAATTCACAACGTGGCACAATAACGTACAAATGTCTTACAGCCTTTATATAGCTTATTGTGTGACGCACTACAAATGTTTGTGTGAAAAGTACTATAGGCCTACTGTACAAATAAAGAGTGATATATATTATACACACACAAGTACACTCCTGTCTACCAATATGACAACACGAAATACAGCAAATTAGTGCTAAATGCAGGAGATTTGAGATGATATGAGATTATTCCAGCTGTGTGTCACGCCTCTTTTATACGTAACCGGTGCCAAAAAGAATTCCGCAAAGGATACACTGGTGTTTCCTCGCACTCAGCTCCTCCAGAAGTCTCCTCTCTCCTCGCTTCTCATTTCCTCATCTCTTCAAAGTGCATTAAATGATTGGAAGATCCTTCATGATGGCGGAGGTGCGCGATTTCCAGGTCATGGGAGGAGAGAGGATGCCAGGAAGCATAAATTAGTGTAATGAAAGGCACCCATAGTCTTTATTGTCCCAGGGGGAAATTTGTTTCCACAACCTGCACACGTGTCATATAGAAAACATATAGATGCATGCTGCAGACCTTTTTTCACAGCAGACACTTCAGAAAAGCACAGGTGTAACTGATAACATTTAAAATGACTGCATTTCATTTAGTTGAGCTGGTTTTCACGACACACTGGGACACTTAAAGCAGCAGTAGGTAGAATTGGAGCAATTATGATTAAAAAAAGTTATTTTTATAAAACGGTCACTATATCCTGACAGTAGTACATGAAATAGGTAATCTGAAAAAAATCATGTGCCAACCAGGCTGGAGTCTTGCCATCTCTGAGCAGCTTTCAATCACTCGCACGCTCCGATCAAACAGTCAAACTAGGCAGCGCCAATAGGAACGTTCTCTCTGTGAAATGACCTGTGATTGGCCAAAGTCTCACGTCACGGGCTAGATTGTTTAAAGCCTAAAAACGGAGCCATGAAGAGGTGCAGAAGTCTAGTTTTCTCTCAGAACATTTGAATTACAATATGCTGAAAGGTTATTATGGAATTTTTGCCCAATGATGCCAAAAATATTCTGCCTACTGCAGGTTTAATAGAACTGAGCCATCATTAACAAAATTTGTTGTTCGTCTGTGCTTTTCCTGTTGAGAAGTCACAGTGTCACACATGCACATATACATATGTCCCCATACGCATGCATTCAGATGTATGTTTTTGTACAGCTGTTTTATTCAGTTTACAGAGCTCATTAATAATGTTGAAATGACATGTTTTGACAATGTTGTGACAGTTTCACAGCATGATGTTTTACAGTGGGTTTCCTCAGCTAGGGGCCACTCTCTTAATGCAAAAATAGGGTCCTAACTGGCATTTGGAACAGATACAAATCCCTAAATTATGTTTTTTCTTTGGGCATGAACATACCTGTTTCATCTGTGTGCTGTGTCCTCCGACTTTAGCTGGAATTACAATGAGCTGGCAGGTGGAAAGCCACTCAGAGTGCCGGCTGGGGGGATGCTGCTCATGGCATTGTGACACCCATTTGAGCCGGAAAATCAGCGGAAACAGGAGCTGTGAACCGTGATGCAGGGTCAGGGTGAGACGACTTGTGTGTTACGGTGCTGCTCTTGCCATGGCTTGCAAACCAGCAGCTCACCTGCATCACAAGATTCCTTTTTTATCCTGTTCCTCCAGCTATACAGCAGTTTGGCTTTGCGTAATAATGCTTCTGATGATACACTGTGCACTAATGCAGGTGGAGGTTTGTGAATAAGAATATGTGAAGAAAATCACTTTATTTAAATGTGTTGATTGGGATTGCAACAAAGCGTGTGTGGATTTTGTGCATTTTTTTTTGCTAAATATTGTTGCAACATATATTTATTTCTAAAAACACAAAAAGTGGCTTTAGTTTTTTCCCCAGTTACGACTTTATAATGCTGAGAACGGATGGCTCAATAACAAGTTGAAATACAGTTTTTCTGTAGCATATACAGTAATACATGAATATCTGTATGTGTGTTTGTTTTCTAAGTCTATTCAGCAAAGAAGACTGCAGCATGTTATGTAAGTTGTCCTTGACAGATGGAGTAGGATTCAATGAAAGCATTGTTAAACCTAACGCTTCCGGGGCATTTCCCTATCATACTGCCGAACTGTCATATTGTCACAAGGGTTGTATTACATGAACAGAAACATTAGGGGGCTTTCACAATTTCAACACATTGGTTTGACCTCAGCATTGGAGTTACAAGAAGTCCAAATTTGTGGTTTGTTATATGACGTTGGACGTACTATAAACACATGACGAGATATGACAGAACTAAGACAGATTTTATCCAAAAAGTGTTTCCATATTGGTGTAAAGTCTCAGTAAGCACGTACTTGGTTTGCAGTAATCTGACCTAATATGAAACATGCACACAAAATGTTACTGATGGTTCACTGTCGATTAAATGAAGAACAAACAGAGTCATAGAGAGAAAAATATACTGTATATAGCGAGGCCACGTTATACTAATTTGTGCGCACGAGATATAATTCGTTACCTTCATTTAATTAAGTCGTTCCCACTTTTTGATTAATTTGTGGGCACAAATTAAATAATTAAATAATTCTGGCAGTGCACAAGGCCCTTGTCCTTGGTTGTAGAAAGCTATGGATAGACTCTTTAATTAAGCTTTACTTTAGCTCAGGGATTAGTTATCAAGACATGTTGACAACTTGCTTTGCAAGGGATTATTGTTAGTAAATGTGGATATTGAGAGTTTGTGAATTATATTGTCTGCAATATGCTGACTTTGAGGATGCTGTCGACTTTATAGTTGACAAATTGGAAGGCCATGGAAAACTTCATGGTTACCCGTGGATGTATGTTCTTGAAGCAGGTGCACTGCACTTCATACTTCGGGGAGAAAGGCTGGCTCCCTATAGCCTCCACTTATCTGGCCACGAAATACATCTAGCAGTCATGAATTACTAAATCGTGGCCTCAATTTATTTTTATTTATTCTCTCTCTGGCCACTCCCAGGCTCCATACAGAACAAAACATTAATGTTACATTAAGGGGTCTCTCCTACAATAAGTAATTTTCTCTAATGATCAAACAGTACTTATGCATCAAATCACTTATCGGTGCTGTCCTCAGTCAGCAACTTTGCAAATGTAAAAATAATAACAGCAAATGGAAAACAGATGGGCCATCAGATTACATAACATAGGTGCTGTGTAAGACCACTGGTAGACCTATGGGAATTTATACATGAGTAATATATTATGTATATATTACTGATAATAATATAATCATATTTTTTTTATCACTTCTTCATGTATTAAGTATACTAACAATTACAAGTAATAATCTTTATGCCAGACCCAAAATATGATCAGTTTATTGGTTTGTAGTACTTTGTTTTGCTTTTAAAGCAAAGCAACCTAAATATGGCCTTTAGGCATTATTTTGACACACAGAATACTGATTTATTTTTTTAATGAAGACATTTCATGGTTTTAAACAGATTCAAACATAAAATGAAACACTTGTTTACTGGATTATACTGGGTAATTTACCAATAAAACATAGACAATATTTCAAATATGTTCATAATATCCATCTAACTGAGGTTAAGGGAGCTGTACAGGTGGGCCTACCTGGTAGTGGACTGGCCCCGGTGGTTGGCACCTGTTTGTTTTTGGTGAGTGAATGTTTTTACATCTTCACAACCGTAGAGACTTAAAGGTCCCATATCGTGCTCATTTTCAGGTTCATACTTGTATTTTGTGTTTCTACTAGAACATGTTTACATGCTGTAATGTTAAAAAAAACATTTATTTTCCTCATACTGTCGGCCTGAATATGCCTGTAGTCACCCTCTGTCTGAAACGCTCCGTTTTAGCGCATTTCGACAGAATTGCGGCGAAATTGCAACAGAATTGCGTTGCTAGGCAACAGCTTGGGTCCATGTGTACTTCCTGTCAGCTGATGACATTCACATACACTGCAACCAGGAATAAACTGGGACACATTTAGAATGTTTACATTTAAAACTGTGTCAAGGGTCTAAATATTGTATATTTGTGACATCACAAATGGACAAAATCCTGACAGCTTGTTTCAAATGCAGAGTTTCTGAACACGGGCTGTGTGTATCTCTCTGTGGATTGAGTGTTTCGATACTTTCACAGTATTTATATAGGACTTAAGCCGGCTTTATAATAAAAAACATGAAAATCTCACTTTTTTATAATATGGGACCTTTAATAATAATCGACTTGCTTTGCATTTCAACATTCACATTCATTCCCAGTGGTGGACAGGTGTGAACCAACTGTAAAAGTTTATATTTAACCAAGCTAAAGTGAGCGTTTGTAAATCTTATACATGCCGAATAAAGCAGTGGAAACAAAGGAATATATAAATATGTTCATGTTATGTTATATCTGAGTGGAACTTTGACAAAAAACAAAACAAAGTTAAAAGTGTCTCATTTTCTAACGGAGTTCAGCCGGAAGTTCTCTCCATAGAACGGTGCGTGTCGGAATTCGGCTACATACGTCATTACGTTTTGACGGTGACGTAACGTACTACGCGTTTAAAGATGTCGGCTCGCAGTGCCCGACAGGTCGTGTGTTGTGAAACAGCTTGTTATCACCACAGAAACAGCATGTTAGATGCTTTATGACAGCTTATTATAGGTTTTTAATAAATAATACAACTGCGGAACTGTTTGTGAAGATGTCGCAGCGTTAGGTTACGTAGCTTGATAGTATTTAAAGATGGTAACAGGTACCTGAATGCAACTATCTGAAACAACAACATCAGTCAGAGAGAGTCAACATGTTCCCGGCTACATGCTCACGACTGTGCCGCAAAGCCTTGTCCATCCGAGGACAGAGGACACTGAGTCTGTTCCCCAACTCCGGCTCTTCTAACTGGAGTAAAGTGGTGTCTGACGCGGAGAAGATCGTCGGCTATCCGACCTCCTTCATGAGCCTCCGCTGCCTGCTCAGTGATGAGTTCAGTAACGTTGCGATGCACGTCAAGAAGCTCATCGGGACGCAACACCCTCTACTCAACACGGCCAGGTAACACTGTTAAAACTCACACAGTTAATGCCACTATGGACATTCACTCAAGTACAAGTTTGAGGTACTTTACTTGAGTATTTACTTTATACTTCTACTCTATTACATCTCAGAGGGACTGTCATCTAACAGCTGCTGCTGCCCAGCAGTTACAAGTTTGCCACTCCATAACCAGCTGCAATATTAATGTGAGGTATACAGTAATGCATCAACAATTATTATACAATATATATAACATATTTGTTTATTTGTTTTGTTTATTTGTTTATTTATTTTGCACAATTTAACACACAAATAAATGAATAATACACAGTGCAGGAAGAGGCAAAAAAAAACACTGGGCTTATCTGAAGCCTCCACCTAGAGACAAGATTAATATAAAGAAATAATAAGACTTCATAATAGTGATAACAAACAGTTAGAACAAGATATATTTAACAATAACAGTACAGTAAATATATAAAAAAAGACAAGTGTGTGTGTGTGTGTGTGGGTGGGTGGAAGGAAGTGTATGGTTAGTGTTTGTGAGGAGGATATTGATTTAAATATCTATAAAGACTTCTGGGCAATCGTAACCAAACAACACTGTGAGTGGGAAACCCCCCCCCCAAAAAAACATAAAACAGATACATGGACAACGTGGGGAAAAGCAATTACAAGACAGCAATTAAATGACCCTTTAAGCGACTTTTGAAACATTTGACAGATGAACAGTTTTTTGATAGATGTGAATAGCTACTCCATAATATTATTCTGACATGGGCTATTCTGCATAATAATATATACTTTTACTGTGATACTTTCAGTATATTTTGATTCTAAAACGTTTGTACTTTTACTTATGTAAGATTTTGAATGCAGGACTTAAACTTGTAACAAAGTAATTTATACACTGTGTTATTACTAGTAAAGGTTCTGAGTACTTCTTCCACAACTGCTGAAATTATTCCGGTTTCTTCTGAGCTCTGATTTAGGGCTTTCTCCTCCATGGAGGAAACACCAAACCAAACTATGTTCAAAAAGCTGGCAAAATAACACGACACTGTCTGTCTGTCTGTCAGTGAAGCTTCAAAGATAGATAATGAACTTTTTTTATTTTTAAATCTTTTTATTGAACTTTTCCAACATATGCATTTACTTGTCACAAAAAGACAATAATCAACATCACAGCTCGACAAAATACACTAATCCCAATGTACAAACAGACATACATACAAGAACAAAGCAACAACACACAAAAACAATACTGCCTAACTCTCTGAGGGTGGGAATAGAGGTTCAGCGAGCCTATACTTAATGCAAACTTTTGTTCAAAGTAGGAAAGGAAAGGCTTGTAGACTTTAAAAAATGTCTTTACTGAGCCCCTCGAGGAGTATTTAAGATTTTTATTTAAGATGTGCTATAACACTTTCCACCCATTTTACAATGTAATGGTGGTTTGGCAGATTTCCAGTGAATCAAAACCAACCGTTGTGCCAATAACGACAGAACACTGTGCACCTGTAAGTGCAAACACTCCAGGAGCTATTACAAATAATTCCTGGGTCCGGTCGTATCTCCTTACTACAGATATTAGAAAATGTTTCAAAGGTGGCCCACAAGAATGGTACAAGATCTGGGCAGCTCCAAAACATATGCTACAGAGTGGCTTCATCCTGATGACAGCGGTAGCAGGTTTTATCTAATGCTGGGAACATCTTTGCTAGTCTGCTTCTTTAGTTTAGTCTATGTATGGCTAATGGCTAATGCTTATGGATGTCCAATGAGTTCCGGAAACTGCAGACTGCCATACTTCATCAGAAATGTCAGTCCCAAAGTTTTTAGCCCACTGCTCCCCAAGATGGTTCAAAGAAGGGGAGAATTGAACTGTACAGTTTGGATATCAGGCCTCGCTGCAGAAGGTCCCAGTCTAGAAATTCCTCTATCTAACCCCACAGTGGTGGAGATGGGAGATAATGAACTTTTATAAGAGGATACAGGTTATTCTTTGAATAACTCTATTTGGGAATGACTATAATCCACCAATCGGTAATGAGTAATAAAACCACTGAACAAGATAAGGATAAAAACAAAAAACAAACAGTACATATGGCTTATTGGTGAAAGATCATGAATGCAGTATTCCATTCCAGTATCCATTGGCAGCACTCCTCTTACTGTGGGTTGATATGTATGACTATTTAAGAACCACACACAAACATAAACACACTTGACCCCACCTGCGGATGCATTCATAGTATCCCCTTTCATTAGTCCATAGGCATGTGGGTCAACAATTGTTTGTAATCAATAAATCAATACATTTTTTTCAGTCAAGCAACAAGCATTGTCAGTGACTGGTGTCTCTTATGATAGCTATCAGACGCTATATTCAGTGTATTATTTTGTGATAACCACCTAAAATGAATCTGTGTGCATCATACTTATTAGGTGTGTATAATGTGCTGAGGAGCATGTTGCTGAGGGGAGTTTTGCCCAGGTGGATTGTGGTGTTAGCACAGTAGAATAGTCAGACTGAAACCCAGAAAATGCATGGTCTTTATCCTTTATGACATCCTCACAGCCACTCATATGACTCACAATCTGCTATTGTTGTAAAGGTCTAACAAAAATGCTGATATTTAACCGTTGGAGCCACGCTCCTGGGAATTCTCATCATAAAAACGTCATCATTTCGTAACAGCCCTCTTAGACAACATGTGGAATATAATGGAATTGAGGTTTTAGTGTGTTTTCCTCTTACCATCCATCTTTGTAGTGTTAAACATTATGATTGTTTCCTGAACTTTGACTTGTGCACTCTCACCAGACTCGTGAAGCACTTCATCGATTTGAGAAACTCTTCAATTTTGATAGTTGCAGTTACTTCAGAACAGGGTCAAGGTTGTCGTCCAACATTAGTCAGAAATCTTTAACATTTGACTATTGGATATTAGGAAAAGATAAGTTACAATCCCATATAAACTATTACATGTACATGAATGCATTTCTTTCCTCCAAAAACATTTGCAAAGCTGATTATTTAAAAGTAATTAAATCAAGAATTACATCCGTGTTTACTAGCGTGCAGTCTTCTTCTTCCCTATCTTTGTTGGCACATTGCTGCATATCTTGGTGTGCCACCTGTTGATCTGTAGGATAGCGCGGAGCCATCGGCAGGTGTGTACAGTGTATGTGCATGTGGAAGAAGTATTCAGATCTTTTACCAAAATTACCAATAAAACAATGTAAAAATACATCTGTTACAAGTGAAATGCCTGCATTCAAAATAATACTTCAGTTATTTAAGCTCAGAAGTATTAAGTATAATGTACTTAAAGTATCAAAAGTAAAAGTAGTGGTTGTGACTGATATATTGTTATATATGACCTTATTAGATTGTTCTACTGATGCATCAATGTGTAAGAGCCGTGTTACTGTTGTAGCTGATAGAGAGGTCGCTCATTTAACTTCTTTTATACACATTTAGCTACCGTAGTCCAGTGGCTCCGAACCCAGGGGTTACAAGATAAATCTGAGGGGTCATGAGATGACTGATGGGAGAGGAAAGATGAAAAAACTAAGTTCTGATACACATTTATATTCTTTTTTAAAAAAAAAAACTTTTCTCTCTTATTTGCTTTTTATGTAAAACATTGTATAACTTGTTCAATTTATGTTTTTTTTAAATGTAAAATTTCAATCTGAAAAGTAACTAGTAAGTACAGCTGCCGAATAAAGGTAATGAAGTACAATTTATTTCCCTCTGAAATGTAGTGAAATTATTACCTTTCCGATCAGTTAATGAGTAATAAAATCAGAGCCACTGAACATGATAAGGATAACAGCACATAAGACTTCAGATAAAAAGTTAATGAGTGCAGTATTCCATTATTATTAAAGCTCATCTTGAAATTGCAAGAGAAATTTGGTGAACTTTCAAGAGCAGTTTTGCACTGAAGTTGGTCTATGTAATTGAAATTTTAAATAAAGGGAGCAAAAACAAAGTCATGAATTAGTTTGTCTTTGCATGAATACTTCAGATTCAAGATTGACCAAAAGGCATGACAAATGTCTACTTCACACTACACAAATTTAGCCCTGATTTTCCACTCGCCGACAAAAGCCCCAGATCAGAGGCAAATCCGCATTGGCTCGGCACTTGCACATCGGCGCTCGAGCACTATATGTGAACTGTTCAAAGACGTAAGCCGGTGCATCACAGACGTATTCCAGATATCTAGCAGGTTAAAAAATATCTGGACCTGTCGGGGAGTCGGTCGCGGGTTGAGGGGAAACCTGGCCTCCGGGCTGATATTGGGCAAAGGCAAGGTACACCCACACAGAAAGGCCCCAAGCCAGGTTTGAACCTGCGACCACTGCACCACCACTGCACCACCGTGCAGTGGCGACAGTGCTAAAGCCCTTGACGGAGGGGTCGCCTGTAACAATAACTTTACCGTATGCGTTTCATTTGCAACACGGACCAAAGTTGTTGTTGTACCTACTAGGGTGTTGGATGTTTGCATGAATAAACATAACACAGTGACTGATCTACATATTAACGTGTGGAAACAGGCTATTATGTGAACACGTGTGCCAACAACAACATCAACAAGCATGACTATGCCCATGTCACTTCTCACGTGTGTTTCTGTTACATAAATTAATTTGGAGACCTGATCGGGGAAAGAAAGATCTTGTAGTGTGTGACCAATTGTCGCCGGTCAGTCATGTCGCAGGTAGCCAAAATGACCTGGCCCAGCTTCGGCTCAAACTTGGTATGCCAGAAGAAATAAGTTGGGCCGTATTCGGTTTGCGACTCTGCTGAAACGCAGGATGAGTCTGGCCCTCTCTATACTGGCCCGATTCTCGCTGCCGACACTCCCTTCATTGGGGTAGTGTGATAACCACAGCAGCTTCAAGACTTATTACAATACAGCAAGTTGCGTAGTGGGAACTGTACAGCGATCTTTGAAAGTGGTGAAGTGTGAACTTGGTGTGCAAGTGCAACTCTTAATACTTGTACCACCATTCCCAGTTTGTTCGATAAATCCTATTTTTTTTTTTTGTAAATATTGGTATTAAGGGAAATATTGTACATTGTTTTCCCCTGCAGACGAGGGCAACACTGTTCCTTCTTTTGGGTATAAATCAACTTGATTAGATGTTCTTAAACAGACCTTTGGCCATACGGGCATGTGGTTTTTCATATCCAGTGTTTAGCTATATTTGCACAAAGCCAATAGAGCTGATTTGTGAACTGCAAAGCCACAATTGTGTATTGATGACTGAGGAGCTGTAATAGGTCAAATATTATCCAAACACTTTATGACAGGAGTTGCCGGAGCTTTCTTGTGTTTTTATCAAAGAAATCAGGAACTTGGAGAACCAAGGGAAGAGAACGAGAAGAGAGAGTCCTCAAACTCAATCCCGCCATGCAGACGGGTGTGTTGGAAACAGGAGCCCAAGGGTGTAATAACCTATACACCTAAATCTGATATGACAATCCATTTGGGTGTTGTAGCAGGGGGGGGCGGGGGAAGCAGACCTCTTGACAGTCTGACTCCTCACTGTCAGCTTGGGTTGGCTGGTTCGTATTTCCCACTGTGTCTCCGCCTTAGACGCGCGGCAGATAAAAATATCCACAATAGCAGACAGGCAGACCCTCGTGGAGTTGGGTTTCGGTTTTCCCTTTCCTTTCATTCTCAAAAACTGCAGCTCAGCTAACTTTGCCCCAAAGTCTGGAGTTACAGCGAGGGGACTGCGGCCCAGGAGAAGAAACTTAACTTGCTTTAAGGACAGTCCTTGAGAGTTTGACTCCGACTAGTATTTCCTTTCAGTGTTTTCTCACCTTTTTCTTTTGCAATCTCAAGCCTGATCTTCAATATCTTGATCAATACAATGACCATTAAGATTAGTTTAAAGGACCAGTGCTTGACATTTAGGGGGATCTATTGGCAGAAGTGGAATGTAATATTAAGGGTATAATCACCTGATAATAAAAATCGTTGTGTTTTCATTAGCTTAGAATGAGCCGCTTATATCTACATAGGGAGCAGGTCTTTTTCACGGAGTCTGCCATGTTTCTACAGTAGCCCAGAACGGACAAACCAAACAATGTTAACTTTTCCTGCTTGAGCCAGAGTCGATAACGTTACTCGCTGCCGCTCTCTCTCTCTTTTGCTTCACCACTCACTTCCCAAGTACACACACACACACACTCTAAACACTCTACTCTTACAACAACCGGCGCTAGAGAGGGTCTTCGCGTTTTCGCATAAGCCACCGTAGCAATCCTATACGCTTGGCACACGGGAGAAGTTGTAATCTTCAACCTCACCGCTAGATACCACCAGATCCTACAGACTGTTCCTTTAAATGGTGCCTAACTAACCCGCATATTTCAGCTACATTGTGGACATGAATGAATGTTGAAATTAAACATCCTCTCCGGTCTGTTTTAAAACGTATAAAAATACTCTGTATGGAATTATAATTTGTGTCTTATATGCTTTTCTGATTGATGCCAGACCAAGTCAGGGAATATTTTGCTGAGTAGACGGAAGCACTTGCAACACTGAGCTGCGTCCTATTGAAAATAATTGTTGCCAATGGGCAGCCTTGATATATCTTTACAAAAACAGTGTGTCTTCTCGCATCGCCATCAACTTTTTGATTTAAAGGGGACCTATCATGTTCATATTTCTAGTTTCTTTTTCTAACAGAACATGTTTACATGCTTTAATGTTCAAAAAACACATTATTTTTCTCATACTGTCTGTCTGAATATACCTGTATTCACCCTCTGTCTGAAACGCTCCGTTTTAGCGCCTGTGTCTTTAAGCCCCCCTCCCAAAAAAGCCCACTCTTCTCTGATTGGCTTGTGAGAAAAATATGCTGCACCTTTGTAAAGGTAGTTCTCAAGCAGTGGTCGGTATATTCTAATGAGCCTGCATGTGACAGGAAGGGGAGCCAAATCTGAACGGCTTGTCGAATCACATGTTTTCTGATCAGCCCACAAAAAACTGACGGTGTTGTCTTATTTCACAGTTTGTGGGTTGGTAGGAACTCCAGATACCCAAATGTATGCGCACAAACACTGAAAAAGTGACTTTTCATGATATATCTACTTTAAAGCCTCTGAAAACTTTATTTCAAATCTGCAATATTAACTTTGATTGTTGATTATTTGATCACGAATATGTAAAGTTTGGGGCGGAAAAAACGTAAAGGTACCCTGTGGAGGTTTTGACCACTAATGGCACTATGGAGCGATGGATGTTCTTTTAAGTGGATCCCTGTTTTGTTTGTAATGTGTACATGCAGAAAGGATTATTTTACTGATCGACAGGTGGTAATGCTCCAACAAATGCAGCAATGGATCAGCAAAATACAGGGAAGACCTCTAGCAAGTAAACATGGATGTGAACCTTGCAGGTTTTAAAATGTTATAACAGAATATAATACACACAATGCATTTTAGTGAGTAATACTGATTATAAACAACATTTGTTTACAAGAAAACTCCACAGGGCACCTTTTAATTATTATTTATGAAGAGTTTACCATTCAAAAAATCTGCTTCATCAGAACTTTGTGGGTGTTTGATCAGATTTCATTGTCAGCAGTCTGCCAACAGAAGCAAACACCCCCACTACTGTCATCAGATTCTGATTGAAACGTTGCCAAGTCCTGATTGGTGCATGGCAGTGACATCACTCCTTTCCAACTGAACCCCGCCCAGTTTAAACCAGTGAGAAGAACATGGAGAAAAGCACAAATACAGAAATCTCTCAAGGGAAATAATTAGGGCTGTCAATTGATTCAAATATTTAATCGTGATTAATCGCATGATTGTCCATAGTTAATCTCAATTAATTGCAAATTAATCACACAGTTTTTTTATCTGTTCAAGTATTTAATACTCTTATCAACATGGGAGTGGGCAAATATGCTTGCTTTGTGCAAATGTAAGTATATATTTATTATTGGAAATCAATTAACCACACTAAACAATGACAAATGTTGTCCAGAAACCCTCACAGGTACGGCATTTAGCGTAAAAAAATATGCTCAAACCATGACATGTCTCATGTCACATCGAACTGCAGCCCAATAGGCAACACCAGCTGTCAGTGTGTCAGTGTGCTGACTTGACTATGACTTGCCCCAAACTGCATGTGATTAGCATAAAGTGGGCATGTCTACCATACCCTGGGTACCCATAGAACCCATTTTCATTAACATATCTTGAGGTCAGAGGTCAAGGGACCACTTTGACAAAATTTAGCGTAATTTCATAGTGTCATTTATCCTCCTTTTTGACAAGCTAGTATAACATGATTGGTACCATTGTATTCCTTATGTTTTTCCTTCCATGTTTTTTCATATGATCATAGTATCTTCACTCTAGCTTTAAAACGGAGCCCGCTACAACCTAAAAATCGCAAATTGCGTTAATGCATTAAAGAAATTAGTGGCGTTAAAACAAAATTGTGTTAAGGCGTTATTATCGCGTTAACTTTGACAGCCCTAGAAATAACCAAAACTGTTTTCACTTTTGCAGAAAATTATGTGTTGGATCCTTTTGCTCGTAGTAAGAAGCTGATAAGAAGATATGTTTTCAGAGTCTTTAAAACCAACTGTGAAGTGTTTTGGCAAGAGGCGCATCCCCACACCATAGAGAACCACCTGCTTTACTCTCCAGGCTTTTTGGAATTGTGAGAATCAAGTCCTGGAAATTGGAATAAACCGTTGGGCAATTTTCCAAACAAACATAGCATCATCATATTCTATAAAGGGCTCAGAGGTAGAGCGGGTCGTCCACCAATTCGAAGGGTGATGGTTCGATCCTCGGCACCTCCGGTCCACATGTCGAAGTGTCCTTAGGCATGTGCCATCAGTGTGTGAATGAGCATTTAGATTAGATCCTGCTGGGCAGGTTGGCAAATTGCATGGCAGCCTCTGCCATCAGTGTATGAATGTGTGTGTGAATGTAGTGTAAAGCTCTTTGAGTGGTCAGAAGACTAGAAAGGCGCTATATAAATGCAGGTCCATTTACCATTTAGTAAGGTATATGCTTTGCACAGTAGAGACTGATGCATTGCATAAATTCTGTCCTTAAAGAGGATTTCAGCCCAGTCTGCTCTGATTGGTCAGCTGGCCCACTCTGTTGTGATTGGTCAACCGAACCAAACCGCTCCAGCTTTGCTCTAGCTAGCTTTGTCTGAGGGTGTGCCAAAACTAGCCGCTAGGCATTATGCATATGTGTTATTTGGTGACATCACCACGTTACGGAAGAAAAAGGCGGGACTTTAAGCAAGGTGTTTCAGGCAGTTCAGGAACAGTGTTTCTGTGGGGGAGAGGAACTCTCTTTGGCGTGGACTTTGGGCTTTGTAACTTCTCACACCATTTACATGCACAACAAAACTATATAACACACTAAAGGAAAGGGAAACAGCACAAAGCAGAATAGGTCCTCTTTAAGAAAAAGTGCTGGCATATTGGGCACATTCATTCATTCTTTGGGGAAAAAAAGGCAGACAAAGGATCAATACACCACCACACATGTGAGGTCATAAATTTGCATGCATTAATTCCAGCCCCCTGCAAACGGCGACTAAAGTTACTGAATTCCTGCGCTGCAGTTTGCGGAGCAGAAGGCGTGGCGACCTGTTCACAACCCTTTAAAAAGACAGCAGCCCATTTCTCTCTCTCCGCTCCCTCTCTCCCTCTCTGTAGCCCTCACTATCTCTCGTCCTCCACATCCCCACCCCTTTGCGGGAGGGCGGTTGTGATTGATTGATGTATGCTGGTGTGGATAGTGACATAAATATTAATCATCTGCCACCCTCAGGCCACTGGCTTAACCGGACTCCCCAAGAAGGAGAGCAGCTTCATCATTTTTGCTCTCTAGCCATTTTCTTCTGCTTCTGCATTCATCAGTGCACCAGGCTATAGTCCCTATTTTCCAATTGAGTAGAAATTTAGAGTGACCATAAATAAATCTCATGAGCTGCGATGAAAGACAGCCCGACATAATGTCAGCTGTATCGTAAATTTTTTTGGGGGAAAAGCAGCGTGAGGTTTTTTTTTTTTTTCTTTCAGCACCAGAACACTGAATCACCAGTGTATTTCTTCTGTCATCTTTTTCTGGCATTCTCATTTCTGTCTGGCCTCTATTCCCTCCATCTCTCTCCGTCCGTCCCCTCCCTCTCTTCATGCTTTATCTCTCACATCCACTCTCTGTCTCGGGTTCCTCCACCTCCCCCTGTGGTGCAGGGGTGGGTCAGAGAGGGTGGGGGCTCGGGGTAGGCGGCGGGGTGGTGAGGCCGCTGTCTGGGCATCGAGCGGAGGGGGGGGCGTGGCCGCTTGTCTGCCTCGGAGCCCCTAACGAGAGCGTGATTCATGGCACAAGGGGCTCCCATAGGGACAGGATTAGAGGTGCTCTGTCTAACCGCTCCCCAGAGAGAGTAAAAAGATATTTAATCTGCCCACCACGCAGGCAGCAGCTACCTCTGGGCTCCGTGTGCGTCTTTGTGGGTGTGTTTCTGTCACCCCCTCGCCTTCCCCTCCACCCCCTCAAACCCAAAAGAAAAATACAGTCCTACAGCAAAACTGATCAATTATATTCCTGTACTGTTTTCTACCATGTAGATGAATTCAGTTCAACAATCCTTTAACATTTTGTAGTACAATTTGCGTTGTCATCAGGATGCAAGTTTCGTTGTGTTGCTTTGTTTCATCCTTTGTCCAACAGAATGGTCTATAATGAATGGCCAAGACCTGCAATTCCATTAAGAAAAGATCAAATAGCACCAAACTAATGTGCAGGACTAAGCTACTACTATATAGTATATATATTATATTACATGTTTGTTTTAAATTGTCCTGTGTGATTTAGCATTTTCTTTTTTCCTCATTGTGTTATGATATGCCTTTCAAACATGATTATGGAAGGAATACAAACACCCTTAAAGCTGCTATAATCAATATTCCTATATTAACAATAGCTCAAATGACTAATTGTAATGTGAAAGGTATGGTTCATAGTGACAAACCCACAGAGAATTATCAGCCGACTGTGCAGCTCCCCTCAGCTCTATGTAGTATTTCAGCGTCTTTTTAACTCATTGTTTTGGTTGACGTAGAATGTTTATAACGAATGGACGGAGTCACCGTGACATCACCCATTGGTTTGTGAGCTACTGTTTTGAAGCCTTGAGTTCGGCATTTTGGCCGTCGTCATCTTGGTTTTTGGCCGTCACCACCTTGATTTTTGGCCATCGCCATATTTGTTTTTGCCTGTTGCTATCTTGATTTTTGGCCGTCGCTATCTTGGTTTTTAGCCGTCGCCATCTTGGTTTTATGTATACAGTACATAACACGAGAGGATGGTGCTACATGTAAGTACCATTGAACAATTGAACGCTGAATAAGACGTTTTCAGGTAACCAAATAATATATGTATAATTAACTTTAATGACCTGAAAGCACACTGTGAAAGGCTTAGAGTTCCAAGACGAATACGCGAACAACACCCAGACCGGACAACGTCATGGTAACAATCTGTCAATCACAAGGTAGCCACTCCCTAAAGCATACCCTGCTTTATGGTCTGTTTTACTCTAAATGGGATCATAATTTACTAAATGAACATTATGCTGTATTGAAGAAGACTTGAAACTAGCGATTGAGGCCATAAACTCATGTTTACAATGTTTACTGAGGAAATAAATCAAGTGAGAAGTAGGGTCAATCAGACATACAATCAGACTTCTTTTTGCAACCAGAGGAGTCGCCCCCTGCTGGCTATTAGAAAGAATGCAGGTTTAAGGCACTTCCGCTTTGGCTTCATTCTTCAGACCCGGAGGTTGCACACTGCTCATTAACTTTACTGTTTCGCTTTAGTCTCACCGCTGTGAATAATAATTAATTTGCATATTATTTGTCAAACACTATTATAACCACCATGATGATTAGCAACCTTTACATTGCATTTCACACTGAGCACCTGCCTTGAAACCAGCAGGACTGCAGAAAAAAGCACCTTACTTTGGATGTAATATGTCAGCTAACATGATTTCCCTTCCACTATTTAAACCACATAGTTTCAGCTATGCATGCTGGATGTTTTCAAGCTGTTGCTGGTTCTTAAACATTGCTCATTAAAACGGGGTGAAGCAGTGGGAAGAGGTGTAACTGGAATCAGACTCTTCACAACAGATGGCAGCAGGGTGTAGGGAAAGATGTTAGAAACATAAATGCTGCATGTTGCTCCCTTTTTAAAAACCCTTTGCTGCTCAGCAAGATTGGACTTCATACTGTATTGTGACATTTTGTGAACGCTGTGACGAACTTGGCATTCAGTTTGCCTGCCAGTACAGTGTGTCTGCTTTTATTGGCTAGGACTAAGAGGAAAAAGTTTTCCTACAGAGCTAACGGTCTGTGTATCCTTATTACTTAAAGTACATAGTTTTGGATGTTTGTCTACTTGTATTTTAATCTACTGATGGTATTTCTTTGCAGGGGCTACGTCTTCGACAGCAAGAACCACCTTCAGACGAGGGGACTGATCGTACTGCTGCTGTCGAAAGCGGCGGGGCCAAGCCGTGCAGCCTCCGGTCTTCTGCCTCAGGACATGGTCTGCGGCATCTACCCGACGTAAATAACCTGAACTTATTGACTAAAAAAACTGTGCATCATTAGGTGTTCAAGCCCCCCCCTTTTTTCAGACGTCAAATTCCTGTGAGATGGTACATTGTAGACATAAAGTATGACATTTTCACCAATGATTGGAAAGTTGTGTGCAAATGCTGCTCAACAAATATGGCCACAATCGGCCTGATGGGAGCGCTGTAATTAAAGGTCAACATTTAGAATTTTGAAAAGTCATAACTCCTACCACTAAACTTGCTACACACATCCATCTATATTCACTCTACAAAAAAAACTCTCGGACCAGTAAAGTCCGCCTGACTAGATTTTCCGCCATTTAGATTTTTTTTGAAAAACATATTTGTGACATCTCCTCCCAAACCGTAGGTCCGATTTTGTACCAAAGTTTCTGTGGATCATTATTGGACCAAGCTTATCAAAAGTCATCAAAAGCTTGTTGATATCTCATTGAATTTTGAAGATACTGACAAATGAACATCAATATACCTAACTACACAACCGTTGGGCCAATCATATGTTCACGTAAGTACCTGAACATACCTTGAAAGTTTCATTGAAATCGATCACTAGTGGGCGCTGCAAATGCAACGATCTGTCCGATCGCCATAAAACCTGTTAGTTACCTCCGTCAAGGCCAAAGGCCTAGGAAAGAGGTTATGTTTTCACCGGCGTTGGTTTGTTTGTTGATTTGTCCGACCTGTAGATTCAGCGTTTTTTCACATTAAACTTGTGAAATTACAGTTGAGTTCGACCAAAGCACACTTGGTGATTGTTGGAAAGACGGTTTAGGTGAGTTTTACTTTCTTTCTGTCCAGTTTGATTGAAGTGTTTTACGCTGCTCTGCTACGTACAGCTGATCTCAACATAAACAAAAATACACGTGGATGATGGCACAAGTTGCACGGAGAGGGGAGCAATCACACTCGGGCAGCTTTGCGGAGGTCTGCGTTCTCCGAGTGCCATTCTAGTTATCTTTAATACTTGTGTCGGAAAGTGTCAAAGGTCTAGACCCCCCCTCCCCGCTTTCAACTTCTAATGGTCTATGTCGGCTTGAACCCCGGAATTGCTGCTTGCGGCTATATTTTGACGTTGGTTTGAGTCACAAGATGTTTAGACGTTAAGGACAACAGGTTCTGTGAATGCACCGCAGCTTTGCCTATTACTAATTAGATCCATCATAGCATCGACTATCCAGGAAGCTGTTCTTCTGGCTTTGTTCTTGTTTTGTTGATTTCTTCTCACACTTCCTGACATCTGCTAGACTCCCTGAACACTTTGCATGTTTGACTTTACAGCTTTAGATGGTGCAAGTATCAACATCAGCAGGATGCACTGATGAATTGTCCTCCTATGCAGGAAATTCCCTAAAGCCTGGCTACCTGTGAAAAAATGTAATTGGTTGCTATTGTATAAAAAAAAAGAAAACATTGCATAAGAACATTATGCCCTTGAGAATTTTCTCAAACATTAAATGGTGTCTACCAACTTTAATAACAGTCATAAAGCGAATTATGGCCATATCATACCACAGCTAGTTTTCCTCCAAGCAACTTCTTTGGTTCAATACAAGCTGGTAATTCAAATCCACAGCTCTTGGTTGGTATTTGTAACCACACACTAATCTTTTCCATTCTCATTGTATGTGCTGCTTGGGAGAAAACAGTGGGCAGTAAACATGTGTAACGTTGCATTGTAGAGCCATAAATGTGCATGGCAAGCATACCAAGAAAGGCGATGCCACTTTTGTCCCCGTTACATGGCTGCTGAAGGATAAATAGTGAAATAATATCCTTGTGTCAGGTAATTCTATCTTGTCCTCTGTGGTTATCATCCATATCAATTCCTGTAAATGAAGCACTACATCATCTCGCGAATATGATGGAATGTGGGGGGGGCAATACAACCACAGTTACAAGATGGGATGGGTTTTTTATTTGTTTATATTCAGATCGAGCTAATTGGGGGGAAAAAAACGTTTCAAAAAGTCCTGCTTTGTATTCAAAAATGTAATAAATAATTATAAGGAGATGTATTCGACTAAAAAATGGCCTAAAAGATTTTTTCATGCAAACTTACTAAACAGAGCAACATCCAAACAGCAGTTTCACCTAATGGATGTTTGCATTTAAAAGAACATATCTCAATTCTTGCTAACAATAGAAGCTAAAATACGTCAGCCTGAAAGTGATATCCTTATTGGGGGCTGTGTGAATATGGTATTGCAGTTTTTAGCCATGCTAGTGCCATGGCTCACGGAGTGGCTGCGTCGGCTGGTCCACCATTTTGGTTCAGATGGAAATATCTCAACAAATGTTTGAAAGGCGGATTGCAATGGAACTTTGTACGGACACTCATGGTCCCCAGAAGACCATGAGTGTCCGGTGGACCACATGGGACCTTATTTCGGAAAAAATAAGAACAGTAGTCAACGGCAAGAGACAAATAATTTTTTGATACCGTTTGAATTGCGCTATGAATCACACATATGATGTTTGTCAATTTAAAACATAATGTTGCAAGTCAAGAAAGTCACAGTTTTGTTGTAAAGCTGTTGAAGTATCAGACTGTGAAAATACATAATTAGAAAGACTCCACACCCAAAAGACGCGTAGTGACGTCTCTCAAACTGAAGCTACGATGCCTTTGTGTTTCGTACTGGGATGAACTCACACCCGCAACGGGTCTCGCTCGTTCTTTCTCTTCCCGGCTGATTTAAAAAAAGACCAGGAGTGGCTGGATAAAACACATCAGGTCAGATAATGTGTAATTTGACGAGAGATGTAGCCCACTGAGCGGTTTCACAAAAAAATAAATGATACTACGACAAACAGCGACTTTCTTCACTTGCAAAATTATGTTTTAAATTGACAAACATCATATGTGTGATTCATGGCGCAATTCAAAACGGGATTGTTGTTGACTTCCGTTCATTTGTTTTCGAAATAAGGTCCCATGGGATCCACCGAAAAGGGAGGGACTTCGCCTCTCTGTATCCTACTGAATCCTATTGACTTCCAATGAAATATCTCTACATCTACTTGATGGATTGCCACAACATTTTATACATTAGTGTTCCACAGAGGATCAATCCTAATGACTGTGGAGATGATCCCCTGACTCTTCTCTAGCGCCACCAGCAGGTTGACATTTGTGGTTTTCAGGGAAATGTCCAGGTTACCATATGATTTAGTAGGATACAGTAGATATTCAGGGTCTTTGTGAACTTTGGTGCTCCCATGACTTTCCATCTAACACCATTATCAGATCAAAATTTCGTTAAAAGTTTGTCCCACTAAACTAATGACATTCCCATCAGCCTCTGTGCATGTAACATACTTAACTAATCTGCGCAACAATTTCTGTTGGCAGCAAAACATTTGCAATTAATTGTCTGTAATTGCTTTTTTATTCTGACACCACCCTCTGGCTAATTATTACTTCATGGCAACTTAAAAAAAATTACTTTTGGTTGTCAACTTTTTAGATCTTAACAGTGAACATTACAACCTCATGGAGTTGCTGGCGTGGCTGTAGACTCTTTGGTTTTGTTAGAACATAAATAAAAAGAATATTAATGTCTGGAATAGATGTAATAAACTCTGACATATATTGATTTCATTTTAGTGTTAAATGCAGTGTTAATGTGCTGCTGTTAAAATGCTTCAGGTAGCACCCCAAGATCCTCCCTGGCGTTCTCACACACATTGACTACCAGCGTGCGGCTCAGAACGGGGACGTGTGCCAAGTGGTTTCCAGAAGTGACTGCTGTGTTTGGCGTGGCCGCGCGCTGGGTGCCTGAAAGGCTTCTTTCTTACTGCTAGCTGGCACAAGGCGCATGTGTGTAGCGGAGCCGTGTCTGTGCAGAAACATCCTAATATTAGAACTAATTGGAATAACCCGGGCGCCATGGAAGTGCGCTCGAGTCCCGTCCTTTTTTCTGGGGCTGCGAGGCCGACCCGTGTCGGCGGGTTGTGTCTCACACTGCAGGACGAGTCATTACACACTTGCCTTGTGTCACAACCTGGCACTCGCATCACCGTGACACTGGATCACTGAATCCAACATGCAGCATTCCCTCACTCGTGTGTGATGGATAGTCTAAACCCAAACACACGTACACACACACACACAGCATGACTTGATCACCTCATTTGCACTATCTTGCTCTCTCTTTCTCTCCCCACAGCAATCCCCCTACCTCTCCTGGGCTCATTAGCACCTCTGATGGAAGAGATGGAGGGATGGAGGGAGTTGGGGTGGGGCGGGTTTAGGGGGGTGATTGAAACCTCCGGGGGATGGTCTCCTCCCTCCTGACAGGCAGCATTTGTAAAACATTTCCCACTCTGCTGCCTGACACTGATGATTCACCAAAGCACCACCATGATAGATGGATGGATGGATAGACAGATGGATGGATGGATGGATGGATGGATGGATAGATAGACAGATAGATAGATAAATAGATAGATAGATAGACAGACAGACGGATGGATAGAAACACACACAGATAGTCCAACTTGTACCCACCACACCTCTTAATTTCTTGTGACAAATGAAAGCCATGCCACCGAACACATCCCGCAGCCTGTCTGATGGACAGGCCACCTCTTTAAATCACACACAGGGACGCGCACACATCTGAAAGGCTGTATTTGATGGCGAGGCAGACTGCAGAGGGAGGAAAATGGAACAGAACAGTCAGGACAAGGGGCGTGGTGAGGGGCGTTACACCTCGGCAAGATGGCATCGGTTGCTATGCAACTGGGCACCAAAGCTATTTATACACCGGCCCCCTTGTCCCCCTTTTTTTCCTCCCCGAGCTCCACTGCTACTGATCAGGACTGCTGGATTGGAGGCACAGCTTTGGGATGTGTATCCACCGGGGTTCCACTGATTTGGTTTTTTTTGGTGGCAGGTACTTTGTGCCATTGTTCAGTACTTTAAAATCAAAAATTCAAAGCGAGTCCAAGGGTGGTGTGTTTCCTCATTCTAATTAATTCCTGTTAGGGTGGGTTTCTTACACATGCTGATGGTTCAGGACATCTCTGACTACAGTCATGCTTAAAATCAAACATTTTTACCGTATGAATTTAGAGATTTCCCCAAGAAAACGTCCCACATTTATACCTTCAAATAGCTTATTTTTGGATATCTGAGGTGCTATAAAAACCCAAGTCCAGATAATGACTGATATATTTGTGTTCAGGACATCTGATATCATCATTGACATTAAAAATGTCCATTGAAGCCAAACCTTTAGAAGTCTGATTTCTCCATTATGAATTATTGTTTGGCGATGATGATATATATGCCGCAATATGATGTGAAATTGTCTTCCGTGACCGCCATATTATCCCTTTTAATATATTTGGGTGTATAAAGTCAATGTGAGTGTTGCAAATCAATGATTAGGATTGCTTTATGGCAATATTATATTAAGGATTTAAATGATTAAGTGCCCTGATTTGTTGTTTGGTGGATTCGCCAAAACCAGGCATTCCCATCTGGTTCTTTTATCCATAAACGGTTTCTCAGTTGCTTTTTCCTTCAACTTTACTATATCACATTATAGTATATTGATATTGCAAAGGATAGGGGATCATATCTATATTGGTCACTTTTTCTCTGAAATAAAAATAATAAATACCAATTGTTAGGGCCATTCATACAGAAAAGACTACATTCATAAATAAAGGGGAACTCCACAGAGTGCTCCAGGGATGACGTATTTTTGTAGGCCAAACGGGAAGTTAGCATCGCCCTGGGTTCCCTCGACAAAAACCCAATGGGATTTTCCCATTTTGGATTTTTGCAGAAAGTAAGCTCTGTGGAAAACAAACGTTTATGATACTTACACGTTTTGAAGTCTGATAAAAATTGCCTCGAGTGATGTCACTTGAGTCAGCGTTGGTTGGGGCTGAAGACTACAAGTTTGACAAAGAAAAGAAGCTGGAGGTGTGGAGTTAAAAAGAAGTGAGCTTACCAGATCTCTGTAGCCCGCTCCTCATCTCAAGGCCAAACTTTTCGCAGGCGAGTTGCATTGTGGGTAATGTAGGTGGTAGATTTAGGGCTGAACGATTTTGAAAAAATATCTAATTGCGATTATTTTGACCGACATTGCAATGGTGATATGATTTGCAATATTAGTGGGAATCATATTTTTTTACGTCTGTATAGAAATTTTCATTGAAAAATGTATTAAAATGATTATAATTAGATTTTTGCAGGGATCTGCAGCACGACAGCATCTAATTTAAAATAGTATTTTAAACCTTTAACAAATATTGCGCCTCCTGCGATTTGAAAATTGCAGTAGGCCATATTGCCATTTTGATTAAATATTGATTAATTAAGCAGCCCTAAATTCTGACTAGAAAGAAAAATGTGTGGGGATTTAAAAGACAATATTTGTTTCTGCTGCATTGATTTCGATCCATGTGTCCTAAAATGTTATAGGAGTGAAATGCTAAATCGAAGAAGTCATTTTTAATTGATATTTTCTAATATTTAATTTGTTAAAGATAATTAGGTCTCTATTTCAAGGACAAATGACGACCACAGTCAGCTTCTGATTTCTTAATATGTACAACAAGTGGTCTGAGCTTGTTAGTCAGTTTAGATGAAGCTATGTAACCGCTTCCGTTTAACTTCTCAGACATGCAGTAACCGTGTTTCTAGCTTGGTGGATCGTCACAATGGAGCATTGATGTGAAGCCAAAAGCATGAGCAGATGACAGGTTTATCACAGGTTATTAATTAATTTTAAGTTTTTTTGGGGCTCAAATTACAACAACCAAGTAAACGGTCACCGTACGGCTGACCTTGGCCCCGGAATAACATTTAAAATGTTATTTGCATGACCTGAAATCAGCCACAGCTCTTTATCGCCTTCCCCTTGTTGTAACAATGAGTTCTCCTCTTGAAAACCCGCCGAGCGTAGCCGTCACTGCGAGGCACCTTGAGAACACGGCGCTGTCAATCTATTAATTTCCTCTTATTTAAACCCTGAACTTATTAACTCTCATTCGGGGCGATCGTGTTGTTGCTCTGCGTCACCGAGCTGAGAAACCAAGCAGACAATGGATGTGATTGAGAGGCGAAATAGATGACATTATTGAATTTTAATCACATCTTTTCCATGCCGACGTCGAACACGGCAATTACCTGGCAACAAGACGTGTGTGTGCGTGTGATTGTGTAAGTGTGTGTGTGTGTATAGGAAGGGGTTGGAGCGCAAAGGCAGACGACTGGCTCATCAGGTTCTCACAGCGGCTGAAAGAAGGTCGTAAGTGGCTATCAGCGCACCCAACCCTGTCTGGATGGATCCCTCCTGTCGCAGCGTGGCGAGCTCCTTCCATATGGAGAGGGGCCTAATTATCCCCCACCAATGGCTGAATCAACATTTGATTATATCCTCCCTAAGGCTGCTCTGAAAGGCTCTATTCAAAGACCACTTTTATGTCTTTTCTCTCATAATCAAGAATGGCTGTTATTTGCTAATGATGAGTTTAATTTCTTTTTTTAACACAACCCCTGACACGCTGTGCAGCGAGATGTCTGACATATGTGCTGGTTTTATGCCCTTGAGTGCGCTGATTTTGACTTGAAAGGTTTTTTTAAAACCAAATTGAAGTTGTGGAGAAATCTCTTTATTTTTGAAGATACACTCATTTATTCTTTTAAGTTGTCTAGTAAGTAAATGTTACTTCTTCTGTGGGGATCCCAGCAGTCTTCAGTCAAATAAAAAACTCCACAGTCTGAATATTGCAGTTTTATTGGCTAAATAGATGTTTTTCTCTTTTGCTGGAAGGATGAAATGAAACCCACACAATCCTTTGTTTTGATTGATTCCTTTGTGGTCAGCACACCTGTACACGCTGCTGAGAATGAGTTTTGAAACCGGCATAAAGACAATGAAAATGTTTCTGTCAAAAAGCTCTCTAACTGTCAAGCCTTAGTCTGGAACGCCTCTCTTAAAAGCTGTTGACAAAGAAAAGGCTGTGATTTTTAAGTGTAATTCTTTTTTTTTTTTTATCTGTTTCGTAGCCAGCGGAACTTGGCAGAAATCACCGAGTTGATTCACACGGCGTTCCTGGTGCATCGTGGGATAGTCGACCTGAAGGGGTGGACGGATTCAGACGGCCCGCTGAAGGACATGGAGTTTGGGAATAAGATGGCGGTCCTGAGCGGAGACTTCCTGCTAGCGAATGCTTGTACTGGACTTGCCCAGCTGAATAACACTAAGGTACAAACTGTAGCTCTGTGAAATATCTGACCTGACATCAGTGATATTAATGAGAAACACTGCCGTCTTAATATGAGCTCCCAGCGGTCCCTACAGCTCCACAAATCAATGTCTTTTTTCATCCCTACAACTTTGCTCTCACTCATACCACATCCAAACTCAGCATCTCACACCTGCAATAGTAATATATTGCAGAGTACCCACAGATCATTTTGGAATATCATTGATAGGTATTTTTTAGGGCTGTCAATCGATTACAATATTTAATCACATGATGGTCTATATCACGATACATCCATTCCTCCATACCATTCTCGTGAACGTGAACTGTGTTTAGGGGCCACAACTTCAGTAGACGTTTGGGCAGAGGTCAGAGAATTTGGGAACCAATGGAGTAGATGGTACTGTGAGGTCTTCTCTTTGGATGTCATGTTATATCTAGAAGTTCTGTATGTGGCCCTCTTTGCTTTTCTATTCAACCATGGTGAAAATCATTCTAATACTCACTCTCCAGGTCAACTTTAGCGTGTTTCACACTGGTAATATAAATCACATCAGTCCTCCAAAAACCTCTCAGACAGGGGTCTTTACAACAGCATATAGTTGAGACTGTGGTCAGGAGATGCCATAGACATGTATACCATGGGAATCTTTCTCATTGAGTCCTCATTTTTGGACGCGTGTGTGGTGGTGGTCTTGTAAGTGCACCACAGATCATATCTGCTGTGTAGCCTGGTAACCCCTCGCTGACAGATGCTGTCACCACGCTGCTCTGTCAGAATGCGGTTGCCTGAGTGGATCAAAATAACCATCTCTCTCTCCCCCCACCACTCCTGTGCCATCCGCCGGACCAGCCCTTATCGCTTTCCCTGCAGCTTCTTATTCAGCACACACAGTCTGGGGTTATGGCAGCAAAGAGATGCCCTCCCAAAATATGATGTAAGCGGTATCCGTGGTGCTTTTTGTGTGGGGAAACACGGCAGGAGTTGCAAGGAAACCACATTTCCTTTTATAAATTAAATATAATTTTAAAGGTGTGGCATTTCCTTTATAGTTCTAATTGGCTTTCATTAGGATTGGTCACTGCAACAGTACTATAAGAGATAATTGTCACTCTGTGGCTAAGCTACAAATTACAGTAATGCAACTGTTGTTTCCCTGGAAGATAGAAAAAAAGCATAGACAATGAAGTGATGGCAGATCTGCTGATGACTTGAGCTAATGATAATTTAAGTGGGCATTCCCACCAAGCAAGTTGGCATTGGTTGAACTGAAGTTTTGGAGCGAGCTGCCCCTTTAGTTTAGTTCATTGTCAAGGTGAGAGCAATGCCATTCAAACTCAAGTGGCACCAAATGACCACACAGCAATGCTTGAAACTATTAGTCCAAACAAACCTGCAGTGCTGTTGATGAGGAGTGTGACTGTAACCTGAAGCAACCACAGGAAACGTCCCCAAAGTGGAAGTTTTTTAAGGGTAATAAGGAGCTGGATATCTGATAGCCAGCAGTTACTCATGTTTGAAAAGGTTAGCAAAACAAAATGAACCGAAGGCAGTATGCAGTACGCTCATATTCAGCCCGGTTTTTGTGAAGCTGTTCTTTGCTGTTTTATGAACAGGGGAGGGAAATTAGATTACAGCAAACAGGAATGAAAAGTCCATCATCCTGAGCTCAAGTTACAGGAATGGGATTTGTTTTGACTAACGATTTTTAAGCTGGTGGGAAGGTCACCAAAAACCTGTTAATAAAGGAAAACAATGTGTAGACGTGATTTTTACCTCAAGAAACATTCAAGTATTGGAAATTAGGATTGCACACAACATCATCAAAACATCATAAAAGTATTGCATACTGTAACCAGCATGGGAATTAAGACTACACTTCACTGAGAGCTATCAAGTTGTGAGATAAAGGGACACAACAAATTTTTAAAAGAGAGTGGTCAAAATCTAAACAGTAGAGGCAGAGATATCCTGACTTCTAGTCTGGGCAACCACCAGGTCTGAGAAGTGAAGCCAATGCAGAAGTGCCTTAAACTTGTATTTTTTCAAACAACCAGCAGGGTGCTCTTCTGGTTGCAAAAAGAAGTCTGATTGTATAGAAGTCTATGAGAAAATGAGCCTACTTCTCACTTGATTTATTACCTCAGTAAACATTGTAAACACAAGTTTATGGTCTCAATCACTAGTTTCAAGTGTTCTCCAATACAGCATGATGTTCATTTAGTAAATTATAGTCCCATGTAGAGTCAAATAGACCATAAAGCATGGTATGCTTGAGGGCGTGGCTACATTGTGATTGACAAGTCGTTACCAGAGTGTTTTCCGGTCTTGGTGTTGTCCATGTTTTCGTCTTAGAACTTGAACCCTTTCACAGTATGTTTACAGTTCATGAAAGTTAATTGTAACATTTTTGGTCGCCTAAAAATGTCTTCTTCAGCGTTCGGTTGTACTTGGCTCTAAGGATGTCACGAGAACCGATACTTTGGAACCAAATCGATGCCAAAATTCTAAAAACGTGACGGTACTCTTTTTGTACAGTACCGAAGGTACCGTACGATGCCTGTAATCGGGGTCCGAAATTAACACCCACCGAGTGCCACACTGGCGGGTAAACATTTGTACCAAAGTCATGTTAGTAAACTATGCTTGGTTACACAGAGTTTCTACCATGTTTTGGCATCATTTAACATTACGTGCGCGCTGCTTCTGTCCTCTGCGTCGGAGTTTGACACACACACAACAGCGCCATGCAATATTTTCCTTTTTCTTTTTTTAACGCGGTATCGAATTGGGTATTGAGAATCGTGGAAATTCACTGGTATTGGTATCAACTACTACATTTCTGGTATCGTGACATCCCTACTTCGCTCCACCCTCTCGTGTCACTTCTGGTAGCAAAATGCCAAGATGGCAACAGCCAAAAACCAAGATGGCAACAGCCGATTTCTGACATCGTGGCATCCCTACTTAGCTCCACCCTCTCGTGTCACTTCTGGTAGCAAAAAGCCAAGATGGCGACGGCCAAAATGCCGAACTCGAGGCTTCAAAACGGCAGTCCACAAACCTATGGGTGATGTCATGGTAACTACGGTACGTCCACCTCTTGCAGTCTTTGGTCAAGCTTCAAAAACACTACATTTTCCATGATGCAACTGGAAACCATCTTTCATTAAGACTCCCCCTGTCTCCTAAATGCCCACTCATTTCAAACCCTGCATCTCCAGTTCATAAAAACAACCCAGATTACATCATCAGGGTTATTTTTTCAAAACATTGTTTCAAAGTTTCTCCAGAGCCACAGAAGACAATATTCAACACTATACAACTTTTTAATATAGGCTGACTAGTTGCCTACTCCTCGTGATGACTGAACTGAACTCCATGTGTAAAATTGGTGGAGTGTTCTTTTAAACTCTGCATCCAACCTGGTTTAGCTCCTTAGGATGAAAAAAAGGCATAGTTGCAGTTTTAAACTTAGAATTAGGCAAATGCATTGAAGGCCTTTTCGCTCATTAAAATCTGCCAATTGTCTCATATTTCTATTGGCTCCAAAGTGAGTTAAACTGAGTGCAGTTTGAGTCTGCTATGAAAAACTGCTAAACAGATTGTCCGTCTCTTCTTGCAGCTTGTGTGTGGTCATTGTCCCACATCGTTTTCAGGGTGACAGATGAGTAGTTCTTGCAGCTTTCGAAGTTTTTCTCATAAACCAGCCGTTTTTTTCCCTTCTTTTAAGGCAGCGAGAACGATGGAGATTATGTGTCGTGGCCTTGAGAGGAAACCTATGCCGCTACTTGTATAAACTGTAAAGCAATCTCACCGTGGGTCTCCGGTTTCTCCCCCTTCGCAGACCTGTCGGCAAAACACGATCTGGCTGGATTTGGGAATGGAGTAAGGGGGAGGCAGGGGGAGAGCTTATCTGATACTTTCCAAAAAAAGACCCCCGCTGGCCCCCACTTCCCAAGGCAGGCAGAGACACCACATCTGGTAATACTGTAGGCACATTGTCCTTCCAGGTCTGCGGGTGGAGCTCGGGTTTCCTCAATATTTTCCCCCGGTGGATTCAGTTACCCAAAGGGGCGCTGCAAGGCTGACGGAGCAGCCAGCGTCACCAGACTTTTCTGATGAACCAAGGATGTCTGGGATGAGCTGAAGGAGCTCTAAATTTAACCTCATTCATCTGAACTGCACGGGCGCGGCCTTCAATCCTTTGTCCACGCTGTTCTGTGGCCATGAATGAAGGAGAGAGACATAGACTTCAGATTTTTACCCATTCATTAGATCCAGAATAATCATTTGAAGAGATGCAGCCTCTCATCTGGTGGCTGATAAGGGGCCGGTAGAGTTTCTGTAAGCTAAAATGTAGTCATGCATGCCCCCTGTAAGAGGAAATGGGCAACTGCAGTCTTAAATAAACTACTCAGATCTCGACAAGGCATTATGTGACAGTTTTTAGCTTTTTTTTAAGTTGTTGCCCATCTTTAAATGTTTGTTTTTTAAGGTAGAATGTTAAATTCTCTAATGTCAGTTTCCCAAAAGCAGCACTTTTTTCCTTGTACAGTATATTGATTAACTTATACTGGAAAGAGTCTATAAGTGTTCTTTCTCATTTTTCATTTTTGCTTTCATCTTTCTGTACCTCTTTTGCAGAAAACCACCACTGTATAGATACTATAAGTATCAACAGATTAAAGCTGCAGTAGGTAGAATTGGAGCAAATAGGATTTAAAAAAGATATTTTTTATAAAAACTATACTATACTTCACTATATCCTGACAGTAGTGCATGAGACAGGTAATCTGAAAAAAAAAACATTTGTCTCTGTGTCCTCTGGTTTCCTCCGTTGCTCCTTATGGCATCTGCAGGATTTCCCAGACCGGAGGAAAACAACCAATCAGAACCGAGCTGGAGCCTGCCGTCTCTGAGCAGCTGTCAATCACTCATTTGAATCAATATGCTGTTATTGTAATGCCTATTTCTCACATAAAATGTTCTCAGAAACATCTTGTAGTGTACTGTTTAGCTGTGAAATGAGAATGTTTGTGACCCAGCAGCCATGTTGAGATCAGTTGAGGAAATACCAAGCACCGCCCAACAGCTGGAGCACACTTTCTCATGTTACAGCTAAACAGTACACTACAAGATGTTTCTGAAAACATTTGAGGCGAGAAATAAACTTACAGTAACAGAATATTGACTCATATTTGATCAGCGCCGTCTAGTTTGACCATTTGATCGGCGTTTGTGAGTGATTGACAGCTGCCCCCGTTGAATGAACAGCCAATAGGAACGCTCTCTCTCTGAAATTACCTGTGATTGGCCAAAGTCTCCAGTCATGGGCTAGATTTTTGTCTGAAAACAAAGCCATGAGGAGGTGCAGAAGTCTAGTTTTCTCTCAGAACACTTGAATTACAATATGCTGAAAGGTTACTATGGAAGTTTTGCCCCATGATGCCGAAAACTTTCTGTCTACTGCAGGTTTAATAATACAAATCTGCAACGCTCATAGGAACAAAGTGAAATAAATCTTGAGATAATTTGTGGAGAAAAATGAGAGCGAAGAGGACCCTGAAGTCGGATCATCACTCCAAAACCTTGTTAACCCCTCTGCTCTCTGGACACAGTCTCATTTGGTCCCACCATCTGCCTTTTAGCTCCATTTCAGCCCCTCGGACCGGACAGACACCTGATCTGTCTCTATCGACTGGACTTCTCTATAAATACAAAGTATAATGAATGAAGGGGAGCCTGCGTTATGAAATCAACAGGAGCTCCCCTGCGGCCTGATAATGAGCAGCTGAGTTTTCAGCAGTTCACCTGGTTTCCAACCCTCGTCTCACCTCTGATTTCTGCACCAAACCAGCTGCTCAGATGAGAGCGCCGATGGCTCGTGCTTCAATCAGGGGAAAATTGTGGTTTTTAATTACAAATGTCACGGATGAACTAAGCAGCGTGTCAGTTTTGATCGACCTCATTTACATCTACATTTTAGGAGTTTAATCGATGCTGTTAGCCAGAGTGATTTATAATGAGGGAGCAGGTTATCGGTTCAGTGCCCGAGTCCAAGGACACTTCAGCAGGACAAGTGGCTGTTTATGGGACATGTTGACTGCATTATTTAGCTTTGTCTTACAGATAACAGAGGATGGTGTGTAAATGTGTTGTTTTTTGTTGTTCTGATAATGCTTAAAGATCGAAATTTTAACCCAAATGTCTTGTGTTTTTTGTCTGTTTGACAGGTTGTAGAGCTGATCTCGAGTGCCATCGGTGACGTGGTTCAAGGAATCTACAATGAGAATCCCAGTAATATTGAGGTAAGTGTTTATATGAGGTCAAAGCATGACAGACTACACCACTGTATTTGGGAATTGTCCCTTAAAATATCCTTGAGTCAATTTCAATGCAAGGATACAAAATGAGTGACTTGAGACTAAAAATAAAGGCAAGGCAAATTCATTTATCTGGCACAATTCATACATAATGGTAATTCAAAGCGCTTTACCTACAAATAAACAGCATCACAAGATAAATTCAAACCACAGAAATGTTTTTTTTAAAGGGGCTATATTTAAGAATCAGAAATTGCTTGTTAACAGTCAGTGGAGACAGTCAGTGTCCTGTTGCTCGCACTTGTGCTCGCAGTATGTAGACACGAGCGAGCATTGGTCAAAACAGTGAGGGGACACACAATCTGCAACTTCACCGCTAGATGCCGCCTTATCCTACACACTGCACCTTTAAAGACAAAGGCTAGTGATATTCACTGTTTTTGCTATTGTCCATAACCACCACAAAAAGACCAAAAACTATGAATTCACCCTGCTAACAAGTACTGTGCTTTTGTTATTAAAAACACAGCCACACTGTTATACTGGGCGACATGTTCCTATGGTTATTAGTCAATCACATACGAAATACTCACTGAGCACTGAATGTGGATTAATCCACCACTGAAAATAATCCCCGACAAATGCACAATTTACTTCAGTTTGAGTAACATTTGCTAGACACTACAGTGCCCAGCTGTTTTAGGAGATTACTGAGCTTTTTTTTTTTAATGAATGCAAAGCGATGAGCAAAAATGTGAACCCCATCACCCAGCTGGTCCTGAGGTTGAGTTCACAAACCTGGTCCACTAACACACCAAGGCCTCTGGAACAGAACGTACCACCACTTAGACCCAAACAAATTACAACACAGTTAAAACAAAAATACATCACCCACAAACAAAGGCACAGAGCAAAATGCAATGCGATCTGGCTCTAAATCGACGGTACACCATAGCAGACTATCTGAGCATGGTTACTGATCTACAATTAAAAAGAACCTTGACAAAGTACAGACTGAGTGACATAGTAAAACCTGGTTCCCTGTAGAGGAAAGGCTGTGAAACAGGGCTACACTTCTTCATCAAACGTGACAAATCTAAAAAATATTAGGGAAATGCATTTCCCAAAAATGTATTTAAGAACCAATGGTTTTCTACAGCTCTCCGATAAAGACAAATTACCAATCCTGCTGGGGGAGGATGCTAAAAGCTGTGAGCTGGCAGCAGTCTATGTTGCTGCCTGCCATAAACGGAGGGACAGTGAGTGACAGTCACCTGCACCTTGTTATTGTTCTTGATCGTCTTTTGATTTTTAAAGATTTACATCTTCAGGAGGAATCAGTGGGCTCTTTCGAAAAGTGAAGCCAATGCCGAAAAATGTTATACACTGCTTTATATATGGTTCTGACTCTAGGCGCTACTAGCTGCTATTAATAAGAAAAAAACACATTGATGAATAATGAATTAAAAAGAGAGTCTTTCTGAAAGTGACCACAGTGCTGTCAGGTACCAGTGAGCAGGAGTTTCCCTTCATTTTATTGTGCTGTTTAGGTTCTGCAGGAGTTCAATTTTCACCAGAAGTGTTCATAGTGACGTCACCGTGTCCCTCAGACAAACCTCTTCTGTTGTCTGTTTATTCTAGAAAATGCTCGAAGATCAATTAACATTTTAGGATGGAGATTTTAGATGAACTTTTTCCTCTATTATCAAGTCTGTCATATATAAATAACTGAAGAACTTGTGTTAAATAGCTGTTACTACATACTGAAATGTAAAATCACAGAGCAAGGAGGGGTTGTTTTAAGTTCTAATGTGCTCTGTGGGAACTTTGAAGTTGCACAGTTGAAGCAGTGAGAGCTCAGACCCGCGGCGTCTCTACCTCTGTTTGCTCTGCAGGAGAATAGTCTCAGTGATGGCGTCGACGTGGCGGCGTGGGAGGAGCACACGTTCCTGTCCCACGGGGCACTGCTGGCCAAGAGCTGTCAAGCTGCGATGGAGCTCGCCAAACACGACAACGAGTCCCAAAGATTGGCCTTCAAGTACGGCAAGCACATAGCACTGGGCCACAAGGTACGTCTAATCTGATTGTACACCCACCGACACAGCAAATACCAGGGAAGTTGATCTTTGGAGGATAAATCCATAAGGGTCAACCAGCACACCAGTGGGCTGCTTTTTGAGATAATCACAGTTGGTTTAAAGGCCCTGAAAACGTATTTCTTCACTCAGCTTTTTACTATGAGTGATGTGAAACTACAAGAACACACAATATTCTGCCAAAGATTATAAGAAAAATATTGTTTTATATTCAGGCCAATGCAGTACTAAAGATTTGGAATCAAGCTTTCAGGAGCATTAAAGGGATAGTTTGGGTGTTTTGAAGTGGGGTTGTATGAGGTACTTATCCATAGTCAGTGTATTACCTACAGTAGATGGCGGTCATCATGCCCCAGGAGTACCAGCATGGGAGCAAAGCAATGTACTGCTGTGGACCTCGGCAGCAGCAATATATATTAATATATATATTTTAAACACCTAAGAGAAAGACCCACGTGAATAAAAAATCTAAATCAGCTTAAGTGTATGCTATATTTAGATTTATTTAATTGCTATACCTTGCCGTCAGACAATCCTTCCATTTCTGCTCTCTTTAAAGCCACCAGACTCCGTTGAAAAAAAATTATTTTACCTCGCAGAACACGGTGGTTGCTGGTCTACTGCTGCCTTGCTTGGTTAGTTTGTTTATGCTATTGTGTGACTTTGGTGAATCTGAACTAAACGAAAGTCACACACAGTAACACAAATAAACTAACCGATCGAGACGGCAGTAGACCAGCAACTCTCATGTTCTGTGAGGTAAAATTACTGTTTTGTTTAATGAAAACATAGACAGTATAGCTGACTCACGGCAAGGTAAACCAGTGAAAATATTCTAAATATAGCGTACAATTAAACTGATATAGATTTTTTAGGTGGGCCTTTCTTTAAGGTGTCTAAAATGTGTTTTGCTTGCCCGCGTCCACGGCAGTACATTACTTTGCTCCTGTGCCAGCACTCCTGTCCGTTTCTCCAAACTGGGGTCGTACTGACCATCATCTACCGTAGATTAAACACTGACTATGGATAAGTACCTCATACAACCCCACTTCCAAACACCCTAACTATCCCTTTAATATAGACTTTGGCCCTTCTGACCACCACACTCTTTCTTTTGTGACAGTGATCAAGTTAAATAAAAATAAAGGAATAAATCAGCTTCAAACAGGCTGATGATTGACTGCTTCGTCTTCTAACATGGGTGGATAGTTGGCCTTATTTTAGTTTAAGTCTTTTGATCAACTGCTTCACATCGTAGCTGATTTGATACAAACAAATTATGTTGAAAGGGGACAGAGGGATATATTTGCACTACGAAAATGCATTTGAAATATGTAAAAAACTGACAGCTTTTTGAAATGTAATCACCACTTTGTAGATGGAGCAGTATTTTGATTCTACCCTGCCATTAATTTAAGTGTTTAAGTGTCTTATTATTCAGAGACAAACATACATATGTAATGTCAGTGCCCCAGATAATGCAGATGCTCAAACATGTTTCAAGGTTCAGAGGCTGCATCTTATTGGTACTAGCATAAAAAGTCATTCATAATCACTCCCCCCCAACCCCAGTGCTGTGTTAGTACGTCCTCTCCTGCTGTGGCTCCCTGTAGCTGCCTGTCTGCAGGCCTCAGTGGCTACAGAGAATCTCAGCATGGGAGGAAACAGAAATGAGGTCTTTGAAGGACACCCATTCTCGTCAGGCTAGACTGTTCATCATGTTGCTCATTAACAGGGTCACTCTGAGTGTAGGTGCACGCTCACCTGTCCACGTTCTCACCGCTGAGTTGGTTTAATTGGTGCCTGGAAGTTACAAAGTACAATCTCCACCCGATTGACCGATGGTGCTCTGTCTTCTGCAGCTGAACTCTGACCTGCAGCCGTTTGTGAAGAGCAGAGCGGGAGAGACGGAGGCATTCAGTTTGAGCGCCGCCCCGGTGGTTTTCCACCGTCAGATCGTCGGCCAGGAGAGATGGCGTCAGCAGCTGCAGCAGGTATGAATGGGCAATGACGCCACTGCAGCAGCTAGATAGGTTTGGTTTTGTTTATTTGAATGGAGTCTTTCAGTCCGGTGGCCATGTTGCAGGCATAAAATGAACAGATGTCTGAGCTGAATTTGTACAATCTCATAGGTAAAGTGTAACAGGTCTTCTTAAGTACTGTTGGCGTAGATAATTTATTTGATCCAAGGTGCACTTTTCTCCATTCTTCATTTATTAAAAAATATAATCTTGGGTTTTTGTGACATATTGTAGCAACAGTGTTTAAAATGAAGAATTTCTTGACTTGACAAGACCGACACTGCTTCTAAGGATGGGTTAATAGCAGAGGTCAAATTCCATGTAGTCTATGTACCTGTATGTATATATTAATTGTAATAAAGTTTAAGTTAAGTTAAGTAGTAAAAAGTGAGGCTTCTAGCTGCAGAACTTGGTTTACCCCAGAATGTGTTGATTTGAAGTTCCGTTTCATCAAATCGAAGTTGTTGATCATAATCTTAAAGGTGCTCAACACAAAATTCGGAGCATATCTATTGCCTTCGCACGGCTCTCTCAACATGGCGATGGATGAGCTGGCGGCCTTCAGCTAACAACAGCAACGGCGTTATCAGCTGTAACCGCCGTATTAGCGCAATTCAGAGCGCTGGCCGTGAGCTAGCCAGTAGGGCACGCTCACATGCACTAAAATGCACTTGCAGCCGGCCCGGCTATGTCAACAAAGCACAGAGAAGCTCAGATTACAACACACACAGAGGGAGACTGACTTCATTCTCTGCTCAGGTAGACATTACTCCTCTATATCTTTACATATCTAACAGTTGTTTGCTGCTGTATTAATGCTCTGAATATCGTAAAGAGCACCTTTAAGGCAACCTTGGAAACCTGGGTAATGTAACTGATATTTACTCTCTCTTCTCTGCAAGGTAAAAACACAGAGAAACCAACTGGATTACTCGAAGGTAAGCCCACTGGTTAATGTATTCCTCTATGCAGAATCTGCCTCTTCAGTGAGCTATGAACTCTGTACTACACAATGTTACACAAATGCTGTGCCAATTCACCTGTTTACTCATTGGCACGGCATCTGACAGAGCCATCAAAGAGAAACAGGACGTCTTGTCACTGTAACCCATATCAAAGTTGAGACATGAGCTTCCCAAAGTCACTGTGTGAGGGAAGAGGGGGGCCGATAGGGGTGCAAGAAGAGACCGAAGCTACAGAGGAGGGGTCCGATGGTGTTGTGGGGGTTATCTAGTCCCGTCTGAAACCAGAGCAGGAAGGATTAGTTACCGAGGCCTATTTGCGGAGGAGACACTGAGGCTCTGAGACAGTGGCATTGTGAGAGAATCTCCTTCAGCGGACCTGTCGAAAAGGCGACACGGGGAGAAGTTTGAAGGGAAGGAGAGATGAGGGGACACGAGGAGGAAAGCTGAGAGCAGGACAGAGGGAGGGATGAGATTTTGGGGAGGAAACAGAAAGACCTTGGGCCCACGAGCGTAAAAGTTTGCTTTGATTCAGCACAAAGATGGGAACGCATAATTAGAGGAACTTTGTGTACATCTCTGGCATCTACAAATTGTCTTCAAAGTGTTTAGCATGTGTCTTCACCCCATTAACTCTGATGGATAACCATAAAGGTTTACAGAAACTCCCATTAGAAACTCTGTTAGTCTTTCATTCACAATTAGAAAACATCCCCAAATAAACACTTTTTTAGCAAGCAGATGTAAAAATGTATCATTTGGGCAGAAGGAGAATCCAGATTGGGTTGAAGTGAATATTATTTAAAGTAGGGCTGTCAGGCGATTAAAATATTTAATTGCGATTAATCACAAATTAATCACACATTTTTTATCTGTTCAAAATGTACCTTAAAGGGAGATTTGTCAAGTATTTAATACTCTTATCAACATGGGATTGGGCAAATATGCTTGCTTTATGCAAATGTATGTATATATTTATTATTGGAAATCAATTAACAACACAAAACAATGATAAATATTGTCCAGAAACCCTCACAGGTACTGCATTTAGCATTAAAAATCATAATTATATTCAAATCATAACATGGCAAACTGCAGCCCAACAGACAACAACAGCTGTCAGTGTGTCAGTGTGCTGACTTGACTATGACTTGCCCCAAACTGCATGTGATAATCATAAAGTGGGCATGTCTGTAAAGCGGAGACTCGTGGGTACCCATAGAACCCATTTACATTCACATATCTTGAGGTCAGAGGTCAAGGGACCCCTTTTGAAAACGGCCTTGCCATTTTTTCCTTGCCAAAATTTAGCTTGGTTTTGAGTGTTATTTAGCCTCCTTTGCGACAAGCTAGTATGACATGGTTGGTACCAATGGATTCCTTAGGTTTTTCTAGTTTAGGATCCTCACTCTAGCTTTAAAACTGAGCCCACTGCAACCTAAAAATCGCAAGTTGCGTTAATGCGTTAAAGAAATAAGTGGCGTTAAAATTCATTTGCATTAATGCCTTATTATTGTGTTAACTTTGACGGCCCTAATTTAAAGATAGTAATAATATAAGGAAATCAGTCAGTCGTTGCTTCCCAGCAGTTTCAACCCATTCACTGACACATAATGATCAGTCAGTGAGTAAAAATGGCTTCAACTAAAAAAGGAAAAGAAGATAAAAACTTGCCTCGGTGATCAATCTTCTTCTTTTTTATTGTTCAAATATTCTTTTATTTTTACATACATAAGTAAAGTAATGTTAATTTTTTATCATTTTTAATGATCCTGATCCTATTTTGTTGAAAAATGTCACAGCTAGAATACTAACTCATATATATATATATAATATATATATATATACTATAAATAGTTATGATGAGCTGCACCTGCATATTGATAAGATCAAAAAGCACCAGATGGGGTTTGAAGCTGGAACGAAAGAAGAATCAGGTGGAAGTGCACGTAGAAAGAACAGGATGTCGAACTTATGACACGGGCAATACTAAAGAGATGTGGGCAGTTGATGCAGAACAAAACAAGGCTAACAAATAAGATTGTGTGAAATAAGGGTGGAAAAAGAAACTTTTTCTAAATGAAATAAGCAGCCGAGTTCGACACCTGCAGTTTTTTTTTAAAAGAAGGAACGCCTACAGGGAATTCCTCCTCCAGAATTTATGAGTTAAATTGCCCTCAGCAAAAAGATGTCCCAACACAGCAGCAGTAAGTCACAAGGAGACGCCCAAATTCACTCAGTCTGAATACGTAAGCTGTATTCAGACTTGATGTTTTCCACTTCCTTGTGTATGAAATGTACATGTTGTGTGTGTAAGTCCTAGACGTTGTATACACCGGCATGCAGACATTTTCCAAATCGACTAAGAGGGGGCTGCCCTAATTTTAAACTAGATATAATATAGAATCATAATAAGAATCATATTGGAATTCAAATCCCTCACAGATTTAGGCAGTCACACTGAAACATAAAGAACAGACATCGACATTGTTGGGTGAGCAAGACATTTTAATCTTTGTTCAATTTATTACCTGGATTGTAGCAGAGACTGTCTGTGCAGCAGTGCTGTGATCCGGTGATCCATAATTAGTAGACTGAAAAGACAGCAGAGCTGTGAGATGCCCGTGTAGAACTTACAGAATCATATAATAACATAAAATCCAGTACATTTTGCTTCTCATCGTCTCAAAGATGGCCTGCCAATTTTTAAAATAGAACTCGGTGATGAGTCTGAAATGTTTCCCTTGTAGTTAAATGTAGTAAGTTGCCTCCAGTGGTGCCAGGGGCGGCATACATGATTGTGTTATACAATGAGGTTTCTGTTATTATTAAAAGAAATGCTTTGCATCTTTATGTCTTTAACGAGTCCATAACTTTAAGAGTATGCTTTCCCTGGCTCTTAAAGGGATAGTTTGGATTTTTTGAAGTTGGGTTTTTATGAGATATTTATCCATAGTCAGTGTACTACCTACAGTAGACGGCGGTCGTCACGCCCCAGTTTGGAGAAACAGACCGGAGTACCAGCAAGGGAGCAAAGCAATGAACTGCTGTGGACGGAGGCAGCAACAAAACATATTTTAAACACCTTAAAAAAGTCAATATCCGTTAAGTATACGCTATATTTAGAATATTTTCACCGGTTTACCTTGCCGTGAGACATCTGTACAGTCTATGTTTCCGACAAGGAACTGAAGCCGTACACTTAAACTGATATTGTTTTTTTAGGTGTCTAAAATACGTTTTGCTGCTGCCCCCGTCCACAGCAGTACATTGCTTTGCTTCTGTGCAGTAACTACTGTCTGCTTTTCCAAACCAGGGGCGTGCTGACCGCCATGTACTCTAGGAAGTTCACTGACTATAGATGGGTACCTCATACAACCCCACTTCAAAACACCCAAACTATCCCTTTAACAGTTTGTTGTGTTGACAGCTGAATGGTAACGGGAGTGACACAAAACGTGACAAACTAACATGTGTTTTTATCCCTCGACAGCTTTTGGCAGCAGTTAAGTCGGAGAAAGGCGTGAGCTCAGCGGTGGACTTATGCTGTTACCATGGCAACAAGGCTGTGGAGGCCATCCAGGCTTTCCCCTCCTCCGAGGCTCGATCCGCCTTGGAGAACATCGCCTCCGCCATCACCAAATTTTGACCTGGACACACACACACACACACACACACAGAGTGTTTTTGTCTGCTGAGGCAACAGGACGAGAACCACTCAACAGTTGACACTTACAAGACAAATCAACTTCTTTTTGAGCCGGGTGCTGGCTCATGTATGCAGAAACTGTTCTGTTCCGCTGCGGATGACAGTGTGCAGCAGAAATGCAGCGGCCACATCCATAAATGGTCATCATTAAAAAAAAAAAGAATAAAAACACATTACTTCAGCGTCATGTCATGCATTGTGTTGGCTCTGATACATACCCTTCCTATCCCGAGCGGAGGAAACATCAACGCCAAGCTGCGTTTAAAAACCTGGCAGTTTATTACCACCTTGCTTATCAGCGGAGGCACATACCAGGCAGAACGTAATTTAAGATGTTTTGAAGAATTGTTATTGTCATCTGGAAAATGTGCCATGAACGGCAAATGATGCACCACGCAGCACTTGTTCTAACAACGTTTAGTTTTTTTAAGAATCACCTAGGTTCACCCTGCTCTTTACTGCACACCTTAGATGGAGCTGAAATCATAGCTGCTGGATGTAGTGGGTGTTTGCCAAATTGAAGAGCAGCTCCAATCCAGCTGTAAAAATGTCTCAAAGTCATGTTCTACCAGGTATGTACCTCTACTGATAAGCACAGCTGCAAAAAAAAAAAGCCCTTTTTCTATTGGAGTTTGGCATGATATTCTCTCCACAGGGGGGGAAAATGGCATGAATCAGGAGTAATGTCATCTATGTTGCCTTATTATGTCTGTCCCCATGCCTGTATATGTGATCCAAGTCAACCCAGGGGCGGGGAAAGGTCACACAGTCTCTCCCCTTGGCCCAGCCAGCCAGCGCATTGAAGCTCCGCCAAGCAGTAATTATTAATGAAGAGACCTGAGCAAATGGACAGGAAATGCAGAGGTATTGATTGGGCCGGCTGCCCTGCTCTAAGCCGTACAGGCTGGCGCCAGCCTGGTGGCCTGTGGTTTCCCAGGCTGCTGTCTGCGGAGGGGGGGGGGGGGGCCAGCCAAGGTGTGAAACCAGGCCACCGCTGGCAGTTGTCTGTCACATCCAGGCCACACCTGAAGGACAGAGCACAGGAGACAGGAGATGAGAAAAAGAAAGGGACTGAGGGTACAAAGAGGATTCTGTGCTCAGCTCTAGAGAACAGCAACATATGTTGGTACCACATCAGAATGTGTTTTTGAGACTTAGAATTTGCATGAAGACTGTTGGTGCAAGCAAGGATCATGACTAGAAGTGCCGCTACGCAAGTAAAGGTTCAATATGTGACTTAGAAAAAGAGAGATGCCTCAAAAAGAGTTATGGAGTTGGTCCTGTCAGTAATGTTGCAATCAGTTGCAGGTTCCAGATTAAACTTTTACCTTTAAATTAGTGATTCTCAAAGTGAGGTTTTGGGGACCCCAGGGGTCCGTGACACTCTGTCAGGGGGTCCACGGAATAATTTGCTATAAATTATAAAATTGAGCTGTATCATTAAAAAGTGCAGATTGGGACCATTTGCACCAATAAAACTAGCGTATTGTGTACATTACTCCTACTCACGTTAGTTTCGGGCCAACAGAAACTCTGATATGATTGTGAAACACAGCAATACGTTCATTATTTTGAAGTTGAAGCAATAAAATCGCCCTCCGTTTAAAGGTTTATTCAATAACACTACAAATATCCCCTCTGTGGGACTGATAATTGATTATCTCATCCTATCTTAACATGTTTCAAACTGAAGTGTGTTTCAGTTTATCACTATGAAACAGGTCTGAAGTATTTAGGTTGAAAAGTTTCAGAATACAAATAGTTCCAATAGCATCTTAGAGTATAAATCATAGTCCTTTAAGTTGCACTCAGGTTGCACCATGTAAAGTAAATTTAAGTCCTATATCCTAATAAAACAATGTTTCCAGCTTGAAAAATACAAAGATTAGCCGCTGCTGTTTACTGGGAGTATTGCTATTTTTCAAGTATCTTGTTTGCATGTCAGTCATAATTATGATCTGATCAGATACCTCAATTAGTAATATTTTCGAAAACATGGTTCAGAGCAGTAGAGAAATGGACTCTGAGGGTGAAAAGTGGATGTGGAAGAAAAGAGGGTTGGATGAGTGGGGGGGAACGATGGTCTGAAATGCTAAAGATGATGAGGAGTGAACTATTTCAAAAACAAGCCCCTGTCTGTTGCTGGGTTGCCTGTCCACTTCCTCTACTGTCTGGGTTTCCGCTGCTCGGGCTTCCTGGGTACAGCGAGGTACAGCATGTGCCAGGGAAAGCCTCCGGCTCTTCATGAAATATTTATCCTTGCCGTGAGGAGACATGAGGAAAGTTACATGGAAAGTTAAAAGGACCAAACAAGGAAGAAGGCTGGGGCGCTGCCAGAATGACAAATATAGTTACTAAACAGAACTTTCTTCAAGAGAAGAGGTCTGGCCTATAAGCAATGAAACTGTTGCGTAGAACGCTCCCGGTAGAAATCAACCGGGAACTGCAGAAGAGGATTTGATGGGATGAGTTTTTGTTTTTGACTTGTAGAGGAAAAACAGTTCTTCAAGCTACATGTTTGATGTAGAACAGAAATTGTAGCCTTCTTTTCTTCCCCGACAACACTGCTACTGGCAGCATTAATATTTGTGATATCTCCTGCGTAGCCCAAACCAAGAGCAGACCGAAGAAGGAGAGAGGTTTGTCAGCTTTATGTCCTCCGCAGCAGAAACCTGACTCTGTGTTTGCTTACAGTTTCCAGTTTGAGAGTCTTGGGTATCATGAAAGCAAGAGTTGGCATGACTATAAGTTTACATGCAAAACATGAAGTGGGTAACAGCGGCCCTAGTGTGCCCAGCCCAGACGATGAGTGGTGTAATTACAGCAGGGTCCAGCGGAGAGAGTCGGTCAGCACAGATTCCATTACACACTCGCACGCACGCACACATGCACGCACACACACTTGCAACCACAGCTGTGGATGCTGCTGGGGACAGAACGACTGTCATCTTGTTGACAGAAAAGATACAGTTCTCTTGAAACTTTAGCAAATTAGGTTCAGCTAATACCAAACATTTGTGTTTCTGTGGTGATGTTCTGTAATTTTGACCATTTTGATGTGAAAAATTCATCTATTCTACTGTTTCTACTAAGCAGTTTACTGTCGTCAGGACTGGGAGACGTCATTTATAGTATCGGGGGGATGCTACAAAGCTGAAACACAGATCATTAATATTATTATAGATCAAGCACTGACAAATGTTGCCATTGAAAATATATTTAGCCTTTTAAATAAGAATTTCTTAATATACCTCAAAATGGTTCACTTTCACTTCAAAAGAGACTCTTTTAGGGGTTCAGTTCTTGGGTTTGTAGTGCCTGAAATCTCTGTGTGTCATTGAGGCTAAATTTGAGATGTAAACAGAATTTAAGTGCTCTTTTTTTACCCTAAGAGGCCCAAATAGACACGTTTTTGTCATTTTTAGAGGGGTACAGGGGGTCTTTAGGGGTAGATAGCAGGTCAGCAGTAGATGTCACATAGAAGTGGTGTACATCATCTGAAAGCTGGGAACCTGGAGATTGATTTGAGATGCAGCTCAGCACTGTGTGTCAAGTTGTTCTAGTCATAAATCAGAAATAAAAATGAATTAATTCATTAATTCATTAAAATAAATTGTGAAAGTGTATAAGGGTTTAGAACATTATGATGGAAGTATATGATGACCATTCCCATGTTCTATTATGTCTCAAATCTTTGGGTTGATATTAATTACACTTTTTGGTGTTAAATTTAACAATTTTTTACCAATCAAGAATTGATCAAAATTATCAATAATCCCTCAAAATGCCATAGTAAGACACCAAAACCTTGAGGAACACCATAGAAAAAGCCATGCTGTGATTTGGTATCAAAAACTTTTGACATTTGGAGATTTCTGCAAGAATACTAGAGGTCACCACAGGTCATTTTATACATCGAGGTCAAGTTTCAAAAAATGCTCTTACTATGTGAAATGGCTACTATTGGGACTAACATCATCACACATGAATGACCGCATTATTTAGCGTCGATACCAATGGCTGAGGTTTTCTTCTAGTTTCATATGATACCATTACCTTCACCTTATCAGTGGGTAGCGGCCTAATTTTTCCGTGCATGTATTGGTTGGTGTTTTTCTTTGGATGCGGATGAACCTACAGAATACGGCATGCAGGGCTTCTATGGGATGCTTGTCCTATCTAGTGTAGTCCTGATGACTGATTGGACCCCAAACTTCACTACCATAAAGGCTGATTGGTTGCTGTCAAATATTTTAGTCTAAATCCTAATTGATATGTATATATTGTAAAATGTCCTTTTTGTTTCAGTGCATTCACTGCCAGACCAAAGTTAGCTAAGGCACTGATTCTGAGCCCCAGGTAATCATGATATAGGGTGTGGTGTGATCTAGAGGGGTGTTTCCAAATTTGAATTTGAAATGTATTTTTCTGAGATCTGGGCTTCTTTTGGAGGATCGTGATTTTAGATTTGTTAAAATTGACTGCCGGGGTCCAGTTCTGAAAGTATGGCTCCAGGAGGTTCAGGTGCTGCTGTGGTCCTTGTTATGTGGGTGACAGCGACTCTGAATCCAGACTGCTCCAACACGACCTAGTGCTCGTCAGTCATGCAGATGCTAAATCAAGTTGGAGATAAACTGTTGACTTGAAAGACGTCTCTCCTCTGAGTGAAGAGATATGTAGTTTTATTGCCAATTTTTACTCCACATTTGTTACTGAAAGACATTGACTTAATTATGTCTTAACGTTTACCCCCTACACTGATTTGGGGAATTGTATAATCTAATTGCTCTTGCCAAATAGAATCAAACGCCTTTTTAAAAACAATCAAAACATGCACAAATTTAGCCCTTGTTTTTTTTATTGGTGTAACTTATTTTGGTCAGTAAAGAATCTTCATCTAGTCCACAATGGATAACATGAGATACAGACCAGTGTTTGCCTGATAATCTTGGCACTGCTATGTTTTATATATTTATTTTTTAATATTGGTTCACTAATTACTGCGAACTTGCTGCTGGATATAGTGGGTGTTTGCCAAATTGAAGAGCAGCTACACACTAGTTGTGAAAATGTCTGTAAGGCATATTCTATCAAGTATGTACCTCTGCTGATAAGAACAGATTTAAAAACACAGGTTTTTTTTAATGCAGTTTGGTGGGATATTCTTTCTAGAGCAGGAGAAATGGCATGAATCAGGAATAATGTCATCTATGTTGCCAAGAAACTTGATTCAAAAAGAGATACAATTTAAAGGTGCAGTGTGTGAGATCTGGCTGCATCCAGGTTCTTGCCGGTACTACTAGGCTACTCCAACCGTCATTGCTCTAATTGTCCTCCTCCCACCGACCATCTTCATGCATCCCTGAACACACGATTCAATGCCTGTATGGTGTAGAAAGAAATTAGAAACACTTGACATCATCTATAGCAAATTATTTATTGAAATGATGAAAGTGCTGCAGAATAATTTGTAAATGTTGACAAAACTTTTCGACATGAATGCAGCACAAATGCCTTATCTCGCAATGTTAATGAAAGAGAAACAGCATTGCCACGTGTGGCAACAAATTGAGCTGTGATCAGGGATATTTGATACACCACCACAGATGCCGCTTCCATGGTTGCCACCCATAGCGCCTGGTATTTACTCGCAGAGCACTTGTCTACGTAAGGAGCGCAGTCAGACCCCACGGATCCAAGTGATTATACAGGCGGAGTGTCGCTTGTGCGTGTGCTAACAGACAAACCGAACCGAAAACATAACCTCCTTGGCGGAGGTAACTAACTGTATGTTGACCAGATGTTAGCAGATGTATTTCCTTGTTGAAAATGAAATTGTGAGGGTTGTATGTGGGTTTTGGCAGGTAGCTGCTGTCCTATCTTCCCGGTACTGCGTAGCGGCACTGAATCTTTTAGTGATAGGGAGTACCGGACTGTACCGGCCTACTTTCACCCCTGGGGGCATCTAGTGGTGAGGTTGCAGATTGCCACCAACTGAAACTTCTGTTGTGTGCCAAGTGTGTAGGAGAACTACGGAGGCCTATGCAAAAACATGAAAAAGTGAATGGCCCTATCTAGAGCCAGTGTTTGTCCGTTCTGGTAGAAACATGGCGGCCGGCTCAGTGACCCGCTATGTAGATATAAACGGCTCATTCTAAGGTAATAAAAACACAACAATTCTTATTTTCGGGTGATTATACACTAAAGAAAACATATTTATTAATAATATATTCTATTTCTGACAATAAATCCCCTTAAATGCTACACACTGTTCCTTTAAGATGTAATGTTTGAATAAAAAAAATGCCGCCATATTGCTAAAATGTTTTAAATGTATTACATTTGTTTGTAGTTTCTACATTTTACAGTGGTCTGATAATCTTTTGCTACTTTGGTATCCACACTTATCTGTATGGACATCAAGTTACCACAGAGACATAAAGGTCAGAGTTTAAACACTGTGATGGATTGATGCCTTGGCCATGGTGTTTCCCTGCCTCCCTTCCTAATGCATGCTGGGATAGTTTCCCCGCAGCCCCTGTGACCCTATTAGGAATAAACCAGTATGTAAAATGACAGAGAGAATCTGACTGTGGAGTGAGATTAGAGCCTCCATTTGTCTTCCTCTGAATGGCCTATCAGTAAACACCTGCTAATATCATCATATAGCTGACGGTGATGGATGAAAGTCATTCTCCTGCGATGGGAACAGTATGGCTGATTGGCCGCCTCGACACAGACGAGCATATTGGCCAAAAATGACACTTTAACGAGCTCTTCCCGGTGTTAAGTGCCGTGCGCCGGCCCCTCGTCGCAAATCGTCGCCTGGCTGACCCCGGGCCTGCGCGGGGCCTGCTCGCTCCATTGGCTGACAGATCAGACTGCCATGGAGACGGCTCATTAGTCGAATAATGAGAGCCACACCAGCCACACGTTGTCTTGTTATATCATCTCTGTATCGACGTATTTGTGGCTGGGGACAGAACATTGGGTGCTAGTGTGTGCATGAAATGGCCAATGATTAAGATGGAATTAAGGCACTGTGAGCTCCTCTGTTCATCTCTGTTCACCAGAGGAAACCAGTTCACCAGCTCAAGTAACCAGCTCTGCTTAATGGCTGCTGCAAATCAAATTTGCCCCCCCTGATTGCAACAATACAGTGTAGCTCTATAGGATTTCCATCTCTTATTCATCATTTCACTGAGTTGCTCTCAGCTGCCACCAGCTCCAAGTTAGTATATTTGGTAACACTTTATAATAACCAGCATTTATGAATGGTAAATTGATAGCTAATTAAACTTAGTTAATAGTTATTTTACTGTTAACAAACAATGAAATGTTAATTAATAATGTTTAATAATTATTAGTTATGCTATAATTTATAGTTAATCCATCATTAGTTAGTGTAATATGAAATAATTTGTTTATAAATTATATATTGTATCATAGCTGATAAGAGACGATAACAATTACATTTTGATTACTTTAGTGAGATATTTATTAACCGTTTATTGTTGCGCACATTATAACATTTTATACACTATATTTGTAACCAAATGATTTATAAACCTTTAAGAAATCCTTTCGTAAAAAAAATCGTAAAACATCGGTAAACATTACATAGATAGATGGACCAGAAACCTATTATTATTATTATTATTATTATTATTATTATTATTATTATTATTATTATTATTGACAAAGTAGTAAGTATTAACTATATATCTAAATATTGTTTATAGATGCTTTACAAAGTATTAACCATTAAAAAAGTGTAACAAATTTCAATCTATGTAATGTATATATGTTTTACAAACAATTTCTTTAAGGTTTACAAATAATATCTTAATCATTAACAAATACTTATATATAGTATATAACATGTTCTGTTGTGTGCAACAATAAACTGTTAAAATAACATGAATTATAGTAGTGGTAAAGTAAACATTATTAATTATCATTTTTTTGTTGTTAATAGTAAAATAACTATTAATTATGTTTAATTAACTTAACATTTTATCATTTATAAATGATGGTTATTACAAAGTGTTACCATAGGTTTCTTGTTTTCTAAGTTTCGACTCCATAATCTTTGAACTTCATGTCATATGACACCGTGATTATTGATGTACTGACAGTAATTTGAGAATATTTGTTGCCAGACTGGATGGACAGCCAAAAACATCAAAGCTTATTGTGCACACCAGTCTATGGTGCACAAACACACAAGAATAGTTCTATCTGTTGGTTGTCTCTTGACTAGGTAAGACATCTCCAAACTGAGTATCCATGGGCTTTTCTCAGCTTTTTTGCATAAAGGAAAGTTTTATCCAAAGCTTTTTGTAGATAGAAGAGTGAAGTTTGACTGCATATAGCTCTCAGATCACGTCACAACACACAGTACAACAGAATGGGATAATAAATGTGTTTAGTATGGCATTTACAGATCATTACCTCAATTAATAAATAGTTGCATGGAGCATGATGGCGACATCTGTAAAATCAGTCCCAGGTATATTTGGAGGAGACAACCAGCATTGAATGTGTTAACAACAACACAATATAAAACATTAGCTCGGTACTGTGAGAGAAAACATTCATTAACATTACAAAATATATATATATATATATATTAATGTAGGAAAACTATGTGGTTTGAGAATGGCTGCCAAGTCATTATTATCAAAAAATAATATTGCTAATTTATTCTGCATGATCTAATATGTGTATTTAGAGTCTGTGCCGTTTAATCTTCTGGTTTATATACAGCCCAGAAGCTCAAGGATGACAGATTGTACTATACAGCAGACAGGGATGATGACCAGAGCTCATTCTGTTGTTGTTGCAGTCTCTCTCCACTTGAGGGCGATGTTGCCCACATAATGTGAGCTCTGGAGTTCAAGGTGATCAGAGATCATGCCTGCAACAAGAGGTATCACTCCTACCTATTTCTTTTTTTCTTTACTAAACAACTTTTATCATTACAGACAGTATCAAAATCAGAAAATACTTTATTGATCCCTGGGGGGAAACTGGGGTGTTACAGTTGCTTTTATATGAATATAAAGAAATGTAAGAAAATATAAATAAAAGAGTAAGTAACATGTAAATGATGTACATAATGCTACAGAATAAACACAATATGTGTAAAGAAATATAAGTAAGTAATAAAATTAAGAATAAGAAATGAGAATATTAGAAATATCTACAAATATTTGCATTAAGACATGTAATATATCACGTATAGCCACAGTTCAAATAAGTAAATACAAAATTTGTATAAGTAAATACAAAATGCAGAGAAGTGGGTTTTATTAAGTGTGTTAAATATCAATGCCAGAATGGTATAAATAAGAATTATATAAGAGTATTTCTTGAAATGTACTCACTTAAGACAATCACTTATGGGACTGTCAGATCTAAATTTATAAGAAATACATACATACATAGTATATAGGCTATACATAGAATATAAAAAAAAAATGAATAAAATAATGTTAACATCAATGTTTTTTAAAAATTTTAAATATTTTTTTGGAATTTTGTGTGTGTTTGCAGTACTTCTGTTTTGCACATGTAGTATGCTGATATTTAATAACAACTATTGGTGATGCATCTTGAATAACAAAATTATTAATTAATTAATTACTAATTTATGTTGTTCCAGGTATCACTGGCATAATCACCACAATGTCAAATAGAGGGCTGTTTTGCTCTACTGCTCAGCACCAATAACTACCACTATAAATAAAATAAATACACCACAATAGTGACTCTTATGATGAGCTGTAGCACAAGAATTTACAATAAACTGTATTTTAAATTAATAGTTACTACATGATTATTATAGTGACACCACAGCATACAGGTGCTGTTGCTCATATGCTATTCAACAGTGCCAACAACCCCCCTGAACCAATCAGTAAGGACATATCCAATTAGCTACATCTTATACAGTGGTGGGAGTATTCAGGTCTTTACTTGAATAAAAGAGAAGTGCGCAGTATTCAGGTTAATTTGCCTCTGTCAGAGTTATATTGTTATATATTGTGGATATTTATTATATAATTATTACATGTAAACATAATTTTAATGTTGTAGTTGGCCAAGGAGTAGCTGATTCTAGCTATTTCATATAATGTTTAATTTACAGTATAACAACACATCATATGCTTATTGTAGGTATTTCAAATCTTAATCTGCAAAGTACCCAGTAAAAGCTGTCAGGTAAACGTAGTGGAGTAAAAACTACAATATTAGCCTACCTTAGTGGAGTTAGTGGAGTAGAGGTTGTAAACTGTGGGCACCCACGGTTATATAGGTAGGTAGGCAGGTAGGACCAGCATGCACCTGGGTGGGCTTATGTTTTTTTACCAGAACTAGAGAGGCAGCAACATCAGTGTTTTCTTTGTGCTTCGTTTGCTTATTTTATTTTTTTTTATAAATAAATCATCAGAAACACATACATTTGCACACACATTTGCATGGACAATGGACCTCTTTTGCCTGCGTAATCCACATACCCATGGTGCGTCAGCGGCTCTTTGATTGAAGTTTGATTTTGATTTTTGACTTTTATGACAAATGGCCACTACACTTAGTAAAAAGTTAGCCAAATGCAAATATAAATTAAGACCCATAAATAAAGACAAAATATCATAACATGACAATGTCAAGCATGAGATATCATAAGCCACCCTTCATGAAAAATTCTGGTGAGGGGGGTCGGGGGGGCCTTCAAATCCGAATTTCACCTAGGGAACCAAAAGGGCTAGAGCCAGCCCTGCTCAGAGTTTTACTTATGTAGGCAACTTTAGCTATTACAGTACATGTAGCCTACTGAGTTACTTTCCACCACTGGTTTTATATGGTGCATACACAATAAACAGGTGTACATTTCTAGGCAATTGTATAAAAAGGAAGGAAATGAGCACTACAACAAATGCATATAGCCTAAATGCAGCTCTAAAAGTCACAACAATGTTGGTGAATGAGCCTATAGCTGCCTCAGTCCTCACGTGAGGCTCAACATAATGACAGCTGCTGTAATTAAACACTTTTATTAAAAAGGGCAGTACTATTGTTTTTCTTCTTCTTCTGTAAAGGTCTTTTTATTAATTGTCAATAATCAATAGAACAGTCACTATACAGGGAAAGTTACTTTTTGTTTTCCTGAACAACACTCACCCGTGACACAACACATCATTCAATCATACCTGACAACAACATACACACAGACAGCCACAGCTGGCCACAAAAGACCTAACTGATTCTCAATCATGGACACATAAAATTCAAATTGTAGAGAATACAACACAGGGAGAGTATCCGCAAATAAGTCATGAAATAAGAAGAAGAAGAGAAAAAAAATATATATATACTGTATATATATATATATATATATATACATACACACACACATACACACATATACATATACACACATATATATGTGTGTATATATATATATATATATACTGTATATATACACATATATATACATATATATACATACACATACATACATACATACACACATATACACAAATACACACATATATACATATATATACATATATATACATACACATACATACATACACACATATACATATACACACATACATACATATATACATGTATATATATACATATATATACATACACATACACATACACATACATACACACACACATATACATACATACAAACATACATATATATTTAAAAATAGACGAAAAAAATAAAAATAATAATAATAATAATAATAATAATAAAAATAATGATAATAATTAATAAATAAATAATTGTTTTTGTTTACACCAGCATGAGTTCATCGGAAATGTTTCATGTAGACGGTATTATAACTTTTGGTTTATTATTTTTTCTCTCCACAGCTGTGCGGAAGTGACACAGCAGGCGCGCGCCCCGGTCACGTCACGCGAGAAAGCACAGGAGCCGAGCGAGAAAAAGAAACATCAACAAGAAGAAGAAGAACAGTTAACCTGCAACATACAGCACCGTGACAGTCCGCAGACATGTCCAGCCCGTCGCTACCAGTCCTACAGGAGTGCGTGGACTCGTAAAGGTGAGCTCGAACCGCCGGTCACGCGTGTTTATTACCGTTAATCTAACAAGAGTCCGTGCAGCAGCAGGAGGAGGTGGGGGGGGGGACTCGTCCACGCAAACAGCCGCGTCATTAACATGCACACAGACAATGTTGCACTACTAAAACCACCGCGGTGCTTTGATGTTGTCCACAGTGAGCCCGGGTTGTTGTTGTTAAGAGGACAAGTTAGTGTCCAGAGTTCAGCTCTGACAGCTGAGAGGAGTCTGCTCGTGTTTTGGTTCAAGGGTTCATGGGCGGAAGAATGAGGAAGTAGCTGCTTCATAACGGCTTGAGGGGAGCTAGGAGGCAACTCAGTGCACGGTGGCATGAACACACTACAGCACAGCTCAGCACAGTCCCTGTCTGGCTATAATAATGCACATAGTTTGTCTTTGTAAAAACACAATGAGTCTGTAATTTACAACAGATCTGATCAGGCTCACCTGCCTGGCAGCATTACAGGTAATAATGTGTTTGGCTGCAGCTGGTCACATGCTGTTTGTCATAACGGTGGCATACTGTACCAGCAACCACATGTTTATAGCACAACTAACATGAGTAGTTTAGGATTTATAAATGTGTTCACACACTATCATTTTAAATGTACAGTATATATATATGTGTTATTTGTTGGTATCTATCAAGCATTTAAAAAACAGTGTTTTTAGGGATGCACTGATCTGACTTTTTCAGTCCTAATACAGATATCTGGGCTTTGGGTTTCGACCGATACCGAGTACCGATCCGATACCAGTGTTTAATTAACAAGCTGTATGCCTGACTGTGTGGAAATGTCTGGGATCATTTTTGTATGTGTAAGACAACATCAGGCCTGACTTAAACATTGCTTTCCTAACTTTGTAAAACAAAATGTGACCAATAAATACTTAGATTTAAATGTATTTAAAGGGACTGTTTGTAAGAATCAGAAATTGGTTGTAACAGCGACACCTGAGGCCTGTTAAGTCAACGAAAGTCAGCGTCCTGTTGCTCGTGCTCGCCCGTGTGCACGCGCTACCTGAATGTGAGCGAGCATCCGTCAAAACAGTGAGGCGACACACATCAGCTAAAACCACAATATCACTCTATATTTCAGTAGCTTGGCAGTAATGTTAGCTGACCAGACGAAGGTCTCTCCATGAACCAGTGCTGATCCTAGTGTTTGCTTTTCCTGCCTCAGCCTCCCGACCGCGGCCGTAGGGCGAGCTGAGAGAGCGAGAACGAGCGCGGTGTGTGAGTGAAGGCAGGCAGGCAGAGGAGCAGAGTACAGCAGAGACTCCGGCCCTGGAGACCAAAGCTACGTCTCCCCCGCGTCCTCCGACCGCAGCCAACACTGTTTTGCAAGACGGGCGTTACTAGATAGAACTTTGCGGTTTTGGTGCTTCTGTGTAGTTTGTGTTGGAGTCTGAGTCGGAACAGCGTAGCTAAATGCAAGCGCGCATGGGACACCGACCCAGATTGATTTATACGTGTAAGAAGTTACAAACAGTCCCGTTAATGTTTATTTATTATTATAATAATAAATCACACACCAGCAACTTGGTAAAAAAAAAGCTTCAATATTAACAGGAATTACGATTCCAGTTTATAATGTGTATATAGTATATAGACATAGAACTGAATTGAATATATTGGCCCTATTGTCACCGACATCCAATCCAGCTATTTGAACCAGTAGCGGCCCCGATATCTGATCAGGTATCAGTATATTCTAGTTAGAATTCCAACTTCTTGTTGCTTGGTTGAATTTAGTTGGGTTCTGGAAATATAACTAATAACTATTTTCAGTATCAATTCATGGAGCAATTATTTTTCTCGATGAAGCATTTATAAAATGTAAACAAATAGTGACAAACACCCATCATAAGATCCCAGAGCCCATTGTGATGTTTCGAAATGTTGTTGTTTTGTCAGACCAACATTCCAAATCCCAAAGGTAATCGGTTTACAATCAGAAGACTAACAAAATATTCACATTTGAGAAGTTGGAACTGTTGAATTTCAGCTTTAAAAAATACTTGAGCAATTAATTGATTGATAATTGTCATCAGTTTCTTTTCCGTCAAAGGACTAATCACTTATTAGGGCTGCCCCCTCTTAGTCGACTAATCGGTCGTTTTGATCTTAGTCGACTAAGATTTCTTTAGTCGATTAGTTATTTGTTTTTGCTTTTTTCATGCTGACTGACTATTTCCAAGAAACCAATGAGCACATTTCTGGTAAACACAAGATTTAAAGCTGTGCTTTTGTGTGATTCTTTGTGAAGAAACTCAGTGTCACAGGTCTGTCGATTAAATCGACTAATTGATTCGTCAGTTTCTCTGACTTCATATGTTTGTGATTTTTTTTTTCTAGGCTATGAATTCCCCTGAGTATGGAGAAGTTTCAGATGAAGCGATGCTTGAGAAAGGTAACTTCTGCAACCTGTATTTATATTTTTATATATATAAAAAAAATACAGAGGAACATGATTTTTTTCCCCCAGATTATCTGTCTCACGCCCGACAGTCATGATATAGTGACAGTTTTATAAAAATCCCTTTTTATCATATTTGCTCACTGTTACCGACTACAACTTTAATAAAGAAAATGTGATTCTGTCATAATTTGCAGAACACAAGCATGTCCAGGACTTTAAGGAGGAATCGGAAGACTTTGCTATTTGTGAGTCACCTGAAGGACTGGGAGGAGGGTCTCCTGGAGCCACTGAGGCTGTTAAACGGCCATCTGCAGAGATCGGCCCTTACACAAACCAGTCTTCCAGCAGCAAGAGAGCCAGAGTCTCTGGCGAGGTAAGCTAACCTCAGACCCTTTTATCTAACTAAAAACATTGGTATACAACACAGACAACTTACATATCCTACCTGTTGTATAAAGGTGTCTCTTACGGTACATATGTGTGTTTTGAATGATATTTACTCTGTCTAGATGAGGCGGCATTTGATGGATGAGAGCAGCAGACTTGAGCCTCTTTGCCTCACCACAACTGGACAGAAGAGGAATTACGTCCAGCAGAAGCCCAGAGTCTCCTACAGAAAGCCTCTCTTCAGCATCTCCCACAGGATCTCAGAGAAGAGGAACACACCGAGTCTGGAGCAGCAGGCCGGGAATCAACTTAACTTCAGCAGCATCCTCTCATCAAAGCTCCAAAGTTCGGAGGATAACGGCCCATTGGAGACCCATCCCGCCATAGACGCTTTAGGGCAGGCGTCGGCGACGGACTCTAGCCTTTATCCGCTGATTGAGAAAATGTTTCTCATTCTCAATACCCTCAATTCGAGCATGACACAGCTGCACAGCAAAGTGGACTTGTTAACCCTCGAAGTCATGCGAATAAAGAAGCAGATCAAGCCGGCCGAGATGCTGACGGAGTTCCAGCCTCCTCCTGAATATCTGCTAACAAGCGACGAATTGAATCAGCTGATGGAGCAGACATCCAGCGCCGGGGAGCTTGGGTGTCGGCTGCTGGTTCATCTCTTCCCAGAGCTGTTCAAAGCCAGGGAGTGCTCTCATGAATGCATGGCAAGCAAGAGAACGCTGGAGTCTCTGCACCTGCAGCTCATCCGGAACTACGTTGAGGTATGCTACCCTTCGGTCAAGAGCAACAGCGTCTGGCAGGAAGAATGCCTCCTTCAGATTAATGACTTGTTTAATCGCTTCTGGGCACAGAGGGACATGGAGAGTGCTCGGCTGCTCAGGAAGCAGACAATCACGGGTTCTGGGGTAAAGGCGGAGCATCCTCAAACCTATCGTTTCATCAATGAGCAAGGCCGGGAGGAGGACATCTCTTTAGATAACCAGCAGAGCGGTGTGGCTGCCTCAGACCTCCCTTTTAATACACAAGCCACAGAGGAGCTGGATGAGTTCTCCTCACCTGAGGACTTTATTATTTTCCTTATGCACCGTCTCTTCCCTGAGGTTTTCGAAGAGGGGAAAATGCCAGAAGGCTCCAGCCATTTCAGTAGCGTTGGGCAGCTAATTCTGGACTCCGACAAGATGGAAATAATAAGAAAGTATATGGAAGCTAATTTTCCTGATGTGCCTGAGGACAGCTGGCTTCAGGTGTGCATTCAGCACATGGAGGATGCACTCGAGGGTCCTCACAGTAACGGCAATGGGAGCGAACCTGACAATATCAACGATGAGGGCTATGACCTGGCCAGCCTTCCTGAGGATGTTTCTATTATTAGGGTTCCAGAGGGGAGTGATTGTGAAAGGCCCGGTCGCAAGGCCAAAAAGTCATTGCTTACACCTGTGGATTTTGACAATCTAGAGATTCCTCTTCCTGACTTTACTGTTCCCCAGCAGTACCTCTTGTCCACAGAGCAGCTGAAGAACAACTATGAATGTAGCTTGTCCATTGGGAACTTTGCTTCTCGGCTGCTGGTGCTCATGTTCCCTGAACTCTTCACCCACGAGAACGCGCGGAAGCAGTACAACTGCAGCGGTTCTCTCGGTAAAAAGCAGCTCGACCCCATTCGGGTAAATCTGATCCGTCATTATGTGCAGTTAGTCTACTCTCGGGCCAAGAACGACAGAGTGTGGATGTTGGAATTCGTGGGCAAGCTTGACGAGAGGTGCAGGAGACGTGACACGGAGCAGAGGAGATCCTACCTGCAGCAACGCAAAGTGTACGGACAAGACACAGAGCAGGACTTTCTTTGCCAGCTGAACCAGCTCAATCCAGATAACATGAGGGAGGATCCAGACATTCCCTCTTTACCTCCTGAGAAAAGTAGCAAAGACTTTTGTAAAATTCCCCTGGACGAACTGACTGTAACCAAGCCTGATTTCCCTGTACCGTCTATCTACCTTCTCTCAGACACCGAGGTACGGGAAATCGTCCAGCAGAGTCTCTCTGTTGGGAACTTCGCCGCCCGTTTGTTGGTACGCCTCTTCCCTGAGCTCTTCACTCAGGAGAACCTGCGGCTGCAGTACAACCATTCAGGGGCCTGCAACAAGAAGCAGCTCGACCCCGTCCGCCTCAGATTGATCCGTCACTACGTGGAAGCGGTGTATCCTGTGGATAAGATGGAGGAGGTGTGGCACTACGAATGTGTGCCAAGCATCGACGAGCGCTGCCGGCGCCCCAATCGCAAGAAGTGCGACATCCTTAAGAAGGCCAAGAGGTCAAGCACTGTGTCCTAGTTACAGTACTTTTCAGTTAGGCAAATAAAAAATAATTGCACAGTATATAAGCTGAACCCGCATTGATGAACTTTTTCAACATGTCCTATGTAGGATGAAGCCAAGCTGTTAAGAGTTTCTTCAGTACTATCCGTAGTCCTATTTTACCTTTTGACTACAGCAGTAGATGTTGCAGTCTATGTAGTGTTATTATTGTTGGATAAAGAGTAAAAACTGCTTCTATTTATAGGCCAAATCTGTCATAGCTTATCTAACATACTTTGTTGTAGCCTTAAAAACAATAACAATGATAGTAGCATATAGCATAGGTCACATATTTGCTCTATGGATAGAAATATTAATCACAATGACGTGATGTATTTCCATTGCAGTTACCGATGTAGCATTGTGCCACCACTGTTTCAATAACAATGTGCTTATGTTAAGCCTTCTTATAGAAGTTTATATTATAAAGACAATTTAACATGACAATGGATCATGATAACCTATTTCTAATAAAATCACAATTATAAATATGACATGTGATTGGACTGTTTTACATAATGGCACCAAACTGTCCCTGTTGAGGTATCTAACCTGGATTTATAGATTGCTCCAGGGATGACGTATTTTTGTAGGCCAACCAGGAAGTTAGCAGTTTGCCCTGGGTTCCCTCGACAAAAAGCCAACGGGATTTTTCCATTCGGTTTTGGATTATTGCAGAAAATAAGCTCTGTGGAAAACAAATGTTTATGATACTTTCACATTTTGTTCAGCAAGATAATATTCACAAATGAACACCACTTTTATGATTTTTGAAGTGTGAATACAATCACCAGAAGTAAAAAGCTAACGTTGAAGGTGGACGAGTCAGCATGATTACGTTTAGTAGTATTATTTATCCACTTGTTAACAACCGCCTTTTTAAGACACATACAGGCTTAAAACTTCACGAGTGGGGTATTTACTGATGTATTTTATATCTCAGAACAAAACATTACAATCTCTTCAGCATGTATTAACCACAGACCTTATTTCAGGCATCTAACTAAAAACCCATTCAAAAAACCCATGGACTTCCAGACGAGGGAACCGGAGGTGCTAAAATGCTAACTCATTTGCGGGTTTTAGGACTCATTCCTGTAGCACTCTATTGGATACCGACACCCCGAGGAGTGCATCCTGAACACTCTCCAACAAGCTCTGTACAACGCAACATAAGTATTGCTTCTGCTGGTACTTACCATTTTACATTTTTGCCTCAACAAAAATGAGTAATAACGAAAAAAGATATTAGTAGCAGGACATATCACAAAACTAATGATTCTGATGAAAACTCATGGACTTGCAAGACAATGTCATATGCTTTTTATCAGCCAACTCATTAGGAACATGATGTCAAAATGCACTTTTATTAGAGGAGTCTCACAGTATAATGGGGAAAGGTAAACACTCAGTCTTTCCCCCAACCAACTGCTTAATGTCTACACAACCACTGAGAACTGTTTAAACTTTACATTATACCTTTGTAATCCATTCGAGATCCAACTTTTCTGCGGGTGTTGTTGCCTTCACTGGCAAATGGTATTACAGTCAACAGGGTCCTATTCAAGTTTGTGGCTTAAATGCCTCATCCTTGGGAAGCTCTATACATTTCCAGCGTCTTATGGCAACTTTGTGCTTTTCTGTGTTATTGGATACACCGAAAACCCTCCGTAGGATGACTCTCATCAGAGTAACCGTGCTTGTTTCTTGGTTCTCCGACAGTACCAGGTCCAAGGTGTCCCCGACTTTCACCTAAATAAAGAACAAAATGTGAGAAATGAGGTAAAGGGCACAAGTGGAAAGAGTGAGAGTATAGGGCAGGAATATGTAACTTATCAAACATCAATTACCGTTTTATTTTTCTTGATGAGTTTCTGTCCATTTAACCTGAGCTTGTTGTTATAGAAGGCGTCTTCAATTTTACTGTTATAAGACAAAAGACAGTTGTTCAGTTGGTTCGAAGAAGGAAACAAGTTGTATTTGAACATATTTGTGTCACAAAATCCCCCAAATCTCATCAGTAATTCCTGTGATACTGAAACACCACTGTTAGCATACCATGGGAAACTAAAACCATGCCAAACAACAAATATGTTGTGCAAAAACGGCATCCTATTCAGCTTGGACAGCATTCACTGCCTGATATCTGTTTGTTTGGAAAAACTCTAATTGGTTATTTATCAGCCTATTCTTGTTCCTTTACATTTAGCCAGCTATAAAGAAAAAGAGTCATTTAAAGCTATAAGAGCAGCCGACAGGGAGTGACTCACTTGCGTGCCATGTCCAGGCCAGCTTTCATGATGACATCATATCGAAACGACGGCACATGTTTCTCTATGTCTTTATAGTCCTTCGGTAGATTTGGGTTCTCATCCACCTCGTCTTCATAATCGCTGTCCTCAGGGTCTTTTTCGTCCTCGTCTTCATCCTCGTCCTCCTGTGCTGCCCGAGCAGCTACTTTCTTCTTGTTGCTTTTAAACCTCAGCTGGTGGACAGACCAACCCCTGACGGCGTCTCTGCCACGTAGAGCGGGCCTGTGACAGCCAAGTGCGGGGAAAGCCGAGCAACCCCACAACTGGCGTGTGTGGATGGTCCTGGGACACCATTCGTTCTGCCTAAGTCCATATCCAGCAGCCAGCAGGTGGCGAGGATTCAACCTTCCCAGCTGCCTCATGGCAAGAGCCTGCACCACCAAACTCTGCATGTTGGCACTCCACCCAGTCACTAGAAAAACATGGATGGTTAGGAATTATTATGCGACATTACTGATCTCGTTCTGACAAATTTAAACCTGCAGTAGGCAGAATGGTTTTAGCATCATTCGGCAAAAATTCCATAATAACCTTTCAGCATATTGTAATTCAAGTGTTCTGAGAGAAAACTAGACTTCTGCACCTTATCATGGCTCTGTTTTCAGGCTTCAAAAAATCTAGCCCGTGACGGGAGACAATAGTGTACGGTTTAGCTGTAAAATAAGAAAGTTTGCTCCGGCTGGTGGGCGGGATATTTCCTCAACTGATCTCAACATGGCTGCTGGGTACAAACTTTCTCATTTTACAGCTAAACAGTACACTACAAGATGTTTCTGAAGACATTTGAGGCATGAAATAGGCATTACAGTAACAGAATATTGATTCATATTTGCTGCCTAGTTTGACCATTTGATCGGAGCTCGCAAGTGATTGACAGCTGCTCAGAGACGGCAAGGCTCCAGCTCGGCTCCGATTGGTTGTTTTTCTGCGGCCTGTGAAATCATGCAGATGCCATTAGGGGATTTGATTATGATTTTTCTTAGATTACCTGTCTCATGCACTACTGTGAGGATATAGTGACCGTTTTATAAAAATAACATTTTTAACAATATCTGTCTATGTTGTAAATCACCTCTCGAAATCATTTGTCAACTGCTGATTACAAGGTTAAGAATAAAACTGATCAAGATCAATATTTTAGACTTGCTTACCAATAATGTCCTATTTGAATCCATTATTTCACCATTCATACTAATAATTATGTTATTAATTAGATAAACGTGAAGTGTTTTTCTTGTTTGATTGCTAAAACACCTTTGTAAAGAGTAAATTAAGACTATTTGGATTATAAAGTCTGCAACACTAGTCAACAAATGTACCTTCAAAGTAAAAGCCTCATTTTATTTCTAGCCACGGTTTTGCTCATGTCATAATAGATTTTACATTTAAGACTGTTGCACTAATTATTATGTAAAACAATGATAGTACGAGCTGCACAAACTTCATTACTGATGTTAAATTGCAGTTTGCTGTTTTACCGGAAGTGATGCTTTTATGCTGACATGCTAACAAACATTTCTGAAGGTAACGTTAAATATATATGCCAGTGGAAGAACACTGCAATAAGTCTTCTCATAATATTGGCTTATTATTGTGTACCTTTATGAGGATGGTGTCTCTGGTGGGTTGAGCTTGACATTCTTCAGGATGAAGGTGAAACAGGAGCTGAAGCAGCTAGCAGCAAGCTAACCTAGCAACTAGTTAGCAGCTAGCTTTACTAGCTTTACTCTTCTTCAGTGAGCTCGTGCAGTCATTATCTCAGTCCATGTGCAACACACCACGAGTATACTAACCTATACGCTGTGTAGCCTGTTTAACTTTGCTGCTAAATGCTGAATATGAAGCTGCTAACGCGTAATAATCATCTGGTGGTCCACTCACCTAAAGGATAACCTTTCATAGGTTGCTGCTTGTTACTGTGTGTTCTTCCTCGGCTCGTCTGATGGGTTACTTGTTTACCAGCAGAGTGAAGGTGCTGCCACCTACCGGACTGGAGGAGAACTACACTATCTGGCCGAGCTGGTGAGGGAACACCAAACCATATTTCATGTTTTTTATGAAAAACAGCCAAATTTCCCACGGATATTATTTTTTAAAATTGTAGCATGACACTTTCCAACTCCACTTCTGATTATAAACTGGGAAAAAAAAGTTTGGAAACTTTTGTTTGGTGGATTATTTCTCTGTTGTTACAATGCTAATTGGCATTGTATTTTACATCGTTAGAAAGCCTGTTTATTTACCTTCACAATGATGTCCAACTTGTAAGGATCATGCATTTGTGGGATGAGCAACACAGCTGATTATGTGGGTAGCGCCCAAGAAAAATATGCCAAAATGCTCTGCCAATGGTAAACAGTGTATTCTTGTTGGTATTGACTCTTGTTTTGAGTTGTTTGGTGGATTGGATGATTGAACTCTCTATCAGTAACAAGGAACAAACAAGATATATTGGCTTTTTTACACTTTATTCATTTAATACACCGTCAAGAGCCTCAGTAGCGAGTGGAAGATCCATACGCAGCCACAACAGCCTGGCAAAACAAGGCTTGTCATCATTGAAGGCCATCTCAATGCAGTGAGATATCGGGATGAGATTCTGCAGCTAGTGGCGATCCCATACGTATCTCCACAATCTGGGATGCTCGCCCCCACGGAGCCAGGGTTATCACAGACTACCTCTTCTCTGGCGGATTTTACACAATGTCCACATAATCTGTTATAGGCCTATAGTAAATGAACCAGAAATGATTATCCAGGAAATCAAAGTTAACGCAGCAGTGCGTAGAATTGGATGTGATTAAAAAAGTTATTTTTATAAAACGGTCACTATATCCTGACAGTAGTGCATGAGCCAGGTAATCTAAAATAAATCATGTGCCTCTGTGTCCTCCGGTGCTCCTAATGGCATCTGCAGGATTTCACAGACCAGAGGAAAACAACCAATCAGAGCCGAGCTGGAGCTCTGCCGTCTCTGAGCAGCTGTCAATCACTCGCAAACTCCGATCAAACGGTCAAACTAGGCAGCGCTGATCAAATATGAATCAATATTCTGTTACTGTAATACCTTTTTTATCGCCTCAAACGTTTTCAGAATCATCTTGTAGTGTACTGTTTAGCTGTAAAATGTTTGTGACCCGGCAGCCATGTTGTGATCAGTTGAGGAAATACCAAGCACCGCCCACCAGCCGGAGCAAACTTTCTCATTTTACAACTAAACAGTACACTACAAGATGTTTCTGAAAACATTTGAAATAGGCATTACAGTAACAGAATATTGATTCATATTTAAACAGCCAATAGCAACAATAGATTTTCTAAAGCCTGAAAACAGAGCCATGAGGAGGTGCAGAAGTCTATTTATCTCTCAGAACACTTGAATTACAATATGCTGAAAGGTTATTATGGGATTTTTGCCCAATGATGCCAAAAACATCAAGTATGTGCCACTGTTATTTTCAAATATATTTCAACCAATATTTTTAATATTTATTTGCCATGTTTTTTTTTTCAAAATCAACATGAACATAAAGTGTAATGTATATACGCTGTATATATAAGCTCTAAACAAGAAGTAAAAATGTGCTGCCTTGCACTTACATTATTTAAACACATTCAGTTTGTATAGGCCTTTTCCACAGCAGACATTTTGACTTGTCATATTAGGAAAAGCACGGGTGTGCACTACCAGAACCCTGAAACCGTAGAATCATTCATTTTATTATTTACACCTGTGGTTTTCCTCCTGTGACATATCAAAATTTCTTCTGTGAAAAATATTTGAGGATCCAAGCCAGCAACATTTTTTAAATATACAACGGTTTACCCCAAACATTTATTGCAACTTTTATTTTTCCAGCATAAGATAAATGTGAATACATATATTAAAAGGTAATAAAGTTATTTAATACAGCCCATTTGAGTATAATGACAACAAGAACATCATTTTTTAACATTTTACAAGAAGCTTTAAGTGGCTGTGTATTATTTTGTGTCGGAGCAGTTATGCATTTGTCAATACACCAGCTTGGATACGTTATTATTTTAATTATTATTTTGACATTCAGATTCACTACAATTCATAATGTCTAGTGTCACTTCAAGTGCATAATACTGGTGTCACCACATTATTGAAAATAATGTAAGAACAAGATGTCATTTGCTAGGATGCATACAATATGTTCCCGTTAAAAAAAAGTCAGTATTATAAAGTTTGTACGATGTCCATGTGTAAACATAAGTGCATTTACATCCTTGCATATCTGCCTGTAAACTCTATTCAAAACAGTCAGGGATGCCCCAGATAAATCTTGTGTCAACATTCAAAATCTCTTCAGGAAACATGGTGACATGTTGGTGTGTGCTGTGCTCTTTCATTATCTGCAGCTCATTCAATATACACTTGACAGTGAAATCACCATTTTACAGATACAAAAATGGAGGATTATTCCTTTACTATAGACACATAATGGACATATACTACAGTATATCATATATGCTGGTGGTTTACATTCAGTTATGTTTTATGGTTATTAACAAATTGTCTTAGCAGAAGGAAATCATGCAAATTTGAGCATGGATTTAATGATCTTTTTGCAGTTAAATCTGCATCGTGGTTTGTTGTTTGACAGATGATAATGGTGGTGACTGATGTGGCGTCCACCTGTTCAAATAGATTAAATGTAAACCTGTCCTTGTCCACTCTGACAAGAGGATTAATGTAATGACATATACTGTATATGTGTTTATACCACAGTTGCCGGCGGTTCTGTCGTGGCAGTAGGTCTAAAAAAACATCTAAAATAAGACAAAATATACTTGATTAATTTATCACTGATGATGTTTCAGTTTGTTAAGGTCAAGGCTCATGTGACTAGACAGAGTTGGTGCTCCAACAATTTTCCAGTTTCTGAGCCAGTCCAGACAAATCCGGTGTCAAATATTAAAGGGATAGTTTGGGTGTTTTGAAGTGGGTTTGTATGAGGAACTTATTCATAGTTAGTGTATTACCTAAAGTACATGGCGGTCGGCACGCCCCCAGCATGGAGAAACAGACAAGAGTTACCGCACAGAAGTAAAGCAATGTACTGCTGTGCACTGGGCAAAACGTATTTTAGCCACTGAAAAAAATCAATATCAGTTTAAGTGTACGCTATATTCAGAAAATTTCCGCCAGGTTACCTTGCCGTCAAACAGCTATATAGTCTATTCGCCGTTATCTATGATCTCACCAAAGCAACCAGACTCCATTGAAAAAAAGCAGTAATTTTACCTCAGAAAACACAGGAGTTGCTGGTCTACCGCTGCCTTAATCGGTTAGTTTAGTTGTGTTATTATTGTGTGACTGTGGTTAGTTCAGATTCACTAAAGTCACACAATAACACAAACAAACTAACCAATTGAGGCAGCAGATCGAGCCACTCGGTAGACTAGCAACCCCTGTGTTCTGCGAGGGAAAATTACTAAAATTAGTTTTTTTCAATGGAGTCTGGTGGCTTTGAAGACAGCATAGATGGATATAACAGCTTACGTTCCCTGTCGGAAAGGGCTGTCTGACGGCAAGGTAAAGTGTTGAAAATATTCTAAATATAGTATACAGTTAAACAGACATTGTTTTTTTTTAGGTGGTCCTTTCTTTTAGGTGGCTAAAATACGTTTTGCTGCTGCCCCCGTCCACAGCAGTACATTACTTTGCTCCTGTGCTGGTACTCTTGTCTGTTTCTCCAAACTTGGGGCGTGCCAACCGTCATCTACTGTAGGCAATACACTGACTATTGATAAGAACCTCATACAACCCCACTTCAAAACACCCATACTATGCCTTTAAAGCAAAAATCCAACCTAAAACACCTTAACAATTTTACTTTTCTGATTCTGTTTTCTTGTTTCCTTGCAGATATCCTAACCGTGTCATCGCATTTTGATAATCCCAACATCTACAGTGGAGGTTTGTAGGGCAAAATGTTTCAAAAACATGAACTGTAAACATCAACATCCAAAAGAAAGGTGAGTTTCTCTCTGGAGCTGCCATGTAGCACCAACAGTCAACAGTCAAATACATTGTAGAAGAAGCATATCAGTTATACCAACTTCTCCATCCCACAGTAGCCTCAATAGACCAGAATAAAAAAATGCAACCACAAGATAGGTTTGCTCTGAGTAACGAGCACAAGTCTTATTATTTTTTCTCAATAAGAACAGCTGTCACTCCGTTTGTACTATCTTTATGTCACTGTCCACCAACACATAAAACCCACAGATGAAAATAAGTTCATAGCTGTTTTCTGCAGTTGTCAAAAGGCATTGTGGGGGATGCAGAAAGTCACTAACTGAAGTAGAAATAGATGTTGATAAAAAAAAGAGTAGGAAAAGTAAAATTACAACACTACACATAAGTAATATAAATTTCCAAACATAATAGATTTGTATAACAGTGAGGGAGAGCATCCAAGAGATCCTTTGTCTCTTTTGGATTGGAGGTTTCCATGTTGACCAGAGTCTCTTTGTCACATTGTGATATTCCTCCTTTTACTTTTCCACTTGATAAGATGGTATTTGTTTTTACAGTTATTGCTGTATTTATCTAACTGGTCAGCTCTGATGTGTTTGTGTTACTGAGATTTCACTGGATGAATGAGATGTTTAAACCTGTCCATCTTGTCCTTGGCCTCTGAAAAGGTCTTATGAGGTAACTGTAGCTTCAGTTTCATATGTACGGCACATATGAGACCTTAAAAGCTATGGCAATGATGTACACTGTAACAGTCTTTTGTCTGGTGGTTTTCATTGGAAGCCAGGCAGATATAATCTTTCCGTGTGTGTGTGTGTGTGTATATCCTTGTAGGTTCACATAACACCATCGCTTTGTTTTCCACCCACTAATCACCGTTATTGCTTTGGTGATTCACACATTCAGGATTCAGGCATTTGTTTCAGATAGTATGACAATGCAGCATGAATCTGTGTATCTCACATTAAGACTTGGCTGTTTCTGATGTCGAAAGTGTTTGTATGCTACAGAAATGCCACTCATTTGTGACTGCATAGTCATAAGGAAGTCTCCACACAGGAGCCATTTCTGTGGAAAGACCTGTGGTTGTGGCAATTCTCGCTACAGTGGACAATGAGCACTGGGTAGCAAAGTGCGTCCTCGTATTCTGGGGGCTCCTCCTCGTCTGTGTTGAGGCGCTCCGATAGGCAGCGGGTGTTTTCGCTGGGACTCTCCTGGTCATCCAAGCTGCCGCTCCTCCAGAAGCAGCTGCGCTGGGAGCCGTAGCGCCGCGCCAAGGAGAAGCGACTGCCGCTGAAGGGGATGCGGGAGCTGGCGCCGGTGCAGATGCTGAGGGCGCTCCTGGAGAACACAGAGGAGCAGCTGATGGCTCTGTGGCAGCGCTCGCAATTCTGACGTATCCCGCTGAAGTTGGACGGGCACTGGGCCAGGTCCATCAGGCCGGCCTCCGAGTAACTGGGCACCAGTTGCTGGTTGGACCGGATGTGCCATTCAAGCTCTGTGCTGTCAATGGTGTTAACGCGAGGGATACGACGCCAATATGGCCGATCATCACATGGGGTCACGGGGAGGTAATCGTGCCCGAAGAGCTTCTCAACGCGATAGTGGACGTATGCAGTATGATACTCTGTGAAGACTCTGAGAGGCCAGGAGAACGTGAGGAATGAGGAGAACCAGAAGACGTAGTGGGACAGATACCAGGGGTGGTGGTCTGGGTCCGACATCACCATGACGTACTCCTTCAGGTCAATGTTTTTCAGGTGCATGCCCTCCCTGGCTTCCATGTAGTCATCAAGGCCCTCATTGTCAGTGAAAAACCTTGCTCGCTGTGTAAGGTAGGAATTCTCCGACTCTACGTTGGCAAAACTAAAGCACTTGGTAAACCGCATCTTGGTGAGAGCGGACTTCTCCAAGCCCAGCAGCTGCTTTGAAACATCTTTGACACCACAGTGACCATAATCAAATTCAGCTTCAGCAACATGGGTGTTGACACGCTCATGGTAAACCTGGGTACTAGTGTAAGCGTCCCCGTTGCGGTAGCGCGTGACTTGTCGCGTTCGGCGAACATAGTGGTAGCTGATGGCCTTCCACCAGATGCAGGGTTTGGCTTGCTGCATCCTCTGGATGCGCTCGTAGATGCCCTCCACATCCACTCTGTGTTGCAGCTCGTTCTTCACATGACAGTGCCAGCACTCCACGAGATAGACCAAATAGAGCATTCCCAGTAGGGCCAGAGGGATGTAGATGTAGCCGTCGGAGCAGGGGCTGTCGTGGTACATCATGGATTTCCCTTTGAAGGCACTGTCGAAGGTGAGGCGGGTCACCTTGGTGACATGACACCAAACCATTGCTCCCATGCAGCCATACATGAGGATGGACAGGAGCAGGCATTTCCAAAAACTCTCCCGGCATAATGACTTGCTCAGGGATTGCTTAAGGGGTCTTTGCTGTTGAGTCAAAACACAAACAAAACAAAAGAGGAAGTGATTAAAAACTGGTATCATATAATTGTGGGAATGCTGATTCAGCATTGCAGGCTAAAGGGCCTTTTTCTATCATACCTCATCATACCTCCCTATGGACATCAGTCCGATTCTGCCACCCCACCTTCAAAATAAAAGCCCCATAGAGTAACTGTTTCTTAACAAGAAGCTTCAGCTTGTTTTGCAAAATAAAAGCACCCAACTCTCACTGTACGTCAACAGGAAACTAGGGATGGACCTAATGTTTCAAAATAAAAGTTCATTCCAGCCAAATACTACTTTCTGTCTAACAACTTACAATTTTAAAGGTTCATCCACCCAAATACTTTCTTTCTTATAGTTTTAAAGGTTTATTCCACCAAAATACTACTTTGTCTAACCAATTACAGTTTTAACGGTTCATTCCAACAAAATACTTTCTGTCCAACGACTTACAATTTTAAAGGTTTATTCCGCCCAAATACAATTTTGTCTAACGACTTAGTTTTAAAAGTTCGTTCAACCAAATACTTTCTTTCCAACGACTTATAGTTTTAAAAGTTCATTCCACCCAAATACTTTCTGTCAAATGACTTATAATTTTAAAGGTTTATTCCACCCAAATACTACTCTCTAGAAGTAGATTCCGCTTTGCGCTTTTTTTTTTCACTGCTATTTTCAGCAGTGCTTTGCAATTCATTTCAGCTGTCAGCATTCACACGCATTTTCTACAGGAAATGCAATCATCTAGTTTATGGTCTAGGCACATTTTCCTTGTTGCAGTGTACATCACTGCTGATTGATCACTGCACATGTTTAACACAATAAGGTTTTTTTAACAGACTTGGGTTAAAATTTTCACATTAGAAATTTCCTTGTAAAGACAGTGGATAACAAGAAAGCTCTTTCAGCTCTGTGGACATTTCATGTCATTTTCTATATAGCTACAATAAGTACTGGAGAGATACATGCTGGCCCACTATACAGCAGATGATAGATGAAAAGACAGGTGAAGATGCTGGGATTACCAATCACGTGTCCAACCAGTAATAATGCAGGCTATACAAGATCAATAAGAGATGTCAAACTGTAACCAATGATGATGATTTGTAAGACCCTGCTAAATAATTCAACCTGCAGTGTTACATCCTGCACACACATGGATCCATTAAAGCCCTGCGTCGACATCTAACAAAACAGAGCAACAACAACACAATGCATTGAAGGAAAACAGCAGCCTTACCTCCTCTCTGGTGTCCTCTTCGAAGACGGTGGTGGTGCTGCTTTCACTCACTGTCGCAGCCGATGCTGGAGGGGACATGATGCTGGGAGGCTATTGATAAGGATGATGATGATGATGATGATAGGGCGTGGAGTAGGAAGAGGAAGAGATTTCACCACCTTGCTCTGCAGAGACCCTCAACCAAGACGAGCCATTTGTCAGACATGCGCTACATCTGTTACCGTTTAGAGCCACTCACACACCCTGAGAAAGACAAGCCTGAGACGAGTCGACATAGGAGGAGGAGGCATGTTCAGCCCAGAATAAAGGGATCTCTCCGGTGGCTGAGAAACTAAAAAAGCAGAGGATGTGTCTGTAGGAAAGCCCGCATCCTGCCCTCTGCTGTTCAGCTGTCAGTGCCGCAGTAACATGATCGTAGATGATGCTGTATTAGAGCTGGTAGTCAGTCAGTCACTACAGGAGGAGCATGCCCTGCTCCTCAGAGCCAGCTGTGTGGATATAATGATACCTATATATACAGGATCAGGAGGTCGCTGTCCGTGGTGCTGACTGCTGAGGCAGGTGTATACGGTGAGATGTTGTTGCATTAATCTGTCATTTAAAGGGGAAGTCCACTTTCAAATGTAAAGGTTTGAAATGTGCAGCTCCAGTTATGATGAGTTTGAGAATATCTTTTACAAATAGATGATGTTTTTGCTAAACTGGAAATCAGAGTGTCAAGACTTGGATTTTTGATCAGGTGACACTTTTGTTGGCGGTCCAATTAATTAACAGTGATTTATGATGACTTAATCTGTCTGCTCGTTGACTTTTTATATGCGATATTAAAATGAAAATTCCAGTATAGCCTAGAGTTTATGGATTGTTAATCAGAAAATGTCTCCATATATATGTATCGCAATGAATTCTGCAGGGTCCAAGTTTTTCTTCAGTATTACAGAATATAATGTTGTTTCCGTTGTGAGGTGGATTTCCCCCTTTAAACCGTACAAAATAAAATAACCACAAGTAATGCTATTAAAAAATAAAAGAGGATTATACTTATAATTAGTTTTTTTAATTAATTTATTAATTATTATTTTTAATTTACTTATCTTTTTGTTTTTTTGGTCCTTTCCTTTTTCTTTTTTTCTTTTTTTTTGTATGTGTTTCATTTATGTTGCTATCGGATTTAATTCATTTATATGTATAAATGTAATTGTTTATGAAATGAACTGCTTATATAATGGTATATTGCCATATTGTTATAGGGATGGGGGGGATATCATTTGTTTATACAATTATTTCTGGGATTTATTGGATTTTGTACAGAATACCAATAAAAAGACTTTGAGCAAAAAATAAAAAATAAAAGAGGATGTAGGCTAATACAAAAAATACAACATCTATACAATCATGTAGGAACATTATAGTAATACTTTGATGTGGTGGAAACTTAAATACATCAAATGAATCATTGCTCCAATATGTTGAAATGATATTAGATGCAAAGACATTGACATATCTTACACTTTAGTGAAGTGCAGTTGGAGGAATAAGTACTCAGATTTACTACCTGAATACCATAGTACTAATACCACAATGTAAAAATATCAAACTACAAGTAAAAATCCTGCATTCAAAGTGTCACTTAAGTAGAAAGTACTCAGAAAAAGTATGTAAAGTAGAGCTGAAACTCAGAGTTGATCAACAGAAAATTAATCAGCAACTATTTGATAATCTATAATGTATTTTTTTAAGAGAAAATTACCATACATGACCTATAGTTCCAGCTTCTAAATTGTGAGGATTTGCTGCTTTCCTTTGTCTTATATGATAGTAAATGGAATATCTTTGGGAATATCTTTGGACTGTTGGTTGGACAAAACAAGACATTTAAAGACATTACCTTGGCCTTTAAGGAATCATGATCAACATTTTTCACTATTTTCTGACATTTTATACACCAAACAATGAATTGATTAATCGAATAATAATATAATAATATAATATACAATAATGAGAATAATATCAACCAAGAGAAAAAGTAGTCATTATTGTAACTGATGCATTAATGTTAAATATTAAAGTCAGCATCTAAATATTGTAGTTGGTGAAGGTAGAGATAATTCTAACTGATTTATTTTCGGTTGGCTAGTTTAATATACTATAAAGCATCATGTTTTATACACTGAACATATGTGGGTTTTGTTTTTGTAAAGTCTGTGTCTACAAAATAACTACTAAATAGTTAAATGTAGTGAGTAGAAAGTACAATATTTGCCTCTTAAATGTGGTGGAGTAGAAGTATAAAGTAGCATAAATTGCAAATACTTAATCAGAAAATTAGAAGTACCTGAAAAAAGGTTCTCTACTTGAGTAAAGGTATTGAATTACTTCCCACCGTGGCTAATTGACTGTGATCATATAATATTATAGCCAGCTGGGAGCTGCTTCATTGTCGGCACCCCAGATTCTAACTTTGCGAGTTCCAATAGTTCTCATCTCAGTTTTATAGTTAGTTGAACCTTCTTAATCATCCTGGTTACCATCATACTTTTCAGTCTTTAGGGTTTTTTTCAATAGAAAAGTAAATTGTTTGGGCCTGAATGAAGCCTTGTGAAACACACAACATGTTATTATTATACATTAGTGCTAGAAAGGCCAAACCCCCCTTTTATCTCTATGGTGCCATTTTAAGTCAAACGTATCACTTTTGTGTTAAAAAAAAGTGTAGTAAACTACATTACAGCAGTGATCTACATTACTTTGTACATATATGTGTTATAAGCAGAGAATCCACACTTTCAGTCTTACATTTTCACATGGATATTCTTGGAGGTCATGTGATTTAGTGCTGCTGTGGGCTGCAATATTTTATGGAGCCAACAGAGAGAAGCTAAACTACAACATTTCCATTACTGACTTACAATTATTGAAATTAAATATGATTACCAACAGTTAGGCTGCTTTAGTAATGTACCACTGTGTTACACAGTATGTAAAATGTTTAAAGCTAGGGTTGGTAATCTTCTTCAAAGACATTTTCTGTTATATTTGTTGAAATTGTCATTACATCCCATTCGAATTCCCGAATTCCCGAATGAAATGACTGGACGGGCTACCTGCCTGTCTACCTGTGTGCACTCTTGACAGCTGTGAGTTCTAGCCATGTTCGTTGTTTACGTTCATAATGCTAGATTTGGGGGAGTGGCTTTGGAGGGAGGCCTGATGGGACGGACTGTCAGTGTTGCCGACTTTGCGATTTTGTTGCTAGATTTAAGGACTTTTGTTGCTAATGCTGCTAGCTACTTTCATTGGAAAAGAGTTGGCAGTAGTGATGTTACATGCTGTGCCGAGGCTTCGGAGCGTGTGTCGAGTAATCCAGGAAGTTTTCCGCGATGCGCGTATCGAGGCTTGTATCGTTTTAGACCAATTACGTCATTGATGACGTCCGAAGCCTCGCTGCCCGGCCATACCGCGTGACTGGTTCAGAAGTGACACAGAACACTACTATTACCCATCCTGCCATTATTATATTATATTACACTACACTACAATACAATTATTGACCAAAGGATTGGTTTACACACATAAGATGCATTACTCATAAAACAATTACAGTTAATTATACATGTATGTTATATACTCATAATATACTTACTAGAAAATAGACATTATATTATATATTATATAGATATAAATGGATTACATGGTAATATATATTTTTTTCATTGTTTATAGTCACTCCCAACAGCCTTTACTGGTGCAAAATACAGTATATCACAGATCACATGGTTAAGATCATATCTGCCTGTTTTACACTCTTTGGCCACCAGGTGGTTTTGTGTGCACATGAAACCTCGAGAAATGAACCCTTTTCCGAACCAATATGCTGGAAAGCTTCAATGCTTCATGAAGCTTCAGCTCGCCATCACTAGTTGGCAACACTGGGCTGAGTTTTTCGGTTTGATAGTTTTTTTTTTTTAATCTAGCATATTCTTGCTAGTTTCTCAACATTAGGCTACCGACCCTAGCTTTAATAAATGTGAATAAGCAAGGCAGCAACTGTTTCCAGAAACCAGTGTACCAAACATAAAATCAGCTGCAATAGAGCAATGAGAAAGACATATAAAACGGCTTCTTAAAACAAAGGAAGGTTTATATTGTTACAGTTTATATGTGGAATTATGGATTACAAATAATATAAAGCACACCCAATCTAGTAGGCCTATGAACATCATTAAAAAATACTTACAAAAACAAGCATGTTCCCATAATTCATCTATATGCCATGAAAGAGACTCCATCATATATCAAAATCATATGAAATTCTGGGTCACAATTATACGCACATCATAAAAAAATACAAAAGTCTTTTCAGAAACCCATTCAAAGTGTCAGAGGGTCAAATGAACTTACTTGTTTAGCTATGTAGTTGTTTAACTGACAGGTTAGTTGCCTTAATACACTGTAGGCTGCATGCATGGATACAGTTTAGCAGTATAAAAAACTGTTACACATATTTAACTGTTTTGTTGATGTTTTATACATTCAGAAATGGTTCATGTGAGAGGTTTCAAATGATCATAAATGTATGAACTTAAAAGAAAAGTATTTGTACTTCAAATTATAGTGAGTTATTTACTACATTGTAAAGAACTTGAACAGATTGGACCATAAAGCTGAAGTGCTATAGTAGTGCTTCAGTCATAAAAGAATACACTGAAGAGTTTGTTTGAACTAGATACTTGTAAATCAAGTGAGGAGTCCTGGTGTAGACCAAACTGCAAGACAATCTTCAGCCACATGGGCTATTTCTGCCTGTTGACCACATTGTGTTAAGCTGCTACTTCCAATCGGTTTACTCCTTTTCCCAGGGTCTCCTTTTCTGATGACGACGGGAGCCCTTAAGGGGAAAGAGAATAAAGGTTATGACTGAACAAGCACCTCACCAAGGTTAATAGAGTGCTCCATGGATGACATATTTTTGTAGGCAAACCAGGAAGTCAGCATCACCCTGCATGGGTTCCCTCGACAAAACGCTAATGGGATTTTTCTATCGGCTTTTGGATTATTGCAGAAAATAAACTCTGTGGCAAACAAACGTTTATGATACTCACACGTTTTATTCAGCGAGATAATCTCCACAGAGGAACACCACTTTTGTGATTTCTGAAGTGTGAATGCAATCGCCAGAAGTAAGAAGCTAACGTTAAAAAAAAACGAACCACACAAAGGTCGCATGATCGCGAGTATTACACAACAAGGCTGTAAAGGCGGACGAGTCGGCGTGATGACGTTTAGTAGCCTAATTTAGCTTGTTAGCAACCGCCTTTTTGAAGACATGTAAAGGCTTCAAAATTCACGAGTGGTGTATACATTGATGCATTTTATGTCGTAGAACAAAACGTTAAAATCTCTAAAGCTTGTGCCAACCACAGACCTTATTTCAGGCATCTAACTAAAAATCCATTCTAAAAACCCATTGACTTCCAGACGAGGGAACCGGATGTGCTAAAATACTAACTCATTTCTGGGTTTTAGGACTCATTCCTGTAGCACTCTATGGATTCATAGTTTTAATCGTCTTCAATTCTGAGATGGCCACATGAAGAAACAGCCTTCAATTGCTTTATACAATCTGATCACAGCAGAATCAACCTGCAAAACCATCTGTTCCACCTGTGCCCCAGAGCTACTTACAGAGTACACGTTGGAGAGGTTGTTGAAAAGCTCTTGGCCTGCGCTCACTTTGTTCCTCACTCCTCGTATGGTCCCGTTCTTGCTGCAGATATTGATCCGTTTGTTGCTGAAGAGCATCTCTCTCTTGGCACTGGCGTACAAAAGCAGGTCATCGGGTTCACAGCCATTCTCGTCCGCAGTCGTTCCCACCACCAGACCATTCAGGTGGCTGTTGGCCTCGCTGTCGTTGGTGGGAGGCGAGCTCCTCTGCTCTGCCTCCGGGCTGCTGGTGCAGTCAGAGTCCACTGAATCCACCACTGAGCCGCACCAGGCCGTTTCATCCTTGAACACCTCCGCCAAGACCCGGCCGCTGTTGGCTGATGCCACTCTAAACCTAACTGTTTTCCCAGCCTTTTCTTTCTCCTGTTTCACTTTTGGCCTCTCCATTGAAATACAAGACTGTCTCACATGTTTCACATCCCATTCAGAAAAGCCAGACGTGCTCTTTCAGCCTGAGCCATGGTGATGTGCAATTATCAAACAATAATATCCCCATTGACGTGTCAAAATGGGCTGAAAATACCCCGAGTACAAAAACTAGACACCCAAATGGTTAATAATATATGAGCTTCTGCCATGGTAACAGCTAAGACAGTCAAACAGTAAATTGATATTACCATGCTCAATAATTGATCAAGGTTAGCTTTCAAACAGCAGCTAGACTACAGACCTGTGACTAGTCCCCTTAAAGCACTATAGATAACCTTCTATGCACTTTGCTGCCACAGCCATTACTCCTGTCTGTCCCTGACGGGAGAATAATTTATCAAATATCTACCAACTTGCTGTACAGATTACATTATAGGATTATGGCTAAACTCTTTTTTGTTGCTGTTAGCGTTATAAATGGTATTGATGTTGTTTTTTAATGAGGACCTATTATGCTTTTGTGCTTTTTCTCTTTCCTTTAGTGTGTGATATAGTATTTCTGTGCACGTAAAAGGTCTGCAAAGTTACAAAGCCCAAAGTCCACGCTAAAGGGAGTCACTCTCCCCCACAGAAACACTGCTCCTGAACTGCCTGAAACGACTTGCTTGAAGTCCCGCCTTTTCTTCCGTAACTTGGTGATGTCACAGAGTAACGCATTTGCATAATACCTGCCTAGCGGCTAGTTTGGCACACCCTTAAACAAAGATAGTTAGAGCTGGAGCGGAGTCCGAAGAGTTTGGTTCAGCTGACCAATCACAACAGTGGGCCAGCTGACCAATCAGAGCAGACTGGACTTTTCAGGATGGGGGGGGGGGGGGGGGGGGGGGGGGGGGGGGGGGGGGGGGGGTGGGGGGGGGGCAGGAGCTCAAACAGAGCGTTTCAGACATAGGGTGAAAAGAGGTGCTGCAGCACAGCCGGTATGAGAAAATGAAAGCGTTTTTTTAATATTAAAGCATGTAAACATGTTCTATTAGATACCCAAAATACAAGTATACACCTGAAAATAACCTGCATAATAGGTCCTCTTTAAGAAATGTATTTCAGCACAAGGGCATCATCAGTGTTCAGGGGTTTATAAATATCTCTGGTTTTCATCACCCTGTTAGTAATACTATATATTAATTATTTTAATTTAATTTAATTTAATTTAATTTAATTTAATTTAATTTAAGTTAAGTTAAGTTAAGTTAAGTTGAGTTAAGTTAAGTTAATTTAATTTAATTTAATTTAAGTTAAATTAATTTAATTTAATTTAATTTAATTTAATTTAATTTAATTTAATTTATTTTAATTTAATTTGAAGACTAAGTTGCAAAATATGACCATATATTCCTTCCTGTCGCCGACCAGGATCAAACTGCAACTCTGTAATTCCCCTCCAGACCTGCAGGTGCTCTGCTAGACTGATCTACTGATCTACTGAATCACCACCACCGAAGAAGAAGCCTGGAGGAGAGCACACGTGTGTCACAGTGTCAACATGGGGAAGAGACGGCAGAATAATCAGCTTTTCACAAGTTTAACCAAAAAACAGAAGAAACACTTGAAAGAATTTGGAGAGGAGCATCCGTTTCATGATGTGTAAGAAACTAATACAGCAAACTCCTGCCTGTCTTTAAGGAATAATGAAGCTACTTGTCTGTTAGCCAACTAGCTCAGTTCCATTCAGACTGCTGTGGTCAAAGTTAGACATGTTAGCTAGCTTTATGTTAGATATATGTGTTATTACATATTGTTCAAACGAGCCTGTTCACTAAAAGGACACGTTATAGACATGTCTGATATGTTCTTCACTAAATTGCAGTAGTTTGAATGCAGTTTGTGGTTCTTCCAAAGATAGCTCAGTTCTAATGTCTGCTCAATGTGCTCCTTTACTGTAGATAACAGCATATTCATTACAGAAAGACTTCATATCAGTTGCACAAGGTTAAATCTTACTTTACACATGTGCACTATTCATTGCCTGTCCTTGATATTGACTGTAAGTTGAGACAAATAATAATTATCATATCTTTTTTATATAGCAATTTTCCAAAACAAAGTTACAAAGTGCTTTACTAGATAAAAAAACTGCAGACAAACAATGAGAAACAATTTGTTTAAAAGTTATACAACATTAAGAAAAAGAGCTACATATGACAAAAAGTACAACAAGTAATATAAAACAATATAAACTCGTTACATTAATCAATAAAATAAAAGTTAAGAGAAAGCCTTTGTATATAAATGGGGTTTTCAGAAGTGACTAAAAAGAATTGAACTGTTTTGTTGATGTTTTATACATTCAGAAATGGTTCATGTGAGAAGTTTTAAATGATTATAAATGTATGAACTTCAAAGAAAAGTATTCGTACTTACAATTATAGTGAGTTATTTTACTACATTGTTTTTTAATCCTTATAAGGGAGATGAGTCTGAATCAAAGAACTTGACTGGATCATAAAGCTGTTGTGCTATAGTAGTGCTGTTAGTCATAAAAGAATACACTGAAGAGTTTGTTTGAACTAGATACTTGTAAATCAAGTGAGGTGTAGTTATAAGCACACTTATAAAAATATGTTTTTAAGAGGGATTTAAAGGAGGATATGATCTCGCCAGTCTGACCTCCTCAGGGAGGTTGTTCCAGAGAATGGGGGTCCTAACAGAAATGGCCCTGTCACCCTTGGTCCTCAGCCTGGATTATGGGTTGGCTATAGGAGAGCCTTGGCGAGGACCTCAGGTTGCAACCGGGCACGTACTGTACAGTGTCAGAAGATCTGAGATGTACTTAGGTGCGAGTCCGAGAGCAGGTCTTAAAAGTTATCAATAATATCTTAATATATTATAATACATGTAGGCTTACTTGATTCAAATCCTGCACCCCACTGAATGAACCTCTCTACACACATTGGATAATGGGAATAAATTCTCTTGGGTTTAACAACTGCATGTTCAATGGTTTATGCAGAGATACTTATTTTTACTTTAATGTCTGTGATGGTTGAGGCATCTGAATTCCCTGATCTGCATGTTCTGGTAAACTTCCACAAAAAAACAGACATATTTGTGAACAAACAACATGAATCTAAGACACATGGTAATAAACATGATGCTTATTTTGAGGAAATACTTACGACTGATGAGGTATTTTGTGTGTATTTTCTTCAACAGTTTCATTGGCATGCTTTCCTCTCTTAACTTATTCTCTAAAATGCTCCCTAATAACTCATTGCCTAGTTCTCAGAGTTATGCGTCTAGTGAAACTTAACTTTTTCTCTGTGTACTCTAATATCAACATGTCAACAAGTCAAATCTGTGGTCTTACAGAAAATGTTCGTTGTCTAAGTGACTACGTTTCCCCTTTGTGTTTTTCACAGAGTCGGCGCAAAACCTGAAAGAACTGAGATATTGGAACTGGTGAGTATCCTGATGATAAAAGTCAGTATGAGATTGATGATTGTAGTAACTGTTACTGCACAAAGATGTGTTTTCAGTGACAGTAAAAAGGACCATGACTATGACTTGCCCCCAAATTGCATGTTATTACGTTATTGTTAACACGTTATTATCGCGTTAACTTTGACAGCCCTAATTGTAATATTTGACCTAATCCAATATTACAATTGAAAGGTGTTCTTTCCTCACCTCTGTTACAGACAGCAAGCCCCAGAACATTCTGACGTTGAGCCTGATGAGCTGGAAGATGAGGAGGAGGAACCAGAGCAGAAAACAGCCTATCAGAAGCTTCTCTCAACTCTCACACAACCCACCAGTGACAACCTCTGAGTGAAGAGGAGAGCACCGATGATGAAGATGAGGAGGAAGAGGAGGAGGAGCTTCTTGGTGAAGGTGAGTTGCTTATTTTCCAGCACACTGAGGACAGTATAGGCCAACATATTGCGGTCGACTGAATATTTTTGTGTTTTAGGGGACAGGACGGAGTTGGTGATGACAGTGAGCATGGTGACGAAGATGACGGGGGAGAAGAAGAACCCAAGGATGCAGATGAGGCTCTGACTGAAGCAGTAGAAGGGGAGGAGAACGGTGGAGAAGGAGGCAGGGGATCAGTTTGTAGACAAGGACCACGAGTCCCAGTTCTGTCTGGAGGACCAACTTCACGGACGAAGGAGGACAAGAGGACACTGAAAAGCACTGCAGAGCAGGAGAACAGCAAAGGTAAGAATATTCAGGATCAAATGATAATTTTATCGTCAAATACATCACTCTACGTTCCCTGTCTAATAAATTTTTAAGAGATGTGTTTTTATCTAATTTTATTTTTCAAACTAAGTGCTTGCTCAATTAGAGAAGTAGAGGAATGTGATTTGACTGAGGTGTATTTTACAGTTTTATTTCTGTATATGCAGATATGTTTCTACAGCACCTGGACTCAGAGCTTAGTGAAGAGGATGTGCAGAAGAATAACATCCCGCAGCAACAGCCAAGGCTCAGATCACGGTATTAAAGACACAGTTCTGTGAAATCGACCAGCTTTTTTTATTATAATAAATTCTAACTACAGGTGACGTGCTTATGTTTCCCTACAATTTAGTGGCCAAAATTGGGGCACTTTACTCTGCACCTTTCCCCTGGAGAAGTTTGGATCCATCGGCCCACAGAAAGACACAAACCTGCCTGTTTTCCACAAAGTTTTGGAGACCCGCTGGAAGGATCTGAATCAGACCTCCAACCTTAAGGGGGCGGCTTGAGGAGATCAGCCCACTGCAGCTAGAGCTGCTAGCTCTTATGGGCTCCTACAAGGACCTCTACTACCCAGAGATGTGTCCTCTGAAGCAGGGCCCACAGGTCTGCAGTGCATACTGCCTCCACGTGCTCAACCACGTACTGAAGGCCAACTCCCGGGTCCTGGCTCACAACGCGCTGCTAAGGGAGCGGAAAACTCAGGTTAAACCTGGAGCTGATCCGCAGGACGAACCAGAGACCAGGGACTGACTCGGCCCAAGGTAAAGTACTGGATACATAATGTCTGGCTTCTTAACACAGCTCAGATTTTAAACTCCACTAAAGTGCACATTTTTGAGTTCTCCTCTTAATACGTGTAATTTTGCTGTAGTCATGCACATTTCTGTGCAAGGGTCCAGTGCCACAGATGCATTGCTGTTTTATGTAGTTACACATTGTACAACTTAAAGGGTGGGTCCATTATACAGTATATCATTTTTTTTTTAAAGTTTTTACATCATTCTGTATCTTCCAGTGGTGTTCCTTATGTATTCAGTTCAAACTTTGGTGAAAGTATGTATGTTTAGTGTCAAAATGCTATTTTCCAAGCTCTTCTGAAAACTTTTTACTACGTGACCTGACGTAGGTTCTGCCTGATGACGCTGCTACATATTCAGTATATACTGTATCTATACTTCCTTATAGTCAGTGTATTAAACATTACATACAGTAACTTAGATGGCGGTTGGCATGCTCCCAGTTTGGAGAAGCAAACAGGAGCTACCGGCACAGAAGCCTAGCAATGTGCTGCTGTGGACGGCACGTTAGTTCGGATCTGAAAGTCCACACTATAACACAAACTAACTAACCGATTCGACCGGCAGAGCGGTAGACCAGCAACAATAGTTTTTGTGAATGGCGTCTGGTCTGGTGGCTATGAAAACAGCAATATAATGGCTTCAGTTCCTCGTCAGAAGGGCTGTCTGTACGGCGAGGTAAAGCGGTGAAAATATTCTAATAAATATAGCATACACTTAAACTGATATTGAAGTTTTTTTTATGTGGTTAAAATGTTTCTGCTGCTCCCGTCCACAGCCGCTTTACCTCACCATCAGACAGCCCTTTCCGACGGTTAACTGAAGCCGTTATAAAGCCACCAAACTCAATTCACAAAACAGTCATTTTACCTCGCAGAACGCCGAAGCTACATACAACCCCACTTCAAAAAATCCCGAACTAACCCTCTCAGTTATTTCCAAACTTTGCCCACAGCTGACTTTGACTCAGTTAGTGCTAGCGTTTACATTATTCATAACCTTACTGATTAGCTTGCTTTGGTAAACCTACGTCACTCGCTTTTTGCTAATGGCCTGAGAGGGTGTTTTCATTGAAAAAAAACGTAACAGAACGCAGATGGGACCCGTCCTTAAAAAATTCCCTGAAACTTTGTTTTTAGTTTTAAAATATATTTGTCAAAAAATAATTCAAAGTAACCTAGCAAACATTGGGGGAAGTTGTTTACTTGCTGCATGCAAGACTCCCGCCTGTGTGTGAGCAGAATAAATCCGAGTTCACTTTGAACAGATTCCAGTCCCAGCGGTTATGTCTTCTACGCATGATCTGAGAGCAACTCCCTAGTTGCATTGTGTTTAAAAATCAGTTGTAATTAGATGATGCTCCACCTGACTCACAAGATTCCCTCAGGGTTAAATAGGTAGTCCAGTAACATCTATGTTTATCTGCCTTCATTCACTTTTTGTGTTCAAAAACACAATATTTATATTTTTCTGCCCTGTTGTCATGAATGCGCCAGGTCCTGATTCTCGTTCCGTTCCGAGGCGCCGCTCTGCGAGTCGTCCAGACGCTCATCAGCCTGCTGGAGACCAAAGGCAGGAAGATAGTGATCAATAACAAGAAGAGGTTTCAAGGGACGAGTTTGGAGAAGAGGCAGAACGACAAGCCGCCACAATCTGCATAGACCAGATGATTACAGCGCCATCTTCTCGGGCAACGTGGGACGATCACTTCAGGATAGGTACAGATCAACAAACCGAAGTCAACACACTTTTGGATAACCTCAAAGTCTCTCTGTCTGATGCCTTGTTGTTCACTGTCCTCTCTCCTCACCAGGCATTCTCCATTGTTGAGGAGCAGCATACGGCTATACTCGCCCTTTTATTCATCCGACATCATCATTGCGTCTCCGCTGGGCCTCCGTACAGTGCTGGGAGCAGAGGGAGAATATAAGAGAGACTTTGACTTCCTCTCCTCCATCGACCTGCTGGTGGTGGACCAGGCAGATTGTCTTACTCATGCAGAACTGGGAGCACGTCTTGGTAAGAATACACACCTCAGGGATGCCAATATCTCGCTTTTTTGGCAAAATGCCACTTTTTTCACGTCAGTTTTTGGTGTGACTTGTGTGAATCGTCCAGATCCGAAGAGGTGCACTTTTGGAAGTTGAGTTGATTTAGTAGATTCACATGATTGTTATTTTAGAGTTATTTTTGGCATAGGTTATTTCATAAATATTAGGGTTGTCAAAGTTAACACGATCAAAATGTGTTGAAGCAAATGCATTTTATTGCCACCAAGTCCTATCATGCATTGACACAATTTGCGATTGTTAGGTTGTAGCGGGGCTCAGTTTTACAGAGAGTGAGATACTGACATCATATGAAACTAGAAACCAAAGGAATCCATTTGGTACCAACCATGTTGCACTAGCTTGTCATGAAGGAGGTTAAATAACGCTCCAAACTTTGTGCTACATTTTGGTGAGGAAAAACTGGCATGGCCATTTTCAAAGGGGTCCGTGACCTCTGACCTCAAGAATATGTGAATGTAAATGGGTTCTATGGGTACACACGAGTCTCCCTTTACAGACATGCCCACTTTATGATAATCACATGCAATTTGGGCAAGTCATAGGTCAAGTCAGCACACTGACACACTGACAGCTGTTGTTGCCTGTTGGGCTGCAGTTTGCCATGTTATGATTTGAGCATATTTTTATGCTAAATGCAGTACCTGTGAGGGTTTCTGGACAATATTTGTCATTGTTTTGTGTTGGTAATTGATTTCCAATAATAAATATATACATACATTTGCATAAAGAAAGCATATTTGCCCACTACCATGTGGTAAGAGTATTAAATACTTGACAAATCTCCCTCTAATGTACATTTTGAACAGATAAAAAAGGCAATTAATTTGCGATTAACTATTTTAATCAATAATAATTTAATACCAATAATGGGCTTGACAAGACATGGAATTAAAAACATGTTCCCCTTAAAATAACCACCATTATTTTCATTGAATAAGAGTGCATTTATGTTTCTAGTAAAACAATACATTAACCATCATTGTGGCATGCCTTAATGAAGCTTACAGTGAAGTGTCAATAAATAAATAAAAATCATTAGACCATAAGTATTGTTTTTTTTAATTACAAAGTTCTGATCAGTCAGAAATAGGCGTGGTTTTGAATATTAATATATAGTTACAGACTGTGTGGCTAAAACGCACTAGCCTAATTCTCCTTTACAAAAATGCACTACTTGTTTACAATCAGGCAGGAAACTCATTAAAATATGCAATAATTCAGATCAGTGTATAAGATGGAATAGAGGCATTAGAATGTGCCAGAGGAACCAAATTTGGGCTTTTACAGCAGTCAGCCTGGACCCCCCTAGCTGGCTATTGTTTCCTACTGCTGGCTACTTCATATCCTTGTGGAATTTCCTATTTATTTAAGCTCACAACACAGGGCTTCGTCAAATGGTTATATGATGTTACAATTTACATTTAAATTTTTTTTTTCAACACCGGGTAGCTCTCTCTTTTTTCACCATACATGTGTTTGCATCCCTGTTCAACATGACACATTACTGCCACATGGCATCTGTTCAGCAGTGTTTGTGTTTTATTGTTGGGAAGGATGTGGCGCCCATCTGCTGTTTGAAACCATTGTAGAATTTGATAAATCTCAACATGTTAGATTTTAGCATTTGGGTAAACACTGCTGGAGCATTGACAGAGCATTTCAGATTAAGTTCGGCGGTTAGGGTGATACTACTTTGGATTTGGATTGGTTAGAAGAGTCACTTTTTAAAACTCATTGTAATAAAATTCTGTAAATAACTTTTCTTTACCAAACTAAATCTGTGCAAAAGCCGGTATGGTTAAGATTTGTCTGTATAAGTTTGATGTCTTGTAAATGATGATGTCTGTCCACCCCTCTACAGCATGTGATGCAAGCTCTTGAACCTTGCAGCGCTGGACTCCCATGGAGTGGACTCTCCAGGGTGAGGATGTGGAAACCTGAACAACTGGGCCAGGACACTACCGGCAGACGCTGGTGTTCAGCTCCATCCAGGACCCACAGATCAACAACATCCTCACCAAGCACTGTGCCAACTACCGTGGACAGGTACTTCATACACTTTACAGTTAAAGGGATAGTTTGGGTGTTTTGAAGTGGGGTTGTATGAGGTACTTATCAATAGTCGGTGTATACCTACAGTAAATGACAGTCGGCATGCCCGTCCACAGCAGTTACATTGCTTTGCTTCCGTGCTGGTGCTCCTGTCAGTCTCTTCAAACTGGGGGCATGCAGCCGGTCAGCTACTGTAGGTAATGCACTGCCTATAGATAAGTACCTCATTACAACCCCCCTTCAAAACACCCAAACTATCCCTAAACATGACACCTGATCCTGGGACTGAACATTCAGTACAGGCTGTAATTTAGTTGAACACATTACTAAGAGGCAGAAATGATCTCATAGATTGAGTTAATCCTCAGTGGGTTGGAGCGGTTGCCACACCCAAAATTATTTACTGTAGTCAGCTGGATATCTGAGGAAAGCCCTGGTTTCTTCATTGCTATTTGATGATGTGTGTTTTTTTTTGTCCCAGATTGCCACTAAGAACCTGACCAAAAATGGGTTCCATCTGCCAGGTGCTGGTTCAGCTGCCTCATGGGTTTCAGATGTTCTCCTCTGACAGCTTTCACATGGACCATGATGCCACGGTAAGGTTTCCCACAGGTCGACTCTATAAGATAGACCAGACGTTTTCAAATGCTTTTGGAAAATATCATGTTGCCATTGATTCAGCGAGCTACACTGTAGACTACAACTTTAAGCCTGTGTTGTTTACACTTGACAAATTGACACCAGTAAAAGTATGGCGATAATCTATTAGCAGTTCCTGTTTGCAGTGTATCTATGGATGTACAGAAAGCTATCAGTGGTTTACTTCGATACTGAAGAAAACTTTAAAAACATTGTTGACTAATTGGTTGTTTTGGTCTTAAGGGCTGTTCACATGCTGCATTTTTTGCGCCTTCAAATCCAATGTTGTCAATGTAGATGCATAGAAAGCACGCTCAAAAGCGAGAGCAGCGCCTGTTTTTCAGAGTGCAACGGCTGCGCCCCAAGATAAAAATAGTTCAGCTTTTGAAACGCTGCAGCGCGCATTGTATGCGTCTGATGAGAAACAAGCAATCTCAGCCAGCAGTTATCTTTTCTTCCTTCCGTAAATATCAGTCTACGGTAAATATATGGAGCAGAAGTTAATCATTTTAGTGCAGGACTACCCAGAGCTTTATGATTTGTCCCACGGACTATTTTACTTGCTTCATCCTTTCAGTCCAACGATGTCACAACATCCTGTTGGAATGTCGGCCAAACTGACGCAGAGAAATCCAGCAGTGAAGCTACTGTGAGGGATTAACGGTGCTGGAATCCATTTGTCTTTGTTGTGACTGTGTTTAGTTTAGTCAGTGAGGCATTTACTGCCTAAATACCGCAACTTCATCATCATCGCCATCGCAGCACGCAGGTTTTGGTTGCTTAGTAAAGGCAGGTGCGACAGGAGCGCGACCCCCACAAGCACATTGGATAAAAGGATGAAAGCAGCACAGCTGGCGGTTTCCATGTCAGCATGTAAAAGATATGTTAGCCCCTTAGTCGACTAAGATTCCTTTAGTTGATTAGTCATTTATTTTATGCTTATTTCATGCTGAATGACTTATTTCCAAGAACCTTACGAGCATAACTCTGGTAAACACAACATTTTAAAGTGGCGCTATTGTGTGATTCTTTGTGGAGAAACACAGTTTTACAGATTCTGTCGATTAAATCGTCGATTTTGTCGACAAAATCGTGTTAGTCAACTAAGAATTTCTTTTGTTCGAGGACCAGGTTTTGGAGTTGCCTCCCCTTCAACCCCGACCCCTGGGTAGTTAACAGTTAAACAGGAATGTCCTGCTCTTTTATCTGAGCACATCTCTCGATCCAAGCAGTTTTGAGATTCTGAGATTACACCCCGTCTTTCTACTTTTTGTCTTTCCATGAAAACACATATACAGTCATCTTGAGCTTTTCTCTCACAACATTTCTTTCCCTTTTCTGTTTATTGGGTTGTATGGTTCCTTTTAGGTGTTATACAAATCAGTTGTTCTTATGTTATTAGCACATTGATTTCCTTTCTTATGTGAGTTCCATTGCTGTCTAAATAAACAGATCATAATATATGCAACAGCTCTTGAGATCTTGACAAATGCTCGGTTGATCCCGACAAAATGTAAAGCTGTCTTATTTCCGCTGTTCACCCCATCCTGCCTGTAGGTTTCAGTTCTTTGTCGATAAAGTGCTGCCTCAGTACAGGGACTCGGTTATGTCCCACACTCTGATCTACATCCCGTCTTACTTCGACTACATCCGGTTGCGCAACTACATGAAGAAAGAGGAGATAAACTTTGCCAGCATCTGCGAGTATTCCAGCAAGTCGGAGGTGTCCCGAGCCAGGCACTTCTTCCAGAAAGGGATAAACAGTTCCTGCTCTTCACTGAACGGTTCCACTTCTACAAGAGGTCAGTTCTGTTTTAATGCTCCATCATGTGGCCCCACATGTGTTGGGTTGTGTGTTTGATTTGAGGGGGACTTTGTCTTTTCACCCAGCGGTTTGAAGTGCTGGCACAGTCAGCTAGTAAAGCTCTCCTTTAGCAGGTAGCGGTAGGGTTTCCTGCTGAAAGACACTGTTCAGTTGATCAAACTGGGCCTCAACAACCACAAGGCCAGCCATGAATAAAAACTCACTGAGTATGATAAGCATTCTGGTGATTTTTATGCCTGTAATCACTCCCAGGCCATCACTAAAGCTCTTAAAGATCGTAATCTTTATAGCTTTTTAAGAGTTAACATGTCACCAGTTGCGATAACGTGAAGAAAACAGATGTCATCCTTTTACAGAGTTCAAAAGCAAGACCTCTTACTTCATTTGTGTGTTTGTGAAGTCAGAGTTCAAGCCCCCGTTCTTCTACATGTCACGTGACGGGGGGGGTCGCACACTGTAGCTTCTTTATTGTAGATGCATTTGCTATTTAGGCTAAAATTGTACATCAAACAAGAATGTAATTCATTCTTTTCTGAAGGTATGCTAATACAATCACGATTACACCAGCTATTGCAAACACCCCTGTTGATTTCTTGTGTATCTGCAGGTCTTTTAAAAGCATGAATGCAGTTTCCTCATCCCCAAAAAAAGCCACAAAACGTATTAAAAAGTCTTACATATTTAGTTAGTTATAAAATGTTTTTGTATCAGATTGTAGGCTGCTGGGAGACATTACAGACGCAATTGTTTCGACTGTGGATTGTGCACTCAGGAGGCTGTTAAATCCCTTTTTTGTGGAGTTATCAAAAACAGTGTAGCAATAATCAGAAATGATTGTCTTTTATACTGCTGGAAAGTGTTATAAAATAATGAATAGTTCTACTTTCTAGGCCATATTATCCCTACTGATTTTCCATCATTCTTTCATACTATGGCTGGTATGTCTGTGAACCGACTTTACGCCTGGCATTAAAATGCGTATCCAGATTGTATCTAGATATGATTTAACCTGATTACAATTACACCCTAGTATTAATATGTGTCTCCAGTGTCCACATTGAGATCCGATTGAGATCCGATCGCTCTGTCTGAAAGCGCTGAGAAGAAGGCAGTATACGCACGGGCTTGCAGCCGGGCATTACCAGAGAGGAGGTGTGCGGACGCATCAGCCTCAACACGCCGCGTTTAGGGGGAGAGGGGTCAGCAAACGTGACTTGAGGTACACTCGGAGGGATGAGCATAGGAGGCGCTGAGCACAGACAGAGCAGCTGGAGGTGATCTCCTCCCTGGTTATGGCGGTACAGTGACCAGAAGAGCGCTAGGAGCGTGTTGCACACCCGCCGCCCGAAAGCTTTGAATATATGCTGTTGATTACTACCGGAGCCCAAAAATGGTACTCAGGACAGCCTTAGCATTCCGTATTTCCACCCACGTAGTTGTTTGTACATGAATTGACAACCCATTTGCATTTTCCACTTGTGTTCAATGTGGTCACAATGTGTCCCACGACACCTCCGGTTTTGTTCCGATGGAATCACAATACGTCCCTCCAATGCGTTTTGGGTGCATTTACACCTCTAATTGTATGTGGTCAAGCACTATCCGATTGCAATCCAATCACCTAAAACGCATCTTAATGCCAGGTGTAAAGGGGGTCTAAATTCTATGTGGTATTCAGAATGGTCCTTAAATGTAACTTGGTGAGCCCTGAATAAACTCTGACCTCATCCACTTCTTTTATTTAGGTACACCATCAAAGGGATCCAGAACCTGATATTTTACGGCATTGCCCTCCTTCCCCCACTTCTACAGCGAGGTGTGTAACATGCTTGCAGCGGGGGGATCTGGGGGGAGGAGGCCAGCTGGACCTGCACCGCCCTGTTCTCGCTACTCCCGCTACGATGCCACAAATAGCTGCCATCAGCGGAGCCCAGCGAGCCAGACAGATGCTGCACCTCCCAACAAGACTGTCACCTCTTTGGTTACCGGGAGGGGAAGATAATGCTTCCTGATGGAGCCTGGGCAAGACTAAAAGAGGGACCAGTCATAAACCGTGGGAGATAATCTACCGTACATTAGTACAGTTAGGGACGACACCTGGATTGAGGTGTAACTAGAAAGAGGATGAATAGAAGTGCTCCAGGGATGACGTATTTTTGTATGGGCCAACCTCAGGTGAAGTCTAGCATTCGTGCCCCGCTTTGGTTTTCCCTCGGACCAAAAAGTGCCAATGGGTATTTTTTCCATGTGGGTGTTGGATTATTGCAGAAAAGATTCAGACTCGGTATGACAAACACACCAGTTTTACGCAGCAGCCTGGGTACGAAAGGGAGCTAAATATGATTTAAAAAATGTATTTTTATGAAAAGCAGGTCACTGTAGTCCTGACAGTAGTGCATGAGACAGGTAATCTGAAAAAAAATCATGTGCCTCTGTGTCCTTTGGTGCTCCTTATGGCATCTGCAAGATTTCACAGACCGGAGGAAAACAACCGTTCAGAGCTGATCTGGAGTCTGACGTCCAGCTGCCGTCGATGAGAACCACGAGTCAATCACTCGCAAACTCCGACCAAACGGTCAAACTAGGCAGCGCTGATCAAATATGAATCAATATTCTGTTACTGTAATGCCTATTTCTGGCTTCAAATGTTTTCAGAAACATCTTGTAGTGTTACTGTTTAACTGTAAAATGACAAAGTTTGTGACCCGGCAGCCATGTTGAGATCAGTTGAGGAAATACCAAGCACCGCCCACCAGCCGGAGCACAGCCAATAGGAACGCTCTCTCTCTCTGAAATGACCTGTGATTGTTCAAAGTCTCCCGTCACAGGCTAAATTTTTTAAAGCCTGAAAACAGAGCCATGAGGAGGTGCAGAAGTCTAGTTATCTCTCAGAAAACTTGAATACAATATGCCGAAAGGTTATTATGGAATTTTTGCCCAATGATGCCGAAAAAGGTGTTGCCTACTGAAGCTTTAGGATACTTTTAGGTTTTGTTCTGTAAGATAATCTTCACAAATGAACACAAACTTTTATAATTTTTGAAACTCTATGCAGACATGCGATGGTGGTTTGCCATGTGACACAACCAGAGTACCTGTTTTGACATCAGTAAAGTTTATCACTTGATAATGCCGATAAGAATGCTCTCCATCATGGTGGGGACAGTATGTACCAGGGAAACCAGTTTATGGGCTTTGCTTGATATGTTGGTGAAAAGCCGCCCAGAAATAACAAGCCACAAAGAAGAGATCATAAAACATTGTTGTATTGTGGCTTATAAGCTTGTAGGTGATCACCTGTGATAAGATGTTGTAATAAACAGCCTCACTGATTGCATGTGTGTTTCCAGATTCAGAACACTATAAATATTTTATTATTTCTATTATAGTCCCCTATTATTTGATAATTGGTACAAATGTCTGTCCTGCAAGTGCTAAAACTAATGATCAGTTTTTTATGGTTGTTATTATGGTGGCCATACCCAATATAAAAGTGGTTACAAATAAATCACTGGGAGTGTTGCCTTTGTTATCTGGTTAAGTATTTAGGAATATTAAGCAAAAATGCTCTGCAAAATGTTTTAATTAACATAAGCTTAGCTAACTCTGGTGTTAAAAAAAGCACAGCCAACAAAGATATAGCCTAAAATCACGGCATATGCTGTTTACCCCCTTTTAAAAAATAAGGTAAGCAAAAACAGGTCTCGAACACCCAAATAGCATTGTAATTATTAACTCCCTGAGTTGCTGCAAGTGTGACTTTGGCCGCATAATTATAGTAGTTTCTCCACTGGTAAAGGTGATCGGACAACAGTTGGTCTGTCACTGCTTGTGAATATGGACGACAAGACACAGAAGCTCAGCCCTGGAGCGGGAAGTAGGGCTGGTGGGAGCCGTGTCTCTCATTGCAGGGACAAATGATCGGATCTGGGATCTTCATGTCCCCCACAGACAGTGCTCTCTACACACATCGGCAGCCCTGGAGCCAGTTTGCTTGTGGTGGGCGTTCTTGTGGCTTGCTGGCGATAATGGCGTCTTCACTGCTACGCTGAGCTGGGTTAACTGTTATAGATGAAATCCGGAGGGGAGTACACTACATCCCTCAGGACTTCAGGTCCAGTCCCCTCGCCTTCATGTTAATCTTCAGCTCTGTGTTATTTGTGAGGCTGCAGGCGTTGCCAGCATCTCGCTGAGTTTTGCCCAGTATGTCGTGGCTCCTTTCTACTCAGACTGTCCCCCCTCCGGTGCTGGCTGGTGAAGTGCGTGGCTGCAGCTGCGATCATAGTGCTCGCCACAGTGAACTGCACTTAACGTTCGCTTTGCAATGGCAGTCCAGGTGTTCTTTCTTGTGGCCAAGGTTCTTGCCTGGTAGTCATTATAATAGGAGGTATGGTGATGCTTGCCAGAGGGCACACTGAAAACTTTGAAGACTCCTTGAGAACACAAATGTGGGCATCAATCCAATTGGTATTGCTCTCTACCAGGGAACTGTGGTCCTATGATGGCTGGAACAATCTGAAATTATGTAACTGAAGAGTTGAATACGTCCTGAGGTTAAGTAAACGGGTGGGGTTTCAGTGGAAAAGTGTAATTGTATTGAAGGAGTTATTGAATAAGACCAATAAGCAATCCATGTCATGGTGACCTATGTCAAGGCGACCTGCAATACCCTAAAAAGATAAAGCAATAAATGTTTTCTCAGAGGTGAAAATACAGTCAATGTTTATGATGTAAGTATTTGTTTATTACCCTGTCATTAAAACAATGACACCCACTCAAGCTAGAATATAGATAATACCATTCAATTAATGTTTATCTTATTTTATATCCACTACCCGCATGACTTTACGCCGTTATACATCATGTAGGATGTCAGTGCATAAGAGTGTTGGAGTTGGATGATAACCTTAGAAATGATAAAGCAGTCCAGGGATTTGAAAACGGTTTAATGTCAGTCTTTTTGTCTGATTAAAATAGTCTACTAGATTAGCTTTATTTTTTGGTAAAATACCACAATACCCAGCATGCTGGTGACCCACCTTGATGGTTACAAAAGTGTCATCAAGCAAACTGCTATAGTCACACACCAAAATAACAAACCAAAATAGGAATCATCCAGTCCATGTTTGTGCCTCGTGGACATTCCTGAGATCTACTGTTATCTGGAAACCAGTTCGGGTGTTTAAATGTTATCCACAACAACGCTTGCAAAATAAAGATGAGTCAGCTTTAAGAGTGGTAGGTAAATTGTATGCCAAGTGGTTATTAGAGGCCTACAATAAGGAGCAGTTATAAAAAATTGGAAAACATATTGTTATTGATTTGCCTAATCATTGGCACAAAACCGTAATTTGTCTTTTTGACAAGAATTCTTGCTTGAGCTGGACAAGGAGGGGATTAGTGCTAAGGATGAGGGCTATTGGGGGGCGGAGAAGGTCTGCGCTGATAACTGCAGCCGATTACACTGTTGTCAGGATATTAAATATCAGTCGCTATACAGTAAGCCCCATAGATGTGGGTCAATAGGGGCCTACTACACCCACTGGTAGGTTTTTATCTAGTCAAACATGGTAGATCACCGAAAGAAGGTACAAAAGAAGATGGACAGCGTGCCTAGCACACCGTAGATATTATGACAGAAGCAGAAGTCAGGCGCTGTAGACAGTGTGAACTCCATAAGGGGTGGAGGGGCAGACCGGAGTTTGCATCCTGTGTGAAACCAACTATGTGTTAATAGTCTTTGTGTTCATAGTTATTTAACCCAAAACACAGTTTTTCCCTAAACTTAACCAAGTGTTTTTTTTTGTTGCCTAAACCTAAAGAAGCCTTTTTGTTTGTGTTCAAAACGTGATGTTTCATTCCGTTGTACAATGTGTTAGAAAGGTGACAGTGTGCTCTAGCACCGTTAGAAATTATAACTTCCTAAAACTTTTGGTGGCAAGTGTGAAAATTGCTTATTGTAGGTGTTGCACACCTTGGACACAAGTGACTTCCAGGCGTGCATAAGTTTAAAATAAATCTTACTTCTTCTCTGGAAACACAGAAACCCAGCACATTAGCATTGCGCGGCTACATACTGCCGATACGTCTGCTGATGACGCTATACGCGCTCCTGCATCTCACCCAAGGACCCCTTAGCTGCCCGAAGTGCCTGTGTGACTTTTACCTCTTTATAACCACAGATAATCCTACCAGAATACTAGTTGCTAGTGCACATACACATATCAGATTAAAAATAAAACAATACATAACATATACATGAGATGAGAATTAAAAACAATACATAGCATATACATGAGAATGAGAGTGGGGGGTGTGTCCAGTGTCCATCACTATGTCTAACATTACTTCGTGGTTCCACACACTCTCCCCTCCAAAATGAATGTCGTCTCGATATTAAAGATTTCCCAGAAAACTGTGTCTTCAACTGGTGAGTTATAGCAGTAGGTAAAACGGAAGTCAGTCTTTGGGATACTCTCTGTACACAACAGTCTTTGACATGACATTTATCTCCCTCGTTATGTCACGTGACAGCCACAGACACCACTGGCCAGGTGATATCTGAAGTGCTACTCCGCTACTCTTGCGGGCTATGTATCTCAGACTGAAAGGTTTTGACCCAATTTCTACCCCATAACCCATTACACAGACTCACATGTACTACTGTATGCCTCACATATGTCCAGTTTTCTACAATATGTCAGTGGTCTGGATTCTGGTACTCTACTTAATCTGAATCGATGTACAATACTGCATGAATTTTAAATTCAGAGTCCATCTCATCTGCTTCATCAGATGATGTTTCTTGCTCAGCCTCCGCCGTTTCTCCATCATCCACATCTGGTTCCATCCTGTCTTCAACACTTTCCTCTGGACACTCATCTTCCTCGCGGCCTTGCTCAAGTTCCCTGTCAGCTGGTGGTGGCTGGAATTCCTCTGCTTCCACTCTCAGCTGGCTTCTGACCTGTTTGAATGGCTCTGCTGGTCATGTGGTGATGAATCTCCAGTTACTTTCATCCTCTGAACCACTGTCGAGGTCTCTGTCTGTCTGCTTTGCTTGCCTTTTACTCCTCTCATTTGTGTTCAGCTTTCTCTTGTCCATTTTCTTTTTCTCCTGCTTATCTTCTTCCACAGGCAGAAAGTCGCAGGGCAGTAACAGGTTCCTGTGCAGGACTCTTGTCTTTCCTGGGCCTCTTTCAGGTTGCACGACATAGACAGGACTGTCCTTGTGCTTCCTCTCAGTTACAATGTGGACTTGCTCCTCCCAATAAGATCTGAGCTTCCCAGATCCCCCTCTGTCCCTGAAGTTCCGCACTAACACTCTACACCCTGGCTGTAGTTCCACTCCATACACCTTCCTGTCGTACTGCTTCTTTGCTCTGTTTTGCTCCTTCTGAACTGTCTTTGATGCCAGCTTGTATGCCTTTTGCATCCGCCCTCTCCACTTACTTGCATATTCGCAGTGAGGAAGTGCTCTGTCACTTGGAGTCAGGCAAACATGATGTCGACAGGTAGCCGGGGATTTCTACCATAGAGGAGGTAGTACGGGGCATATCATGGTTGCTTCACTTCGCGTACAGTTATACGCATGCACGACTTTGGCTAAGGAGCTCTTCAATCTGACTTGGCTTCCTCTGTCAGGTTTCTAAGCATGGAAAGAAGTGTTCGATTGAATCTCTCGGTCTGACCGTTTCCAGCTGGGTGGTAAGGTGTTGTGTGTGAACCTTGGATACCACAGTACTCTTCCAGCTTGGGAAAACAGCTTATTCTCAAACTCCCTGCCCGGATCATGATGCAGCTTGGCAGGAAATCCGAACTTGAGCACGAATGTCTCCAAAAATCTTCTCAGCTGCTGCGGTTTTGCTGACTTGTTGGTGCATGCGTATGCCTGGGCAAAGCGTGTAAAATGATCTATACGACCAGGATGTCCTCGTTATCCTCCTTTACTAGCTTTCCAGATGCAGGTAGTCGAAAGGGTATGTGGTCACCACATTAACCAGCGGTGCTCGAGTTGGCTTGTTCGGCCGCTTCCGTTTCAGGCAGCTACACACCTTGGTCACATAATGGTCCACCTCTCTTTGCATATGAGGCCAATAGAATCGATCACGGATCAAGCCGAGTGTCCGCTCCACTCCTAGGTGTCCCATTTCTTCATGTAGCTCCCTGTAGATCAGCGGATGGAATGCTGTAGGTAACACTAGCTGTGCTCGAGCCACTGACTTGTGGCTCGAGCTCGAGGTCTCTTCCTCGCAGATGAGGCCACTGTCCTGTGATGACATACTCTCGCACCTTGCCAATGACTGGATCATCCTCTTGTGCTTTCTTTAGGTTCTCTGTGGAGATTTCTGCCACTGGGGATGCTACTCGTTCATGCTCTACATCAGTACATGCTGCAGCAATGGTAACTGGACACATCCAGGGCTCATGTTCGTGGGAGTCAAGCTTTAGTGCCTGTGTGACAGTTGTTATCACTTCTGGCTCCATTTCCTGTGAACATGTGTGGATGTACTGCTCCATGTCTAATGGCATTCTCGACAAACCATCATTTTCCGCAGGTCTCCCACAGTCTCAGGTTTGCGGTCTTTCAGCGCTTGGACTGGCGCTAGCTCAGCAGGATCCATGCAGTAGCCGTCTTTGGATACAATCTTTCCCAGAAATTTCACTCTGTCCTTAAACACTTCACAGTTTTTAGTTGTCAGTTTTACTCCATGTGCTTGGTAGCGACGTAACACCTCTCTCAGGTCACGCAGGCGATCCTCAAACAACTTACTGTGGACCAGATTGTCGTCCAAATACGGCTGAGATGTTTCATCTCTCAAACCAGCGAGGCACTCCTCCATGCTGCGCTGGAACTCTGCTGGAGCCGAGGACAGGCCAAAGGAGATCCTTACCCACTCGTATAAACCCCAAGGTGTTATAAAGGCTGTGAGTGGTCTGCTACTCTCCTCAAGGAATCCCTGATGGTACGCCTTGCCCTGGTCCAGTACCGAGAACCATGCACCTCCCCCCTCAGGCTGTTCAGCATATCTTGTACCCGAGGGATAGGTGGTGACGGTCTGGAATGGATTTTTGGTTCAACTCACGGTAATCCACGCAACAGACGTAAGCTCCCATCCTTCTTACGCACACACACGAGTGGTGATGAGTATGGGGACCGGGAATTACAAAATCCATCCTCTGTTCAGCAGGTCCTCCAACTACTCTCGTCACCTCTTGTGGAGCGGTTTTGGGTACTAAGATGCAGGTGCGCCTTACCGGAGTTGGTGTCACTCAGTCATATTTTTAACTGCAGAGATGGAATGCATCCCACATCATTCTCGTCCTTTGAATATGCAACACACTCTTCTCGTTAGCATCTGTTCACCTTTTGCTGCTGATCTGGAGATCAGATGATCAACTGACACTGGTGGGTCCCATGAATCATGTTTGCCGGTGTCCAGCTATTCATGTTTATCTTGGTGATGATTTCAGGAGCGTTAAGCTGTGCTTTCAACTTGCTGTGCTGGTCGTGTTTTCACTTGCAGTGGCTGTTTTGGGCTGTGGTTTCACTGGCACGGGCTGTCTCACATCGACTGGGTAAATAGCCTTGACTGCTGTAGCTGTCCAGCACTGTGCGAGGGTTGAGGGTGATGTCAATGGGGCTGTCATTCGTGACAGGGATAGCCACTTTAGACCAATTTCCCTTCTGCAGGCAGATGACTGTTTCATTAATGTTTACCCCCCTCTGGCCACTTTGGAACTCCTCTGGTTCAAAAAGGACCTTCCTGTTTTGTGCAAAGGGGACCTGTCCTCACACTGCACTTAACCTCCCCGGTCTGGCCTGCCGGAATCACTGTCTTGAGTCTTCCAACTTTCACCACGCCCTCCTTGTCGCTCTGGTCACAGCTCCTCACTATCTGGATCAACACATTTGCTTTTTATAGTTCAATGGAGAACGAAAGCTCTCATTACCACCACAGGTGTAACTTCTGGATGCTGCTCCATTCCATTCATCACCAGATGCTCGATCACATTGTAGCCAATGATCGGTGGCTCTGCTACTCCTGGCTCATTAGAGATGAGCACTGGCACAAGTAGCTCTGGCTGTGGGGCTCTATTTGAACCCAGCTTGAACTTCAGTTCAACCCAGCCTGCAAAGGGTATGGGTGTCTGGTTTGCTGCTTTGCCAATGAGGGTCTCGTCCTCACCCAGGAGTTCATCCGTGCTCCGTACCCGGACGTGTGGAAGGTGGGACTTTCTCCAACTTTCGTTGATAATCGTGACCTGCGAACCCGTATCCCACAGTGCTTGTGTCGCTACTCCGTCAAAGAAACAATCCACCATGCACTTCTTTCCGATGAGGGCTCTCAACTTGGCCTGGCGACTTAATGACAGATGGCTGGCATAGGTAGCACCCACAGGCTGTTCAGCCTTCCCACTTTCCACTAACTCCGCCTCCAGCTGCCTGATTCGATCACAAAGAAGCTCATGTACCTTGTCATTTGGTTCAGTGTGGCTTGGAGCTAATGATGTTGGGGGTGTGACCGTCTGGATTGTCACCTTCATGCCATCAGGTGTTCCTTCCTGCCTCCTTTGTCCTCTGCAGCCTCTTGAAAAGTGCCCTGACTTTCCACACTTGAAACAGTGGTCACACTGGTCACCTGTTCCCTGCCCCTGACATGCTTTACATCCTCTCTTAACACCCATTTTTATTTGGCGTGTGGGCACTTGAGGGTTAGCTAGGCTTTTCCTTATTTCTTCCATTTCTTCTCTCAGTAGCCTGACTGTTTCATAAAGCTCTGAGTCTCTTGAACTGGGACTAACAGGTGTTTTGCAGCTCTTGGACTTCATAACTTCAGGTTCCTGCTCTTGAACCCCTACTCTGGCTTCAGCTGCACACTGACTCTGCTGACTGATCTGCCTTTCTGTCTGTAGTTCATTTACTTTTGTGACTTTGCTGCTTGTGTTCTTCCTTTGCTTGGATTGTCTTTCTGATTCAACACTAGCAGCTTCATTCATCCTGTCGATGAGTATTTCATCTGTCACCCTCTGATCATCGAGATAAGGCTTAAGTTGAAACTTGATATGGTCACTTAACAGCCCAGTACTAACTGACCTCAAGAATTTCTTCTGGATGAGCTCGGCGCTGTACTGTTCATCTGGCTCTACTTCTCTTGAAGCAAGTAACAGCCTTTCCTTTAACTCAATTGCTCTAAAGAGGAAGTTTTGAGAAGACTCACGAGTGTCTTGTGTTATATTTACTAGTCTGTGATATAGATCTGTAGAACTGTCTTCTTTGAAGTGCCCCTTTAATATGGCCTTTAACTGGGGGAGGGTAAGGTCACTTTTTTATCTCAAGCATATCACGAAGACTCAAACCTGGACTGATTGACTTGACCACAGCTTCCATGACTTCAGCTTCACTGTGTCCCTTACTCAGGCCTTTGTCCATCTGATGCATCAGGTTCGTGTATGACAGTCTGTCCTTCTGTCCCTTTTCCCCTATCTGACCACAGATCTTGAATTCTCTCCTTATTGTCACTTCTGGAAGCCTGTTCACAGCTGCAGGCATCACATTTTGTGGAGCTGAAACTTGGCTTGGAGATGCACTGTTCATTCTTTCACTCAGTAACCTAACTTCATCCTGCAGAGCTTGACTGTTTAGCTGGAGCTGTGAGTATTTCTCCTCCAAACTCATTTCTTCAGCCGTTTTCTGGCTATCTTGTGCTGTGCTCTCTGTGTTTTCTTCACTATGAGCATTTCCAGTCTTTTCTATTATTTGCTCAATTAATTTCAGCAATTTTCTCAGATGATGCCTTGCAACATCCTCCTCTTCATCATTAATCACATCGTCCATGGATTCTGTTATTTGTCTGATTAATGCTCGCCTTGTTGTGGCATTTCCTCTTGGGATTTTAGCTGCATCACACACGTCTTTGAGCTGCTCCAGCTGCAAAAGCCATAGTCTCTGAGACATGGTCTCTGCCAGCTCCTCCAGATCCATTGTGTGTGATGTAGCCACGCCCCCGACGATGCGCGCTCCCGTCGTCGTCAGTGAAAGGCAATCCCCGTCCACGTTGTCACACTGAGCACGGCGTTAATCATCCCAGCGATGCCTCTAATATTTGTTGCACACTTGGACACAAAGTGACTTCCAGGCGTGCATAAGTTTAAAATAAATCTTTACTTCTTCTCTGGAAACACAGAAACACAGCACATTGGCATTGCGCGGCTACATACTGCCGATACGTCTGCTGAATGACGCATACCATGAACATTCACATTGGCTATGAACACACAATAAACATAAAATGTCTGTTTCCTGTATAATCTTCAAAAACACATTCACACTGACCACGTTCTGCACACTCACAACTCATATCCTAGCAGGCCCCTGTTGGTTACACTATAAATGTCCTCATTAGCAAACGGCTAACACTATTACACACAACATACTTCTCACAGCTTGCAACACTCTGTTATAAACCTCATGTTTGCATTACCGCTGGTCCCTTATTCATACACATTCTTTATACATCTGTGTCGCTATTTTTATACATCTTTTAACCACTTTAGCTCACCTGGAAACACAGAAACACATCACATTAGCATTGCGCGGCTACATACTGCCGATACGTCTTAGCTGCCCGAAGTGCCTGTGTGACTTTTACTCTTTATAACCACAGATAATCCTACCAGAATACTAGTTGCTAGTGCACATACACATATCAGATTAAAAATAAAACAATACATAACATATACATGAGAATGAGAATAAAACAATACATAACATATACATGAGAATGAGAATAAAACAATACATAACATATACATGAGAATGAGAATAAAACAATACACAACATATACATGAGAATGAGAGTGGGGGGTGTCCAGTGTCCATCACTATGTCTAACATTACTGTGGGTCCCACATAGGGCATCCATCTCTGTGGGTTTAGGGAGTATAGGGAGCACTGAGTGAGAATTTTGTTGGTGATTGTATTTGGTATGATGTGCCACCTTCTCTTGTGATGCCACCCTGCAGTTTACCCTCTGGCAACATTGCAACAAAGCTGTGCAAGCTATGACAGATAATTTCGGTCTTCTGCTACAAGCGTTTTCACCGTGATCAAGGAACACATTTCACCACAACATGTTACTTGTCTTACATACACAAACTTTGCCTTATGATTCGGAAAGAGTTTGACCATGATTGTGAGGAAGGGCTGCCCTGTCTTATGCTGGACACATGAGGGGTGACATAGGAGAGTACTGGTTTCAGCCCAAACAGAACATATTGTACATAGCTGTGTTATGGGGCACCCTGACCGGTCTGCAGCTACGCAGCCCCATACGCAACAAACTGCAATGCACTGTGTGTTCTGACACCTTTCTATCAGAACCAGCCTTAACTTTTTCAGCAATTTGAGCTGCAGTAGCTCTTCTATTGGATCGGACAACACGGGCCAGCCTTCGCTCCCCAGGTGCATCAATGAGCTGCGGGTCTGACCCTGTCGCCGGTTCACCGGTTTTCCTTCCTTGGACCACTGTTTGTACATCCTGACCACTGCAGACCGGGAACATCCCACAAGAGCTGCAGTTCTGGAGATGCTCTGATCCAGTTGTCTAGCCATCACAATCTGGCCCTTATCAAAGTCACTAACATCCTTATGCTTGCACATTTTTTCTGCTTCCAACACAAAGTTCAAAGTTCAAAATGTTCACCTGCTGTGTAATAGATCCCACCCACTGCCAGGTACCATTGTAACGAGATAATCAAAGTTATTTACTTCACCTCTCAGCGGTCTTAATGTTATGGCTGATCGGTATATAATTAATGGAGAAAACGTTTAACACCACCAAAGTCAATTGCTTATTCAAATGGCTTCAGGAGATTTAAAAAAAAAAAAAATAGAGATTGTTTGACTGCAGTCTGCAGAGCATAAGTTATTATTATTGTATTTATTGTTAGTCCTGATGATCATTGGCACTGCTTCCTGTAATGGGTTTTCCCTTGGGCTTTGGGGAGACAGTGGCAGTCTCTCTCTTAATTTACAGGCAGGTCTGTGCATGTCCAGTGTCCACTGCGAATGCCTTTCAGGAAGCAGCAGCTTTTAGACAATGGAGAGTGACACGCAGAGACTCAATCTGAAGAGAGAAGTGGGGATTATAGGAGGTGTGTCATTCATTACTGGGACCATGATAGGATCTGGGATTTTCATATCCCCCCAGTTTGTGCTGTCTGCTATCGGCAGCCCCGGGGCCAGCTTGGTTATATGGACCTGCTGTGGGTTGATATTCTTGTTGGCGGGGCTCTGCTATGCTGAACTGGGCACAGTCATACCAGAGTCTGGAGGAGAGTTTATCTACATTCTGCGGACAACCGGAAAAGTGGTGGCCTTTATGTTTGTCCTCAGCTTCATCGTTGTCATGAGGCCTGCCAGTGCCACAGGAGTTGCCCTGAATTTTGCTGAATACGTCATGGCCCCCTTTTACAGTGGCTGCTCCCCTCCACAACTGGTGTTGAAGCTGGTGGCTGCAGGAGCTATCATGGTGCTGACCATAGTTAACTGTCTGAGCGTCCGCTTGGCCACCGGCATCCAGGTGGTTTCTATGGTAGTCAAATTGCTGGCACTGGCCGTGATCATATTGGGAGGTGTTGTGATGCTTTTCCAGGGACACACTGAGAACTTTGATAACTCCTTTGAGGGAACCAATGTGGATGTCAGCTCCATGGGCATCGCTTTCTATCAGGGCTTGTGGTCCTTTGAGGGTTGGAACACTTTGAATTATCTAACTGAGGAGCTGAAAGATCCAGAAGTAAGTGTTTCTCTGTTTTCACAGTGCAATTTCATATTCAAGAGTTTCTTAATCTACTATAGGCAAGGCAAGGCAAGGCAGCTTTATTTGTATAGCACATTTCAACAACAGGGCAATTCAAAGTGCTTTACAGAAACATTCAAGAACATTGCGACAAAGTGCAAAAGATCATTAAGACATAATTAAAACAGTTATAAAAACATTAAAACATTAAAACATTAAAAATTAGAAAATAAAACAAGCTAAAAATAAAAGCTAGGATAGAAACTAAAATAGCGTAAAACACAAAAGAGTAAAAGCTCTAGTGCTGTATCAGATCATTATCTGGTTTAATGAAAGGCAGCCGCAAACAGGAAAGTTTTAAGCTTTGTTTTAAAAGAGCTCAGAGTTGAAGCGGTCCTGCAGTTTTCTGGGAGCTTGTTCCAGATATTTGGTGCATAAAAACTGAATGCTGCTTCTGCATGTTTAGTTCTGACTCTGGGGACACTAAGCAGACCTGATCCAGATGACCTGAGAGGTCTGGATGGTTCATAACACAGCAGAAGATCGGAAATATATTTTGGCCCTAAACCATTTAGTGCTTTGTAAACCAGCAGCAGTATTTTGAAATCAATTCTCTGAGAGACAGGCAGCCAGTGTAGAGACTTCAGAACTGGACTGATGTGATCCACTTTCTTGGTCTTAGTGAGGACTCTAGCAGCAGCGTTCTGAATCAGCTGCAGCTGTCTGATCGATTTTTTAGGAAGACCAGTAAAGACGCCGTTACAGTAGTCAAGTCGGCTGAAGATAAATGCATGGACTAGTTTTTCCAAATCCTGCTGAGACATCAGTCCTCTAATTCTTCTTATATTCTTCAGGTGATAGAAGGCTGTCTTTGTAATTGTCTTTATATGGCTGTTAAAGCTCAGGTCAGAGTCCATCACTACACCAAGGTTTCTGGCTTGGTCCGAGCTTTTTAACATCACAGATTGTAGGTGAGCACTAACCTTTAATCTTTCCTGTTTGGCTCCAAAAACTACTATACTAGTGCAATGCCCATTCAAAACATGCCTGTTCAGAACGGGCTGTGGAGTTGCTGCTTGCAGCTTTCGAGAACCGCTCATGCAAACAACTTCACACTCGAGACTGCCCTTTCTCGGTTCCTCAGCAATACACCTGCCATGACATAGTTGCATCACACACCCAAGTTGTGGCTGCACACGGTCAGAAATATTCGGTTATTTGACATAAAGTGGAGCATGGATTTAATGAGTGGAGGTATTTTGCCGGCGGTAAAGTTATACGTTAGTATGGCAAAAACATACACAATTTGAGTTGCAATGGCAGAGTGGCCCTGTAGGCTCATGCTCATTGGCTCGGATTCAGAATCAGAAAGATTTTATTGATCTCAAAGGGGAAATTGGGGCGTTACAGTTGCTCTTGTATAAACATAAATGTGAAAAAACAGAAATAAAGGAGTATGTAAATGATGTACATTATGCTAAAACAAAATATATGTAAAGAAATATAAGTACTAAAATTAAAAATGAGAATAAAATAAATGTGAAATATGTGCAAATATATGCATTAAGCTGTGCATTATATAGCATACAACCACAGTGCAAAAAAAGTAAATAAAAAATGCTGAGAAGTGGGATCTATTAAGTGTGTTAAATATGAATGCCAGAATGGTATTAATAAGAAATTAATACTTATATTTCTGGAATGTACATTATAAATGGTGTATTAATGACAGTATTTCACAGTTGAATTATTGTACAAATTATTGTAGTTAAGTCAGTAAGTGTATAGCAGCTGACACAGCCATCAGGGAGTCCAGCTCAACGTCACCGGCCTTACGAATCAGTTTATTGAGTGTTGGCGTCCGCTACCCTCAACCTGCTGCCCCAGCACACAACAGCAAACAGGATAGCGCTGGCTACCGCAGACTCGTAAAACATCCTCAGCATTGTCCATTGACTCCAGCGAAGTGAAGAAAAGTTTGGTTGTAACGTTATCTATTATACTTATAGCATTAGCAGGCTATATCCATGATCCAGCAGCTACAGTGAACTGTAGTCTGCCCGCTGCGGACGACATGCTGGACTCAATCTGCAGAGCCCAGAAGCTCCGCCCCTGCTGCTGCATAGAGCGCTGTTGCTTGTTTGTAGAAGGTTTATTAATATTGAACGTGTTGCGTGACCCAATTGCACCAAATTCGACAAAGCACTCCCTTGGGTCCCCAGCAATGCACCCGCCAAGTGTGAATTTGATCGGATGAACAGTTCTCGAAATATGCGAAAAGACATACCCTTCTTTGCTTTATAGTTAGATGGATTACTTGGGGTTTACTATAAAAAAAGATAAAAATAAAGATGAGTCAGCTTCAAGAGTGGTAGGTAAATTGTAGCCAAGTGGTTATTAGAGGCCTACACTAAGGAGCAGTTATAAAAAATTGGAAAACATATTGTTATTGATTTGCCTAATCATTGGCACAAAACCGTAATTTGTCTTTTTGACAAGAATTCCTGCTTGAGCTGGACAAGAGGGGATTAGTGCTAAGGATGAGGCTATTGGGGGGTGGAGAAGGTCTGCGCTGATAACAGCAGCCGATTAGACTGTTGTCAGGCTATTAAATAGGCGTTATCAGTCGCTATAAGCCACATAGATGTGGGTCAATAGGGGCCTACTAGACCCACTGGTAGGTTTTATCTAGTCACATGGTAGATCACCGAAAGAAGGTACAAAAGAAGATGACAGCGTGCTCTAGCAACCGTAGAAATTATGACAGAAGCAGAAGTCAGGCGCTGTAGACCGTGATCAAGGAACACATTTCACCACAACATGTTACTCGTCTTACATACACAAACTTTGCCTGATGATTCAGAAAGAGTTTGACCATGATTGTGAGGAAGGGCTGCCCTGTCTTATGCTGGACACATGAGGGGTGACATAGGAGAGTACTGGTTTCAGCCCAGACAGAACATATTGTACATAGCTGTGTTATACACCGATCAGCCTTAACATTAGGACAGCATGGGCACCCTGACCGGTCTGCGGCTACGCAGCCCCATACGCAACTAACTGCGATGCACTGTGTGTTCTGACACCTTTCTATCGGAACCAGCATTAACTTTTTCAGCAATTTGAGCTCCAGTTTTCCTTCCTTGGATCACTTTTGACCTGACCACTGCAGACTGGGAACATCCCACAAGAGCTGCAGTTCTGGAGATGCTCTGACCCAGTCATCTAGCCAGCACTATTTGGCCCTTGTCAAAGTCGCTCACATCCTTACGCTTAATTGCCCATTTTTTCTGCCTCCAACACAAAGTTCAAAGTTCAAAATGTTCACCTGCTGTCTAATATACCCCACCCACTGCCTGGTGCCATTGTAACGAGATAATCAAAGTTATTCACTTCACCTCTCAGCGGTCTTAATGTTATGGCTGATCGGTATATAATTAATGGAGAAAACATTTAACACCACCAAACCCAATTGCTTATTCAAATGGCTTTAGGAGATTTTTAAAAAAAAATAGAGATTGTTTGACTGCAGTCTGCAGAGCATAAATTATTATTATTTTATTTATCGTTAGTCCTGATGATCATTGGCACTGCTTCCTGTAATGGGTTTTCCCTTTCGAGCTAGGTCAGAGCAGGACAACATGTTTGCCACACCTTGCTCCAATGAGAAATGTTCATTTCAAATGGCTTTGGGGAGACAGTGGCAGTCAGCCAATGGAGAGTATCACACAGAGTGAGTCTCTCTCTTAATTTACAGGCAGGTCTGTGCATGTCCACACTGTAAAACTTTTTCCTGTAAAATTACAGTAACTTACAGAAGAAACTGCTGCCAGTATTTTACTGTAAAATTTACAGTATCTGTACTGTATCAAAGAATACAGCAACTTACTGTAATCAAAGCATACAGTAATTTGCTGTAATAATTCAAAAATTACAGTAAAATACTGGCAGCAGTTTCTCCTGTAAGTTACTGTAAAATTTACAGTATCTGTACTGTATCAAAGAATACAGCAGCTTACTGTAATCAAAGCATACAGTAATTTGCTGTAATATTTCAGAAATTACAGTAAAATACTGGCAGCAGTTTCGCCAGTAAGTTACTGTACAATTTACAGTATCTGTACTGTATCAAAAGAATACAGCAGCTTACTGTAATCAAAGCATACAGTAACTTGCTGTAATAATTCCAAATACAGTAATTTATTGGTTGCAGTTTCACCAGCAAGATACTGTACAATTTACAGTATCTCTACTGTATCAGAGAAATACAGTAACTTGTTGTAATCAAAATGTCCAATAATTTCCTGTAATAATTCCACAAATTACAGTATTTTAAGCATCTATAAAAACTAACAAGCAAATGAAAAATAACAATTTTGAACAATAAACACAACAACATGGCATATTCATATTATTCTTGTTTATTATAATAACCTGAGTTTGACAGAAAATAACATCCAAATAAAACATTCAAATACTCAAGCTCTTACAAATAAAAATGGTGTGATGAGTTGTGAGTGAGTAAGAGACACAGTGTGTGTGTGTGTGTATCTGACTGACTGAGTGAGGGTGTATATTTGACTGTGTATGAATATCTGAGTCCATGGACTGAGTAAATACCATAACCTTTCTGTTTCAAAATTAAATAGCCTCCCCTGTTACACTGAGGGGGTTCACTAGACAGAACCATCCTATTGAACAATACTGTGTGCTGGCTAAACATCTTCAATATTAAACGTAGAAATAATGCCAGGTTGAACATTGTAAATAGAATAAAATTCAAAAATACAAAAATAGCCATTACAAATAAAAATACTGTTGTGAATGAATGAATTCATGTGTTAGTGTATCTGAGTAAGTGACGGGCTTAAAACATTTGTACTTTGTGGACTGAGTAAATACTGTAACTTTTCTGTTTCAAAATGAAATAGCCTCCCCCGTTACACTGCGGGGGTTCACTAGACAGAACAATACTGTTGAACAATACTGTGTGCTGGCTCAATATGGTCAATTATTAAATGTATAAATAATGCCAGGTTGAACATTTTAAGCAAAATTAAATAAAAAATAACAATGTGAATAAGTGAGACACAGACATAAAGGGATTTTCAGTAATTGAGTGAGATATGGAGGGTTTGTCTCTACAGACAGAGTCAGGGATGTGATTGTTAAACTCACACAAAGTCCCACTCGAAATCCATGAGCTTCCGCAGGAGGGTGCAAACATGAGGATTCAGGGATGTCCCTTTCTTATGAACCATTTTCCCGCTCTTCTTGCTGGTCACCTTTCCCTGTCGTGCCTTTGTCCCTCTCTCTGGGTTGATCCTGACACAGCTTCTACAAGGCATAGCAAGGTAAAACAAAAAGACACAAATGTTAATCAAACCACCTCTTACCTAAAATTAGACCGCTAAATATTGTTAGTATAAATAATACCTGATTTATTATAAGTCCCCAAATCGTTCTTTTTCATGCTTTATGTTTGCAATGCATATTAGAGTAGATACACGTGGACATGGTGAAATACTTCTTGCTAATATAGCTTACTTGCCTGATGTTTTATGAGTGTCACACTTTTGGAATATGCATATAACATTGAGTGTTTTTGGTAACTTGATGACTCTTTGATAATTATCTATTTAATTTAATTATTCAAGACTAATAACAATGGGTTATTAATTTATATATGAAATGATATTATTGAAGGCTAATACTGTTTTTATGTTTCTTGTATATATTTTAGAACCACACATACACACCCAAACGTCCAAGTGATCATTTAAGCTTATTTTGGAATGAACTCTCCATACCCTACTCTCTGATCGTATGTCTATCACACATAGATAGATACAAGGATAGCTGTAAGGCCCAAACATCTGACACAAATGACTATATGGAATTCAAACTTACCTCTGTATGAATTCAAGTGTCCAGGCAGCGTGATCCTGATATTGGAGGTTGAAGTTGTAGTAGGATGTGAAGACAACAGCAAGCCCCAACGCAGACAATGCCCCTTCACACACCACCTGACCCTCGATGCTTACCATCGAGCGCTGGTCGGAAATCATTGGACCTGAAACACAATGCAAAAAGCTTTAGGCTGAATACCAAATTGACCATTTGACGAATTATCAAGTGGCCACTTACCGCTTTATTGTTTTTGTATGGTATTGGCATTTCCAACTGATATTTGAAAACCTTTCTAAAAAAATGTAAGCCTCCGCTAGATATCAGGAATTCTTGATGTAGGATGTGAAGGAACTGGCCTTCTACCTCCGAGAGGTCAAGGCCCAGTTACGTGCTGGTTAATCTTGTGTGACAAAGAGATTTTCCAAACAGACGGGTTAAAGCATAATAATACAATTTATTCCGAACAATTAATGTTGCATAAGTAAAAATAAAAGAGTTTACAGATATCTGGATCCAATCAACATGTCCCTGACAACATACAGTGCATGGGTCAGTTCGCGAAGTCTGAACCCCGAGCTCTCCCTGATCCAGTCTTTTATGGTTTACACAATATCAATAGTCATGAGGTGTGACGCGTGATGCCTCTGCTGCATTCCTCCTTCCTCGTTATCACCTTCTGGCTCCGTCCTCATGACCTTGGAACATAAAACATCATCTGCCACACTCCCCTCTTTTCTCACCCTTGACTCTATTCATAAAACATCCAATAGTGAGGCCTTTGTATGCATTTTTAGAGTATAATAAATCCAACAGACCCTCTTTTGAACTTAACTAAGTTCACCTACAGATAATGTTACATACAGATATATTTATTATACGCATAGATAATGTTACGTACAGATGTTTTAATTATAAGCATCATCACACAACCTCTTCAGGATCAACATCTTCACTATCCCCCACCATTTCCAGGAGACCCTGTCTCTCCGCTTGGAACATGGCCATCTGATAAGAAGGAGGTGCATCCGGATGCTTTTGTTGCACAGCAGAAATAATCACGCGCTCAGTGAGGTGGCGAATACATGGAATACAGCAACAACCACATAATACTAAGCATGCACACACAGCAAGGATTGAGGAGAATAGAGATACCACCATGGACTTCCATTTCCCAAAGGTACGGTCTAACCAGTCGTTAATGGGGCTGTTGATACCTGAGTCATCGTGCATGGATTCAGACAGCGTCCGGAGCCCCTCTAGCGCCTTAGTTACAGTCCCGTCCGGCGCTGTATTGTTAGGGATGAAAATACAACATGAGTCTTGGAACATTGAGCATACACCGCCTTTCTCTGCCAGCAGCATATCTAATGCCATTCTATTTTGGATCACCATCAGTGACGTAGGAGCCATTTGTTCAGCTAGTCCGGCAATTGCATCACGAGTTAGATTAGTCAAACGGAGAACATTATAGTGGATGTAGTTAATGCGGTCAACATTTTTGTTAGGAGTGATAGGGATCAGAGCGCTCATTATAGGTATGTTTTCAAAACCTGCAGCTATTTGGTCAGCTAGTTTATATTCATTAGGGGAGCTACCTCACTACATCATTCTTTATAATCTTGGTTTAGCCTTCCCCCCCTTGTAGCCCACACCTTCCACCCTGCTTCTGAGTGAAAGCATTGTCTATTGTTAAAGAGTTACTTGTGATTAGCCAGTTTTAGCAGAGTGCAGAGGCGAGGATGATAAGTAATGTATCTAAACTAGTACAGTCTGTGCTTTCCCAGGTTATTCAGATTTATCTGAGTACACAAACTCTACACAAGGGTCATGGTATTTTCTCTCACATTCCCTAAAACATTTAAAATACATGACAAATCACATGAAGAAAGTTTGTACAGAAGAACGAGGACAAGAGAGGTAAACACAAATGCTACAGCAAACGCTACTAGCAGTTTGCCGTACTGCATGATGCTTCTAGTTTGTTTTCCTGCGCGCAACTGAAAAACTTTTATCTGGGTGATCCTATTTTATACTGGTTTGGGAAAGGAAGTGAAATTTCTCTCTGGTGGATTCTCCCCACCCCTGGTTTCTCTTTTTTATCTATTTTTATCTATTTTTGTCTATTTTTGTCTATTTTAGCATTTATTCTAAGCAACAATTTTTAATACAATGTGATATATAATGTTTTTCAAAAACCACCTAGATGAGTCCACCTAAACAACCATGTTAGCCTGATTTAACTGTAAATACAGGCAAGACCTTGTAACCTTCTTTCCCTTATGTGTATCTCATCACAGTCACAGTTTATACAGTATATGAAAAATAAAAAATTATACGTGACCCTCTTTTCACGTAGCCTGGGCTCCTTGTGGGGCTGCCTCCTCTGCTTCAGGTCCTGTCCTGCTGCTGGAGCACTGTGTTAGGTGCCACCAGTTGAGTCCTTTTCCTGCGAGCTGCACAGCTGTTGCAGTTCTGGCCAGAACCTTGTGTGGGCCTGTCCAACGTGGCTCCGACCACTTCCTCTTTAACACCTTCAACCAAAGGTGTTCCGGTGGTCCGGGGTCAGGTCCTGGAACGTCCTCTGTGACAGGGGTGACAGGTTTGTCACCTGTATAGGAGAGAGCTGACACAAGAGCATTAACCTTCAAATAGTATGGTCGGTAACCGAGGTCAGGAAGGGGAGAGGGATTTTGGGACGGCCCTGGGAAAGGTCGGCCACACGTAAGCTCAAATGGTGTGAGTCCTGTTATTGTGGATGATACACAGTGCCAAATTTGTGGTGTAGTCCCAGAGCCTTTTCAACAGATTGCAGGTCTTTATTTTTGAAATGTGAACCATTATCTGACCTGATCAATTTAGGAAACCCATGTTTCGGAATGTACTCATTCACCAGATATTTAATGACTGATTTTGCGTCCTCTTTTCCCGTAGGGTAGGCCTCAACCCAACGTGAAAATGCGTCCACAATTACTAGGAGGAATCTTTTCCCCCCAGCCCTTACTCCCATATCTGTGAAATCCATAAAGATTTCCTGTCCCGGGGCAGTGGGAGAAGGATGTTTTCCTGCCCTAGGAGTGATGGTCGGTCTGATGTTACATGTACTACATACGTCACACTTATTCAAGAAGTCAGTTATAGTAGCATGTTTCCGGGGAATCCACCAGTGGCGGAGATCTCGTAACATCTGTTTGTGGCTTTTATGGTCAAGTCCATGAGTCTGAGTCAGTATTGAGGACATCCAACAGGGGGGCATAACTATTTGATCTCCGTTATACCATATACCATCAAACTGTTCTATAGCTCCCTTATCTTCCCAGATGGTTCGTTCTGCTGCTGTGGCAGATTCCTGAGCTTGTATGATGGAGAAATCAGTTATCTCAGAACCGAGATCTGCTGTGGTCATGACCATCATAGTAGGTAAATACCCTGCCGCCTTTTTAGCGGCTGCATCAGCTGCTTCGTTTCCTATACTCTCTAAATCAGTGCCCTGACTGTGTCCTTTCACTTTGATCACAGCTACCCTCTGTGGTAACTGGATTGCTTCCAACAACTCTTTCATCAACTCCTCATGAGCCATAGGTTTATTCTGACTAGTCTTAAAACCCGCTTGCACCCAGCCAGACATATCTCTGTGAATTGCATTGCACACATACGCAGAGTCTGTGAAAATATTCACTGCCTTCCCTTCCGCTAACCGCAGAGCACAAACTACAGCCGTAAGTTCTGCTGCCTGAGCAGATTGTTTCCCATCAAGAGGTAACACATTATATGTCAGCCTTTGGCCTTCATATGTAAATGAGAAAATGTCCTGTAAATGATCTGCTAAGGGCAGGCAAAAGAAGGCGTTAGCCAAATCTATACATGTGAAAGATGTATGGGCTGGGGTGAGCATCGAGAGAGCAGAGTGGGGGTTCGGTACTGGTGTAACAGGAGTCAAAACCAGGTCATTGATGGCTCTTAAATCATGAGCCATTCTGTATGAGCCGGAGGGTTTGATTACTGGCAAAATGGGAGTGTTCCACTGAGAGTAAGATTTTCTTAATACTCCCGCCTTTATCAGTCCTTCAATCGTAGGAGAGATACCCTGGGCTGCTTCCACTTTATGCTTATACTGAGGTCTCCAGATAGGGCAGTAAGTCTTCATCTCGAAAGTTACCGGTTCCATGCTGCACCTGCCAACATCAAAGGGGCCCGTAGACCACAGTGAGGAAGGGAGAGTTGCCAACATGGAAGTGGCTCCTTCACCATCTAACATCTCCCTACCGTGGTGGCGTGTTAGTAACTCATGTTTGCAAAGACCTGACACTGCATTGTAAAAAGAGAGTCTATATATGTTAGAGGATGGTGAGATTGAAACCCCCAAAAGGGAAGTGGGAACCCAGTCTGTCAGAGCGACTGCTGCTTTAACCATGGGGCCTAAGTCTTTAGCCTGATGTTTTGGAGCTATGGCTAGGGACACATGGGGAACAGCTTCTTCTGACATGCGATACCATTGTTCTTGTGCTGGGGTTAATTTTACTGCGGCTGCTACTCCTGCTGGTGCTATATAAACATCTCTTACTCCTATCCCCCAGGTTGTATCTAACAGGTTCTGTTGGAACTCATCTTGATACATAAGATCATTATTTCTGTCATAATTCAGAGTGCAGTGGAGAGGATCGGGAACAGGGAGGTAAGGGTGTAGAGCCCTAATCCATGGTTGCCACATGTTGTAAAAGTCAATCAGAGGGTTTCTGTCGGCTAGCAGGGCCCAATATATGTCTGCACAGGGTGGTGGGGCATCAGGTGAGGTATCAGGACTCAACATGCACATGCGATCAGCACTGGAGGGCGAGGAGCACACCATTTCTTCTCCTCCGGGGAAACTCACTATCACAGCTTCTGGTGAACAATGTACAGAAGCCCCCAGTGCTGCCAAAACATCTCTTCCCAGGAGATCACGTGGACAATCAGGTGCATACAAAAAGGGGTGCTCCATCACCTGTCTCCCAAGCCGGACAGGAAGGGGAACAGTAAAAGGCAGTCTTTGTTCAGTGCCGGAAAATCCCAAAACGGAAACATAGTGAGAGGAAAGGGAACACATAGGTTCAGCTAAGGTGGAGTAACGTGCTCCCGTATCCACCATGAACCATCTTCGCTTTCCGTTCACTGTCAACTGGAGACAGGGCTCTGCCAGCCCCTACCCCTCCATCTCCGTCGGGCACCCCTATGGGAACATTCCTGGTGTATATGGACCAGGTGGAGGTCCCTGCGCAGAGTACCCGCTGTATGCCTGCATTGGAGCTAGCTGTTGGTTTGGTGGAGTCTGTATTGTTGGCTGATATGACTGCTGTGGAGGCCCTCTCATCTGCTGTTGTTGTTTCTGAGGACAGTCACGTGCCCAGTGATCCGGGCTTTCGCAGATGTAACAACTGCCTCCTCTTGGTTGGGCATACCCCCTCCCCCTGCCTCCTCCTCTCCCTCTGCCTCTATTCCGGCCTTCATGATAAGGGGGCTGCTGATATGGGGCAGCTTGGTAAGGAACATGATACTGGGGTTGATACATAGCCTGTGACTGGCCCTGCAGTGGATAAGGATTCTGTGGCGGGGCTGGAGCTGGTGCTACATTTTGAGCCATCTGGGTATCTTTTTCTTTCCCTCCCTTTTTTTTTATCTGTCGCACGAGTCCGTGCGTCTGCCAACTGTAATTTAGTCAACTGAGCTACCATCTCTTTTAATGACTCACTTTCCTCTTCCTCCTCCTTGGTTTCTGCATCCTGATGATGACAGAAATGTGTTTCCCATCTTGATGATTTTGCCCCTGCCATATCTGGATTCTCTTCCATCTTTCTCTTAACTCCTTCCGGAGCATGTTTTAACAGAGCTATTCTGAACAGAGGCTGCTGTGATTCTTTATCTGGGTTCACCCCCGTAGCCCCCGCCCACTCTGTCTTTGCTCTTTCTATGAACGTGCGTCCACTCTCCCCGTTCTTAATCTTAAACACCAAGCTGTGGAGCTTGCCCGCTGGTATGGGATACTTTTGTCTAATAGCATTACCGAAGGAGGTAGCGTAGGGGTTAAAGTTCCAAAGTACCACCTAACACTTGAAACAATGGTGCCATAACTTCGTTTGTATAATCACTGTCCTGTGGGGTTGGTACCGGACTAGGGGTAGGAGGAGGATAAGGAGGGGGGTTGGGATGTGGGCCAGGTGGGTACTGCTGATGGAGGGACATGTAATGTGGCGGCTGGCTAGTATGTGGGTTTGGTGGTGGGGGTGCGCTAGGACTGGGTGAGGGTTTCACTAGTGGTTTTGCTTCAGCGGTTTTTGCGTGGGTGGCTTTCGTCTGGCTGCCTAAGGCTGATAGTGCAGCCATCTGTATCACATTATATTTTACCAATATACTTGCCAACTCGTCTTCTTCCTTCCTCAATTTCCTCCTTACAAACATATTTCCCTTTTCTTTGTCTTCTCTTGCTTGCAGCAGCTTTCTATGAACCACCTGTATTAATGCTCTCATTACTGGCATAAATTTGGCTTCACTTCCCGTGGCTGGAAAATGCCCTTCCTTCACTGTCATGTTATACCACTCATCTAGGTCTTCAGTCTCTTTATTTCTAGTCTTGGGATCAAATGTACAGATTACATTGGTCCTGACTTTAGCCCATTGCTGTCCAAATGATAAACGGGGAGGCCCACAGCCACCCCGTTCCTCACAGTCTTTGTCAAATTCTCCGTCCATTCTGTCCAGTACTATTTCACACAGGTTTATTCAGTTTATGACAGTAACTAGATTCAGAGTAAATGGGTCGCTATGCCCCTCGCTGTGATCCTACCAACATAAGCTTCTACTGGACACTTTGATGTTCCAGCGATGTTGGCCCAGTATCAACAGTAAGTTTTAATTTTCCTCTGAATACTAGTTATTAATGTACACTCATACAGTTTTTATTACTAAACGGGCAGCTTTCCTCCTCTTAGTCTTTACCAAAAGGGCAGCTTGCTCCCCTAAATTAATTCAGCTTTCCTCCTTTTAGTTCTACTAAAAGGGCAGCTTTAATTCAGCTTTCCTCCTTTCAGCTTTACTAAAAGGGCAGCTTTAATTCAGCTTTCCTCCTTTTAGCTTTACTAAAAGGGCAGCTTTAATTCAGCTTTCCTCCTTTTAGCTTTACTAAAAGGGCAGCTTTAATTCAGCTTTCCTCCTTTTAGCTTTACTAAAAGGGCAGCTTTAATTCAGCTTTCCTCCTTTTAGCTTTACTAAAAGGGCAGCTTTAATTCAGCTTTCCTCCTCTTGGATTTACCAAAAGGGCAGCTTTAATTCAGCTTTCCTCCTCTTGGATTTACCAAAAGGGCAGCTTTAATTCAGCTTTCCTCCTCTTGGATTTACCAAAAGGGCAGCTTTAATTCAGCTTTCCTCCTCTTGGATTTACCAAAAGGGCAGCTTTAATTCAGCTTTCCTCCTCTTGGATTTACCAAAAGGGCAGCTTTAATTGAGAAAGTCTTTACTTCTGCAACATTTATCACTACAAAGGAGATTCAGCACAACAAGAGAGATAATTTAGAGTAAGCCAATATGCAGAGTTCGATAAAACAGGTTCTGCTCACCTTTAAGATTTCAGGGATCCCTTTCTCTCTCTCGCCGGTCTGTCCGTCCTTTGGACACGCTTCTCAATGCCGAAGATCACGTCGGAGTCACCAATTGAAGGAACTGGCCTTCTACCTCCGAGAGGTCAAGGCCCAGTTACGTGCTGGTTAATCTTGTGTGACAAAGAGATTTTCCAAACAGACGGGTTAAAGCATAATAATACAATTTATTCCGAACAATTAATGTTGCATAAGTAAAAATAAAAGAGTTTACAGATATCTGGATCCAATCAACATGTCCCTGACAACATACAGTGCATGGGTCAGTTCGCGAAGTCTGAACCCCGAGCTCTCCCTGATCCAGTCTTTTATGGTTTACACAATATCAATAGTCATGAGGTGTGACGCGTGATGCCTCTGCTGCATTCCTCCTTCCTCGTTATCACCTTCTGGCTCCGTCCTCATGACCTTGGAACATAAAACATCATCTGCCACACTCCCCTCTTTTCTCACCCTTGACTCTATTCATAAAACATCCAATAGTGAGGCCTTTGTATGCATTTTTAGAGTATAATAAATCCAACAGATGCGAGATGCTACTCATCTACTGTACTGCTCTTTGATGTATCCAGGTAGCCATTTACATACTTGCGACACCATCGCGCACTCATTTTCATAAAGCTTAGTGGTTGTGTCCGTTGCAGTGAAGGAGAAATCAAGTAAAAAAAGTTAATACAAATAAAATAAAATCTACAAAGGGAGGGAGAATATCAAACGAACTATTTAAATATTTACAAGCTATAGGAACACCCTAATCCAGAAAGAGAGTGAGAGAAAAGCTCAAACAAACTATTTACATATCAGAGAAGAATCAGAGAAATTATTATTCCGTAGCCTACTGTGTATGTATTATAGAGTCAACTATTTATTAACCATCTAAAACTACGTATTTATTTATCCATTTCTGTATGCACAACTGTTTCAGAATCAGTATCTATTTATAAGAATGTAAAGTTGTGTGTATTATATACAATATAGAAGACATAACCATAGAAACTCACTACAACTGAACTCCAACTCCAGCGGCAAGCAGCGTCTTCCTGCCTGCCCCACACCTTCTGACTGCCTGCCGACAGGCTCAATAGAAGTACTCTGCATATGTGCACTAGTACAGTGTAAGTAGAAACGTGGGGCTTAGTGCTTACCTAGAATGATCAACCAAGGGCTATCAGGAAGGGTGAGGGATGTCTTCACAGTCGCTGCTGTGTCTGACACCTATATAGGAGACAATAAAGGCATTGCTATTATAAGTTAATGTTAATACAATTAAACAATGCTTTAACTATAGTTGTCATCAATTTTCCTTTTTAAAGAAATTATTTTTAAAATCCCACTGAGCTCCACTCATTGCATTTCAATAATTTCAATGTCTTAATCTGAAATAAACTACATCAGTTATACTCACATCTGCCTGCAAGATGAGGACATCTCTCTTCTATTTGAAGCACCCTGCATGCTCATGTGAGCACCCTGCTTGCTCATGTGAGCACCCTGCTTGCTCAACAGTATTCTCTCCATCATCTCTACCTGACCTGATCTGACTCAAAAGATTACCAACTACACAACCTTTATGTGTTCTTGACAAGTGTGATGAAAAAGTGGATATCACAGTAAACATTTTACCACAATTTGTGAATGGACATAAGACTGGTTTCCCCTCTTTAATGCGAGTCTTCAAGTGAGAAAATAATGTAGACAAGCTGTCACATTTGACTACAGAAATCAATGTGGCATGATAAAACGTCTAATGTTAATGTCCTTATGCCAGAACATCCTTCCCTCAAGCTTGACTCCCTCTGATCTGGGTGATCTCTATATACATGGCATTTTAAAGCTGTAACTTTGCCAAATGAACGGTAACAATCGTGGAAAGCACATTTAAATGTGATGTGTGGGGTGTTTTGGTGAACTTTCATATGCCTAACAAAGGCATATTCAGTACCACATGCATGGCGGCAAAATTGAGTTGGACATTCTTGAAACACAAGATAGATACTGCCTTGTCTCCCGTTTAGATTGTTGTTGCTACCTATTAGTAATTATATTGAGAATTTAAATGCTGACTAAGCTAAAACCAGCTAGCTAACGAGCTAGCGCTAACTAACGAGCTAGCGCTAGCTAGCTAACGTGAATATAAGATAGACTACTGATTTGTGTTACCTGTGATACTAATGAGTATTGAAATATAGACGAAGCTAAGAACAGCTAACGACCTACCGTTAGCTAGCTAATGTACATACATGGAGGAACATGCACTGTGTTAGCAAAGGTACAACACAACTTGATGATTTGACTTACCATGAAGTAACATAATGTAACTACTGGAGTTTCCCTTCGTCTGGTCTGACGATCCAAATGGAACTGGCGGTGGTGAAAATAAAAAGTGTTTATCCAAACTGCTGCTGTTTCTCCTCAAGTTGCACTGGAGAACAACGATGCTGCTGCTGCCAGAGTGAGCTGTTGACTGTTGAGCTGTGGCGCCAACGGTCAACTCGAAAAAAATACGCGGGAGAATTTAAAAAATAGCCGTTAATTTATTTTCCCGAGATTCTCAGCGGCAAGCAGCAGATTACTGTTAAAAGATACACTTGACCGCTGGGATCATGGGAGCAAGCGTTCTGACTCCCAGAATGCATTGCTTTCACAGTAATATACAGTAAAAGCATTTTACAGGTAACTGTTAGAATCTCGCTGTAAATTTACATCGAAGTCTTACAGTGCAGTGTCCACTACGAAGGCCTTTGAGGAAGCAGCAGCTCTCAGACAATGGAGAGTGACACGCAGAGACTCAAACTGAAGAGAGAAGTGGGGATTATAGGAGGTGTGTCATTCATTACTGGGACCATGATAGGATCTGGGATTTTCATATCCCCCCAGTTTGTGCTGTCTGCCAGCGGCAGCCCCGGGGCCAGCTTGGTTATATGGACCTGCTGTGGGTTGATATCCATGCTGGCGGGGCTCTGCTATGCTGAACTGGGCACAGTCATACCAGAGTCTGGAGGAGAGTTTATCTACATTGTGCGGACAGCCGGAAAAGTGGTGGCCTTTATGTTTGTCCTCAGCTTCATCGTTGTCATGAAGCCTGCCAGTGCCACAGGAGTTGCCCTGAGTTTTGCTGAATACGTCGTGGCCCCCTTTTACAGTGGCTGCTCCCCTCCACAACTGGTGTTGAAGCTGGTGGCTGCAGGAGCTATCATGGTGCTGACCGCAGTCAACTGCCTGAGCGTCCGCTTGGCCACCGGCATCCAGGTGGTTTCTATGGTAGTCAAATTGCTGGCACTGGCCGTGATCATATTGGGAGGTGTTGTGATGCTTTTCCAGGGACACACTGAGAACTTTGATAACTCCTTTGAGGGAACCAATGTGGATGTCAGCTCCATGGGCATCGCTTTCTATCAGGGCTTGTGGTCCTATAGTGGATGGAACACTTTGAATTGTCTAACTGAGGAGCTGAAAGATCCAGAAGTAAGTGTTTCTCTGTTTTCACAGTGCAATTTCATATTCAAGAGTTTCTTAATCTACTATACTAGTGCAATGCCCGTTTAAAACATGCCTGTACAGAGCGGGCTGTGGAGTTGCTGCTTGCAGCTTTCGAGAACTGCTCATACAAACAACTTCACACTCGAGACTGCCCTTTCTCGGTTCCTCAGCAATACACCTGCCATGACATAGTTGCATCACACATCCAAGTTGTGGCTGCACATGGTCAGAAATATTCGGTTATTTGACATAAAGTGGAGCATGGATTTAATGAGTGGAGGTAGTATGTAAATGATGTACATTATGCTAAAACAAAATATATGTAAAGAAATATAAGTACTAAAATTAAAAATGAGAATAAAATAAATGTGAAATATGTGCAAATATACTGTATGCATTAAGCTGTGCATTATATAGCATACAACCACAGTGCAAAAAAAGTAAATAAAAAATGCTGAGAAGTGGGATCTATTAAATGTGTTAAATATGAATGCCAGAATGGTATTAATAAGAAATTAATACTAATATTTCTGGAATGTACATTATAAATGGTGTATTAATGACAGTATTTCACAGTTGAATTATTGCACAAATTATTGTACAGTTAAGTCAGTAAGTGTATAGCAGCTGACAGCCGTCAGGGAGTCCAGCTCAACGTCACCGGCCTTACGAATCAGTTTATTGAGTGTTGGCGTCCGCTACCCTCAACCTGCTGCCCCAGCACACAACAGCAAACAGGATAGCGCTGGCTACCGCAGACTCATAAAACATCCTCAGCATTGTCCATTGACTCCAGCGAAGTGAAGAAAAGTTTGGTTGTAACGTTATCTATTATACTTATAGCATTAGCAGGCTATATCCATGATCCAGCAGCTACAGTGAACTGTAGTCTGCCCGCTGCGGACGACATGCCGGACTCAATCTGCAGAGCCCAGAAGCTCCGCCCCTGCTGCTGCATAGAGCGCTGTTGCTTGTTTGTTGAAGGTTTATTAATATTGAACGTGTTGCGTGACCCAATTGCACCAAATTCGACAAAGCACTCCCTTGGGTCCCCAGCAATGCACCCACCAAGTGTGAATTTGATCGGATGAACAGTTCTCGAAATACGCGAAAAGACATACCCTTCCTTGCTTTATAGTTAGATGGATTACTTGGGGTTTACTATAAAAAAAGATAAATAATTGTGTGATCATGTGTGACAAATCAAAAGTGGAGAGATAATATACTTGTTCAATTAGCAATTAATCTACAGAGTGGGTCAGTTTAAATGACAGAAGCTATTGCAGTAAGATACCAGAATAAGTATATTGTAAAGCCCTAAGAATATTGCAAAGCAAACTGTATACAGTCATTTACGAGCTTGATGAATTCTTGTTAATCTCACGTAACACAAATTTGTGCATTAAAAAAGATTAACACTGCCTTTTAATCAGTCACTGTTTGGCCACAAATCATCTGATTCTCAGAAGTGCCTCAGGGAGCTCTCTGCTGGGTGGGACCTGCTCTCTCAGGCCCACAGAACTACAGTATCTCATCCGTTTCTGCAGGGACTTCCAGTTCATCAAATTGCATATTATTTTTGATTAGTTTGATTATTAGTTTACTGTATGTTTCCTCTGAAAATTGCTCCCTAATTCGTGGGACCCTGTGATCCTGGGAGCCATGTTGCTGTGGACAATAGCCCCTGGGAGTGCCTCCCTATAGGCAAAATAGTCCTAGGCGAGGGGCTAGATTGAAAGCTCTCTATGAATCATTCTCTCTAGTACTTGTATAACTGGAGTGAGAGCTGTTTCCATATTATTGGCAAGAAGCTAATGCATTCTCTGTGGATGCTGAACTAAGCCATGGTTGTGCCTTATCATTGGTTTTGTTTGTTATTTTCATGGATAGAATCTCTTGGCACAGCCGAGTGATCTCAGGATTGCATCTCTTTTTTTGCAGATGATGTAGTTTTCCTTGGGTCAACCAGCCATAAATTCAAGTGCATGCCAGGATGTTTGCAGGCAGTGTGAAATGCATAGAAAGAGAATCAGCACCTCAAAGTAGGAGGCCATGGTATTCTGCTAGAAAAGGGCAGGTTGCGAGCGAGTTGCTGCCCGAACAAAGGAGTGCAAATATCTTGCTCACAAGTGAGGTTAAGATAGAGATCTACAGGCAAATTGTTGGAGAATTGGCAGTGATGCAGGTGTTATAACTGAATAGTTTTAGTGGAGTGCAGTTTACATTCCAATATCCACCTAAGGTCACAAACTTTGGGTTGTGACCAAAAGAATCACAGATAGACAGATACAAGAGACCAGAATAACTTTTCTTCACAAAGGGGTTTGGCTCACTCTAGTGGTAGCGGGAGGACCTTTGCATCTAGAAGGAACTTGAATTAGAACCAATGTTACTTCCCATTGAAGGGAGCCAGCTGAGGTAGTTTGAATAGCACTTTTCATACATGTGTCCCAAATTTATGAGTAAGGTTACTCCCAAAAAATCCCAGAGATAGTGATCCAGTCTCAAGTTTTCAGCATTACTTAAAAACCACCATCAGGAGCAGTTAGAAGCCATAGCAAATAAATACCAGGTATGGCAGCCGATGGCGCCAAATAGGCGGATGATGTCACAGGCCTCCACAGCTTGTAAAATAGGACAACACATATCAACAAACTGAAGGGGGCGGCATTTTTGCTATTTTGAGTAACCTCCTGGATCTCCTGGTGTCATAAACAGCAGATCAGATCAAATCAGCGGAGAATTTACAGTACTATAATGTGGTAATTTAGTACAATTGCTGTGTGTATATATTTATTTTTTCCTCCGTAAATTGGGGGCCCAAGCACAGACCCCTCACATTTAGATGGCATTCCTGACATTCCTATTTAAAAAATGCAGTTGGTGAATATTTCAGGTCAATTAAGATACCATTCTAAATAATAGGACTGTGAGAAATGAAATCAGCTAAAACATATTTTCAATTTGTTCTTGCCTTGTTAATACTTTATTTCTGTCTGTCTGTTGTGTATGTCTGTTAAGCGAATGCAACTCTTGTGCAACGCCACACCTTGGTTTCGGTTGAAGGGTCCTTTGAGGACATGGCTCAATAGCATACACTGTTCATCTACTGCCAGTTCTGTGCATGTCCAGTGTCCACTGCGAATGCCTTTGTGGGAAGCAGCAGCTCTCAGACAATGGAGAGTGAAACGCAGAGACTCAATCTGAAGAGAGAAGTGGGGATTATAGGAGGTGTGTCATTCATTGCTGGGACCATGATAGGATCTGGGATTTTCATATCCCCTCAGTTTGTGCTGTCTGCTATCGGCAGCCCCAAGGCCAGCTTTGTTGTATGGACCTGCTGTGGGTTGATATCCATGTTGGCGGGGCTCTGCTATGCTGAACTGGGCACAGTCATACCAGAGTCTGGAGCAGAGTATGTCTACATTCTGCGGACAGCCGGAAAAGTGGTGGCCTTTATGTTTGTCCTCAGCTTCATCGTTGTCATGAGGTCTGCCAGTGCCACAGGAGTTGCTCTGAGTTTTGCTGAATACGTCGTGGCCCCCTTTTACAGTGGCTGCTCCCCTCCACAACTGATGGTGAAGCTGGTGGCTGCAGGAGCTATCATGGTGCTGACCATAGTTAACTGCCTGAGCGTCCGCTTGGCCACTGGCATCCAGGTGGTTTCTATGGTAGTCAAATTGATGGCGCTGGCCGTGATCATATTGGGAGGTGTTGTGATGCTTTTCCAGGGACACACTGAGAACTTTGATAACTCCTTTGAGGGAACCAATGTGAATGTCAGCTCCATTGGCATTGCTTTCTATCAGGGCTTGTGGTCCTTTGACGGTTGGAACACTTTGAATTATCTAACTGAAGAACTGAAACATCCAGAAGTAAGTCTTTCTCTGTTTACCATTCATAGATCCTAAAAATACAATTATGCTGTTAGCAATCTGTCCAAAGTCTAGGTAGAGGACACTCGAGGTGTGATTGTTGGCTGCAATTGTGATCTTATCTAACTGTGAGAGCGGTGTGTGTCTGCCAGTGTTGTTGTCATACCGATGTCACGTGAGCAGTGAATATAAAATGTAGAAATAAAGTAACAAGCGGCTGTTGAAAGATCAAAGAATATCCTTAGGGAGAAAAAGCACGTCACACAGATGGATATGGTCATTACAGACTTTCCTAGAAGTTAAGTTAATTTATTTTGAATTCACTTAATTTCCGTAGGTTTGGGCTGTATTTTTTATGACTGGATAATTTAATACAAACAATGATTGTAGAGGGTCATAGGCCAGTACCATGAACCCTGTAGGAGTAGTTCATTTACAAATTTGGCGGTCATTGTTTGACTTTTGTATTCACCCAAGAGCCCACAAGAGCACAAACAAGTCACACAAGAGCACAAACAAACTAACCGATTGAGCCAAGCGGTAGACTAGCTACTCTTGTGTTCTGTGAGGTAAAATTAAATTTTTTTTCACTGGAGTCTGGTGTCTTTGGCGAGAGCATAGATAGATACAACCACTTCAGTTCTCCATTGGAAAGAGCTGTCTGATGACAACGTAAAGTGGTGAAAATATTCTAAATATAGCGTGCAATTAAATTGATATTGAATTTTTTAGGTGGGCCTTTCTTTTAGGTGGCTAAAATATGTTTTGCTGCTGCTCCGTCCACAGCAGTACATGGCTTTGCTCATATGCTGGTACTCCTGTCTGTTTCTCTAAACTGGGGGAGTGCCGACCGCCATCTACAATACGTAATATACTCACTATGGATAAGAACCTCATACAACCCAACTTTAAAAGACTCAAACTATCCCTTTAAGTACAGTACTTAAGTAAATGTACTTAGTTACATTCAACCACTGCTTTGGAGTCTAACTCCTGTCTCAATCCATTATTCCAGTGTCAATATAACAACAATCCATCATGCAAGCTTGTACACATTGACCAGGACATAAAAATGATGTTGTCTTTTTTATTACCAGGTGAATCTTCCCAGGGCGATTGTGATCGGCATTTCTCTGGTGACTGGCTTATATCTGCTGGTGAATGTGAGCTACCTGACGGTAATGACGCCGAGAGAGCTCATGTCCTCCAGCGCAGTAGCAGTAACCTGGGGGTAAGACCGCACCTGATATTGATGTCACAGATTCTGATAGACATGTCCAGACTGAGATTTTGACTTGCTGTTTCTGCTGTTAAAATTGCTAATTTTTAAAGGAGCATTAAAGGAGCACTCCATCCATTTTAGCATTGCACTCCTATGGCATTATCAGAAGCACAGTGTCTTTTTTTCTATCGAAATCAATTCAGTTCAACCAGAGATATTGTATTTTTTATTCCACGCGTTCTTGTTTCTTGTCAAAACTTGGCGCCTACATTACCCACAATGCAACATGACCACAGTCAGTTCGGTCGGAGATTCGGGTGTGTTATGCTATGTGGGAAATGTCCTTGCATATTTCGAATGCAGTACAGTACAACCTTCAAGATACAAGACCAGCTCTTCCTTCAACCCCCAGGAATGCTAGCCAACAAGACATCATGGATTTACAACATTCTGATAACAGCTACAATCGAGATAGGAAGATCTTTTATCTCCTACATGGCCCCTGGAATCCTGACCGGCCGACTTCCTCATCATTGCAAGATCCAAACTTCCGCCTCTCAGCCCAAGGGCAATTAATATAGTGTATTAGTATGTGTGTGTATTTAACCATATGTGTTTGCCTTAGTTAGACTTTTCCAGACTATTCCACTTGCCATGTAAACAACCCTGACTGAAACAGCGGGAAAATCAACAGTGATCAATAGCTCAACACTTTGACATTTGACTTTAACTGTTAACATTTGAATGACACTTTGAGTCACTGTATGATTGCCAGTCAATTAATAACTAGTTTCTTTTGCAGTCTCTGTCTTTCCTTCCCTCTCTGTCTCTTATCTCATTCCTTATCTCTCTTGGCTGACCCCCATTCCTCTTAGCTCAGGGACATTGAGGTCAGGTCACTGAGATCCAGAACATTCTGTGAAGGCTCGGCACAGCTCTTGGCAGTAAAATTAGAGTTAGCAATTTCCCCCAGCACATGTTAACAACCAGTCCGGTGCATTAATTGTTAACTAACACAAACAACTTTGTACCTTTACATACTGTGTGTTGTCAGTCCTGGTAGACCTGTAGCCTTTTCCAAGAGTATACACACGTAGGCAAAATTGTTGGTACCCTTCCGTTAAAGAAAGAAAAATTCACTGAAAATTAACTAATGAAAATCAGACATTGCTTTTGAATTGTGGTTCAACAGAATCATTTTAAAAAACAAACTAATGAAACTGGCCTGGACAAAAATGATGGTACCCTTAACTTAATATTTAGTTGTACAACCTTTCGAAGCAATCACTTCAATCAAACGATTTCTGTAACTCTCAATGACACTTCTGCACCTGTCGACAGGTATTTTGGCCCACTCCTCGTGAGCAAACTGCTCCAGCTGTCTCAGGTTTGAAGGGTGCCTTCTCCGAATGCATGTTTTGGCTCCTTCCACATATGTTCAATAGGATTTAGATCAGGGCTCATAGAAGGCCACTTCAGAATAGTCCAATGTTTTGTTCTTAGCCATTCTTGGGTGTTTTTAGCTGTGTTTTGGGTCATTATCCTGTTTGAGGACCCATGACCTGCAACTGAGACCAAGCTTTCTGACACTGGGCAGTACATTTCGCTCCAGAATGCCTTGATTGTGTTCAGATTTCATTGTACCCTGCACAGATTCAAGACACCCTGTGCCAGATGCAGCAAAGCAGCCCCATAACATAACCTAGCCTCCTCCATGTTTCACATTAGGTACAGTGTTCTTTTCTTTGTATGCTTCATTTTTGCGTCTGTGAACATAGAGCTGATGTGACCTGCCAAAAAGCTCCAGTTTTGTCTCATCTGTCCAAAAGACATTCTCCCAGAAGCTTTGTGGCTTGTCAATATGCATTTTGGCAAATTCCAGTCTCGCTTTTTTATGATTTGGTGTCCTCCTCGGTCGTCTTCCATTAAGTCTACTTTGGCTCAAACAGCGACGGATGGTGCGATCTGACACTGATGTACCTTGACCTTGGAGTTCACCTCTAATCTCTTTGGAAGTTGTTCTGGGCTCTTTGGTTACTATTCGTATTATCCGTCTCTTCGATTTGTCATCAATTTTCCTCTTGCGGCCACGTCCAGGGAGGTAGGCTACAGTCCCATGGACCTTAAACTTCTGAATAATATGTGCAACTGTAGTCACAGGAACATCAAGCTGCTTGGAGATGGTCTTATAGCCTTTACCTTTAACATGCTTGTCTATAATTGTCCTTCTAACCTCCCGAGACAACTCTCTCCTTAGCTTTCTGTGGTCCATGTTCAGTGTGGTACACACCATGATACCAAACAGCACAGTGACTTCTTTTGACCCTTTAAATAGGCAGACTGACTGATTAAAAGTTTGAAGACACCTGTGATGCTATTTACAGGACACACCTTAGTTTAACATGTCCCTATGGTCACATTATTTTACATCTTTTCTAGGGGTACCATCATTTTTGTCTAGGCCAGTTTCATTAGTTTGTTTTTTTAAATGATTCTGTTGAACCACAATTCAAAAACAATAGCTGATTTTCATTAGTTAATTTTCATTGATTTTTTATTTATTATTACTTTTGTCAGTTTCAAGTTATTTCAGTGACCATTGTGGGTTTTTCTTTCTTTAACGGAAGGGTACCAACAATTTTGCCTACGTCTGTAGCTCTTGTAATTCAAACCAGGCACTCTCCATTAGTCTGTGTGGTAATCTGTTACAGCCAACATGTCTCCCAATAGTATCACATCCCAGGAAGCCAATTTTCGTTGTGGCCAAACGGCGGTACTACAACTTCCATTCCGTACATTTGGAAAGAGACGTCTGTAACTCAACGGATATTTTTTTTTGAGGAGGTGAATCAACTTCCCAGTACGAACACTTGAATAGCCCTTATTTAAATCATTAGGTACTAAAAGTTGTAAATTGCACTAGTAGCCGAATCCAGAGTTATTTCCCTTCCTCCGTTCATTAGACCCAGACCGGGCTGGAGCGAGGGCTGGGAGGCGGAGTTAGCAAGCCATAGCGACTTTGTGACGGCTGTGACCCTGTGACCGAGCCATGTGACCAAGAAGATCACCGGAAGATCCCGGTACTTTTCCACTCGGAAGTCGAGCCATTTTGGCATCATGCGCCACTGAGCAATTTTCATAGGAATGAACGGGGCCCCGCCTCCAATGCTGTATTGTTCTCTTAATACTTCCATGACACATCCACCCAGTGGGAGATCCTGACCAACACCCTCAAGATCCAGGGGCCAGATGAGATGAACAGCCACACAGCTGAACTTATGGCAAACACCCTGGCACACCACCTCAGATAGCTCGGCTAGAGCAGAGGAATGAGACATCAGCTGAACAGAATGTCCACCTACACCAGGAGCTGTTCCAAGCCAGACAACGCACTGGGCGACTAGAAGCAGAGGCCCAGAACCAGCCATAAGAACCTCAGAACTAGAGGAAAGACATAAGCCTCAATGCAGGGAATAAAAACCTGCAAAAGCCTTTTAATGACCTGCAGGCTGCCACACAGCACAAAGGACAATTAGTGTGCACGACCGGAGAGACATTAAGACGAAAGCTGCAGCAAGCCAAACAGCTCAGATGTAAAGTTGAGCAGGAATTCAAAGACAAGAATTCCATGATAACCACTTTGCAAAACCAGCTTTTAGATGCCACAAAACAAGTGGCTGACCTTAAACAAGAACTTAAAGAGAGAAAAAATTTGAAAGTGTGGGACCCACCAGCCATGTTGAGATCAGTTCAGTATATAGTACATATCATTTTACAGCTAAACAGTTTACTACAAGATGTTTCTGAAAACATTTGAGTCAAGAAATAGGCATTACAGTCATAGAATATTATTCAATATTTGATCAGCGCTGCCTAGTTTGACCGTTTGATCGGAGTTTGCGAGTGATTGACAGCTGCTTCCGTTGAATGAACAGCCAATAGGAATGCTCTCTCTCTCTGAAATGACTTGTGATTGGCCAAAGTCTCCCGGCCCAGGCTAGATTTTTTAAAGCCTGAAAACAGAGCCATGAGGAGGTGCAGAAGTCTCTCAGAACACTTGAATTACAATATGCTGAATGGTTATTATGGAAGTTTTGCCAAATGATGCCAAAAAACATTCTGCCTGCTGCAGATTTAAATGTCAGTGAATCTGAGAGTTTCTAAATCACTAATAATCTTTTGAATAATGTATTCAAGCCCCATAACATACTCTACATGTCCTAAATGGCTTTTGAAAATAGGAAAGGATGCTGTTGCCACTTTTGTGAGAACTTCAACCTTTTTCCACAGGAATAAGATGCTAGGAAGCTGGGGCTGGATCATGTCTGTGGCTGCAGCATTGTCCGCTTTTGGTTCACTGAATGGGACGTTCTTCAGTGGTGGCCGTGTGTCCTTTGTTGCTGCCAGGGAAGGACACCTGGTGAGAGTCTCTATTTGTGAATGTATGGTAGATTGTTCAGCATAAGTTCACAGAGTTTCACCCAGACTTGTGTTTGCTTTGTAGCCAGATATTCTGGCCATGGCTCACGTCCACAGACTGACCCCATCTCCAGCCCTGATCTTCACCACTATTGTCTCTCTTCTGGTGCTGATCCCTGGAGACTTCCAGAGCATTGTCAACTTCTTCAGGTGAAAGCTGGGTCTTCTTTGCACGTATTTAATTTCGACATTACTTCTTTATTACTTGTATAAATAATGTACAACCTGTTTGTATTTGTCTGACATTCCTCTTCATTGCTGTTGTCAGTTTCACTGCCTGGATTTTCTATGGCATCACCCTGTCTGGACTACTCTATCTAAAGATCAAGAAGCCGGAGCTCCCGAGGCCATACAAGGTCAGTGTCACACACATACACTCTCAAAACGCCATCGTCATAAACAAACACTTGTCTTTTTGTTAGAACACGGAATCAGAATCACCTTGTGCCTGTCCCCCTCTTCTCTCTACAGGTTCCCATCATACTCCCCATACTGGTCATCATTGTGGCAGTATTCCTTGTGCTGGCACCCATCATAGACGATCCTCAGATTGAATACCTCTATGTGACTTTATTTATCCTCAGTGGAGCTTTATTCTACATACCCCTCATCCATTACAAGCTCTGCCCGGGGCTGTTGACCAAGTTAACAGTATTCCTGCAGCTGTTGTTAGAGGTCGCTCCAGCAGAGAAAAACCTGTGATTTGGGCAGAAGAAAAGTTTTTTTTTTGTTGTTTTTCTTGTTGTTTTTGCAATTGCACTCATGAAACATTGCAATTTACATTTAATAGCAACTTAGTATTACCTCCCGTTTCTCATTAAAGGTGCAATGTGTAAGATTTGGCCAAATGTTAGTTTAAAACCTTCAAAAAAATTAAATTAATTAACATTATCAACATAATGTGAAGAGATTGACATCATGTCAAAGACATGAGTGCTGGAAGTAGGGGGGCAAAGGGCCATTGGCCCCCCTACTTTACGACCCTGTCCCACTTTCTTTTTAAGGTCGCGAATCACTGTTTCTTACCGCAAATGCCCCTATATTGCAACACGGTAAAAAAAGACATTTCAATCATTCCCGTCCACACCGTGCATTGAATGTCAAGACTGGAAGGTGACAGAAGTGTTTTTTACTCTACAGATTCGCTCTCATTTTAATCTGGTCAGCAGCCATCTGCACGGCTCTGTCTCAGCTGTGTCTCATGTAACCGAAACCTGAACTGAAGCATCTATTTACGCTTCAAGTCAATTTTCTTTTCAACAATACATGCGTAAACATGAGGTTGATGATCGATAAAAAACACTGAATAATATATTCATCCACATTTTGCAACCAGTGAAATAGAGTGTGCGGTGGATCTTTATCTAATCATAATCAACCATCGTGTTGCCTAATTCAAATGGAATCAAAGTGATCTGACATCCAGCACGCTTCAGTTTCATAATGGACTGAAAATATTTTTTAACTTTTTAACTGGTGGGCTGGCACTCGCCGGGCACATCGTCCGGTGCGACGCAACAGAGGTCTGCTTGGAAAGGCCCGACCTTGAGTTTTACAGCACCCCTCGTCTGCACCTCGCCGCTGCCCTGGGCCGTGTACTTCTCGCTGCGCAGTGCGCCCTCTCTCCCTGCGGGGAGGGACGGGATTCCCGGCAGGACTGTCAACCGGGGCAGACTGTCCTCAGTGCGAGGGTTCTGTGGCGATGTCAGCACCCCGTCTCGTTCACCATGTTCAACTGCTGTGTGACTTTTGTCTGATCAAAGACATTTATGTATTGTGTTGCAGAGATATCTACTGAAATGAGCATGCTAACCAGCTAGCCTCGGCCCATCCTGTCTTGTAATACCAATTGTACCTCGAGAGGCGATGGTGAGTCGTTGTAGCGTCCAGTCTGCCCTCAGTCCAACATGAGAGGACGAAGAAGTAGAGTTGCCCCAAGGCCGAGGGCTTGTAATCACGATGATGGTACAAGGTCCGTGCACATTTTGATATTTTGTTTATTGGATTAAATCCAAAGTGGCAGAAACAAGAAAACGACTTGTGTTTTTCGTTTCGACCTCCCTGCCACCGGGGAGCTGCCTTGCCGGGGGTAGACGGATCCCTAGTTGGCGGCTGTGGCAGCTCAAGTTTGGCCAGTGCAAACCCCAGCCCCGGAGGACTACCCCGACTCCCTGCTGGATCGGCAAACTTTCTGTTGCTGCCCTTACTCAGGTTAGACCCAGCGCTCCACCAGCCCACTGTGATTCCCAGTGCTGGGGTATGTGCTGGCGGAATTCGAGTTGCTGCAGCCGCTGGCTGGGGGTCTGTCTTCAAGAGCTGCCGCAGGCTCTCACAGTGAAGGTGCAGGTTGTTTTCTCATTTCTGCCACTTTGGATTTGGTCCATTGAGTGGACTATCAAAGCGTACACGGACCGTACAGCCCCCAGTTAGTGGCACAAACACACAGATGGCTGATGTAAACCATAGGCCGACGCCACATGTTTCAGCCATAGACTGTATATAAAGATAGACGACGCGTCTCCACTTCCTCCCACTATACAGTAGTGATGCCAAAATATCCCGGATACGGGAGCTGCTATCTTGAGATTTTGACGTCATTTGGAGCCAGAGCAGTAATGCAGCCAGCCACTAGGGGGTGATTGAGATGTTCTGGCTTCACTTTTGGAGAGCTGTCATGTCATCCATCTTTATATACAGTCTATGGTTTCAGCAATTTATTGGAATTTTGCATATTTTTGCCCTGCTGCTAGTTAGTAATTGTTTTTTTTTTTGTTTTTTCATAACTGATGACTGTAAATTTAGATTGTATGGACCCATTACACATTGCACCTTTAATAAATTGCATTGTACATTTGACTTAGAATTTTAGCAATCTGATATGTATTGTCTGCTTTTTGCACAGGTTTTCACAATTCAGAGAGCACATGTGAAAAGAAATATTATTCAGAAGTAAGTCTATATTAAAAATGTCAATCTATTACCAAAAGACAAAATATTTTAATAATTAATTAAATAATTAATTTGCAAAATTTTCCAGATCAAAGATACATAAATATGTATTTTAAACAAATTTTGCTACAAGAAAGAAACAGAGTTTGAATAACAATTTTCCACTTGAATGTGTTTTCTTGATATGATATATTATTTTTTTAGGGAGCAAGAATAGTTCTCATACAGGAAAAAGCTTGTGCTGTTCTCCAAACACACTGATACCAGAGTGAGAAAAAGCACCACAAACTAAATGCTATAGTAACAAGATTAGTCACAACATGGCAGCTCCATGGTGTATGAAACAAAAACAACGAAAGAATCGAACTGCAGCATCCTTTGTCATTAAATAGTTACTGTTTTAAAGAACTGTATGTGACTTATGGTTTTAATAAAATTAAAATGCATCAACAACTGTGCTTTGGAAAACAGTATATGAAAAGAAAACAAGGCCTGTCTCACAACAACTATTGGACAATTGAAGGTTTTCTATACGATATCCAGAGCATAAATATAGCAGCAAACTACTATTGTCTACGTAAAGATAGAGGAGTAATGTCTACCTGAGCAGAGAATGAAGTTTCTTTCCCTCTTGTGTGTTGTAATCAGAGCTTCTCCTCGCGTTGTTGACACATGCTTATAGTGCATGTGAGCGTGCCACACTGGCTAGCTCATAGCCGCCGCTCTGCACTGCTCTTATACTGCGGTTATAGCCGTCCCTAACCACAGCGTCTCTGTCAGCACTGTTGCTGTGGTTTTAACTGTTAGCGCTGTTAGCACCGTTAGCACCTTTAACTTTTCCTCTAATGGCATCATTGGGTAAACATTTTAATTTAGCCAATATTTTGGTTCCTGACCAAATGCCTGTGACATTCCCATCAACCTCAGCTGTTCTTTGTGTTTAGTGCTAATAAGCAAATGTTAGCATGCTAACACACAAAACTAAGAAGGTGAACAATATGCCTGCTGAACATCAGCATGTTAGCGTGTTGACATTAGCGTTAATTAAGCTCAGCGCACCGCTGTGAATATATCTGTAGACTTCTTGCTTTTCTAATACTAGCAGTCTCTTGCAGTCCGCAAGTCAGGTGTTGTGCTGAGCTAAAATGATTAGTAATAAGACATCTCGATAGAGCTGACCTTCCTGAAATAAATTAGCTTTTTGAGTCTTAAAGGGATAGTTTGGGTGTTTTGACGTTGGGTGTATGAGGTAATTATCCATAGTCAGTGTATTACCTACAGTAGATGGCACCCAGCACGCCCCCAGTTTGGAATAACAGACAGGAGTACCAACACAGGAGCAAAACAATGTACTGCTGTGGACGGGGCCAGCAGGAAAAAGGGATTCAAGTAAAAGTAGTAGCTATATGTAGGATGTTTTCTCATTCAGTCCAGTTCCCCATCGGAGAGGGCTGTCTGACATAAAGTGGTGAGAATATTCTAAATACAACGTAAACTTCAACTGATATTGATTTTTTAGGTGGCTGAAATAGGTTTTGCTGCTGTCCTCGTCCACAGCAGTACATTGCTTTGCACCCATGTTGGTACTCCTGTCTCTTTCTCCAATCTGGGGGCATTGCCGACCGCCATCTACTGTAGGTTATACACTGACTATGGATAAGCACCTCATACAACACCACTTCAAAACACCCAAACTATCCCTTTAAATTTAAAATAAATACTCGTACAGATTATGTGAATTTAAAAAAAAGTTTATTAAATAATGTTATCCACCAAAAGGGTAAAACAAGACATGGCCAATTCATAGTGCAACTTTCACATGACAAAAGATTGTTCAACACAAAACAGGAAAGAGCAGGGAAAGGAGAGAGGTGTGTGTGTGCGTGTGTGTGTGTGTGTGCATGCATACAGACCAAATTTCTGTAGGACAGTCAATCTAGTCTGTCTGGTGACACGTGTTTCTTGTTTGTTCAGATTCACAATTTAGCTTCTTTTTTTTTTTTTTTTTGCACGCTGGGAGGGGTAGGGTCTCAAAATAATGAGCTGTTATGACAAGTAAACTAATGTTGCCCTTAATCACAAGCTCCCTTTAAACCAACACAGTCCGAAAACAAAAAGGTATTTATTAAGTGTAAGTGTGTAATTTGTGTGTGTGTGTGTGTGTTCAAGAGTCCTTATTGTCAAACTCCAGTTTTCTTCTCTGTGCCGTTAGAAGCGTTTGACTGGCTTTTAGATGCTCCTTCACAGCTCTGCTCTCCTGTCCCACTCCCGCCTCCCTGTGACGACCGGTGGTACAGCATGTGAAGTCGCTCTGCGTTCATGTCCGCGTCCTCTGCCCCCTCGCAGCACTTTATCCACGACTGAGGAATAGCCTCGATGCCATAGTGGGCCCCGGCGATGGCCCCTGCCATGCAGGCTATGGTGTCTGTGTCCCCTCCCAGAGCCAGGCTGTACGCGATTGTCCTCTCCAGGCCGCCATAGTTTTCTGGAAGGCATTCACGGGGCTGCAGGCAGTGGAGGACGCAGAAGATGGCGGTGGGGACCGAGTGGAGCGCCGCAATGCCGTTACCTGGAAGGAAAGATGGGAAATGTTGGGTGATGTTGGATTTATTATGTACAAAAGTGAACCTAACTGTTGGATTTGTTATGAATAGAGGGATTGTGAGGAAGGAAAGGCAGGTGGTGTTTTTCTTTTGCAAGGTCAAGAAGAGGAAGGAGTCAGAAGGAGATAACGAAGAAGACTTGCAGCAGAAACATCACGTGCCATAAGCTCATGAATATTAATATTGTGTAAACCATGAATAGGCTGGATCAGGGATAGCTCGGGGTTCAGACTTCGCGAACTGACCCATGCACTGTATGTTGTCAGGGACACGTAGGTTGGATCCAGATATCTGTAAACTCTTTTATTTTACTTATGCAACATTGATTGTTCGGAATAAATTGTATTATTATGCTTTAACCCGTCTGTTTGGAAAATCTCTTTGTCACACAAGATTAACCAGCACGTAACTGGGCCTTGACCTCTCGGAGGTAGAAGGCCAGTTCCTTCAATTGGTGACCCCGACGTGATCTTCGGCATTGAGAAGCGTGTCCAAAGGACGGACAGACCGGCGAGAGAGAGAAAGGGCCCTGAAATCTTAAGGTAAGCAGAACCTGTTGTATCGAACTCTGCATATTGGCTTACTCTAAATTATCTCTCTTGTTGTGCTGAATCTCCTTTGTAATGATAAATGTTGCAGAAGTAAAGACTTCCTTTTGAAATTTAGGGGAGCAAGCTGCCCTTTTGGTAAAGACTAAGAGGAGGAAAGCTGCCCTTTTGAAATTTAGGGGAGCAAGCTGCCCTTTTGGTAAAGACTAAGAGGAGGAAAGCTGCCCTTTTGAAATTTAGGGGAGCAAGCTGCCCTTTTGGTAAAGACTAAGAGGAGGAAAGCTGCCCTTTTTAAATTTAGGGGAGCAAGCTGCCCTTTTGGTAAAGACTAAGAGGAGGAAAGCTGCCCTTTTGAAATTTAGGGGAGCAAGCTGCCCTTTTGGTAAAGACTAAGAGGAGGAAAGCTGCCCTTTTAGTAATAAAAACTGTATGAGTGTACATTAATAACTAGTATTCAGAGGAAAATTAAAACTTACTGTTGATACTGGGCCAACATCGCTGGAACATCAAAGTGTCCAGTAGAAGCTTATGTTGGTAGGATCACAGCGAGGGGCATAGCGACCCATTTACTCTGAATCTAGTTACTGTCATAAACTGAATAAACCTGTGTGAAATAGTACTGGACAGAATGGACGGAGAATGTGACAAAGACTGTGAGGAACGGGGTGGCTGTGGGCCTCCCCGTTTATCATTTGGACAGCAATGGGCTAAAGTTAAGACCAATGTAATCTGTACATTTGATCCCAAGACTAGAAATAAAGAGACTCAAGACCTAGATGAGTGGTATAACATGACAGTGAAGGAAGGGCATTTTCCAGCCACGGTGAGATGCCAGTGATGAGAGCATTAATACAGGTGGTTCATAGAAAGCTGCTGCAAGCAAGACAAGACAAAGAAAAGGGACATATGTTTGTAAGGGGGAAATTGAGGAAGAAAGAAGACGAGTTGGCAAGTAAATTGGTAAAATATAATGTGATACAGATGGCTGCACTATCAGCCTTAGGCAGCCAGACGAAAGCCACCCACGCAAAAACCGCTGAAGCAAAACCACTAGTGAATCCCTCACCCAGTCCTAGCGCACCCCCACCACCAAACCCACATACTAGCCAGCCGCCACATTACATGTCCCTCCATCAGCAGTACCCACCTGGCCCACATCCCAACCCCCCTCCTTATCCTCCTCCTACCCCTAGTCCGGTACCAACCCCACAGGACAGTGATTATACAAACGAAGTTATGGCACCATTGTTTCAAGTGTTAGGTGGTACTTTGGAACTTTAACCCCTACGCTACCTCCTTCGGTAATGCTATTAGACAAAAGTATCCCATACCACCGGGTAAGCTCCACAGCTTGGTGTTTAAGATTAAGAACGGGGAGAGTGGACGCACGTTCATAGAAAGAGCAAAGACAGAGTGGGCGGGGGCTACGGGGATGAACCCAGATAAAGAATCACAGCAGTCTCTGTTCAGAATAGCTCTGTTAAAACATGCTCCGGAAGGAGTTAAGAGAAAGATGCAAGAGAATCCAGATATGGCAGGGGCAAAATCATCAAGATGGGAAACACATTTCTGCCATCATCAGGATGCAGAAACCAAGGAGGAGGAAGAGGAAAATGAGTCATTAAAAGAGATGGTAGCTCAGTTGACTAAATTACAGTTGGCAGATGCACGGACTCGTGCGACAGATAAGAAAAAGGGAGGGAAAGAAAAAGATACCCAGATGGCTCAAATTGTAACACCAGCTCCAGCCCCGCCACAGAATCCTTATCCACTGCAGGGCCAGTCACAGGCTATGTATCAACCCCAGTATCATGTTCCTTACCAAGCTGCCCCATATCAGCAGCCCCCTTATCATGAAGGTCGGAATGGAGGCAGGGGGAGGAGGTATGCCCAACCAACAGGAGGCAGTTGTAACATCTGCGGAAACCCGGATCACTGGGCACGTGACTGTCCTCAGAAACAACAACAGCAGATGAGAGGGCCTCCACAGCAGTCATATCAGCCAACAATACAGACTCCACCAAACCAACAGCTAGCTCCAATGCAGGCATACAGCGGGTACTCTGCGCAGGGACCTCCACCTGGTCCATATACACCAGGAATGTTCCCATAGGGATGCCCGACGGAGATGGAGGGGCAGGGGCTGGCAGAGCCCTGTCTCCAGTTGACAGTGAACGGAAAACGAAGATGGTTCATGGTGGATACGGGAGCACGTTACTCCACCTTAGCTGAACCTATGTGTTCCCTTTCCTCTCACTATGTTTCCGTTTTGGGATTTTCCGGCACTGAACAAAGACTGCCTTTTACTGTTCCCCTTCCTGTCCGGCTTGGGAGACAGGTGATGGAGCACCCCTTTTTGTATGCACCTGATTGTCCATGTGATCTCCTGGGAAGAGATGTTTTGGCAGCACTGGGGGCTTCTGTACATTGTTCACCAGAAGCTGTGATAGTGAGTTTCCCCGGAGGAGAAGAAATGGTGTGCTCCTCGCCCTCCAGTGCTGATCGCATGTGCATGTTGAGTCCTGATACCTCACCTGATGCCCCACCACCCTGTGCAGACATATATTGGGCCCTGCTAGCCGACAGAAACCCTCTGATTGACTTTTACAACATGTGGCAACCATGGATTAGGGCTCTACACCCTTACCTCCCTGTTCCCGATCCTCCCCACTGCACTCTGAATTATGACAGAAATAATGATCTTATGTATCAAGATGAGTTCCAACAGAACCTGTTAGATACAACCTGGGGGATAGGAGTAAGAGATGTTTATATAGCACCAGCAGGAGTAGCAGCCGCAGTAAAATTAACCCCAGCACAAGAACAATGGTATCGCATGTCAGAAGAAGCTGTTCCCCATGTGTCCCTAGCCATAGCTCCAAAACATCAGGCTAAAGACTTAGGCCCCATGGTTAAAGCAGCAGTCGCTCTGACAGACTGGGTTCCCACTTCCCTTTTGGGGGTTTCAATCTCACCATCCTCTAACATATATAGACTCTCCTTTTACAATGCAGTGTCAGGTATTTGCAAACATGAGTTACTAACACGCCACCACGGTAGGGAGATGTTAGATGGTGAAGGAGCCACTTCCATGTTGGCAACTCTCCCTTCCTCACTGTGGTCTACGGGCCCCTTTGATGTTGGCAGGTGCAGCATGGAACCGGTAACTTTCGAAATGAAGACTTACTGCCCTATCTGGAGACCTCAGTATAAGCATAAAGTGGAAGCAGCCCAGGGTATCTCCCCTACGATTGAAGGACTGATAAAGGCGGGAGTATTAAGAAAATCTTACTCTCAGTGGAACACTCCCATTTTGCCAGTAATCAAACCCTCCGGCTCATACAGAATGGCTCATGATTTAAGAGCCATCAATGAGCTGGTTTTGACTCCTGTTCTCCAGTACCGAACCCCCACTCTGCTCTCTCGATGTTCACCCCAGCCCATACATCTTTCACATGTATAGATTTGGCTAACGCCTTCTTTTGCCTGCCCTTAGCAGATCATTTACAGGACATTTTCTCATTTACATATGAAGGCCAAAGGCTGACATATAATGTGTTACCTCTTGATGGGAAACAATCTGCTCAGGCAGCAGAACTTACGGCTGTAGTTTGTGCTCTGCGGTTAGCGGAAGGGAAGGCAGTGAATATTTTCACAGACTCTGCGTATGTGTGCAATGCAATTCACAGAGATATGTCTGGCTGGGTGCAAGCGGGTTTTAAGACTAGTCAGAATAAACCTATGGCTCATGAGGAGTTGATGAAAGAGTTGTTGGAAGCAATCCAGTTACCACAGAGGGTAGCTGTGATCAAAGTGAAAGGACACAGTCAGGGCACTGACTTAGAGAGTATAGGAAACGAAGCAGCTGATGCAGCCGCTAAAAAGGCGGCAGGGTATTTACCTACTATGATGGTCATGACCACAGCAGATCTCGGTTCTGAGATAACTGATTTCTCCATTATACAAGCTCAGGAATCTGCCACAGCAGTAGAACGAACCATCTGGGAAGATAAGGGAGCTATAGAACAGTTTGATGGTATATGGTATAACGGAGATCAAATAGTTATGCCCCCCTGTTGGATGTCCTCAATACTGACTCAGACTCATGGACTTGACCATAAAAGCCACAAACAGATGTTACGAGATCTCCGCCACTGGTGGATTCCCCGGAAACATGCTACTATAACTGACTTCTTGACTAAGTGTGACGTATGTAGTACATGTAACATCAGACCGACCATCACTCCTAGGGCAGGAAAACATCCTTCTCCCACTGCCCCGGGACAGGAAATCTTTATTGATTTCACAGATATGGGAGTAAGGGCTAGGGGGAAAAGATTCCTCCTAGTAATTGTGGACGCATTTTCACGTTGGGTTGAGGCCTACCCTACGGGAAAAGAGGACGCAAAATCAGTCATTAAATGTCTGGTGAATGAGTACATTCCGAAACATGGGTTTCCTAAATTGATCAGGTCAGATAATGGTTCACATTTCAAAAATAAAGACCTGCAATCTGTTGAAAAGGCTCTGGGACTACAACACAAATTTGGCACTGTGTATGATCCACAATCACAGGACTCACACCATTTGAGCTTACGTGTGGCCGACCTTTCCCAGGGCCGTCCCAAAACCCCTTTCCCCTTCCTGACCTCGGTTACAGACCATACTATTTGAAGGCTAATGCTCTTGTGTCAGCTCTCTCCTATACAGGTGACAAAACCTGTCACCCCTGTCACAGAGGACGTTCCAGGACCTGACCCCGGACCACCGGAACACCTTTGGTTGAAGGTGTTAAAGAGGAAGTGGTCGGAGCCACGTTGGACAGGCCCACACAAGGTTCTGACCAGAACTGCAACAGCTGTGCAGCTTGCAGGAAAAGGACTCAACTGGTGGCACCTAACACAGTGCTCCAGCAGCAGGACAGGACCTGAAGCAGAGGAGGCAGCCCCACAAGGAGCCCAGGCTACGTGAAAAGAGGGTCACGTATAATTTTTTATTTTTCATATACTGTATAAACTGTGACTGTGATGAGATACACATAAGGGAAAGAAGGTTACAAGGTCTTGCCTGTATTTACAGTTAAATCAGGCTAACATGGTTGTTTAGGTGGACTCATCTAGGTGGTTTTTGAAAAACATTATATATCACATTGTATTAAAAATTGTTGCTTAGAATAAATGCTAAAATAGACAAAAATAGATAAAAATAGATAAAAAAGAGAAACCAGGGGTGGGGAGAATCCACCAGAGAGAAATTTCACTTCCTTTCCCAAACCAGTATAAAATAGGACCACCCAGATAAAAGTTTTTCAGTTGCGCGCAGGAAAACAAACTAGAAGCATCATGCAGTACGGCAAACTACTAGTAGCGTTTGCTGTAGCATTTGTGTTTACCTCTCTTGTCCTCGTTCTTCTGTACAAACTTTCTTAATGTGATTTGTCGTGTATTTTAAATATTTTCAGCTATAATGTTTTAATATTATATATATCATATATGTTTAATGTTTTCATTTCATATTACTATCTTAATGCAATTCATGTATTTTCGTGTTTTCAGTTACCATTTTAGTGATTCATGATAAAAGGAGGGAATGTGAGAGAAAATATCATGACCCTTGTGTAGAGTTTGTGTACTCAGATAAATCTGAATAACCTGGGAAAGCACAGACTGTACTAGTTTAGATCCATTACTTATCATCCTCGCCTCTGCACTCTGCTAAAACTGGCTAATCACAAGTAACTCTTTAACAATAGACAATGCTTTCACTCAGAAGCAGGGTGGAAGGTGTGGGCTACAAGGGGGGGAAGGCTAAACCAAGATTATAAAGAATGATGTAGTGAGGTAGCTTCCCTAATGAATATAAACTAGCTGACCAAATAGCTGCAGGCTTTGAAAACATACCTATAATAAGTGCTCTGATCCCTATCACTCCTAACAAAAATGTTGACCGCATTAACTACATCCATTATAATGTTCTCCGTTTGACTAATCTAACCTGTGATGCAATTGCCGGACTAGCTGAACAAATGGCTCCTACGTCACTGATGGTGATCCAAAATAGAATGGCATTAGATATGCTGCTGGCAGAAAAAGGCGGTGTATGCTCAATGTTCCAAGACTCATGTTGTATTTTCATCCCTAATAATACAGCGCCGGACGGGACTGTAACTAAGGCGCTAGAGGGGCTCCGGACGCTGTCTGAATCCATGCACGATGACTCAGGTATCAACAGCCCCATTAACGACTGGTTAGACCGTACCTTTGGGAAATGGAAGTCCATGGTGGTATCTCTATTCTCCTCAATCCTTGCTGTGTGTACATGCTTAGTATTATGCGGTTGTTGTTGTTGTATTCCATGTATTCGCCACCTCACTGAGCGTGTGATCATTTCTGCTGTGCAACGAAAGCATCCGGATGCACCTCCTTCTTATCAGATGGCCATGTTCCAAGCGGAGAGACAGGGTCTCCTGGAAATGGTGGGGGATAGTGAAGATGTTGATCCTGAAGAGGTTGTGTGATGATGCTTATAATTAAAACATCTGTACGTAACATTATCTATGCTTATAATAAATATATCTGTATGTAACATTACCTGTAGGTGAACTTAGTTAAGTTCAAAGAGGGTCTGTTGGATTTATTATGTACAAAAGTGAACCTAACTGTTGGATTTGTTATGAATAGAGGGATTGTGAGGAAGGAAAGGCAGGTGGTGTTTTTCTTTTGCAAGGTCAAGAAGAGGAAGGAGTCAGAAGGAGATAACGAAGAAGACTTGCAGCAGAAACATCACGTGCCATAAGCTCATGAATATTAATATTGTGTAAACCATGAATAGGCTGGATCAGGGATAGCTCGGGTTCAGACTTCGCGAACTGACCCATGCACTGTATGTTGTCAGGGACACGTAGGTTGGATCCAGATATCTGTAAACTCTTTTATTTTACTTATGCAACATTGATTGTTCGGAATAAATTGTATTATTATGCTTTAACCCGTCTGTTTGGAAAATCTCTTTGTCACACAAGATTAACCAGCACGTAACTGGGCCTTGACCTCTCGGAGGTAGAAGGCCAGTTCCTTCAGTGATAACAAGTCAGGGAGACAAACTGGTGTAGAATCTGGCAGTTTAGTATATGAGCTGCTCACAAGGTAACAATGTTAAATGAACATAGCTGGATTCAGTGGGGCTGCAACACAGAAGACCGTTCCATCACCCCTGACTGAAACAATCCATTTCCTCGGTCCAAATAAACCTAAATAAAATGTAATCTTTTATTCAACAAGAGCAGCAAGAGGTAAATAACTAAATCATTTCTCCACTAAAAAGTGGCAGTTTTCAAGATCCCTACGGGGGAAATGGAATTGTTTTAGGCTGCGTCCGAAATCACATACTATGCTCTACATCCCCCAATATGTGTACTATCGTTCAGTAGTATGTATCTTTTCGGACGCACTGAGCAGTAATTTACGTCGTCACTTCCTGAGAGTCTCGTTGTCGGTTGGAGACGTGTAACCATGGTAACCCGTGCCAACCTCGTGACCAAAACGATGATTTGTGAGAACCAAAGTCTGAACTAATTTTTAAAATATATATTACGCCTAGCAAAGTGCAATCTTATACTTACACTTAAATTAAAGCATTATTGATGTTACAGACCTGTTCGTCAACGTCTGTTATGAACATTGTCGTCAGTACCGCATTGCATTGTGGAATATTCATGCAGCTGTAGTATCCAGGGTTGCATACTGTAATATTTCTATTTCTATTTATGCAATTTGCATGCTATTGATTTGATAATAAGGTTTCGGACATGCTAAAATATCTCACATACTGTTTTAGCGTACTAAATAGCATGTTCGTATGGAATTTCGGACGTAACCATACTGTTATGTGCTATCATAATAATAGGATGGAGGTTTAACATTCAGTCGGTTTATCAATTATTTGACTAACAGATAATCAGCAACTCCTTTAACAATCCAATTATCGTTTTAAGTGACTTCTAAGAACTAACTCACCGGTTCTGGCTTTTCAAATCATCTTTTGTGATAGTAGACTGAATATCTTGTGGTTTGGGACTGTTGCTTGGACAAAACAAGCAATCTGAATAAGTCAACTTGGGCTTTGGGAAACTGTTACAGGCATTAACCATTATTTTCAGACAAAAGGTTAATTGAGAAAATAAATAGCGGATTAATCAATAAAAATCGTCATTGGTTGCAGCCCTAGATAGTAGGGCTGTGTATTGGCAGGAATCTGTTATTATGTTAGAGTCAAATGTCTGAAGATAACTTACAACACTGCTATCTAGCGGTTGGGGGTTTAAACACAAAATGAACCACTGTCTGCCACAAACCTTTGCATGTAAACTATTAATTAAAAAATCAATAGTGATTTTGAGGATCAATACAGTATCACAGAACATAATATTGCGATACTCAGGTGTATTGATATTTTCTTACACCCCTACTAGATAATAACAATAAAAATAGAATACTGTACATATAAAAATATGGGTGTAAGGAATAGTCAATGGAGGCATAGAAAAGGATGGATGGATGACGTAAGAAACCTCAATGAAAAGTGAAGATAAAATCAAAGATAAGCAGATACTGACCCAGCTCAGAAATGACCTCCTCTATGCTGACCTTGCTCCTGTCCATCAGGTCTCTAACTCTGTGCAGGCGTTCACAGAATGGCTTCTCTGCTTCTTTTAGGCTGGATAGAAACACCATGTTAAAGGAAGATTGACATTTAAGAAAAACAGCACTCCCAGTACAGCCTGAATGCATTTTTCTGTTTCCTGCCAATGAAACAGTGGAGGCTTTATCCATGTGGTACTCACATTCTGGCATCATTGCGCGTCGCCTCGTCGCCCTCCACTTCCTCCATCTCTGTGATTAGCCTGCTGATGAACTGCTGGGGCATGTCTAGTGCCCCCTGCAGGGAGAGGTGAACAGCTAACGCCTGCAGCACTGCCCCGTTATAACCCAGAGAGCAGGAGTGGGTCAGCATGGCACCCAGACGGGCGAACTGGAGAGAAAAAAAGGAGGAATCAAACCAAGTCTGCACCAACAAGTCAGCGGGCTTTACATGATGTGGGTCCTAGTGATCTTAGACTTGACTTGGACTTAAAGGTTACTATTAGGGCTGTCAATCGATTCAAATACTTAATCGTGATTAATCACACGTCTGTGAAGTGGAGACTCGTGGGTACCCATAGACCCCATTTTCATTCACATATCTTGAGGTCAGAGGTCAAGGGACCCCTTTGAAAATGGCCATGCCAGTTTTTCCTGGCCAAAATGTAGTGTCCTTTGCGACAAGCAAGGCTAGGTTTTGTAGTTTCACATGATACCAGTTTCTTCACTCTAGCTTTAAAACTGACCCCGCTACAACCTAAAAATTGCAAGTTGCGTTAATTAAGTAATAGTGGCATTAAAAACGCATTTGCGTTAACGAGTTATCGCGTTAACTTTGACAGCCCTAGTTACTATCAGTTTCAACTGGCTAAAGTATTTTTGTGCAAGTGTTAGATATATTGTTTTGAATTCATGAAAACTGTTACTGAACTTACTAAATGTTTCTCACTTTGACCAAAGTTTTCATTTAGACTCAGTACTTTACTTGAGATGTGTGTCAAATGGCAAGTTAGAACTCTAGGACAGTTTTTCTGTTTTTCTGAAACTTATACGAAACTAGCACAAACACGCTACTAATTACTGAAGTTTAGACATGGCAGTTCATAAAATGTGCATAGCTTCAACATGCCATGTCACCAAGGATGTGTTTTTTTTTGTCCTAAGGATGCCCACTGCTCACCCTTTTAACATCAGCTGGACCAGGGAAAGCCAGTGCGAAGGGGGCCGCCCTCATGGCTCCCCCATTCCCAAAGGAGCCTCGACCATTAAACTGGTCCCTTGCCGGCTGGTAGACATCACTGAGCTGAGGAGAGGACAGCTTCTTCAACACCTGGATCACCCCAGAACCATAACCACGACCCGGGGACGCACTGTACTCCTTAGCAAACCTAAAGGGGTGAGACACCAGTGCTTCAATTTGTGTGTGTGTGTGTGTGTATGTGCTACACCTCAATTGATTTCAATAGCCAGTGGAACAATATATACACCGTAATACATGTAAACTATTAGCTATTAGTGTCAGCAGTGTGCATTTGTGTACCTGCGAGCCATGTCCTGCTCATCAAAGCCAGCACGGGTGAGTAGAGACTGGACCACACACCGTGCCATTGCCGTGTCATCACTGTATTCAAGGATACCTAACAGACACACACGCACACACACATATAAAACACTGCATGAAGTATGAATTCCCTGAGGTCTTACCTATCCATAGAGAACAAGATCATGCATATAGACCCGGTAGTTTTGGAGGTATTCTTGATTTATTTTGGTATGTCTGTCTAGACGAACCACACTTTCCAGCACCCAAGGGCTAAATAGGTTAAATAGAATACTTTGAGTTTGTGGATGTCATGTGATTGTAATGTACGATGTTGTATTATGTAATTTTATGTAAGATGTGCTATTCTGTATTTTTTTTTTTATTTATTATTTTTCTTAAAAAGCCTAACCAGGGACATGGTCTGCAAATTAGCTATGGCTAGAAGTCCTATATACCTTGAATCGGTTGCACTTTAATTAAGATAAGATAAGATATTCCTTTATTAGTCCCGCAGTGGGGAAATTTGCAGTGTACAGCAGCAAAGGGGATAGTGCAAAAAAACAAGATGCATCAGCTAACACAGTAAAAAAGAGCTAAACAAAGTGTAACAAAATATGAACCATTTAAATAGAAGGATGTATAAAATAGGAGCAGTATATACAGTATTGACAATAAACAGACTATAACAAAAATGCACAAGTGGAAAATGATATTGCACAGTGAGAATGAAATGAATGAATGAATGAAATTCCACCTGATAATATCAGGTTATTGTCAGTTTTTTTTGGTGTGTAAGTGGTCTACTGGGAGCAGTGCTGGTAGTGGAGTCCAAGATCATGCATATAAACCTGGTAGTTGTGGAGCTAGTTTTGATTTATTTTGGGTATGTCTGTCTAATCGAAACACACTTTCCAGCACCCTAGGGCTAAACAGGTGAAATAGAATACTTTGAGTTTGTGGATGTCATGTGATTGTAATGTACAATATTGTATTATAAGATAAAGATAAGATAAGATGAACCTTTATTAATCCCCGGAGGGAAATTCAGGTGTCAAAGCAGCAACATCAGCAAACAGAGTGAAACACAGGAGAGGTAAAGGTATACAAAAATGATAAAAAAAACAATAATAGAGATATAAAAAATACAGAAGTGAATGGATGAACATAGTGTGTGCAGTCTGTCAATAAATAAATGTAGTATGTGCAATAAATAAATGTAATATGTACATATGTGCAGTCTATAAAATGGTATATAGCAGGGGTCACCAACGCGGTGCCCGCGGGCAACAGGTCGCCCGTAAGGACTAGATGAGTCGCGCGCTGGCCTGTTCTAAAAATAGCTCAAATAGCAGCACTTACCAGTGAGCTGCCTCTATTTTTTTTAAATTTTATTTATTTTATTTTTTTGCTATTGTTGTTTAAATCAGACTTGCATGTAACTTACAAATGACAACATATATATATAAAAACACTTAAAATTTAAAATGTTTTTTGTGTTTAATATAAATGAACTCTGACCTAGTATAGTTCAAAGGTCAGTATTGTGCGCATGACCAAAACGTAGCGTTTGTTGCGCTCATACAAACAAGCTAGCAGACGCAACGAAAATGAGGAGAAGAGTTACCCCAAAAAATGGCAGAAAAAAGAAAGAAAACATATCATTTTCACGACGAATGGGAGGTAGAGTTTTTTTTTTACCACTGTGAAAGGATCCTGCGTGTGTCTCATTTGCGGGGCAACTGTGGCGATAGCAAAGCGGCACAATGTGGAGAGACATTTCACTACATGTCACACAAGCTACCATGCTAACTACCCACCGGGCAGCGCACTGCGAGCAGAAAAAGCCCGCGAGTTAAAGGCAGCTTTGTGCAAACAGCAGTCTTTTTTCACTAGACCGGTTAAAAACTCCCAAAAAGCAACCGAAGCCTCGTTTAGAGCTACGCAATTCTTGATGAAGAAAAAGAAGGCATTTACAGACGGGGAGGTTGTCAAAGAAGCAATGATGATAATTGCTAAAACTGTGCTTGAAGACGAGAAGTATGGAACCGATGTACTCTCCAGTCTCTCCAATGTTCAACTCGGGGCAACTACAATGGTAAGAAGAGTGTCGATGATGTCTGGGAACTTGGCCGACCAGCTGGACCGTGATCTGGCGAGGTGCCGGTGGTTCAGCATCCAGTGTGACGAGTCGGTGGACAGCAGCAGTACGGCTCAGCTGATGGTCTTTATCCGGATGGTGTTTGATGATTTCTCCACAAAAGAAGAACTTCTGACACTACTGCCCCTGAAGACAACTACGAGGGGAGTTGACCATTTATAACGCAGTGAAGGAGTTTTTGGTGGAAAAAAAGGTGCCGCTGGAAAAGCTGGTATCAGTGACTACGGATGGGGCTCCTGCTATGATCGGCCGACACACAGGATTCGTTGCTCACTGTAAAGCTGACCCAGAGTTCCCAAACTTTCTGCAGTACCACTGCATCATACACCAGCAGGCCTTATGTGCAAAAGTGATCTGCTTTGAGCACGTAATGACTCCCGTCGTGAAGATCATAAACAGCATCCGCTCCAGAGCTAAACAGCACAGAACATTCAAGGTACTTTTGGAGGAGCTGTCAGCTGAATATGATGACCTGCTACTACACACAGAAATCCGATGGCTCAGCAGGGGACGAATTTTGCAACGTTTTTTGTCACTTTTGGGTGAAATCAAAGAGTTCATGCAGTCCAGAGGTGAGGACACCGTGCTGCTGGAGGACACTGAGTGGATACTTGACCTTGCATTTTTGACGGACATTACTGGGAAACTGAACAGTTTGAACTGTGAGCTGCAAGGCAAAGGTAAAACTGTCGCCGATATGATAAGTGCTTTAAATGCATTTAAAGCTAAGATGAACCTTTTCTCTGTGCATTTACAGCACAAAACCGTAATTTGTCTTTTTGACAGAATTCCTGCTTGAGCTGGACAAGAGGGATTAGTGCTAAGGATGAGGCTATTGGGGGGTGGAGAAGGTCTGCGCTGATAACAGCAGCCGAATTAGACTGTTGTCTAGGCTATTAAATAGCGTTATCAGTCGCTATAAGCCACATAGATGTGGGTCAATAGGGTGCCTACTAGAACCCACTGGTAGGTTTTATCTAGTCACATGCGGTAGATCACCGAAAGAAGGTACAAAAAGAAGATGACAGCGTGCTCTAGCAACCGTAGAAATTATGACAGAAGCAGAAAGTCAGGCGCTGTAGACCGTGATCAAAGGAACACATTTCACCACAACATGTTACTCGTCTTACATACACAAACTTTGCCTGATGATTCAGAAAGAGTTTGACCATGATTGTGAGGAAGGGCTGCCCTGTCTTATGCTGGACACATGAGGGGTGACATAGGAGAGTACTGGTTTCAGCCCAGACAGAACATATTGTACATAGCTGTGTTATACACCGATCAGCCTTAACATTAGGACAGCATGGGCACCCTGACCGGTCTGCGGCTACGCAGCCCCATACGCAACTAACTGCGATGCACTGTGTGTTCTGACACCTTTCTATCGGAACCAGCATTAACTTTTTCAGCAATTTGAGCTCCAGTTTTCCTTCCTTGGATCACTTTTGACCTGACCACTGCAGACTGGGAACATCCCACAAGAGCTGCAGTTCTGGAGATGCTCTGACCCAGTCATCTAGCCAGCACTATTTGGCCCTTGTCAAAGTCGCTCACATCCTTACGCTTAATTGCCCATTTTTTCTGCCTCCAACACAAAGTTCAAAGTTCAAAATGTTCACCTGCTGTCTAATATACCCCACCCACTGCCTGGTGCCATTGTAACGAGATAAATCAAAGTTATTCACTTCACCTCTCAGCGGTCTTAATGGGGTTATGGCTGATCGGTATATACTTAATGGAGAAAACATTTAACACCACCAAACCCAATTGCTTATTCAAATGGCTTTCAGGAGATTTTTAAAAAAAATAGAGATTGTTTTGACAGCAGTCTGCAGAGCATAAAATTATTATTATTTTATTTATCGTTAGTCCTGATGATCATTGGCACGAGCTTCCTGTAATGGGTTTTTCCCTTTCGAGCTAGGTCAGAGCAGGACAAACATGGTTTGCCTACACCTGCTCCAATGAGAAATGTTCATTTCAAATGGCTTGGGGAGACAGTGGCAGTCAGTACCAATGGAGAGTATCACACAGAGGTGAGTCCTCTCTCTTAATTTACAGGCATGGTCTGTGCATGTCCACACTGTAAAACTTTTTTCCTGTAAAATTTACAGTAAACTTACAGAAGAAACTGCTGCCAGTATTTTACTGTAAAATTTACAGTATCTGTACTGTATCAAAGAATACAGCAACTTACTGTAATCAAAGCATACAGTAAGTTGCTGTAATAATTCAAAAATTACAGTAAAATACTGGCAGCAGTTTCTCCTGTAAGTTACTGTAAAATTTACAGTATCTGTTACTGTATCAAAGAATACAGCAGCTTACTGTAATCAAAGTATACAGTAATTTGCTGTAATATTTCAGAAATTACAGTAAAATACTGGCAGCAGTTTCGCCAGTAAGTTACTGTACAATTTACAGTATCTGTACTGTATCAAAAGAATACAGCAGCTTACTGTAATCAAAGCATACAGTAACTTGCTGTATAATTCCAAATACAGTAATTTATTGGTTGCAGTTTCACAGCAAGATACTGTACAATTTACAGTATCTCTACTGTATCAGAGAAATACAGTAACTTGTTGTAATCAAAATGTCCAATAATGTCCTGTATAATTCCAACAATTACAGTATTTTAAGCATCTATAAAAACTAACAAGCAAATGAAAAATAACAATTTTGAACAATAAACACAACAACATGGCATATTCATATTATTCTTGTTTTATTATAATAACCTGAGTTTGACAGAAAATAACATCCAAATAAACATTCAAATACTCAAGCTCTTACAAATAAAAATGGTGTGAATGAGTGTGTGAGTGAGTAAGAGACACAGTGTGTGTGTCGTGTGTATCTGACTGACTGAGTGAGGGTGTATATCTTGACTGTGTATGAATATCTGAGTCCATGGACTGAGTAAATACCATAACCTTTCTGTTTCAAAATAAATAGCCTCCCCTGTTACACTGAGGGGGTTCACTAGACAGAACCATCCTATTGAACAATACTGTGTGCTGGCTAAACATCTTCAATATTAAACGTAGAAATAATGCCAGGTTGAACATTGTAAATAGAATAAAATTCAAAAATACAAAAATAGCCATTACAAATAAAAATACTGTTGTGAATGAATGAATTCATGTGTTAGTGTATCTGAGTAAGTGACGGGCTTAAAACATTTGTACTTTGTGGACTTGAGTAAATACTGTAACTTTTCTGTTTCAAAATGAAATAGCCTCCCCCGTTACACTGCGGGGGTTCACTAGACAGAAACCAATACTGTTGAACAATACTGTGTGCTGGCTCATATGGTCAATTATTAAAGTATAAATAATGCCAGGTTGAACATTTTAAGCAAAATTAAATAAAAAATAACAATGTGAATAAGTGAGACACAGACATAAAGGGATTTTCAGTAATTGAGTGAGATATGGAGGGTTTGTCTCTACAGCACAGAGTCAGGATGTGATTGTTAAACTCACACAAAGTCCCCACTCGAAATCCATTGAGCTTCCGCAGGAGGGTGCAAACATGAGGATTCAGGGATGTCCCTTTCTTATGAACCATTTTCCGCTCTTCTGGCTGGTCACCTTTCCCTGTCGTGCCTTTGTCCCTCTCTCGGGTTGATCCTGACACAGCTTCTACAAGGCATAGCAAGGTAAAACAAAAAGACACAAATGTTAATCAAACCACCTCTTACCTAAAAATTAGACCGCTCTAAATATTGTTAGTATAAATAATACCTGATTTATTATAAGTCCCCAAATCGTTCTTTTTCATGCTTTATGTTTGCAATGCATATTAGAGTAGAAGTACACGTGGACATGGTGAAATACTTCTTGCTAATATAGCTTACTTGCCTGATTGTTTTATGAGTGTCACACTTTTTGGAATATGCATATAACATTGAGTGTTTTTGGTAACTTGATGACTCTTGATAATTATCTATTAATTTAATTATTCAAGACTAATAACAATTGGGTTATTAATTATATATGAAATGATATTATTGAAGGCTAATACTGTTTTTATGTTTCTTGTATATATTTAGAACCACACATACACACCCAAACGTCCAAGTGATCATTTTAAGCTTATTTTGGAATGAACCTCTCCATACCCTACTCTCTGACCGTATGTCTATCACACATAGATAGATACAAGGATAGCTGTAAGGCCCAAACATCTGACACAAATGACTATATGGAATTCAAACTTACCTCTGTATGAATTCAAGTGTCCAGCAGCGTGATCCTGATATTGGAGCGTTGAAGTTGTCGTAGGATTGTGAAGACAACAGCAAGCCCCAACGCAGACAATGCCCCTTCACACACCACCTGACCCTCGATGCTTACCATCGAGCGCTGGTCGGAAAATCATTGGACCTGAAACACAATGCAAAAATCTTTAGCTGAATACCAAATTGACCATTTGACGAATTATCAAGTGGCCACTTACCGCTTTATTGTTTTTGTATGGTATTGGCATTTCAACTGATATTTGAAAACCTTTCTAAAAAAAAAATGTAAGCCTCCGCTAGATATCAGGAATTCTTGATGTAGGATGCGAGATGCTACTCATCTACTGTACTGCTCTTTGATGTATCCAGGTAGCCATTTACATACTTGCGACACCATCGCGCACTCATTTTCATAAAGCTTAGTGGTTGTGTCCGTTGCAGTGAAGGAGAAATCAAGTAAAAAAAGTTAATACAAATAAAATAAAATCTACAAAGGGAGGGAGAATATCAAACGAACTATTTAAATATTTACAAGATATAGGAACACCCTAATCCAGAAAGAGAGTGAGAGAAAAGCTCAAACAAACTATTTACATATCAGAGAAGAATCAGAGAAATTATTATTCCGTAGCCTACTGTGTATGTATTATAGAGTCAACTATTATTAACCATCTAAAACTACGTATTTATTTATCCATTTCTGTATGCACACGGTTTCAGAATCAGATATCTATTTATAAGAATGTAAAGTTGTGTGTATTATATACAATATAGAAGACATAACCATAGAAACTCACTACAACTGAACTTCCAACTCCAGCGGCAAGCAGCGTCTTCCTGCCTGCCCCACACCTTCTGACTGCCTGCCGACAGGCTCAATAGAAGTACTCTGCATATGTGCACTAGTACAGTGTAAGTAGAAACGTGGGGCTTAGTGCTTACCTAGAATGATCAACCAAGGGCTATCAGAAGGGTGAGGGATGTCTTCACAGTCGCTGCTGTGTCTGACACCTATATAGGAGACAATAAAGGCATTGCTATTATAAGTTAATGTTAATACAATTAAACAATGCTTTTAAACTATAGTTGTCATCAATTTTCCTTTTTAAGAAATTATTTTTAAAATCCCACTGAGCTCCACTCATTGCATTTCAATAATTTCAATGTCTTAATCTGAAATAAACTACATCAGTTATACTCACATCTGCCTGCAAGATGAGGACATCTCTCTTCTATTTGAAGCACCCTGCATGCTCATGTGAGCACCTGCTTGCTCATGTGAGCACCCTGCTTGCTCAACAGTATTCTCTCCATCATCTCTTACCTGACCTGATCTGACTCAAAGATTACCAACTACACAACCTTTATGTGTTCTTGACAAGTGTGATGAAAAAGTGGATATCACAGTAAACATTTTACCACAATTTGTGAATGGACATAAGACTGGTTTCCCCTCTTTAATGCGAGTCTTCAAGTGAGAAAATAATGTAGACAAGCTGTCACATTTTGACTACAGAAATCAATGTGGCATGATAAAACGTTCTAATGTTAATGTCCTTATGCCAGAACATCCTTCCCTCAAGCTTGACTCCCTCTGATCTGGGTGATCTCTATATACATGGCATTTTAAAGGCTGTAACTTTGCCAAATGAACGGTAACAATCGTGGAAAGCACATTTAAATGTGATGTGTGGGGTGTTTTGGTGAACTTTCATATGCCTAACAAAGGCATATTCAGTACCACATGCATGGCGGCAAAATTGAGTTGGGACATTCTTGAAACACAAGATAGATACTGCCTTGTCTCCCGTTTAGATTGTTGTTGCTACCTATTAGTAATTATATTGAGAATTTAAATGCTGACTAAGCTAAAACCAGCTAGCTAACGAGCTAGCGCTAACTAACGAGCTAGCGCTAGCCTAGCTAACGTGAATATAAGATAGACTACTGATTTGTGTTACCTGTGATACTAATGAGTATTGAAATATAGACGAAGCTAAGAACAGCTAACGACCTACCGTTAGCTAGCTAATGTACATACATGGAGGAACATGCACTGTGTTTAGCAAAGGTACAACACAACTTGATGATTTGACTTACCATGAAGTAACATAATGTAACTACTGGAGTTTCCCTTCGTCTGGTCTGACGATCCAAATGGAACTGGCGGTGGTGAAAATAAAAAGTGTTTATCCAAACTGCTGCTGTTCTCCTCAAGTTGCACTGGAGGAACAACGATGCTGCTGCTGCCAGATGTGAGCTGTTGGACTGTTGAGCTGTGGCGCCAACGGTCAACTCGAAAAAATACGCGGGAGAATTTAAAAAATAGCCGTTTAATTTATTTTCCCGAGATTCTCAGCGGCAAGCAGCAGATTACTGTTAAAGATACACTTTGACCGCTGGGATCATGGGAGCAAGCGTTCTGACTCCCAGAATGCATTGCTTTCACAGTAATATACAGTAAAAGCATTTTACAGGTAACTGTTAGAATCTCGCTGTAAATTTACATCGAAGTCTTACAGTGCAGTGTCCACTACGAAGGCCTTTGAGGAAGCAGCAGCTCTCAGACAATGGAGAGTGGACACGCAGAGACTCAAACTGAAGAGAGAAGTGGGGATTATAGGAGGTGTGTCATTCATTACTGGGACCATGATAGGATCTGGGATTTTTCATATCCCCCCAGTTTGTGCTGTCTGCCAGCGGCAGCCCCGGGGCCAGCTTGGTTATATGGACCTGCTGTGGGTTGATATCCATGCTGGCGGGGCTCTGCTATGCTGAACTGGGCACAGTCATACCAGAGTCTGGAGGAGAGTTTATCTACATTGTGCGGACAGCCGGAAAAGTGGTGGCCTTTATGTTTGTCCTCAGCTTCATCGTTGTCATGAAGCCTGCCAGTGCCACAGGAGTTGCCCTGAGTTTTGCTGAATACGTCGTGGCCCCCTTTTACAGTGGCTGCTCCCCTCCACAACTGGTGTTGAAGCTGGTGGCTGAAGGAGCTATCATGGTGCTGACCGCAGTCAACTGCCTGAGCGTCCGCTTGGCCACCGGCATCCAGGTGGTTTCTATGGTAGTCAAATTGCTGGCACTGGCCGTGATCATATTGGGAGGTGTTGTGATGCTTTTCCAGGGACACACTGAGAACTTTGATAACTCCTTTTGAGGGAACCAATGTGGATGTCAGCTCCATGGGCATCGCTTTCTATCAGGGCTTGTGGTCCTATAGTGGATGGAACACTTTGAATTGTCTAACTGAGGAGCTGAAAGATCCAAGAAGTAAGTGTTTCTCTGTTTTCACAGTGCAATTTCATATTCAAGAGTTTCTTAATCTACTATACTAGTGCAATGCCCGTATTAAAACATGCCTGTACAGAGCGGGCTGTGGAGTTGCTGCTTGCAGCTTTCGAGAACTGCTCATACAAACAACTTCACACTCGAGACTGCCCTTTCTCGGTTCCTCAGCAATACACCTGCCATGACATAGTTGCATCACACATCCCAAGTTGTGGCTGCACATGGTCAGAAATATTCGGTTATTTGACATAAAGTGGAGCATGGATTTAATGAGTGGAGGTAGTATGTAAATGATGTACATTATGCTAAAACAAAATATATGTAAAGAAATATAAGTACTAAAATTAAAAATGAGAATAAAATAAATGTGAAATATGTGCAAATATACTGTATGCATTAAGCTGTGCATTATATAGCATACAACCACAGTGCAAAAAAAGTAAATAAAAAATGCTGAGAAGTGGGATATATTAAATGTGTTAAATATGAATGCCAGAATGGTATTAATAAGAAATTAATACTAATATTTCTGGAATGTACATTATAAATGGTGTATTAATGACAGTATTTCACAGTTGAATTATTGCACAAATTATTGTACAGTTAAGTCAGTAAGTGTATAGCAGCTGACAGCCGTCAGGGAGTCCAGCTCAACGTCACGGCCTTACGAATCAGTTTTATTGAGTGTTGGCGTCCGCTACCCTCACCTGCTGCCCCAGCACACAACAGCAAACAGGATTAGCGCTGGCTACCGCAGACTCATAAAACATCCTCAGCATTGTTCCATTGACTCCAGCGAAGTGAAGAAAAGTTTGGTTGTAACGTTATCTATTATACTTATAGGCATTAGCAGGCTATATCCATGATCCAGCAGCTACAGTGAACTGTAGTCTGCCCGCTGCGGACGACATGCCGGACTCAATCTGCAGAGCCCAGAAGCTCCGCCCTGCTGCTGCATAGAGCGCTGTTGCTTGTTTGTTGAAGGTTTATTAATATTGAACGTTGTTCGCGTGACCCAATTGCACCAAATTCGACAAAGCACTCCCTTGGGTCCCCAGCAATGCACCCACCAAGTGTGAATTTGATCGGCATGAACAGTTCTCGAAATACGCGAAAAGACATACCCTTCCTTGCTTTATAGTTAGATGGATTACTTGGGGTTACTATAAAAAAAGATAAATAATTGTGTGATCATGTGTGACAAATCAAAAGTGGAGAGATAATATACTTGTTCAATTAGCAATTAATCTACAGAGTGGGTCAGTTTAAATGACAGAAGCTATTGCAGTAAGATACCAGAATAAGTATATTGTAAAGCCCTAAGAATATTGCAAAGCAAACTGTATACAGTCATTTACGAGCTTGATGAATTCTTGTTAATCTCACGTAACACAAATTGTGCATTTAAAAAAGATTAACACTGCCTTTTAATCAGTCACTGTTGGCCACAAATCATCTGATTCTCAGAAGTGCCTCAGGGAGCTCTCTGCTGGGTGGGACCTGCTCTCTCAGGCCCACAGAACTACAGTATCTCATCCGTTTCTGCAGGGACTTTCCAGTTCATCAAATTGCATATTATTTTTGATTAGTTTGATTATTAGTTTACTGTATGTTTTCCTCTGAAAATTGCTCCCTAATTCGTGGGACCCTGTGATCCTGGGAGCCATGTTGCTGTGGACAATAGCCCCTGGGAGTGCCTCCCTATAGGCAAAATAGTCCTAGCGAGGGGCTAGATTGAAAGCTCTCTATGAATCATTCTCTCTAGTACTTGTATAACTGGAGTGAGAGCTGTTTCCATATTATTGGCAAGAAGCTAATGCATTCTCTGTGGATGCTGAACCTAAGCCATGGTTGTGCCTTATCATTGGTTTTGTTTGTATTTTCATGGATAGAATCTCTTGGCACAGCCGAGTGATCTCAGGATTGCATCTCTTTTTTTGCAGATGATGTAGTTTTCCTTGGGTCAACCAGCCATAATTCAAGTGCATGCCAGGATGTTTTGCAGGCAGTGTGAAATGCATTAGAAAGAGAATCAGCACCTCAAAGTAGGAGGCCATGGTATTCTGCTAGAAAAGGGCAGGTTGCGAGCGTAGTTGCTGCCCGAACAAAGGAGTGCAAATATCTTGCTCACAAGTGAGGTTAAGATAGAGATCTACAGGCAAATTGTTGGAGAATTGGCAGTGATGCAGGTGTTTATAACTGAATAGTTTTAGTGGAGTGCAGTTTACATTCCAATATCCACCTAAGGTCACAAACTTTGGGTTGTGACCAAAAGAATCACAGATAGACAGATACAAGAGACCAGAATAACTTTTCTTCACAAAGGGGTTTGGCTCACTCTAGTGGTAGCGGGAGGACCTTTGCATCTAGAAGGAACTTGAATTAGAACCAATGTTACTTCCCATTGAAGGGAGCCAGCTGAGGTAGTTTGAATAGCACTTTTCATACATGTGTCCCAAATTTATGAGTAAGGTTACTCCCAAAAAATCCCAGAGATAGTGATCCAGTCTCAAGTTTTCAGCATTACTTAAAAACCACCATCAGGAGCAGTTAGAAGCCATAGCAAATAAATACCAGGTATGGCAAGCCGATGGCGCCAAATAGGCGGATGATGTCACAGGCCTCCACAGCTTGTAAAATAGGACAACACATATCAACAAACTGAAGGGGGCGGCATTTTGCTATTTTGAGTAACCTCCTGGATCTCCTGGTGTCATAAACAGCAGATCAGATCAAATCAGCGGAGAATTTACAGTACTATAATGTGGTAATTTAGTACAATTGCTGTGTGTATATATTATTTTTTCCTCCGTAAATTGGGGGCCCAAGCACAGACCCCTCACATTTAGATGGCATTCCTGACCATTCCTATTTAAAAAAATGCAGTTTGGTGAATATTTCAGGGTCAATTAAGATACCATTCTAAATAATAGGACTGTGAGAAATGAAATCAGCCTAAACATATTTTCAATTTGGTTCTTGCCTTGTTAATACTTTATTTCTGTCTGTCTGTTGTGTATGTCTGTTAAGCGAATGCAACTCTTGTGCAACGCCACACCTTCTAGGTTTCGGTTGAAGGTCCTTTGAGGACATGGCTCAATAGCATACACTGTTCATCTACTGCCAGTTCTGTGCATGTCCAGTGTCCACTGCGAATGCCTTTGTGGGAAGCAGCAGCTCTCAGACAATGGAGAGTGAAACGCAGAGAGACTCAATCTGAAGAGAGAAGTGGGGATTATAGGAGGTGTGTCATTCATTGCTGGGACCATGATAGGATCTGGGATTTTCATATCCCCTCAGTTTGTGCTGTCTGCTATCGGCAGCCCCAAGGCCAGCTTTGTTGTATGGACCTGCTGTGGGTTGATATCCATGTTGGCGGGGCTCTGCTATGCTGAACTGGGCACAGTCATACCAGAGTCTGGAGCAGAGTATGTCTACATTCTGCGGACAGCCGGAAAAGTGGTGGCCTTTATGTTTGTCCTCAGCTTCATCGTTGTCATGAGGTCTGCCAGTGCCACAGGAGTTGCTCTGAGTTTTGCTGAATACGTCGTGGCCCCCTTTTACAGTGGCTGCTCCCCTCCACAACTGATGGTGAAGCTGGTGGCTGCAGGAGCTATCATGGTGCTGACCATAGTTAACTGCCTGAGCGTCCGCTTGGCCACCGGCATCCAGGTGGTTTCTATGGTAGTCAAATTGATGGCGCTGGCCGTGATCATATTTGGGAGGTGTTGTGATGCTTTTCCAGGGACACACTGAGAACTTTGATAACTCCTTTGAGGGAACCAATGTGAATGTCAGCTCCATTGGCATTGCTTTCTATCAGGGCTTGTGGTCCTTTGACGGTTGGAACACTTTGAATTATCTAACTGAAGAACTGAAACATCCAGAAGTAAGTCTTTCTCTGTTTACCATTCATAGATCCTAAAAATACAATTATGCTGTTAGCAATCTGTCCAAGTCTAGGTAGAGGACACTCGAGGTGTGATTGTTGGCTGCAATTGTGATCTTATCTAACTGTGAGAGCGGTGTGTGTCTGCCAGTGTTGTTGTCATACCGATGTCACGTGAGCAGTGAATATAAATGTAGAAATAAAGTAAACAAGCGGCTGTTGAAAGATCAAGAATATCCTTAGGGAGAAAAAGCACGTCACACAGATGGATATGGTCATTACAGACTTTCCTAGAAGTTAAGTTAATTTATTTGAATTCACTTAATTTCCGTAGGTTTGGGCCTGTATTTTTTATGACTGGATAATTTAATACAAACAATGATTGTAGAGGGTCATAGGCCAGTACCATGACCCCTGTAGGAGTATGTTCATTTACAAATTTTGGCGGTCATTGTTTGACTTTTTGTATTCACCCAAGAGCCCACAAGAGCACAAACAAGTCACACAAGAGCACAAACAAACTAACCGATTGAGCCAAGCGGTAGACTAGCTACTCTTGTGTTCTGTGAGGTAAAATTAAATTTTTTTTCACTGGAGTCTGGTGTCCTTTGGCGAGAGCATAGATAGATACAACCACTTCAGTTCTCCATTGGAAAGAGCTGTCTGATGACAACGTAAAGTGGTGAAAATATTCTAAATATAGCGTGCAATTAAATTGATATTGAATTTTTTAGGTGGGCCTTTCTTTTAGGTGGCTAAAATATGTTTTGCTGCTGCTCCGTCCACAGCAGTACATGGCTTTGCTCATATGCTGGTACTCCTGTCTGTTTCTCTAAACTGGGGGAGTGCCGACCGCCATCTACAATACGTAATATACTCACTATGGATAAGAACCTCATACAACCCAACTTTAAAGACTCAAACTATCCCTTTAAGTACAGTACTTAAGTAAATGTACTTAGTTACATTCAACCACTGCTTGGAGTCTAACTCCTGTCTCAATCCATTATTCCAGTGTCAATATAACAACAATCCATCATGCAAGCTTGTACACATTGACCAGGACATAAAAATGATGTTGTCTTTTTTATTACCAGGTGAATCTTCCCAGGGCGATTGTGATCGGCATTTTCTCTGGTGACTGGCTTATATCTGCTGGTGAATGTGAGCTACCTGACGGTAATGACGCCGAGAGAGCTCATGTCCTCCAGCGCAGTAGCAGTAATACCTGGGGGTAAGACCGCACCTGATATTGATGTCACAGATTCTGATAGACATGTCCAGACTGAGATTTTGACTTGCTGTTTCTGCTGTTAAAATTGCTAATTTTAAAGGAGCATTAAAGGAGCACTCCATCCATTTTAGCATTGCACTCCTATGGCATTATCAGAAGCACAGTGTCTTTTTTTCTATCGAAATCAATTCAGTTCAACCAGAGATATTGTATTTTTTATTCCACGCGTTCTTGTTTCTTGTCAAAACTTGGCGCCTACATTACCCACAATGCAACATGACCACAGTCAGTTCGGTCGGAGATTCGGGTGTGTTATGCTATGTGGGAAATGTCCTTGCATATTTCGAATGCAGTACAGTACAACCTTCAAGATACAAGACCAGCTCTTCCTTCAACCCCCAGGAATGCTAGCCAACAAGACATCATGGATTTACAACATTCTGATAACAGCTACAATCGAGATAGGAAGATCTTTTATCTCCTACATGGCCCCTGGAATCCTGACCGCCGACTTCCTCATCATTGCAAGATCCAAACTTCCGCCTCTCAGCCCAAGGGCAATTAATATAGTGTATTAGTATGTGTGTGTATTTAACCATATGTGTTTGCCTTAGTTAGACTTTTCCAGACTATTTCCACTTGCCATGTAAACAACCCTGACTGAAACAGCGGGAAAATCAACAGTGATCAATAGCTCAACACTTTGACATTTGACTTTAACTGTTAACATTTGAATGACACTTTGAGTCACTGTATGATTGCCAGTCAATTAATAACTAGTTTCTTTTGCAGTCTCTGTCTTTCCTTCCCTCTCTGTCTCTTATCTCATTCCTTATCTCTCTTGGCTGACCCCCATTCCTCTTAGCTCAGGGACATTGAGGTCAGGTCACTGAGATCCAGAACATTCTGTGAAGGCTCGGCACAGCTCTTGGCAGTAAAATTAGAGTTAGCAATTTCCCCCAGCACATGTTAACAACCAGTCCGGTGCATTAATTGTTAACTAACACAAACAACTTTGTACCTTTACATACTGTGTGTTGTCAGTCCTGGTAGACCTGTAGCCTTTTCCAAGAGTATACACCGTAGGCAAAATTGTTGGTACCCTTCCGTTAAAGAAAGAAAAATTCACTGAAAATTAACTAATGAAAATCAGACATTGCTTTTGAATTGTGGTTCAACAGAATCATTTTAAAAAACAAACTAATGAAACTGGCCTGGACAAAAATGATGGTACCCTTAACTTAATATTTAGTTGTACAACCTTTCGAAGCAATCACTTCAATCAAACGATTTCTGTAACTCTCAATGACACTCTGCACCTGTCGACAGGTATTTTGGCCCACTCCTCGTGAGCAAACTGCTCCAGCTGTCTCAGGTTTGAAGGGTGCCTTCTCCGAATGCATGTTTGGCTCCTTCCACATATGTTCAATAGGATTTAGATCAGGGCTCATAGAAGGCCACTTCAGAATAGTCCAATGTTTTGTTCTTAGCCATTCTTGGGTGTTTTTAGCTGTGTTTTGGGTCATTATCCTGTTTGAGGACCCATGACCTGCAACTGAGACCAAGCTTTCTGACACTGGGCAGTACATTTCGCTCCAGAATGCCTTGATTGTGTTCAGATTTCATTGTACCCTGCACAGATTCAAGACACCCTGTGCCAGATGCAGCAAAGCAGCCCCATAACATAACCTAGGCCTCCTCCATGTTTCACATTAGGTACAGTGTTCTTTTCTTGTATGCTTCATTTTTGCGTCTGTGAACATAGAGCTGATGTGACCTGCCAAAAAGCTCCAGTTTTGTCTCATCTGTCCAAAAGACATTCTCCCAGAAGCTTTGTGGCTTGTCAATATGCATTTTGGCAAATTCCAGTCTCGCTTTTTATGATTTGGTGTCCTCCTCGGTCGTCTTCCATTAAGTCTACTTTGGCTCAAACAGCGACGGATGGTGCGATCTGACACTGATGTACCTTGACCTTGGAGTTCACCTCTAATCTCTTTGGAAGTTGTTCTGGGCTCTTTGGTTACTATTCGTATTATCCGTCTCTTCGATTTGTCATCAATTTTCCTCTTGCGGCCACGTCCAGGGAGGTAGGCTACAGTCCCATGGACCTTAAACTTCTGAATAATATGTGCAACTGTAGTCACAGGAACATCAAAGCTGCTTGGAGATGGTCTTATAGCCTTTACCTTTAACATGCTTGTCTATAATTGTCCTTCTAACCTCCCGAGACAACTCTCTCCTTAGCTTTCTGTGGTCCATGTTCAGTGTGGTACACACCATGATACCAAACAGCACAGTGACTTCTTTTGAACCTTTAAATAGGCAGACTGACTGATTAAAAGTTTGAAGACACCTGTGATGCTATTTACAGGACACACCTTAGTTTAACATGTCCCTATGGTCACATTATTTTACATCTTTTCTAGGGTACCATCATTTTTGTCTAGGCAGTTTCATTAGTTTGTTTTTTTAAATGATTCTGTTGAACCACAATTCAAAAACAATAGCTGATTTCATTAGTTAATTTTCATTGATTTTTTATTTATTATTACTTTTGTCAGTTTCAAGTTATTTCAGTGACCATTGTGGGTTTTTCTTTCTTTAACGGAAGGGTACCAACAATTTTGCCTACGTCTGTAGCTCTTGTAATTCAAACCAGGCACTCTCCATTAGTCTGTGTGGTAATCTGTTACAGCCAACATGTCTCCCAATAGTATCACATCCCAGGAAGCCAATTTTCGTTGTGGCCAAACGGCGGTACTACAACTTCCATTCCGTACATTTGGAAAGAGACGTCTGTAACTCAACGGATATTTTTTTTGAGGAGGTGAATCAACTTCCCAGTACGAACACTTGAATAGCCCTTATTTAAATCATTAGGTACTAAAAGTTGTAAATTGCACTAGTAGCCGAATCCAGAGTTATTTCCCTTCCTCCGTTCATTAGACCCAGACCGGGCTGGAGCGAGGGCTGGGAGGCGGAGTTAGCAAGCCATAGCGACTTTGTGACGGCTGTGACCCTGTGACCGAGCCATGTGACCAAGAAGATCACCGGAAGATCCCGGTACTTTTCCACTCGGAAGTCGAGCCATTTTGGCATCATGCGCCACTGAGGCAATTTTTCATAGAATGAACGGGGCCCCGCCTCCAATGCTGTATTGTTTCTCTTACTACTTCCATGACACATCCACCCAGTGGGAGATCCTGACCAACACCCTCAAGATCCAGGGCCCAGATGAGATGAACAGCCACACAGCTGAACTTATGGCAAACACCCTGGCACACCACCTCAGATAGCTCGGCTAGAGCAGAGGAATGAGACATCAGCTGAACAGAATGTCCACCTACACCAGGAGCTGTTCCAAGCCAGACAACGCACTGGGCGACTAGAAGCAGAGGCCCAGAACCAGCCATAAGAACCTCAGAACTAGAGGAAAGACATAAGCCTCAATGCAGGAATAAAAACCTGCAAAAGCCTTTGTAATGACCTGCAGGCTGCCACACGCACAAGGGACAATTAGTGTGCACGACCGGAGAGACATTAAGACGAAAGCTGCAGCAAGCAAACAGCTCAGATGTAAAGTTGAGCAGGAATTCAAAGACAAGAATTCCATGATAACCACTTTGCAAAACCAGCTTTTAGATGCCACAAAACAAGTGGCTGACCTTAAACAAGAACTTAAAGAGAGAAAAATTTGAAAGTGGTGGGACCCACCAGCCATGTTGAGATCAGTTCAGTATATAGTACATATCATTTTACAGCTAAACAGTTTACTACAAGATGTTTCTGAAACATTTGAGTCAAGAAATAGGCATTACAGTCATAGAATATTATTCAATATTTGATCAGCGCTGCCTAGTTTGACCGTTTGATCGGAGTTTGCGAGTGATTGACAGCTGCTTCCGTTGATGAACAGCCAATAGGAATGCTCTCTCTCTCTGAAATGACTTGTGATTGGCCAAAGTCTCCCGGCCCAGGCTAGATTTTTTAAAGCCTGAAAACAGAGCCATGAGGAGGTGCAGAAGTCTCTCAGAACACTTGAATTACAATATGCTGAATGGTTATTATGGAAGTTTTGCCAAATGATGCCAAAAACATTCTGCCTGCTGCAGATTTAAATGTCAGTGAATCTGAGAGTTTCTAAATCACTAATAATCTTTTGAATAATGTATTCAAGCCCATAACATACTCTACATGTCCTAAATGGCTTTTGAAAATAGGAAAGGATGCTGTTGCCACTTTTGTGAGAACTTCAACCTTTTTCCACAGGAATAAGATGCTAGGAAGCTGGGGCTGGATCATGTCTGTGGCTGCAGCATTGTCCGCTTTTGGTTCACTGAATGGGACGTTCTTCAGTGGTGGCCGTGTGTCCTTTGTTGCTGCCAGGGAAGGACACCTGGTGAGAGTCTCTATTGTGAATGTATGGTAGATTGTTCAGCATAAGTTCACAGAGTTTCACCCAGACTTGTGTTTGCTTTGTAGCCAGATATTCTGGCCATGGCTCACGTCCACAGACTGACCCCATCTCAGCCCTGATCTTCACCACTATTGTCTCTCTTCTGGTGCTGATCCCTGGAGACTTCCAGAGCATTGTCAACTTCTTCAGGTGAAAGCTGGGTCTTCTTTGCACGTATTTAATTTCGACATTACTTCTTTATTACTTGTATAAATAATGTACAACCTGTTTGTATTTGTCTGACATTCCTCTTCATTGCTGTTGTCAGTTTCACTGCCTGGATTTTCTATGGCATCACCCTGTCTGGACTACTCTATCTAAAGATCAAGAAGCCGGAGCTCCCGAGGCCATACAAGGTCAGTGTCACACACATACACTCTCAAAACGCCATCGTCATAAACAAACACTTGTCTTTTTGTTAGAACACGGAATCAGAATCACCTTGTGCCTGTCCCCCTCTTCTCTCTACAGGTTCCCATCATACTCCCCATACTGGTCATCATTGTGGCAGTATTCCTTGTGCTGGCACCCATCATAGACGATCCTCAGATTGAATACCTCTATGTGACTTTATTTATCCTCAGTGGAGCTTTATTCTACATACCCCTCATCCATTACAAGCTCTGCCCGGGCTGTTGACCAAGTTAACAGTATTCCTGCAGCTGTTGTTAGAGGTCGCTCCAGCAGAGAAAAACCTGTGATTTGGGCAGAAGAAAAGTTTTTTTTTTGTTGTTTTTCTTGTTGTTTTTGCAATTGCACTCATGAAACATTGCAATTTACATTTAATAGCAACTTAGTATTACCTCCCGTTTCTCATTAAAGGTGCAATGTGTAAGATTTGGCCAAATGTTAGTTTAAAACCTTCAAAAAAATTAAATTAATTAACATTATCAACATAATGTGAAGAGATTGACATCATGTCAAAGACATGAGTGCTGGAAGTAGGGGGGCAAAGGGCCATTGGCCCCCCTACTTTACGACCCTGTCCCACTTTCTTTTAAGGTCGCGAATCACTGTTTCTTACCGCAAATGCCCCTATATTGCAACACGGTAAAAAAAGACATTTCATCATTCCCGTCCACACCGTGCATTGAATGTCAAGACTGGAAGGTGACAGAAGTGTTTTTTACTCTACAGATTCGCTCTCATTTTAATCTGGTCAGCAGCCATCTGCACGGCTCTGTCTCAGCTGTGTCTCATGTAACCGAAACCTGAACTGAAGCATCTATTTACGCTTCAAGTCAATTTTCTTTTCAACAATACATGCGTAAACATGAGGTTGATGATCGATAAAAAACACTGAATAATATATTCATCCACATTTTGCAACCAGTGAAATAGAGTGTGCGGTGGATCTTTATCTAATCATAATCAACCATCGTGTTGCCTAATTCAAATGGAATCAAAGTGATCTGACATCCAGCACGCCTTCAGTTTCATAATGGACTGAAAATATTTTTTAACTTTTTAACTGGTGGGCTGGCACTCGCCGGGCACATCGTCCGGTGCGACGCAACAGAGGTCTGCTTGGAAAGGCCCGACCTTGAGTTTTACAGCACCCCTCGTCTGCACCTCGCCGCTGCCCGGGGCCGTGTACTTCTCGCTGCGCAGTGCGCCCTCTCTCCCCTGCGGGGAGGGACGGGATTCCCGGCAGGACTGTCAACCGGGCAGACTGTCCTCAGTGCGAGGGTTTCTGTGGCGATGTCAGCCACCCCGTCTCGTTCACCATGTTCAACTGCTGTGTGACTTTTGTCTGATCAAAGACATTTATGTATTGTGTTGCAGAGATATCTACTGAATATGAGCATGCTAACCAGCTAGCCTCGGCCCATCCTGTCTTGTAATACCAATTGTACCTCGAGAGGCGATGGTGAGTCGTTGTAGCGTCCAGTCTGCCCTCAGTCCAACATGAGAGGACGAAGAAGTAGAGTTGCCCCAAGGCCGAGGGCTTGTAATCACGATGATGGTACAAGGTCGTGCACATTTTGATATTTTGTTTATTGGATTAAATCCAAAGTGGCAGAAACAAGAAAACGACTTGTGTTTTTCGTTTCGACCTCCCCGCCACCGGGGAGCTGCCTTGCCGGGGGTAGACGGATCCCTAGTTGGCGGCTGTGGCAGCTCAAGTTTGGCCAGTGCAAACCCCAGCCCCGGAGGACTACCCCGACTCCCTGCTGGATCGGCAAACTTTCTGTTGCTGCCCCTTACTCAGGTTAGACCCAGCGCTCCACCAGCCCACTGTGATTCCAGTGCTGGGGTATGTGCTGGCGGAATTCGAGTTGCTGCAGCCCGCTGGCTGGGGGTCTGTCTTCAAGAGCTGCCGCAGGCTCTCACAGTGAAGGTGCAGGTTGTTTTCTCATTTCTGCCACTTTGGATTTGGTCCATTGAGTGGACTATCAAAGCGTACACGGACCGTACAGCCCCCAGTTAGTGGCACAAACACACAGATGGCTGATGTAAACCATAGGCCGACGCCACATGTTTCAGCCATAGACTGTATATAAAGATAGACGACGCGTCTCCACTTCCTCCCACTATACAGTAGTGATGCCAAATATCCCGGATACGGGAGCTGCTATCTTGAGATTTTGACGTCATTTGGAGCCAGAGCAGTAATGCAGCCAGCCACTAGGGGGTGATTGAGATGTTCTGGCTTCACTTTTGGAGAGCTGTCATGTCATCCATCTTTATATACAGTCTATGGTTTCAGCAATTTATTGGAATTTTGCATATTTTTGCCCTGCTGCTAGTTAGTAATTGTTTTTTTTTTGTTTTTTCATAACTGATGACTGTAAATTTAGATTGTATGGACCCATTACACATTGCACCTTTAATAAATTGCATTGTACATTTGACTTAGAATTTAGCAATCTGATATGTATTGTCTGCTTTTTGCACAGGTTTTCACAATTCAGAGAGCACATGTGAAAAGAAATATTATTCAGAAGTAAGTCTATATAAAAATGTCAATCTATTACCAAAAGACAAAATATTTTAATAATTAATTAAATAATTAATTTGCAAAATTTTCCAGATCAAAGATACATAATATGTATTTTAAACAAATTTTGCTACAGAAAGAAACAGAGTTTGAATAACAATTTTCCACTTGAATGTGTTTTCTTGATATGATATATTATTTTTTTAGGGAGCAAGAATAGTTCTCATACAGGAAAAAGCTTGTGCTGTTCTCCAAACACACTGATACCAGAGTGAGAAAAAGCACCACAAACTAAATGCTATAGTAACAAGATTAGTCACAACATGGCAGCTCCATGGTGTATGAAACAAAAACAACGAAAGAATCGAACTGCAGCATCCTTTGTCATTAATAGTTACTGTTTTAAAGAACTGTATGTGACTTATGGTTTTAATAAAATTAAAATGCATCAACAACTGTGCTTTGGAAAACAGTATATGAAAAGAAAACAAGGCCTGTCTCACAACAACTATTGGACAATTGAAGGTTTTTCTATACGATATCCAGAGCATAAATATAGCAGCAAACTACTATTGTCTACGTAAAGATAGAGGAGTAATGTCTACCTGAGCAGAGAATGAAGTTTCTTTCCCTCTTGTGTGTTGTAATCAGAGCTTCTCCTCGCGTTGTTGACACATGCTTATAGTGCATGTGAGCGTGCCACACTGGCTAGCTCATAGCCGCCGCTCTGCACTGCTCTTATACTGCGGTTATAGCCGTCCCTAACCACAGCGTCTCTGTCAGCACTGTTGCTGTGGTTTTAACTGTTAGCGCTGTTAGCACCGTTAGCACCTTTAACTTTTCCTCTAATGGCATCATTGGGTAAACATTTTAATTTAGCCAATATTTTGGTTCCTGACCAAATGCCTGTGACATTCCCATCAACCTCAGCTGTTCTTTGTGTTTAGTGCTAATAAGCAATGTTAGCATGCTAACACACAAAACTAAGAAGGTGAACAATATGCCTGCTGAACATCAGCATGTTAGCGTGTTGACATTAGCGTTAATTAAGCTCAGCGCACCGCTGTGAATATATCTGTAGACTCTTGCTTTTCTAATACTAGCAGTCTCTTGCAGTCCGCAAGTCAGGTGTTGTGCTGAGCTAAAATGATAGTAATAAGACATCTCGATAGAGCTGACCTTCCTGAAATAAATTAGCTTTTTGAGTCTTAAAGGGATAGTTTGGTGTTTTGACGTTGGGTGTATGAGGTAATTATCCATAGTCAGTGTATTACCTACAGTAGATGGCACCCAGCACGCCCCCAGTTTGGAATAACAGACAGGAGTACCAACACAGGAGCAAAACAATGTACTGCTGTGGACGGGGCCAGCAGGAAAAAGGGATTCAAGTAAAAGTAGTAGCTATATGTAGGATGTTTTCTCATTCAGTCCAGTTCCCCATCGGAGAGGGCTGTCTGACATAAAGTGGTGAGAATATTCTAAATACAACGTAAACTTCAACTGATATTGATTTTTTAGGTGGCTGAAATAGGTTTTGCTGCTGTCCTCGTCCACAGCAGTACATTGCTTTGCACCCATGTTGGTACTCCTGTCTCTTTCTCCAATCTGGGGGCATTGCCGACCGCCATCTACTGTAGGTTATACACTGACTATGGATAAGCACCTCATACAACACCACTTCAAAACACCCAAAACTATCCCTTTAAATTTAAAATAAATACTCGTACAGATTATGTGAATTTAAAAAAAAGTTTATTAAATAATGTTATCCACCAAAAGGGTAAAACAAGACATGGCCAATTCATAGTGCAACTTTCACATGACAAAAGATTGTTCAACACAAAACAGGAAAGAGCAGGGAAAGGAGAGAGGTGGTGTGTGTGCGTGTGTGTGTGTGTGTGCATGCATACAGACCAAATTTCTGTAGGACAGTCAATCTAGTCTGTCTGGTGACACGTGTTTCTTGTTTGTTCAGATTCACAATTTAGCTTCTTTTTTTTTTTTTTTTTGCACGCTGGGAGGGGTAGGGTCTCAAATAATGAGCTGTTATGACAAGTAAACTAATGTTGCCCTTAATCACAAGCTCCCTTTAAACCAACACAGTCCGAAAACAAAAAGGTATTTATTAAGTGTAAGTGTGTAATTTGTGTGTGTGTGTGTGTGTTCAAGAGTCCTTATTGTCAAACTCCAGTTTTCTTCTCTGTGCCGTTAGAAGCGTTTGACTGGCTTTTAGATGCTCCTTCACAGCTCTGCTCTCCTGTCCCACTCCCGCCTCCCTGTGACGACCGGTGGTACAGCATGTGAAGTCGCTCTGCGTTCATGTCCGCGTCCTCTGCCCCCTCGCAGCACTTTATCCACGACTGAGGAATAGCCTCGATGCCATAGTGGGCCCCGGCGATGGCCCCTGCCATGCAGGCTATGGTGTCTGTGTCCCCTCCCAGAGCCAGGCTGTACGCGATTGTCCTCTCCAGGCCGCCATAGTTTTCTGGAAGGCATTCACGGGGCTGCAGGCAGTGGAGGACGCAGAAGATGGCGGTGGGGACCGAGTGGAGCGCCGCAATGCCGTTACCTGGAAGGAAAGATGGGAAATGTTGGGTGATGTTGGATTTATTATGTACAAAAGTGAACCTAACTGTTGGATTTGTTATGAATAGAGGGATTTGTGAGGAAGGAAAGGCAGGTGGTGTTTTTCTTTTGCAAGGTCAAGAAGAGGAAGGAGTCAGAAGGAGATAACGAAGAAGACTTGCAGCAGAAACATCACGTGCCATAAGCTCATGAATATTAATATTGTGTAAACCATGAATAGGCTGGATCAGGGATAGCTCGGGGTTCAGACTTCGCGAACTGACCCATGCACTGTATGTTGTCAGGGACACGTAGGTTGGATCCAGATATCTGTAAACTCTTTTATTTTACTTATGCAACATTGATTGTTCGGAATAAATTGTATTATTATGCTTTAAACCCGTCTGTTTGGAAAATCTCTTTGTCACACAAGATTAACCAGCACGTAACTGGGCCTGACCTCTCGGAGGTAGAAGGCCAGTTCCTTCAATTGGTGACCCCGACGTGATCTTCGGCATTGAGAAGCGTGTCCAAAGGACGGACAGACCGGCGAGAGAGAGAAAGGGCCCTGAAATCTTAAGGTAAGCAGAACCTGTTGTATCGAACTCTGCATATTGGCTTACTCTAAATTATCTCTCTTGTTGTGCTGAATCTCCTTGTAATGATAAATGTTGCAGAAGTAAAGACTTCCTTTTGAAATTTAGGGGAGCAAGCTGCCCTTTTGGTAAAGACTAAGAGGAGGAAAGCTGCCCTTTGAAATTTAGGGGAGCAAGCTGCCCTTTTGGTAAAGACTAAGAGGAGGAAAGCTGCCCTTTTGAAATTTAGGGGAGCAAGCTGCCCTTTTGGTAAAGACTAAGAGGAGGAAAGCTGCCCTTTTTAAATTTAGGGGAGCAAGCTGCCCTTTTGGTAAGACTAAGAGGAGGAAAGCTGCCCTTTGAAATTTAGGGGAGCAAGCTGCCCTTTTGGTAAAGACTAAGAGGAGGAAAGCTGCCCTTTAGTAATAAAAAACTGTATGAGTGTACATTAATAACTAGTATTCAGAGGAAAATTAAAACTTACTGTTGATACTGGGCCAACATCGCTGGAACATCAAAGTGTCCAGTAGAAGCTTATGTTGGTAGGATCACAGCGAGGGGCATAGCGACCCATTTACTCTGAATCTAGTTACTGTCATAAACTGAATAAACCTGTGTGAAATAGTACTGGACAGAATGGACGGAGAATGTGACAAAGACTGTGAGGAACGGGGTGGCTGTGGGCCTCCCCGTTTATCATTTGGACAGCAATGGGCTAAAGTTAAGACCAATGTAATCTGTACATTTGATCCCAAGACTAGAAATAAAGAGACTCAAGACCTAGATGAGTGGTATAACATGACAGTGAAGGAAGGGCATTTTCCAGCCACGGTGAGATGCCGAGTGATGAGAGCATTAATACAGGTGGTTCATAGAAAGCTGCTGCAAGCAAGACAAGACAAAGAAAAGGGACATATGTTTGTAAGGGGGAAATTGAGGAAGAAAGAAGACGAGTTGGCAAGTAAATTGGTAAAATATAATGTGATACAGATGGCTGCACTATCAGCCTTAGGCAGCCAGACGAAAGCCACCCACGCAAAAACCGCTGAAGCAAAACCACTAGTGAATCCCTCACCCAGTCCTTAGCGCACCCCCACCACCAAACCCACATACTAGCCAGCCGCCACATTACATGTCCCTCCATCAGCAGTACCCACCTGGCCCACATCCCAACCCCCCTCCTTATCCTCCTCCTACCCCTAGTCCGGTACCAACCCCACAGGACAGTGATTATACAAACGAAGTTATGGCACCATTGTTTCAAGTGTTAGGTGGTACTTTGAACTTTAACCCCTACGCTACCTCCTTCGGTAATGCTATTAGACAAAAGTATCCCATACCACCGGGTAAGCTCCACAGCTTGGTGTTAAGATTAAGAACGGGGAGAGTGGACGCACGTTCATAGAAAGAGCAAAGACAGAGTGGGCGGGGGGCTACGGGGGTGAACCCAGATAAAGAATCACAGCAGTCTCTGTTCAGAATAGCTCTGTTAAAACATGCTCCGGAAGGAGTTAAGAGAAAGATGCAAGAGAATCCAGATATGGCAGGGGCAAAATCATCAAGATGGGAAACACATTTCTGCCATCATCAGGATGCAGAAACCAAGGAGGAGGAAGAGGAAAATGAGTCATTAAAAGAGATGGTAGCTCAGTTGACTAAATTACAGTTGGCAGATGCACGGACTCGTGCGACAGATAAGAAAAAGGGAGGGAAAGAAAAAGATACCCAGATGGCTCAAATTGTAACACCAGCTCCAGCCCCGCCACAGAATCCTTATCCACTGCAGGGCCAGTCACAGCTATGTATCAACCCCAGTATCATGTTCCTTACCAAGCTGCCCCATATCAGCAGCCCCCTTATCATGAAGGTCGGAATGGAGGCAGGGGGAGGAGGTATGCCCAACCAACAGGAGGCAGTTGTAACATCTGCGGAAACCCGGATCACTGGGCACGTGACTGTCCTCAGAAACAACAACAAGCAGATGAGAGGGCCTCCACAGCAGTCATATCAGCCAACAATACAGACTCCACCAAACCAACAGCTAGCTCCAATGCAGGCATACAGCGGGTACTCTGCGCAGGGACCTCCACCTGGTCCATATACACCAGGAATGTTCCCATAGGATGCCCGACGGAGATGGAGGGCAGGGCTGGCAGAGCCCTGTCTCCAGTTGACAGTGAACGGAAAACGAAGATGGTTCATGGTGGATACGGGAGCACGTTACTCCACCCTTAGCTGAACCTATGTGTTCCCTTTCCTCTCACTATGTTCCGTTTTGGGATTTTCCGGCACTGAACAAAGACTGCCTTTTACTGTTCCCCTTCCTGTCCGGCTTGGGAGACAGGTGATGGAGCACCCCTTTTTGTATGCACCTGATTGTCCATGTGATCTCCTGGGAAGAGATGTTTTGGCAGCACTGGGGGCTTCTGTACATTGTTCACCAGAAGCTGTGATAGTGAGTTTCCCCGGAGGAGAAGAAATGGTGTGCTCCTCGCCCTCCAGTGCTGATCGCATGTGCATGTTGAGTCCTGATACCTCACCTGATGCCCCACCACCCTGTGCAGACATATATTGGGCCCTGCTAGCCGACAGAAACCCTCTGATTGACTTTTACAACATGTGGCAACCATGGATTAGGGCTCTACACCCTTACCTCCCTGTTCCCGATCCTCCCCACTGCACTCTGAATTATGACAGAAATAATGATCTTATGTATCAAGATGAGTTCCAACAGAACCTGTTAGATACAACCTGGGGATAGGAGTAAGAGATGTTTATATAGCACCAGCAGGAGTAGCAGGCCGCAGTAAAATTAACCCAGCACAAGAACAATGGTATCGCATGTCAGAAGAAGCTGTTCCCCATGTGTCCCTAGCCATAGCTCCAAAACATCAGGCTAAAGACTTAGGCCCCATGGTTAAAGCAGCAGTCGCTCTGACAGACTGGTTCCACTTCCCTTTTGGGGGTTTCAATCTCACCATCCTCTAACATATATAGACTCTCCTTTTACAATGCAGTGTCAGGTATTTGCAAACATGAGTTACTAACACGCCACCACGGTAGGGAGATGTTAGATGGTGAAGGAGCCAACTTCCATGTTGGCAACTCTCCCTTCCCTCACTGTGGTCTACGGGCCCCTTTGATGTTGGCAGGTGCAGCATGGAACCGGTAACTTTCGAAATGAAGACTTACTGCCCTATCTGGAGACCTCAGTATAAGCATAAAGTGGAAGCAGCCCAGGGTATCTCCCCTACGATTGAAGGACTGATAAAGGCGGGAGTATTAAGAAAATCTTACTCTCAGTGGAACACTCCCATTTTGCCAGTAATCAAAACCCTCCGGCTCATACAGAATGGCTCATGATTTAAGAGCCATCAATGAGCTGGTTTTGACTCCTGTTCTCCAGTACCGAACCCCCACTCTGCTCTCTCGATGTTCACCCCAGCCCATACATCTTTCAACATGTATAGATTTGGCTAACGCCTTCTTTTTGCCTGCCCTTAGCAGATCATTTACAGGACATTTTCTCATTTACATATGAAGGCCAAAGGCTTGACATATAATGTGTTACCTCTTGATGGGAAACAATCTGCTCAGGCAGCAGAACTTACGGCTGTAGTTTGTGCTCTGCGGTTAGCGGAAGGGAAGGCAGTGAATATTTTCACAGACTCTGCGTATGTGTGCAATGCAATTCACAGAGATATGTCTGGCTGGGTGCAAGCGGGTTTTAAGACTAGTCAGAATAAACCTATGGCTCATGAGTGAGTGATGAAAGAGTTGTTGGAAGCAATCCAGTTACCACAGAGGGTAGCTGTGATCAAAGTGAAAGGACACAGTCAGGGCACTGACTTAGAGAGTATAGGAAACGAAGCAGCTGATGCAGCCGCTAAAAAGGCGGCAGGGTATTTACCTACTATGATGGTCATGACCACAGCAGATCTCGGTTCTGAGATAACTGATTTCTCCATTATACAAGCTCAGGAATCTGCCACAGCAGTAGAACGAACCATCTGGGAAGATAAGGGAGCTATAGAAACAGTTTGATGGTATATGGTATAACGGAGATCAAATAGTTATGCCCCCCTGTTGGATGTCCTCAATACTGACTCAGACTCATGGACTTGACCATAAAAGCCACAAACAGATGTTACGAGATCTCCGCCACTGGTGGATTCCCGGAAACATGCTACTATAACTGACTTCTTGACTAAGTGTGACGTATGTAGTACATGTAACATCAGACCGACCATCACTCCTAGGGCAGGAAAACATCCTTCTCCCACTGCCCGGGACAGGAAATCTTTATTGATTTCACAGATATGGGAGTAAGGGCTAGGGGGGAAAAGATTCCTCCTAGTAATTGTGGACGCATTTTCACGTTGGGTTGAGGCCTACCCTACGGGAAAAGAGGACGCAAAATCAGTCATTAAATGTCTGGTGAATGAGTACATTCCGAAACATGGGTTTCCTAAATTGATCAGGTCAGATAATGGTTCACATTTCAAAAATAAAGACCTGCAATCTGTTGAAAAGGCCTCTGGGACTACAACACAAATTTGGCACTGGTGTATGATCCACAATCACAGGACTCACACCATTTGAGCTTACGTGTGGCCCGACCCTTTCCCAGGGCCGTCCCAAAACCCCTTTCCCCTTCCTGACCTCCGGTTACAGACCATACTATTTGAAGGCTAATGCTCTTGTGTCAGCTCTCTCCTATACAGGTGACAAACCTGTCACCCCTGTCACAGAGGGACGTTCCAGGACCTGACCCCGGACCACCGGAACACCTTTGGTTGAAGGTGTTAAAGAGGAAGTGGTCGGAGCCACGTTGGACAGGCCCACACAAGGTTCTGACCAGAACTGCAACAGCTGTGCAGCTTGCAGGAAAAGGACTCAACTGGTGGCACCTAACACAGTGCTCCAGCAGCAGGACAGGACCTGAGCAGAGGAGGCAAGCCCCACAAGGAGCCCAGGCTACGTGAAAAGAGGGTCACGTATAATTTTTTATTTTTCATATACTGTATAAACTGTGACTGTGATGAGATACACATAAGGGAAAGAAGGTTACAAGGTCTTGCCTGTATTTACAGTTAAATCAGGCTAACATGGTTGTTTAGGTGGACTCATCTAGGTGGTTTTTGAAAAACATTATATATCACATTGTATTAAAAATTGTTGCTTAGAATAAATGCTAAAATAGACAAAAATAGATAAAAATAGATAAAAAAGAGAAACCAGGGGTGGGGAGAATCCACCAGAGAGAAATTTCACTTCCTTTCCCAAACCAGTATAAAATAGGACCACCCAGATAAAAGTTTTTCAGTTGCGCGCAGGAAAACAAACTAGAAGCATCATGCAGTACGGCAAACTACTAGTAGCGTTTGCTGTAGCATTTGTGTTTACCTCTCTTGTCCTCGTTCTTCTGTACAAACTTTCTTAATGTGATTTGTCGTGTATTTTAAATATTTTCAGCTATAATGTTTTAATATTATATATATCATATATGTTTAATGTTTTCATTTCATATTACTATCTTAATGCAATTCATGTATTTTCGTGTTTTCAGTTACCATTTTAGTGATTCATGATAAAAGGAGGGAATGTGAGAGAAAATATCATGACCCTTGTGTAGAGTTTGTGTACTCAGATAAATCTGAATAACCTGGGAAAGCACAGACTGTACTAGTTTAGATCCATTACTTATCATCCTCGCCTCTGCACTCTGCTAAAACTGGCTAATCACAAGTAACTCTTTAACAATAGACAATGCTTTCACTCAGAAGCAGGGTGGAAGGTGTGGGCTACAAGGGGGGGGAAGGCTAAACCAAGATTATAAAGAATGATGTAGTGAGGTAGCTTCCCTAATGAATATAAACTAGCTGACCAAATAGCTGCAGGCTTTGAAACATACCTAATAATAAGTGCTCTGATCCCTATCACTCCTAACAAAAATGTTGACCGCAATTAACTACATCCATTATAATGTTCTCCGTTTGACTAAATCTAACCTGTGATGCAATTGCCGGACTAGCTGAACAAATTGGCTCCTACGTCACTGATGGTGATCCAAAATAGAATGGCATTAGATATGCTGCTGGCAGAAAAAGGCGGTGTATGCTCAATGTTCCAAGACTCATGTTGTATTTTCATCCCTAATAATACAGCGCCGGACGGGAACTGTAACTAAGGCGCTAGAGGGGCTCCGGACGCTGTCTGAATCCATGCACGATGACTCAGGTATCAACAGCCCCATTAACGACTGGTTAGACCGTACCTTTGGGAAATGGAAGTCCATGGTGGTATCTCTATTCTCCTCAATCCTTGCTGTGTGTACATGCTTAGTATTATGCGGTTGTTGTTGTTGTATTCCATGTATTCGCCACCTCACTGAGCGTGTGATCATTTCTGCTGTGCAACGAAAGCATCCGGATGCACCTCCTTCTTATCAGATGGCCATGTTCCAAGCGGAGAGACAGGGTCTCCTGGAAATGGTGGGGGATAGTGAAGATGTTGATCCTGAAGAGGTTGTGTGATGATGCTTATAATTAAAACATCTGTACGTAACATTATCTATGCTTATAATAAATATATCTGTATGTAACATTACCTGTAGGTGAACTTAGTTAAGTTCAAAAGAGGGTCTGTTGGATTTATTATGTACAAAAGTGAACCTAACTGTTGGATTTGTTATGAATAGAGGGGATTGTGAGGAAGGAAAGGCAGGTGGTGTTTTTCTTTTGCAAGGTCAAGAAGAGGAAGGAGTCAGAAGGAGATAACGAAGAAGACTTGCAGCAGAAACATCACGTGCCATAAGCTCATGAATATTAATATTGTGTAAACCATGAATAGGCTGGATCAGGGATAGCTCGGGGTTCAGACTTCGCGAACTGACCCATGCACTGTATGTTGTCAGGGACACGTAGGTTGGATCCAGATATCTGTAAACTCTTTATTTTACTTATGCAACATTGATTGTTCGGAATAAATTGTATTATTATGCTTTAAACCGTCTGTTTGGAAAATCTCTTTGTCACACAAGATTAACCAGCACGTAACTGGGCCTTGACCTCTCGGAGGTAGAAGGCCAGTTCCTTCAGTGATAACAAGTCAGGGAGACAAACTGGTGTAGAATCTGGCAGTTTAGTATATGAGCTGCTCACAAGGTAACAATGTTAAATGAACATAGCTGGATTCAGTGGGGCTGCAACACAGAAGACCGTTCCATCACCCCTGACTGAAACAATCCATTTCCTCGGTCCAAATAAAACCTAAATAAAATGTAATCTTTTATTCAACAAGAGCAGCAAGAGGTAAATAACTAAATCATTTCTCCACTAAAAAGTGGCAGTTTTCAAGATCCCTACGGGGGAATGGAATTGTTTTAGGCTGCGTCCGAAATCACATACTATGCTCTACATCCCCCAATATGTGTACTATCGTTCAGTAGTATGTATCTTTTCGGACGCACTGAGCAGTAATTTACGTCGTCACTTCCTGAGAGTCTCGTTGTCGGTTGGAGACGTGTAACCATGGTAAACCCGTGCCAACCTCGTGACCAAAACGATGATTTGTGAGAACCAAAGTCTGAACTAATTTTTAAAATATATATTACGCCTAGCAAAGTGCAATCTTATACTTACACTTAAATTAAAGCATTATTGATGTTACAGACCTGTTCGTCAACGTCTGTTATGAACATTGTCGTCAGTACCGCATTGCATTGTGGAATATTCATGCAGCTGTAGTATCCAGGGTTGCATACTGTAATATTTCTATTTCTATTTATGCAATTTGCATGCTATTGATTTGATAATAAGGTTCGGACATGCTAAAATATCTCACATACTGTTTTAGCGTACTAAATAGCATGTTCGTATGGAATTTCGGACGTAACCATACTGTTATGTGCTATCATAATAATAGGATGGAGGTTTAACATTCAGTCGGTTTATCAATTATTTGACTAACAGATAATCAGCAACTCCTTTAACAATCCAATTATCGTTTTAAGTGACTTCTAAGAACTAACTCACCGGTTCTGGCTTTTCAAATCATCTTTTGTGATAGTAGACTGAATATCTTGTGGTTTGGGACTGTTGCTTGGACAAAACAAGCAATCTGAATAAGTCAACTTGGGCTTTGGGAAACTGTTACAGGCATTAACCATTATTTTCAGACAAAAGGTTAATTGAGAAAATAAATAGCGGATTAATCAATAAAAATCGTCATTGGTTGCAGCCCTAGATAGTAGGGCTGTGTATTGGCAGGAATCTGTTATTATGTTAGAGTCAAATGTCTGAAGATAACTTACAACACTGCTATCTAGCGGTTGGGGGTTTAAACACAAAATGAACCACTGTCTGCCACAAACCTTTGCATGTAAACTATTAATTAAAAAATCAATAGTGATTTTGAGGATCAATACAGTATCACAGAACATAATATTGCGATACTCAGGTGTATTGATATTTCTTACACCCCTACTAGATAATAACAATAAAAATAGAATACTGTACATATAAAAATATGGGTGTAAGGAATAGTCAATGGAGGCATAGAAAAGATGGATGGATGACGTAAGAAACCTCAATGAAAAGTGAAGATAAAATCAAAGATAAGCAGATACTGACCCAGCTCAGAAATGACCTCCTCTATGCTGACCTTGCTCCTGTCCATCAGGTCTCTAACTCTGTGCAGGCGTTCACAGAATGGCTTCTCTGCTTCTTTTAGGCTGGATAGAAACACATGTTAAAGGAAGATTGACATTTAAGAAAAACAGCACTCCCAGTACAGCCTGAATGCATTTTTCTGTTTCCTGCCAATGAACATTGGAGGCTTTATCCATGTGGTACTCACATTCTGGCATCATTGCGCGTCGCCTCGTCGCCCTCCACTTCCTCCATCTCTGTGATTAGCCTGCTGATGAACTGCTGGGGCATGTCTAGTGCCCCCTGCAGGGAGAGGTGAACAGCTAACGCCTGCAGCACTGCCCCGTTATAACCCAGAGAGCAGGAGTGGGTCAGCATGGCACCCAGACGGGCGAACTGGAGAGAAAAAAGGAAGGAAATCAAACCAAGTCTGCACCAACAAGTCAGCGGGCTTTACATGATGTGGGTCCTAGTGATCTTAGACTTGACTTGGACTTAAAGGTTACTATTAGGGCTGTCAATCGATTCAAATACTTAATCGTGATTAATCACACGTCTGTGAAGTGGAGACTCGTGGGTACCCATAGAACCCCATTTTCATTCACATATCTTGAGGTCAGAGGTCAAGGGACCCCTTTGAAAATGGCCATGCCAGTTTTTCCTGGCCAAAATGTAGTGTCCTTTGCGACAAGCAAGGCTAGGTTTTGTAGTTTCACATGATACCAGTTTCTTCACTCTAGCTTTAAAACTGACCCCGCTACAACCTAAAAATTGCAAGTTGCGTTAATTAAGTAATAGTGGCATTAAAAACGCATTTGCGTTAACGAGTTATCGCGTTAACTTTGACAGCCCTAGTTACTATCAGTTTCAACTTGGCTAAAGTATTTTTGTGCAAGTGTTAGATATATTGTTTTGAATTCATGAAACTGTTACTGAACTTACTAAATGTTTCTCACTTTGACCAAAGTTTTTCATTTAGACTCAGTACTTTACTTGAGATGTTGTGTCAAATGGCAAGTTAGAACTCTAGGACAGTTTTTCTGTTTTCTGAAACTTTATACGAAACTAGCACAAACACGCTACTAAATTACTGAAGTTTAGACATGGCAGTTCATAAAATGTGCATAGCTTCAACATGCATGTCACCAAGGATGTGTTTTTTTTTGTCCTAAGGATGCCCACTGCTCACCCTTTTAACATCAGCTGGACCAGGGAAAGCCAGTGCGAAGGGGGCCGCCCTCATGGCTCCCCCATTCCCAAAGGAGCCTCGACCATTAAACTGGTCCCTTGCCGGCTGGTAGACATCACTGAGCTGAGGAGAGGACAGCTTCTTCAACACCTGGATCACCCCAGAACCATAACCACGACCCGGGGACGCACTGTACTCCTTAGCAAACCTAAAGGGGTGAGACACCAGTGCTTCAATTTGTGTGTGTGTGTGTGTGTATGTGCTACACCTCAATTGATTTCAATAGCCAGTGGAACAATATATACACCGTAATACATGTAAACTATTAGCTATTAGTGTCAGCAGTGTGCATTTGTGTACCTGCGAGCCATGTCCTGCTCATCAAAGCCAGCACGGGTGAGTAGAGACTGGACCACACACCGTGCCATTGCCGTGTCATCACTGTATTCAAGGATACCTAACAGACACACACGCACACACACATATAAACACTGCATGAAGTATGAATTCCCTGAGGTCTTACCTATCCATAGAGAACAAGATCATGCATATAGACCCGGTAGTTTTGGAGGTATTCTTGATTTATTTTGGGTATGTCTGTCTAGACGAACCACACTTTCCAGCACCCAAGGGCTAAATAGGTTAAATAGAATACTTTGAGTTTGTGGATGTCATGTGATTGTAATGTACGATGTTGTATTATGTAATTTTATGTAAGATGTGCTATTCTGTATTTTTTTTTTTATTTATTATTTTTCTTAAAAAGCCTAACCAGGGACATGGTCTGCAAATTAGCTATGGCTAGAAGTCCTATATACCTTGAATCGGTTGCACTTTAATTAAGATAAGATAAGATATTCCTTTATTAGTCCCGCAGTGGGGAAATTTGCAGTGTACAGCAGCAAAGGGGATAGTGCAAAAAAACAAGATGCATCAGCTAACACAGTAAAAAAGAGCTAAACAAAGTGTAACAAAATATGAACCATTTAAATAGAAGGATGTATAAAAATAGGAGCAGTATATACAGTATTGACAATAAACAGACTATAACAAAATGCACAAGTGGAAAATGATATTGCACAGTGAGAATGAAATGAATGAATGAATGAAATTCCACCTGATAATATCAGGTTATTGTCAGTTTTTTTGGTGTGTAAGTGGTCTACTGGGAGCAGTGCTGGTAGTGGAGTCCAAGATCATGCATATAAACCTGGTAGTTGTGGAGCTAGTTTTGATTATTTTGGGTATGTCTGTCTAATCGAAACACACTTTCCAGCACCCTAGGGCTAAACAGGTGAAATAGAATACTTTGAGTTTGTGGATGTCATGTGATTGTAATGTACAATATTGTATTATAAGATAAAGATAAGATAAGATGAACCTTTATTAATCCCCGGAGGGAAATTCAGGTGTCAAAGCAGCAACATCAGCAAACAGAGTGAAACACAGGAGAGGTAAAGGTATACAAAAATGATAAAAAAAACAATAATAGAGATATAAAAAATACAGAGTGAATGGATGAACATAGTGTGTGCAGTCTGTCAATAAATAAATGTAGTATGTGCAATAAATAAATGTAATATGTACATATGTGCAGTCTATAAAATGGTATATAGCAGGGGTCACCAACGCGGTGCCCGCGGGCAACAGGTCGCCCGTAAGGACTAGATGAGTCGCGCGCTGGCCTGTTCTAAAAATAGCTCAAATAGCAGCACTTACCAGTGAGCTGCCTCTATTTTTTTTAAATTTTATTTATTTTATTTTTTTGCTATTGTTGTTTAAATCAGACTTGCATGTAACTTACAAATGACAACATATATATATAAAAACACTTAAAATTTAAAATGTTTTTTTGTGTTTAATATAAATGAACTCTGACCTAGTATAGTTCAAAGGTCAGTATTGTGCGCATGACCAAAACGTAGCGTTTGTTGCGCTCATACAAACAAGCTAGCAGACGCAACGAAAATGAGGAGAAGAGTTACCCCAAAAAATGCAGAAAAAAGAAAGAAAACATATCATTTTCACGACGAATGGGAGGTAGAGTTTTTTTTTTTACCACTGTGAAAGGATCCTGCGTGTGTCTCATTTGCGGGGCAACTGTGGCGATAGCAAAGCGGCACAATGTGGAGAGACATTTCACTACATGTCACACAAGCTACCATGCTAACTACCCACCGGGCAGCGCACTGCGAGCAGAAAAAGCCCGCGAGTTAAAGGCAGCTTTGTGCAAACAGCAGTCTTTTTTCACTAGACCGGTTAAAAACTCCCAAAAAGCAACCGAAGCCTCGTTTAGAGCTACGCAATTCTTGATGAAGAAAAAGAAGGCATTTACAGACGGGGAGGTTGTCAAAGAAGCAATGATGATAATTGCTAAAACTGTGCTTGAAGACGAGAAGTATGGAACCGATGTACTCTCCAGTCTCTCCAATGTTCAACTCGGGGCAACTACAATGGTAAGAAGAGTGTCGATGATGTCTGGGAACTTGGCCGACCAGCTGGACCGTGATCTGGCGAGGGTGCCGGTGGTTCAGCATCCAGTGTGACGAGTCGGTGGACAGCAGCAGTACGGCTCAGCTGATGGTCTTTATCCGGATGGTGTTTGATGATTTCTCCACAAAAGAAGAACTTCTGACACTACTGCCCCTGAAGACAACTACGAGGGGAGTTGACATTTATAACGCAGTGAAGGAGTTTTTGGTGGAAAAAAAGGTGCCGCTGGAAAAGCTGGTATCAGTGACTACGGATGGGGCTCCTGCTATGATCGGCCGACACACAGGATTCGTTGCTCACTGTAAAGCTGACCCAGAGTTCCCAAACTTTCTGCAGTACCACTGCATCATACACCAGCAGGCCTTATGTGCAAAAGTGATCTGCTTTGAGCACGTAATGACTCCCGTCGTGAAGATCATAAACAGCATCCGCTCCAGAGCTAAACAGCACAGAACATTCAAGGTACTTTTGGAGGAGCTGTCAGCTGAATATGATGACCTGCTACTACACACAGAAATCCGATGGCTCAGCAGGGGACGAATTTTGCAACGTTTTTTGTCACTTTTGGGTGAAATCAAAGAGTTCATGCAGTCCAGAGGTGAGGACACCGTGCTGCTGGAGGACACTGAGTGGATACTTGACCTTGCATTTTTGACGGACATTACTGGGAAACTGAACAGTTTGAAACTGTGAGCTGCAAGGCAAAGGTAAAACTGTCGCCGATATGATAAGTGCTTTAAATGCATTTAAAGCTAAGATGAACCTTTTCTCTGTGCATTTACAGCACAAAACCGTAATTTGTCTTTTTGACAAGAATTCCTGCTTGAGCTGGACAAGAGGGGATTAGTGCTAAGGATGAGGCTATTGGGGGGTGGAGAAGGTCTGCGCTGATAACAGCAGCCGATTAGACTGTTGTCAGGCTATTAAATAGGCGTTATCAGTCGCTATAAGCCACATAGATGTGGGTCAATAGGGGCCTACTAGACCCACTGGTAGGTTTTATCTAGTCACATGGTAGATCACCGAAAGAAGGTACAAAGAAGATGACAGCGTGCTCTAGCAACCGTAGAAATTATGACAGAAGCAGAAGTCAGGCGCTGTAGACCGTGATCAAGGAACACATTTCACCACAACATGTTACTCGTCTTACATACACAAACTTTGCCTGATGATTCAGAAAGAGTTTGACCATGATTGTGAGGAAGGGCTGCCCTGTCTTATGCTGGACACATGAGGGGTGACATAGGAGAGTACTGGTTTCAGCCCAGACAGAACATATTGTACATAGCTGTGTTATACACCGATCAGCCTTAACATTAGGACAGCATGGGCACCCTGACCGGTCTGCGGCTACGCAGCCCCATACGCAACTAACTGCGATGCACTGTGTGTTCTGACACCTTTCTATCGGAACCAGCATTAACTTTTTCAGCAATTTGAGCTCCAGTTTTCCTTCCTTGGATCACTTTTGACCTGACCACTGCAGACTGGGAACATCCCACAAGAGCTGCAGTTCTGGAGATGCTCTGACCCAGTCATCTAGCCAGCACTATTTGGCCCTTGTCAAAGTCGCTCACATCCTTACGCTTAATTGCCCATTTTTTCTGCCTCCAACACAAAGTTCAAAGTTCAAAATGTTCACCTGCTGTCTAATATACCCCACCCACTGCCTGGTGCCATTGTAACGAGATAATCAAAGTTATTCACTTCACCTCTCAGCGGTCTTAATGTTATGGCTGATCGGTATATAATTAATGGAGAAAACATTTAACACCACCAAACCCAATTGCTTATTCAAATGGCTTTAGGAGATTTTTAAAAAAAAATAGAGATTGTTTGACAGCAGTCTGCAGAGCATAAATTATTATTATTTTATTTATCGTTAGTCCTGATGATCATTGGCACTGCTTCCTGTAATGGGTTTTCCCTTTCGAGCTAGGTCAGAGCAGGACAACATGTTTGCCACACCTTGCTCCAATGAGAAATGTTCATTTCAAATGGCTTTGGGGAGACAGTGGCAGTCAGCCAATGGAGAGTATCACACAGAGTGAGTCTCTCTCTTAATTTACAGGCAGGTCTGTGCATGTCCACACTGTAAAACTTTTTCCTGTAAAATTACAGTAACTTACAGAAGAAACTGCTGCCAGTATTTTACTGTAAAATTTACAGTATCTGTACTGTATCAAAGAATACAGCAACTTACTGTAATCAAAGCATACAGTAATTTGCTGTAATAATTCAAAATTACAGTAAAATACTGGCAGCAGTTTCTCCTGTAAGTTACTGTAAAATTTACAGTATCTGTACTGTATCAAAGAATACAGCAGCTTACTGTAATCAAAGTATACAGTAATTTGCTGTAATATTTCAGAAATTACAGTAAAATACTGGCAGCAGTTTCGCCAGTAAGTTACTGTACAATTTACAGTATCTGTACTGTATCAAAAGAATACAGCAGCTTACTGTAATCAAAGCATACAGTAACTTGCTGTAATAATTCCAAATACAGTAATTTATTGGTTGCAGTTTCACCAGCAAGATACTGTACAATTTACAGTATCTCTACTGTATCAGAGAAATACAGTAACTTGTTGTAATCAAAATGTCCAATAATTTCCTGTAATAATTCCACAAATTACAGTATTTTAAGCATCTATAAAAACTAACAAGCAAATGAAAAATAACAATTTTGAACAATAAACACAACAACATGGCATATTCATATTATTCTTGTTTATTATAATAACCTGAGTTTGACAGAAAATAACATCCAAATAAAACATTCAAATACTCAAGCTCTTACAAATAAAAATGGTGTGATGAGTTGTGAGTGAGTAAGAGACACAGTGTGTGTGTGTGTGTATCTGACTGACTGAGTGAGGGTGTATATTTGACTGTGTATGAATATCTGAGTCCATGGACTGAGTAAATACCATAACCTTTCTGTTTCAAAATTAAATAGCCTCCCCTGTTACACTGAGGGGGTTCACTAGACAGAACCATCCTATTGAACAATACTGTGTGCTGGCTAAACATCTTCAATATTAAACGTAGAAATAATGCCAGGTTGAACATTGTAAATAGAATAAAATTCAAAAATACAAAAATAGCCATTACAAATAAAAATACTGTTGTGAATGAATGAATTCATGTGTTAGTGTATCTGAGTAAGTGACGGGCTTAAAACATTTGTACTTTGTGGACTGAGTAAATACTGTAACTTTTCTGTTTCAAAATGAAATAGCCTCCCCCGTTACACTGCGGGGGTTCACTAGACAGAACAATACTGTTGAACAATACTGTGTGCTGGCTCAATATGGTCAATTATTAAATGTATAAATAATGCCAGGTTGAACATTTTAAGCAAAATTAAATAAAAAATAACAATGTGAATAAGTGAGACACAGACATAAAGGGATTTTCAGTAATTGAGTGAGATATGGAGGGTTTGTCTCTACAGACAGAGTCAGGGATGTGATTGTTAAACTCACACAAAGTCCCACTCGAAATCCATGAGCTTCCGCAGGAGGGTGCAAACATGAGGATTCAGGGATGTCCCTTTCTTATGAACCATTTTCCCGCTCTTCTTGCTGGTCACCTTCCCTGTCGTGCCTTTGTCCCTCTCTCTGGGTTGATCCTGACACAGCTTCTACAAGGCATAGCAAGGTAAAACAAAAAGACACAAATGTTAATCAAACCACCTCTTACCTAAAATTAGACCGCTAAATATTGTTAGTATAAATAATACCTGATTTATTATAAGTCCCCAAATCGTTCTTTTTCATGCTTTATGTTTGCAATGCATATTAGAGTAGATACACGTGGACATGGTGAAATACTTCTTGCTAATATAGCTTACTTGCCTGATGTTTTATGAGTGTCACACTTTTGGAATATGCATATAACATTGAGTGTTTTTGGTAACTTGATGACTCTTTGATAATTATCTATTTAATTTAATTATTCAAGACTAATAACAATGGGTTATTAATTTATATATGAAATGATATTATTGAAGGCTAATACTGTTTTTATGTTTCTTGTATATATTTTAGAACCACACATACACACCCAAACGTCCAAGTGATCATTTAAGCTTATTTTGGAATGAACTCTCCATACCCTACTCTCTGATCGTATGTCTATCACACATAGATAGATACAAGGATAGCTGTAAGGCCCAAACATCTGACACAAATGACTATATGGAATTCAAACTTACCTCTGTATGAATTCAAGTGTCCAGGCAGCGTGATCCTGATATTGGAGGTTGAAGTTGTAGTAGGATGTGAAGACAACAGCAAGCCCCAACGCAGACAATGCCCCTTCACACACCACCTGACCCTCGATGCTTACCATCGAGCGCTGGTCGGAAATCATTGGACCTGAAACACAATGCAAAAAGCTTTAGGCTGAATACCAAATTGACCATTTGACGAATTATCAAGTGGCCACTTACCGCTTTATTGTTTTTGTATGGTATTGGCATTTCCAACTGATATTTGAAAACCTTTCTAAAAAAATGTAAGCCTCCGCTAGATATCAGGAATTCTTGATGTAGGATGCGAGATGCTACTCATCTACTGTACTGCTCTTTGATGTATCCAGGTAGCCATTTACATACTTGCGACACCATCGCGCACTCATTTTCATAAAGCTTAGTGGTTGTGTCCGTTGCAGTGAAGGAGAAATCAAGTAAAAAAAGTTAATACAAATAAAATAAAATCTACAAAGGGAGGGAGAATATCAAACGAACTATTTAAATATTTACAAGCTATAGGAACACCCTAATCCAGAAAGAGAGTGAGAGAAAAGCTCAAACAAACTATTTACATATCAGAGAAGAATCAGAGAAATTATTATTCCGTAGCCTACTGTGTATGTATTATAGAGTCAACTATTTATTAACCATCTAAAACTACGTATTTATTTATCCATTTCTGTATGCACAACTGTTTCAGAATCAGTATCTATTTATAAGAATGTAAAGTTGTGTGTATTATATACAATATAGAAGACATAACCATAGAAACTCACTACAACTGAACTCCAACTCCAGCGGCAAGCAGCGTCTTCCTGCCTGCCCCACACCTTCTGACTGCCTGCCGACAGGCTCAATAGAAGTACTCTGCATATGTGCACTAGTACAGTGTAAGTAGAAACGTGGGGCTTAGTGCTTACCTAGAATGATCAACCAAGGGCTATCAGGAAGGGTGAGGGATGTCTTCACAGTCGCTGCTGTGTCTGACACCTATATAGGAGACAATAAAGGCATTGCTATTATAAGTTAATGTTAATACAATTAAACAATGCTTTAACTATAGTTGTCATCAATTTTCCTTTTTAAAGAAATTATTTTTAAAATCCCACTGAGCTCCACTCATTGCATTTCAATAATTTCAATGTCTTAATCTGAAATAAACTACATCAGTTATACTCACATCTGCCTGCAAGATGAGGACATCTCTCTTCTATTTGAAGCACCCTGCATGCTCATGTGAGCACCCTGCTTGCTCATGTGAGCACCCTGCTTGCTCAACAGTATTCTCTCCATCATCTCTACCTGACCTGATCTGACTCAAAAGATTACCAACTACACAACCTTTATGTGTTCTTGACAAGTGTGATGAAAAAGTGGATATCACAGTAAACATTTACCACAATTTGTGAATGGACATAAGACTGGTTTCCCCTCTTTAATGCGAGTCTTCAAGTGAGAAAATAATGTAGACAAGCTGTCACATTTGACTACAGAAATCAATGTGGCATGATAAAACGTCTAATGTTAATGTCCTTATGCCAGAACATCCTTCCCTCAAGCTTGACTCCCTCTGATCTGGGTGATCTCTATATACATGGCATTTTAAAGCTGTAACTTTGCCAAATGAACGGTAACAATCGTGGAAAGCACATTTAAATGTGATGTGTGGGGTGTTTTGGTGAACTTTCATATGCCTAACAAAGGCATATTCAGTACCACATGCATGGCGGCAAAATTGAGTTGGACATTCTTGAAACACAAGATAGATACTGCCTTGTCTCCCGTTTAGATTGTTGTTGCTACCTATTAGTAATTATATTGAGAATTTAAATGCTGACTAAGCTAAAACCAGCTAGCTAACGAGCTAGCGCTAACTAACGAGCTAGCGCTAGCTAGCTAACGTGAATATAAGATAGACTACTGATTTGTGTTACCTGTGATACTAATGAGTATTGAAATATAGACGAAGCTAAGAACAGCTAACGACCTACCGTTAGCTAGCTAATGTACATACATGGAGGAACATGCACTGTGTTAGCAAAGGTACAACACAACTTGATGATTTGACTTACCATGAAGTAACATAATGTAACTACTGGAGTTTCCCTTCGTCTGGTCTGACGATCCAAATGGAACTGGCGGTGGTGAAAATAAAAAGTGTTTATCCAAACTGCTGCTGTTTCTCCTCAAGTTGCACTGGAGAACAACGATGCTGCTGCTGCCAGAGTGAGCTGTTGACTGTTGAGCTGTGGCGCCAACGGTCAACTCGAAAAAAATACGCGGGAGAATTTAAAAAATAGCCGTTAATTTATTTTCCCGAGATTCTCAGCGGCAAGCAGCAGATTACTGTTAAAAGATACACTTGACCGCTGGGATCATGGGAGCAAGCGTTCTGACTCCCAGAATGCATTGCTTTCACAGTAATATACAGTAAAAGCATTTTACAGGTAACTGTTAGAATCTCGCTGTAAATTTACATCGAAGTCTTACAGTGCAGTGTCCACTACGAAGGCCTTTCAGGAAGCAGCAGCTCTCAGACAATGGAGAGTGACACGCAGAGACTCAAACTGAAGAGAGAAGTGGGGATTATAGGAGGTGTGTCATTCATTACTGGGACCATGATAGGATCTGGGATTTTCATATCCCCCCAGTTTGTGCTGTCTGCCAGCGGCAGCCCCGGGGCCAGCTTGGTTATATGGACCTGCTGTGGGTTGATATCCATGCTGGCGGGGCTCTGCTATGCTGAACTGGGCACAGTCATACCAGAGTCTGGAGGAGAGTTTATCTACATTGTGCGGACAGCCGGAAAAGTGGTGGCCTTTATGTTTGTCCTCAGCTTCATCGTTGTCATGAAGCCTGCCAGTGCCACAGGAGTTGCCCTGAGTTTTGCTGAATACGTCGTGGCCCCCTTTTACAGTGGCTGCTCCCCTCCACAACTGGTGTTGAAGCTGGTGGCTGCAGGAGCTATCATGGTGCTGACCGCAGTCAACTGCCTGAGCGTCCGCTTGGCCACCGGCATCCAGGTGGTTTCTATGGTAGTCAAATTGCTGGCACTGGCCGTGATCATATTGGGAGGTGTTGTGATGCTTTTCCAGGGACACACTGAGAACTTTGATAACTCCTTTGAGGGAACCAATGTGGATGTCAGCTCCATGGGCATCGCTTTCTATCAGGGCTTGTGGTCCTATAGTGGATGGAACACTTTGAATTGTCCTAACTGAGGAGCTGAAAGATCCAGAAGTAAGTGTTTCTCTGTTTTCACAGTGCAATTTCATATTCAAGAGTTTCTTAATCTACTATACTAGTGCAATGCCCGTTTAAAACATGCCTGTACAGAGCGGGCTGTGGAGTTGCTGCTTGCAGCTTTCGAGAACTGCTCATACAAACAACTTCACACTCGAGACTGCCCTTTCTCGGTTCCTCAGCAATACACCTGCCATGACATAGTTGCATCACACATCCAAGTTGTGGCTGCACATGGTCAGAAATATTCGGTTATTTGACATAAAGTGGAGCATGGATTTAATGAGTGGAGGTAGTATGTAAATGATGTACATTATGCTAAAACAAAATATATGTAAAGAAATATAAGTACTAAAATTAAAAATGAGAATAAAATAAATGTGAAATATGTGCAAATATACTGTATGCATTAAGCTGTGCATTATATAGCATACAACCACAGTGCAAAAAAAGTAAATAAAAAATGCTGAGAAGTGGGATCTATTAAATGTGTTAAATATGAATGCCAGAATGGTATTAATAAGAAATTAATACTAATATTTCTGGAATGTACATTATAAATGGTGTATTAATGACAGTATTTCACAGTTGAATTATTGCACAAATTATTGTACAGTTAAGTCAGTAAGTGTATAGCAGCTGACAGCCGTCAGGGAGTCCAGCTCAACGTCACCGGCCTTACGAATCAGTTTATTGAGTGTTGGCGTCCGCTACCCTCAACCTGCTGCCCCAGCACACAACAGCAAACAGGATAGCGCTGGCTACCGCAGACTCATAAAACATCCTCAGCATTGTCCATTGACTCCAGCGAAGTGAAGAAAAGTTTGGTTGTAACGTTATCTATTATACTTATAGCATTAGCAGGCTATATCCATGATCCAGCAGCTACAGTGAACTGTAGTCTGCCCGCTGCGGACGACATGCCGGACTCAATCTGCAGAGCCCAGAAGCTCCGCCCCTGCTGCTGCATAGAGCGCTGTTGCTTGTTTGTTGAAGGTTTATTAATATTGAACGTGTTGCGTGACCCAATTGCACCAAATTCGACAAAGCACTCCCTTGGGTCCCCAGCAATGCACCCGCCAAGTGTGAATTTGATCGGATGAACAGTTCTCGAAATATGCGAAAAGACATACCCTTCCTTGCTTTATAGTTAGATGGATTACTTGGGGTTTACTATAAAAAAAGATAAATAATTGTGTGATCATGTGTGACAAATCAAAAGTGGAGAGATAATATACTTGTTCAATTAGCAATTAATCTACAGAGTGGGTCAGTTTAAATGACAGAAGCTATTGCAGTAAGATACCAGAATAAGTATATTGTAAAGCCCTAAGAATATTGCAAAGCAAACTGTATACAGTCATTTACGAGCTTGATGAATTCTTGTTAATCTCACGTAACACAAATTTGTGCATTAAAAAAGATTAACACTGCCTTTTAATCAGTCACTGTTTGGCCACAAATCATCTGATTCTCAGAAGTGCCTCAGGGAGCTCTCTGCTGGGTGGGACCTGCTCTCTCAGGCCCACAGAACTACAGTATCTCATCCGTTTCTGCAGGGACTTCCAGTTCATCAAATTGCATATTATTTTTGATTAGTTTGATTATTAGTTTACTGTATGTTTCCTCTGAAAATTGCTCCCTAATTCGTGGGACCCTGTGATCCTGGGAGCCATGTTGCTGTGGACAATAGCCCCTGGGAGTGCCTCCCTATAGGCAAAATAGTCCTAGGCGAGGGGCTAGATTGAAAGCTCTCTATGAATCATTCTCTCTAGTACTTGTATAACTGGAGTGAGAGCTGTTTCCATATTATTGGCAAGAAGCTAATGCATTCTCTGTGGATGCTGAACTAAGCCATGGTTGTGCCTTATCATTGGTTTTGTTTGTTATTTTCATGGATAGAATCTCTTGGCACAGCCGAGTGATCTCAGGATTGCATCTCTTTTTTTGCAGATGATGTAGTTTTCCTTGGGTCAACCAGCCATAAATTCAAGTGCATGCCAGGATGTTTGCAGGCAGTGTGAAATGCATAGAAAGAGAATCAGCACCTCAAAGTAGGAGGCCATGGTATTCTGCTAGAAAAGGGCAGGTTGCGAGCGAGTTGCTGCCCGAACAAAGGAGTGCAAATATCTTGCTCACAAGTGAGGTTAAGATAGAGATCTACAGGCAAATTGTTGGAGAATTGGCAGTGATGCAGGTGTTATAACTGAATAGTTTTAGTGGAGTGCAGTTTACATTCCAATATCCACCTAAGGTCACAAACTTTGGGTTGTGACCAAAAGAATCACAGATAGACAGATACAAGAGACCAGAATAACTTTTCTTCACAAAGGGGTTTGGCTCACTCTAGTGGTAGCGGGAGGACCTTTGCATCTAGAAGGAACTTGAATTAGAACCAATGTTACTTCCCATTGAAGGGAGCCAGCTGAGGTAGTTTGAATAGCACTTTTCATACATGTGTCCCAAATTTATGAGTAAGGTTACTCCCAAAAAATCCCAGAGATAGTGATCCAGTCTCAAGTTTTCAGCATTACTTAAAAACCACCATCAGGAGCAGTTAGAAGCCATAGCAAATAAATACCAGGTATGGCAGCCGATGGCGCCAAATAGGCGGATGATGTCACAGGCCTCCACAGCTTGTAAAATAGGACAACACATATCAACAAACTGAAGGGGGCGGCATTTTTGCTATTTTGAGTAACCTCCTGGATCTCCTGGTGTCATAAACAGCAGATCAGATCAAATCAGCGGAGAATTTACAGTACTATAATGTGGTAATTTAGTACAATTGCTGTGTGTATATATTTATTTTTTCCTCCGTAAATTGGGGGCCCAAGCACAGACCCCTCACATTTAGATGGCATTCCTGACATTCCTATTTAAAAAATGCAGTTGGTGAATATTTCAGGTCAATTAAGATACCATTCTAAATAATAGGACTGTGAGAAATGAAATCAGCTAAAACATATTTTCAATTTGTTCTTGCCTTGTTAATACTTTATTTCTGTCTGTCTGTTGTGTATGTCTGTTAAGCGAATGCAACTCTTGTGCAACGCCACACCTTGGTTTCGGTTGAAGGGTCCTTTGAGGACATGGCTCAATAGCATACACTGTTCATCTACTGCCAGTTCTGTGCATGTCCAGTGTCCACTGCGAATGCCTTTGTGGGAAGCAGCAGCTCTCAGACAATGGAGAGTGAAACGCAGAGACTCAATCTGAAGAGAGAAGTGGGGATTATAGGAGGTGTGTCATTCATTGCTGGGACCATGATAGGATCTGGGATTTTCATATCCCCTCAGTTTGTGCTGTCTGCTATCGGCAGCCCCACGGCCAGCTTTGTTGTATGGACCTGCTGTGGGTTGATATCCATGTTGGCGGGGCTCTGCTATGCTGAACTGGGCACAGTCATACCAGAGTCTGGAGCAGAGTATGTCTACATTCTGCGGACAGCCGGAAAAGTGGTGGCCTTTATGTTTGTCCTCAGCTTCATCGTTGTCATGAGGTCTGCCAGTGCCACAGGAATTGCTCTGAGTTTTGCTGAATATGTCGTGGCCCCCTTTTACAGTGGCTGCTCCCCTCCACAACTGATGGTGAAGCTGGTGGCTGCAGGAGCTATCATGGTGCTGACCATAGTTAACTGCCTGAGCGTCCGCTTGGCCACCGGCATCCAGGTGGTTTCCATGGTAGTCAAATTGATGGCGCTGGCCGTGATCATATTGGGAGGTGTTGTGATGCTTTTCCAGGGACACACTGAGAACTTTGATAACTCCTTTGAGGGAACCAATGTGGATGTCAGCTCCATTGGCATTGCTTTCTATCAGGGCTTGTGGTCCTTTGAGGGTTGGAACACTTTGAATTATCTAACTGAAGAACTGAAACATCCAGAAGTAAGTCTTTCTCTGTTTACCATTCATAGATCCTAAAAATACAATTATGCTGTTAGCAATCTGTCCAAAGTCTAGGTAGAGGACACTCGCGGTGTGATTGTTGGCTGCAATTGTGATCTTATCTAACTGTGAGAGCGGTGTGTGTCTGCCAGTGTTGTTGTCATACCGATGTCACGTGAGCAGTGAATATAAAATGTAGAAATAAAGTAACAAGCGGCTGTTGAAAGATCAAAGAATATCCTTAGGGAGAAAAAGCAGGTCACACAGATGGATATGGTCATTACAGACTTTCCTAGAAGTTAAGTTAATTTATTTTGAATTCACTTAATTTCTGTAGGTTTGGGCTGTATTTTTTATGACTGGATAATTTAATACAAACAATGATTGTAGAGGGTCATAGGCCAGTACCATGAACCCTGTAGGAGTAGTTCATTTACAAATTTGGCGGTCATTGTTTGACTTTTGTATTCACCCAAGAGCCCACAAGAGCACAAACAAGTCACACAAGAGCACAAACAAACTAACCGATTGAGCCAAGCGGTAGACTAGCTACTCTTGTGTTCTGTGAGGTAAAATTAAATTTTTTTTCACTGGAGTCTGGTGTCTTTGGCGAGAGCATAGATAGATACAACCACTTCAGTTCTCCATTGGAAAGAGCTGTCTGATGACAACGTAAAGTGGTGAAAATATTCTAAATATAGCGTGCAATTAAATTGATATTGAATTTTTTAGGTGGGCCTTTCTTTTAGGTGGCTAAAATATGTTTTGCTGCTGCTCCGTCCACAGCAGTACATGGCTTTGCTCATATGCTGGTACTCCTGTCTGTTTCTCTAAACTGGGGGAGTGCCGACTGCCATCTACAATACGTAATATACTCACTATGGATAAGAACCTCATACAACCCAACTTTAAAAGACTCAAACTATCCCTTTAAGTACAGTACTTAAGTAAATGTACTTAGTTACATTCAACCACTGCTTTGGAGTCTAACTCCTGTCTCAATCCATTATTCCAGTGTCAATATAACAACAATCCATCATGCAAGCTTGTACACATTGACCAGGACATAAAAATGATGTTGTCTTTTTTATTACCAGGTGAATCTTCCCAGGGCGATTGTGATCGGCATTTCTCTGGTGACTGGCTTATATCTGCTGGTGAATGTGAGCTACCTGACGGTAATGACGCCGAGAGAGCTCATGTCCTCCAGCGCAGTAGCAGTAACCTGGGGGTAAGACCGCACCTGATATTGATGTCACAGATTCTGATAGACATGTCCAGACTGAGATTTTGACTTGCTGTTTCTGCTGTTAAAATTGCTAATTTTTAAAGGAGCATTAAAGGAGCACTCCATCCATTTTAGCATTGCACTCCTATGGCATTATCAGAAGCACAGTGTCTTTTTTTCTATCGAAATCAATTCAGTTGAACCAGAGATATTGTATTTTTTATTCCACGCGTTCTTGTTTCTTGTCAAAACTTGGCGCCTACATTACCCACAATGCAACATGACCACAGTCAGTTCGGTCGGAGATTCGGGTGTGTTATGCTATGTGGGAAATGTCCTTGCATATTTCGAATGCAGTACAGTACAACCTTCAAGATACAAGACCAGCTCTTCCTTCAACCCCCAGGAATGCTAGCCAACAAGACATCATGGATTTACAACATTCTGATAACAGCTACAATCGAGATAGGAAGATCTTTTATCTCCTACATGGCCCCTGGAATCCTGACCGGCCGACTTCCTCATCATTGCAAGATCCAAACTTCCGCCTCTCAGCCCAAGGGCAATTAATATAGTGTATTAGTATGTGTGTGTATTTAACCATATGTGTTTGCCTTAGTTAGACTTTTCCAGACTATTCCACTTGCCATGTAAACAACCCTGACTGAAACAGCGGGAAAATCAACAGTGATCAATAGCTCAACACTTTGACATTTGACTTTAACTGTTAACATTTGAATGACACTTTGAGTCACTGTATGATTGCCAGTCAATTAATAACTAGTTTCTTTTGCAGTCTCTGTCTTTCCTTCCCTCTCTGTCTCTTATCTCATTCCTTATCTCTCTTGGCTGACCCCCATTCCTCTTAGCTCAGGGACATTGAGGTCAGGTCACTGAGATCCTGCGGCAACATTCTGTGAAGGCTCGGCACAGCTCTTGGCAGTAAAATTAGAGTTAGCAATTTCCCCCAGCACATGTTAACAACCAGTCCGGTGCATTAATTGTTAACTAACACAAACAACTTTGTACCTTTACATACTGTGTGTTGTCAGTCCTGGTAGACCTGTAGCCTTTTCCAAGAGTATACACACGTAGGCAAAATTGTTGGTACCCTTCCGTTAAAGAAAGAAAAATTCACTGAAAATTAACTAATGAAAATCAGACATTGCTTTTGAATTGTGGTTCAACAGAATCATTTTAAAAAACAAACTAATGAAACTGGCCTGGACAAAAATGATGGTACCCTTAACTTAATATTTAGTTGTACAACCTTTCGAAGCAATCACTTCAATCAAGCGATTTCTGTAACTCTCAATGACACTTCTGCACCTGTCGACAGGTATTTTGGCCCACTCCTCGTGAGCAAACTGCTCCAGCTGTCTCAGGTTTGAAGGGTGCCTTCTCCGAATGCATGTTTTGGCTCCTTCCACATATGTTCAATAGGATTTAGATCAGGGCTCATAGAAGGCCACTTCAGAATAGTCCAATGTTTTGTTCTTAGCCATTCTTGGGTGTTTTTAGCTGTGTTTTGGGTCATTATCCTGTTTGAGGACCCATGACCTGCAACTGAGACCAAGCTTTCTGACACTGGGCAGTACATTTCGCTCCAGAATGCCTTGATTGTGTTCAGATTTCATTGTACCCTGCACAGATTCAAGACACCCTGTGCCAGATGCAGCAAAGCAGCCCCATAACATAACCTAGCCTCCTCCATGTTTCACATTAGGTACAGTGTTCTTTTCTTTGTATGCTTCATTTTTGCGTCTGTGAACATAGAGCTGATGTGACCTGCCAAAAAGCTCCAGTTTTGTCTCATCTGTCCAAAAGACATTCTCCCAGAAGCTTTGTGGCTTGTCAATATGCATTTTGGCAAATTCCAGTCTCGCTTTTTTATGATTTGGTGTCCTCCTCGGTCGTCTTCCATTAAGTCTACTTTGGCTCAAACAGCGACGGATGGTGCGATCTGACACTGATGTACCTTGACCTTGGAGTTCACCTCTAATCTCTTTGGAAGTTGTTCTGGGCTCTTTGGTTACTATTCGTATTATCCGTCTCTTCGATTTGTCATCAATTTTCCTCTTGCGGCCACGTCCAGGGAGGTAGGCTACAGTCCCATGGACCTTAAACTTCTGAATAATATGTGCAACTGTAGTCACAGGAACATCAAGCTGCTTGGAGATGGTCTTATAGCCTTTACCTTTAACATGCTTGTCTATAATTGTCCTTCTAACCTCCCGAGACAACTCTCTCCTTAGCTTTCTGTGGTCCATGTTCAGTGTGGTACACACCATGATACCAAACAGCACAGTGACTTCTTTTGACCCTTTAAATAGGCAGACTGACTGATTAAAAGTTTGAAGACACCTGTGATGCTATTTACAGGACACACCTTAGTTTAACATGTCCCTATGGTCACATTATTTTACATCTTTTCTAGGGGTACCATCATTTTTGTCTAGGCCAGTTTCATTAGTTTGTTTTTTTAAATGATTCTGTTGAACCACAATTCAAAAACAATAGCTGATTTTCATTAGTTAATTTTCATTGATTTTTTATTTATTATTACTTTTGTCAGTTTCAAGTTATTTCAGTGACCATTGTGGGTTTTTCTTTCTTTAACGGAAGGGTACCAACAATTTTGCCTACGTCTGTAGCTCTTGTAATTCAAACCAGGCACTCTCCATTAGTCTGTGTGGTAATCTGTTACAGCCAACATGTCTCCCAATAGTATCACATCCCAGGAAGCCAATTTTCGTTGTGGCCAAACGGCGGTACTACAACTTCCATTCCGTACATTTGGAAAGAGACGTCTGTAACTCAACGGATATTTTTTTTTGAGGAGGTGAATCAACTTCCCAGTACGAACACTTGAATAGCCCTTATTTAAATCATTAGGTACTAAAAGTTGTAAATTGCACTAGTAGCCGAATCCAGAGTTATTTCCCTTCCTCCGTTCATTAGACCCAGACCGGGCTGGAGCGAGGGCTGGGAGGCGGAGTTAGCAAGCCATAGCGACTTTGTGACGGCTGTGACCCTGTGACCGAGCCATGTGACCAAGAAGATCACCGGAAGATCCCGGTACTTTTCCACTCGGAAGTCGAGCCATTTTGGCATCATGCGCCACTGAGCAATTTTCATAGGAATGAACGGGGCCCCGCCTCCAATGCTGTATTGTTCTCTTAATACTTCCATGACACATCCACCCAGTGGGAGATCCTGACCAACACCCTCAAGATCCAGGGGCCAGATGAGATGAACAGCCACACAGCTGAACTTATGGCAAACACCCTGGCACACCACCTCAGATAGCTCGGCTAGAGCAGAGGAATGAGACATCGGCTGAACAGAATGTCCACCTACACCAGGAGCTGTTCCAAGCCAGACAACGCACTGGGCGACTAGAAGCAGAGGCCCAGAACCAGCCATAAGAACCTCAGAACTAGAGGAAAGACATAAGCCTCAATGCAGGGAATAAAAACCTGCAAAAGCCTTTTAATGACCTGCAGGCTGCCACACAGCACAAAGGACAATTAGTGTGCACGACCGGAGAGACATTAAGACGAAAGCTGCAGCAAGCCAAACAGCTCAGATGTAAAGTTGAGCAGGAATTCAAAGACAAGAATTCCATGATAACCACTTTGCAAAACCAGCTTTTAGATGCCACAAAACAAGTGGCTGACCTTAAACAAGAACTTAAAGAGAGAAAAAATTTGAAAGTGTGGGACCCGCCAGCCATGTTGAGATCAGTTCAGTATATAGTACATATCATTTTACAGCTAAACAGTTTACTACAAGATGTTTCTGAAAACATTTGAGTCAAGAAATAGGCAGTACAGTCATAGAATATTATTCAATATTTGATCAGCGCTGCCTAGTTTGACCGTTTGATCGGAGTTTGCGAGTGATTGACAGCTGCTTCCGTTGAATGAACAGCCAATAGGAATGCTCTCTCTCTCTGAAATGACTTGTGATTGGCCAAAGTCTCCCGGCCCGGGCTAGATTTTTTAAAGCCTGAAAACAGAGCCATGAGGAGGTGCAGAAGTCTCTCAGAACACTTGAATTACATTATGCTGAATGGTTATTATGGAAGTTTTGCCAAATGATGCCAAAAACATTCTGCCTGCTGCAGATTTAAATGTCAGTGAATCTGAGAGTTTCTAAATCACTAATAATCTTTTGAATAATGTATTCAAGCCCCATAACATACTCTACATGTCCTAGATGGCTTTTGAAAATAGGAAAGGATGCTGTTGCCACTTTTGTGAGAACTTCAACCTTTTTCCACAGGAATAAGATGCTAGGAAGCTGGGGCTGGATCATGTCTGTGGCTGCAGCATTGTCCGCTTTTGGTTCACTGAATGGGACGTTCTTCAGTGGTGGCCGTGTGTCCTTTGTTGCTGCCAGGGAAGGACACCTGGTGAGAGTCTCTACTTGTGAATGTATGGTAGATTGTTCAGCATAAGTTCACAGAGTTTCACCCAGACTTGTGTTTGCTTTGTAGCCAGATATTCTGGCCATGGCTCACGTCCACAGACTGACCCCATCTCCAGCCCTGATCTTCACCACTATTGTCTCTCTTCTGGTGCTGATCCCTGGAGACTTCCAGAGCATTGTCAACTTCTTCAGGTGAAAGCTGGGTCTTCTTTGCACGTATTTAATTTCGACATTACTTCTTTATTACTTGTATAAATAATGTACAACCTGTTTGTATTTGTCTGACATTCCTCTTCATTGCTGTTGTCAGTTTCACTGCCTGGATTTTCTATGGCATCACCCTGTCTGGACTACTCTATCTAAAGATCAAGAAGCCGGAGCTCCCGAGGCCATACAAGGTCAGTGTCACACACATACACTCTCAAAACGCCATCGTCATAAACAAACACTTGTCTTTTTGTTAGAACACGGAATCAGAATCACCTTGTGCCTGTCCCCCTCTTCTCTCTACAGGTTCCCATCATACTCCCCATACTGGTCATCATTGTGGCAGTATTCCTTGTGCTGGCACCCATCATAGACGATCCTCAGATTGAATACCTCTATGTGACTTTATTTATCCTCAGTGGAGCTTTATTCTACATACCCCTCATCCATTACAAGCTCTGCCCGGGGCTGTTGACCAAGTTAACAGTATTCCTGCAGCTGTTGTTAGAGGTCGCTCCAGCAGAGAAAAACCTGTGATTTGGGCAGAAGAAAAGTTTTTTTTTTGTTGTTTTTCTTGTTGTTTTTGCAATTGCACTCATGAAACATTGCAATTTACATTTAATAGCAACTTAGTATTACCTCCCGTTTCTCATTAAAGGTGCAATGTGTAAGATTTGGCCAAATGTTAGTTTAAAACCTTCAAAAAAATTAAATTAATTAACATTATCAACATAATGTGAAGAGATTGACATCATGTCAAAGACATGAGTGCTGGAAGTAGGGGGGCAAAGGGCCATTGGCCCCCCTACTTTACGGCCCTGTCCCACTTTCTTTTTAAGGTCGCGAATCACTGTTTCTTACCGCAAATGCCCCTATATTGCAACACGGTAAAAAAAGACATTTCAATCATTCCCGTCCACACCGTGCATTGAATGTCAAGACTGGAAGGTGACAGAAGTGTTTTTTACTCTACAGATTCGCTCTCATTTTAATCTGGTCAGCAGCCATCTGCACGGCTCTGTCTCAGCTGTGTCTCATGTAACCGAAACCTGAACTGAAGCATCTATTTACGCTTCAAGTCAATTTTCTTTTCAACAATACGTGCGTAAACATGAGGTTGATGATCGATAAAAAACACTGAATAATATATTCATCCACATTTTGCAACCAGTGAAATAGAGTGTGCGGTGGATCTTTATCTAATCATAATCAACCATCGTGTTGCCTAATTCAAATGGAATCAAAGTGATCTGACATCCAGCACGCTTCAGTTTCATAATGGACTGAAAATATTTTTTAACTTTTTAACTGGTGGGCTGGCACTCGCCGGGCACATCGTCCGGTGCGACGCAACAGAGGTCTGCTTGGAAAGGCCCGACCTTGAGTTTTACAGCACCCCTCGCCTGCACCTCGCCGCTGCCCTGGGCCGTGTACTTCTCGCTGCGCAGTGCGCCCTCTCTCCCTGCGGGGAGGGACGGGATTCCCGGCAGGACTGTCAACCGGGGCAGACTGTCCTCAGTGCGAGGGGTCTGTGGCGATGTCAGCACCCCGTCTCGTTCACCATGTTCAACTGCTGTGTGACTTTTGTCTGATCAAAGACATTTATGTATTGTGTTGCAGAGATATCTACTGAAATGAGCATGCTAACCAGCTAGCCTCGGCCCATCCTGTCTTGTAATACCAATTGTACCTCGAGAGGCGATGGTGAGTCGTTGTAGCGTCCAGTCTGCCCTCAGTCCAACATGAGAGGACGAAGAAGTAGAGTTGCCCCAAGGCCGAGGGCTTGTAATCACGATGATGGTACAAGGTCCGTGCACATTTTGATATTTTGTTTATTGGATTAAATCCAAAGTGGCAGAAACAAGAAAACGACTTGTGTTTTTCGTTTCGACCTCCCCGCCACCGGGGAGCTGCCTTGCCGGGGGTAGACGGATCCCTAGTTGGCGGCTGTGGCAGCTCAAGTTTGGCCAGTGCAAACCCCAGCCCCGGAGGACTACCCCGACTCCCTGCTGGATCGGCAAACTTTCTGTTGCTGCCCTTACTCAGGTTAGACCCAGCGCTCCACCAGCCCACTGTGATTCCCAGTGCTGGGGTATGTGCTGGCGGAATTCGAGTTGCTGCAGCCGCTGGCTGGGGGTCTGTCTTCAAGAGCTGCCGCAGGCTCTCACAGTGAAGGTGCAGGTTGTTTTCTCATTTCTGCCACTTTGGATTTGGTCCATTGAGTGGACTATCAAAGCGTACACGGACCGTACAGCCCCCAGTTAGTGGCACAAACACACAGATGGCTGATGTAAACCATAGGCCGATGCCACATGTTTCAGCCATAGACTGTATATAAAGATAGACGACGCGTCTCCACTTCCTCCCACTATACAGTAGTGATGCCAAAATATCCCGGATACGGGAGCTGCTATCTTGAGATTTTGACGTCATTTGGAGCCAGAGCAGTAATGCAGCCAGCCACTAGGGGGTGATTGAGATGTTCTGGCTTCACTTTTGGAGAGCTGTCATGTCATCCATCTTTATATATAGTCTATGGTTTCAGCAATTTATTGGAATTTTGCATATTTTTGCCCTGCTGCTAGTTAGTAATTGTTTTTTTTTTGTTTTTTCATAACTGATGACTGTAAATTTAGATTGTATGGACCCATTACACATTGCACCTTTAATAAATTGCATTGTACATTTGACTTAGAATTTTAGCAATCTGATATGTATTGTCTGCTTTTTGCACAGGTTTTCACAATTCAGAGAGCATGAGAAAAGAAATATTATTCAGAAGTAAGTCTATATTAAAAATGTCAATCTATTACCAAAAGACAAAATATTTTAATAATTAATTAAATAATTAATTTGCAAAATTTTCCAGATCAAAGATACATAAATATGTATTTTAAACAAATTTTGCTACAAGAAAGAAACAGAGTTTGAATAACAATTTTCCACTTGAATGTGTTTTCTTGATATGATATATTATTTTTTTAGGGAGCAAGAATAGTTCTCATTGACAGGGTCCTGCACATGATAGAAATACAGGAAAAAGCTTGTGCTGTTCTCCAAACACACTGATACCAGAGTGAGAAAAAGCACCACAAACTAAATGCTATAGTAACAAGATTAGTCACAACATGGCAGCTCCATGGTGTATGAAACAAAAACAACGAAAGAATCGAACTGCAGCATCCTTTGTCATTAAATAGTTACTGTTTTAAAGAACTGTATGTGACTTATGGTTTTAATAAAATTAAAATGCATCAACAACTGTGCTTTGGAAAACAGTATATGAAAAGAAAACAAGGCCTGTCTCACAACAACTATTGGACAATTGAAGGTTTTCTATACGATATCCAGAGCATAAATATAGCAGCAAACTACTATTGTCTACGTAAAGATAGAGGAGTAATGTCTACCTGAGCAGAGAATGAAGTTTCTTTCCCTCTTGTGTGTTGTAATCAGAGCTTCTCCTCGCGTTGTTGACACATGCTTATAGTGCATGTGAGCGTGCCACACTGGCTAGCTCATAGCCGCCGCTCTGCACTGCTCTTATACTGCGGTTATAGCCGTCCCTAACCACAGCGTCTCTGTCAGCACTGTTGCTGTGGTTTTAACTGTTAGCGCTGTTAGCACCGTTAGCACCTTTAACTTTTCCTCTAATGGCATCATTGGGTAAACATTTTAATTTAGCCAATATTTTGGTTCCTGACCAAATGCCTGTGACATTCCCATCAACCTCAGCTGTTCTTTGTGTTTAGTGCTAATAAGCAAATGTTAGCATGCTAACACACAAAACTAAGAAGGTGAACAATATGCCTGCTGAACATCAGCATGTTAGCGTGTTGACATTAGCGTTAATTAAGCTCAGCGCACCGCTGTGAATATATCTGTAGACTTCTTGCTTTTCTAATACTAGCAGTCTCTTGCAGTCCGCAAGTCAGGTGTTGTGCTGAGCTAAAATGATTAGTAATAAGACATCTCGATAGAGCTGACCTTCCTGAAATAAATTAGCTTTTTGAGTCTTAAAGGGATAGTTTGGGTGTTTTGACGTTGGGTGTATGAGGTAATTATCCATAGTCAGTGTATTACCTACAGTAGATGGCACCCAGCACGCCCCCAGTTTGGAATAACAGACAGGAGTACCAACACAGGAGCAAAACAATGTACTGCTGTGGACGGGGCCAGCAGGAAAAAGGGATTCAAGTAAAAGTAGTAGCTATATGTAGGATGTTTTCTCATTCAGTCCAGTTCCCCATCGGAGAGGGCTGTCTGACATAAAGTGGTGAGAATATTCTAAATACAACGTAAACTTCAACTGATATTGATTTTTTAGGTGGCTGAAATAGGTTTTGCTGCTGTCCTCGTCCACAGCAGTACATTGCTTTGCACCCATGTTGGTACTCCTGTCTCTTTCTCCAATCTGGGGGCGTTGCCGACCGCCATCTACTGTAGGTTATACACTGACTATGGATAAGCACCTCATACAACACCACTTCAAAACACCCAAACTATCCCTTTAAATTTAAAATAAATACTCGTACAGATTATGTGAATTTAAAAAAAAGTTTATTAAATAATGTTATCCACCAAAAGGGTAAAACAAGACATGGCCAATTCATAGTGCAACTTTCACATGACAAAAGATTGTTCAACACAAAACAGGAAAGAGCAGGGAAAGGAGAGAGGTGTGTGTGTGCGTGTGTGTGTGTGCGTGCATGCATACAGACCAAATTTCTGTAGGACAGTCAATCTAGTCTGTCTGGTGACACGTGTTTCTTGTTTGTTCAGATTCACAATTTAGCTTCTTTTTTTTTTTTTTTTTTGCACGCTGGGAGGGGTAGGGTCTCAAAATAATGAGCTGTTATGACAAGTAAACTAATGTTGCCCTTAATCACAAGCTCCCTTTAAACCAACACAGTCCGAAAACAAAAAGGTATTTATTAAGTGTAAGTGTGTAATTTGTGTGTGTGTGTGTGTGTTCAAGAGTCCTTATTGTCAAACTCCAGTTTTCTTCTCTGTGCCGTTAGAAGCGTTTGACTGGCTTTTAGATGCTCCTTCACAGCTCTGCTCTCCTGTCCCACTCCCGCCTCCCTGTGACGACCGGTGGTACAGCATGTGAAGTCGCTCTGCGTTCATGTCCGCGTCCTCTGCCCCCTCGCAGCACTTTATCCACGACTGAGGAATAGCCTCGATGCCATAGTGGGCCCCGGCGATGGCCCCTGCCATGCAGGCTATGGTGTCTGTGTCCCCTCCCAGAGCCAGGCTGTACGCGATTGTCCTCTCCAGGCCGCCATAGTTTTCTGGAAGGCATTCACGGGGCTGCAGGCAGTGGAGGACGCAGAAGATGGCGGTGGGGACCGAGTGGAGCGCCGCAATGCCGTTACCTGGAAGGAAAGATGGGAAATGTTGGGTGATGTTGGATTTATTATGTACAAAAGTGAACCTAACTGTTGGATTTGTTATGAATAGAGGGATTGTGAGGAAGGAAAGGCAGGTGGTGTTTTTCTTTTGCAAGGTCAAGAAGAGGAAGGAGTCAGAAGGAGATAACGAAGAAGACTTGCAGCAGAAACATCACGTGCCATAAGCTCATGAATATTAATATTGTGTAAACCATGAATAGGCTGGATCAGGGATAGCTCGGGGTTCAGACTTCGCGAACTGACCCATGCACTGTATGTTGTCAGGGACACGTAGGTTGGATCCAGATATCTGTAAACTCTTTTATTTTACTTATGCAACATTGATTGTTCGGAATAAATTGTATTATTATGCTTTAACCCGTCTGTTTGGAAAATCTCTTTGTCACACAAGATTAACCAGCACGTAACTGGGCCTTGACCTCTCGGAGGTAGAAGGCCAGTTCCTTCAGTGATAACAAGTCAGGGAGACAAACTGGTGTAGAATCTGGCAGTTTAGTATATGAGCTGCTCACAAGGTAACAATGTTAAATGAATATAGCTGGATTCAGTGGGGCTGCAACACAGAAGACCGTTCCATCACCCCTGACTGAAACAATCCATTTCCTCGGTCCAAATAAAACCTAAATAAAATGTAATCTTTTATTCAACAAGAGCAGCAAGAGGTAAATAACTAAATCATTTCTCCACTAAAAAGTGGCAGTTTTCAAGATCCCTACGGGGGAAATGGAATTGTTTTAGGCTGCGTCCGAAATCACATACTATGCTCTACATCCCCCAATATGTGTACTATCGTTCAGTAGTATGTATCTTTTCGGACGCACTGAGCAGTAATTTACGTCGTCACTTCCTGAGAGTCTCGTTGTCGGTTGGAGACGTGTAACCATGGTAACCCGTGCCAACCTCGTGACCAAAACGATGATTTGTGAGAACCAAAGTCTGAACTAATTTTTAAAATATATATTACGCCTAGCAAAGTGCAATCTTATACTTACACTTAAATTAAAGCATTATTGATGTTACAGACCTGTTCGTCAACGTCTGTTATGAACATTGTCGTCAGTACCGCATTGCATTGTGGAATATTCATGCAGCTGTAGTGTCCAGGGTTGCATACTGTAATATTTCTATTTCTATTTATGCAATTTGCATGCTATTGATTTGATAATAAGGTTTCGGACATGCTAAAATATCTCACATACTGTTTTAGCGTACTAAATAGCATGTTCGTATGGAATTTCGGACGTAACCATACTGTTATGTGCTATCATAATAATAGGATGGAGGTTTAACATTCAGTCGGTTTATCAATTATTTGACTAACAGATAATCAGCAACTCCTTTAACAATCCAATTATCGTTTTAAGTGACTTCTAAGAACTAACTCACCGGTTCTGGCTTTTCAAATCATCTTTTGTGATAGTAGACTGAATATCTTGTGGTTTGGGACTGTTGCTTGGACAAAACAAGCAATCTGAATAAGTCAACTTGGGCTTTGGGAAACTGTTACAGGCATTAACCATTATTTTCAGACAAAAGGTTAATTGAGAAAATAAATAGCGGATTAATCAATAAAAATCGTCATTGGTTGCAGCCCTAAATAGTAGGGCTGTGTATTGGCAGGAATCTGGCGAAACGATACTCATCATGATACAGGATTCATTATATTGCGCTACTGTAAGCAAGGAAATATATTGTGTTTTTAAACAGCTGTGCGCCCTTACACTACTTCCTGTCTTAGTTTACGTTATTATGTTAGAGTCAAATGTCTGAAGATAACTTACAACACTGCTATCTAGCGGTTGGGGGTTTAAACACAAAATGAACCACTGTCTGCCACAAACCTTTGCATGTAAACTATTAATTAAAAAATCAATAGTGATTTTGAGGATCAATACAGTATCACAGAACATAATATTGCGATACTCAGGTGTATTGATATTTTCTTACACCCCTACTAGATAATAACAATAAAAACAGAATACTGTACATATAAAAATATGGGTGTAAGGAATAGTCAATGGAGGCATAGAAAAGGATGGATGGATGACGTAAGAAACCTCAATGAAAAGTGAAGATAAAATCAAAGATAAGCAGATACTGACCCAGCTCAGAAATGACCTCCTCTATGCTGACCTTGCTCCTGTCCATCAGGTCTCTAACTCTGTGCAGGCGCTCACAGAATGGCTTCTCTGCTTCTTTTAGGCTGGATAGAAACACCATGTTAAAGGAAGATTGACATTTAAGAAAAACAGCACTCCCAGTACAGCCTGAATGCATTTTTCTGTTTCCTGCCAATGAACATTGGAGGCTTTATCCATGTGGTACTCACATTCTGGCATCATTGCGCGTCGCCTCGTCGCCCTCCACTTCCTCCATCTCTGTGATTAGCCTGCTGATGAACTGCTGGGGCATGTCTAGTGCCCCCTGCAGGGAGAGGTGAACAGCTAACGCCTGCAGCACTGCCCCGTTATAACCCAGAGAGCAGGAGTGGGTCAGCATGGCACCCAGACGGGCGAACTGGAGAGAAAAAAGGAAGGAAATCAAACCAAGTCTGCACCAACAAGTCAGCGGGCTTTACATGATGTGGGTCCTAGTGATCTTAGACTTGACTTGGACTTAAAGGTTACTATTAGGGCTGTCAATCGATTCAAATACTTAATCGTGATTAATCACACGTCTGTGAAGTGGAGACTCGTGGGTACCCATAGAACCCCATTTTCATTCACATATCTTGAGGTCAGAGGTCAAGGGACCCCTTTGAAAATGGCCATGCCAGTTTTTCCTGGCCAAAATGTAGTGTCCTTTGCGACAAGCAAGGCTAGGTTTTGTAGTTTCATATGATACCAGTTTCTTCACTCTAGCTTTAAAACTGACCCCGCTACAACCTAAAAATTGCAAGTTGCGTTAATTAAGTAATAGTGGCATTAAAAACGCATTTGCGTTAACGAGTTATCGCGTTAACTTTGACAGCCCTAGTTACTATCAGTTTCAACTTGGCTAAAGTATTTTTGTGCAAGTGTTAGATATATTGTTTTGAATTCATGAAAACTGTTACTGAACTTACTAAATGTTTCTCACTTTGACCAAAGTTTTTCATTTAGACTCAGTACTTTACTTGAGATGTGTGTCAAATGGCAAGTTAGAACTCTAGGACAGTTTTTCTGTTTTTCTGAAACTTTATACGAAACTAGCACAAACACGCTACTAAATTACTGAAGTTTAGACATGGCAGTTCATAAAATGTGCATAGCTTCAACATGCATGTCACCAAGGATGTGTTTTTTTTGTCCTAAGGATGCCCACTGCTCACCCTTTTAACATCAGCTGGACCAGGGAAAGCCAGTGCGAAGGGGGCCGCCCTCATGGCTCCCCCGTTCCCAAAGGAGCCTCGACCATTAAACTGGTCCCTTGCCGGCTGGTAGACATCACTGAGCTGAGGAGAGGACAGCTTCTTCAACACCTGGATCACCCCAGAACCATAACCACGACCCGGGGACGCACTGTACTCCTTAGCAAACCTAAAGGGGTGAGACACCAGTGCTTCAATTTGTGTGTGTGTGTGTGTGTATGTGCTACACCTCAATTGATTTCAATAGCCAGTGGAACAATATATACACCGTAATACATGTAAACTATTAGCTATTAGTGTCAGCAGTGTGCATTTGTGTACCTGCGAGCCATGTCCTGCTCATCAAAGCCAGCACGGGTGAGTAGAGACTGGACCACACACCGTGCCATTGCCGTGTCATCACTGTATTCAAGGATACCTAACAGACACACACGCACACACACATATAAACACTGCATGAAGTATGAATTCCCTGAGGTCTTACCTATCCATAGAGAACAAGATCATGCATATAGACCCGGTAGTTTTGGAGGTATTCTTGATTTATTTTGGGTATGTCTGTCTAGACGAACCACACTTTCCAGCACCCAAGGGCTAAATAGGTTAAATAGAATACTTTGAGTTTGTGGATGTCATGTGATTGTAATGTACGATGTTGTATTATGTAATTTTATGTAAGATGTGCTATTCTGTATTTTTTTTTTTATTTATTATTTTTCTTAAAAAGCCTAACCAGGGACATGGTCTGCAAATTAGCTATGGCTAGAAGTCCTATATACCTTGAATCGGTTGCACTTTAATTAAGATAAGATAAGATATTCCTTTATTAGTCCCGCAGTGGGGAAATTTGCAGTGTACAGCAGCAAAGGGGATAGTGCAAAAAAACAAGATGCATCAGCTAACACAGTAAAAAAGAGCTAAACAAAGTGTAACAAAATATGAACCATTTAAATAGAAGGATGTATAAAAATAGGAGCAGTATATACAGTATTGACAATAAACAGACTATAACAAAAATGCACAAGTGGAAAATGATATTGCACAGTGAGAATGAAATGAATGAATGAATGAAATTCCACCTGATAATATCAGGTTATTGTCAGTTTTTTTGGTGTGTAAGTGGTCTACTGGGAGCAGTGCTGGTAGTGGAGTCCAAGATCATGCATATAAACCTGGTAGTTGTGGAGCTAGTTTTGATTTATTTTGGGTATGTCTGTCTAATCGAAACACACTTTCCAGCACCCTAGGGCTAAACAGGTGAAATAGAATACTTTGAGTTTGTGGATGTCATGTGATTGTAATGTACAATATTGTATTATAAGATAAAGATAAGATAAGATGAACCTTTATTAATCCCCGGAGGGAAATTCAGGTGTCAAAGCAGCAACATCAGCAAACAGAGTGAAACACAGGAGAGGTAAAGGTATACAAAAATGATAAAAAAAAACAATAATAGAGATATAAAAAATACAGAGTGAATGGATGAACATAGTGTGTGCAGTCTGTCAATAAATAAATGTAGTATGTGCAATAAATAAATGTAATATGTACATATGTGCAGTCTATAAAATGGTATATAGGATGTATAGTGTAAAGTGCGCCAGGTATGTGATTTTATGTAAGATGTGCTATTCTGTATTTTTTTTAAATTTATTTTCTTTTTCTTAAAAGCCTAACCAAGGACAAGGTCTGCAAATTAGCTATGGCTAGAAGTCCTATATACCTTGCATCAGCTGCGCTTTTATTAAGTGTAACAGTGCCTATGTATTGTCCCTGTCAAAAAAACTAATAAATAAAAAAGTCTGGGTGCCCATTACTGATGGCCATTTCCTATTATTTTGATGTTTTGCTGTATGTATGGTAGAATAAATGTGTCATTCAGAATGAATGCATGATTTCAAAGTGTTGCTAACTCCCCTATATAGCGGTGTATTGACCCAGTTTAATCTCAGGTGTCTGAGTATTGATGGCTAGGCTAGCAGAGCAGTCACATTGATTGATTGATTTCAGACACTCATCTGCAGGACAGGTGGGCATGGATCAATAGCACAGTAGTTTGATGTATCTCTCCCTCTGCTAACCAGTGCCACCATGTCATATGGTGTTACATATCTGGTACATCCTTTACACTGACCATTCCCCTTGGTGTCGTCGTCCAGGCTGCTGAGATGCTGCAGCACGCTCTCCATGGGAACCTCCTCCGCTCCTTCAAACTCTCCTCCGACACAGTCTCCCAGCACCGCGGCCACCAGCGCTCCTCTGAACCGGGACAAAGACGCCGGGCCGCCCGCTGCCACCGCCACCGCTCTCATGGCCGTCATTGCCATTCATCCGCCGATGGAAGAGACGTCAAAACCTACACCGAGAAAACACTCCGCTGGTCGGCTGACCAGACTCTCAGGATACACAGCTCAAGAGACAACAACAACAACAACAAATGTCGACTTAACGGCTTCTATCAACTGCTTCCTGAAAACGTTATGATGCCCGTTGACCAGGTTCAAGTCGGTGCACATAGAAATACAGTTATATAGAGCGGGCTTCCATTGAAAGACAGGCTGTGATTTGTGTATTTCTATACAAGGACATCCGTTAGACACGGTCGTGTCCAGAAGGTAACCCACAAGCTGCAAAACTCTCGCGAGATGTTGAGGTTTATGCATTGACCTCGTCGTCGGCCAGTGAGTCTCGCGAGAGTTTTCGCAGCTTGGCGGTTACTTTCTAGACAGGAACGTTAGATACCGCAGTGGATACAATACATGCGACAACACTTTATGTAAAAAAAAGATCATTATCAATGCCTAGTTGTTAAAGTTTTAGATAGGACCTCAGTATATGTAGATATGTCCACTTTCTTGCCATTTTTTTTACCACCGAGCTCACTCTTCTCATGCCAGCAGTACGCTTTAGTTTGCGCAGATACCCTCATGTTTACGGTACAGCCATGCATTTGTTTAGCTCGCCCTCTGCTGGATAGGAGCTAATGAGATGGTTCTCACCATTACATTAATCAATAATGTACAATAGTTCCTATAATTTGAACTATTCAGGTTTGAATTTAGAAAGTACTACTAGTCTGTTTTTTTAAACAATATTTTTTATTGAATTTTACATATAAACATATATACATATATGCACATACAGACAGACTAACAATATTAATAATTAAATTATACATGAAATGTTTAGTCAGAATTTACACAGTAATCAAAGAAAGAGAGACATGACATTTCATGTACTATTAGTCTATTTAAATTATAAACAAAGAAATGTGTTCATTTACTTAATTTGCTGACGGATATTTTTGGGGAGAAATGTGATTTATTGACCACCTTCTCCGTTAAGTTATTATTCATATCATGTATATGGTCTTTTTTTCTTATTAATATTATTTATTTGTATTATTTATTTTATTTATTTTGTATAAATTAATTTTAGAGTACTGTATGTCCTGATACAATGGTGAGTGTATCAGCCTAGTAAGAATGGTCCGTGTACAAAGTTTGTCTTCAATTCTTAGTCAAGCATGAGGCCTAATGTTCTCTTTTTTGTCATATTGTCACAAATTATAATTGGGGATTTCTACAATAAAGACATGTGAAAATCAGTAAATAAAATAATGTATAATACAGGGCAGTGTCTTTTCTCCTTGTGGTCCAGTCTTATCCTTAGTTGTGCTTTATGCAATTTGTCAAGGTGGTAGCTGTCTGATCTGTCAATGAATGAATGAATTCATGTAACTGCAGGCCTTTTCTAATCACTTCCAATAAAATAATATCTAAAAATGGAAGTAACCCATTACAATTCTTAATTATCTGAATATTCAGGTTACACATACCCTCAAATAAAAATAATTAGGTCTATGTTTTGGCATACAATGGCTGAGACATTTTGCAGACATGTGTTTTACATAACTTGACATAATTAGAGATCCTGTGAATATACCCCTTTAACTGGCCAAAGACGTTGGTGTTTCATTTGGCAATCAAACACATTTGCAGAGAGACCTGATCATGTTTTACTTTGAAAGACACTATTATATTGTTTAGTTTTGTACTATGATATTAATTGAAACCAGTTTGTCAGGTTGTGGGAAAAGAATATGGAGGATATGGATTTTTATTTGCTTTATATGTGCGTAAAGCTGAGTAAATGCAACCATAATTCAATTCAATTCAATTCAATTCAATTCAAACAACTTTATTAATCCCTCTAGGGGCAATTGGTTTGGAGCAGCTTGTACATAAAAAAACATAGATAAAACCTAGTGACACACAACAACAACAACAACAACAATATATATATATATATATATATATATATATATAAAACAGGACCCAAAACGATTACTGATGTAAATTAGACTAACTAATAAATAAACAGACTGAACAAGAACAGCAGAAGGAACAGTTTAATAAACGATAAAAGGATCTGTGACGGTAAAAGGATAAAAATCCATAAGAAATATAAAATATAAAATAAAGTTTGGAGACTTAAAATAAAAATAACTCTACTCAGGCTGTCATTTATCATCAGCAGCGTTCACTGGTCATTGAAAGCTGCAATTACCGTATTGACCTGAATATAGCGCGGTGCATTTTGTCTGGAGATGACTTTAGAAGAAGCGGGGGTTAGGTATGAGCTCTGCATGTGAGGACTAGAAGAGTAAATGTCATTACGCATTTACAACAGCAGACCACGCACACAATTATCATGTTAACTGGAGCCAAACACCATCACTGAGAACTACCTACAATGTCAGGAGAAACAGATGGAGAAAAGCCACCCAAACATACGGTAACGTTATTATCTTCTCCACCGAATAGCCTCTTCTTCTTCGTCACATATTTAAAGAACCAGTGTGTGTAGGAGTTATGGGCATCTACTGGCACACATTTAATATTCTGTTAGTTATTATGTTTTCACAAGTGTGTAACTTTAATCAGCTGAAACTATGACTCGTTGTTGTGTTTTCGATAGTTTAGAGTGAGCCTTCATATCTAAAGATAAAAGGCTGCTGAGAGCCCGCCATGTTGCACCGCCATGTTTCTACGGTAGCCCGCAACGGACTCTGAATAACGCTTTCGCCTTTTGACCGGTTGGAAGCCGTAGAAGAAAAGGAATAATAAGTGGTTGCTTGTGCTGCTTACTAAACTTTGTGAGAAGTTTGATAACCCAAATGTTGACAAATGGAGGATCATACTTATTGTTTAGAAGAAGAAAAGGCAAGTGAGCGTGAACCCTCGCCATCAAAGAAGCTAAAACATGAAGAAACAAGAAGAATACGGGACAGAAGACGGCAGGAATGAAGGATAAACATTGGTGATGGTGTGGACTTTCGCGAATGGAATTCGCTGATGAGGGACAATGCTTTCCGAGAAGTGATGTGTCGGTCGTGAACGAGCCGGTTCAAAGAGCCGGCTCTTTTAAGTGAACGATAAGATACGGCTCCGTTCGAGAGCCGTCTTTTTTTTTCTTTACTCAAAGGGACTGTTTGTAACTTTTTACATGTATAAATCACCCGGGTTGGTTTCCCATGCGCTTGCATATCTGCGCTCGCTTGTGGCTACACTGTTCAGACTCAGACTGCAAAACAAACTACAAGGAAGCACCAAAACCGCAAAGTTATTTCTAGTGAACCTGGTCTGTTAAACAGTGTTGGCGCGATCGGAGGAGGTGGGGGAGACCGTAGCTTTGGTCTCCAGGGCCGGAGTCTCTGCTGTACTCTGCTCCTCTGCCTGCAAGCTTGCACGCCTGCCTGCCTGCCTGCCTTCACTCACACACCGTGCGCGTTCTCGCGCTCCACTCTAGACGTGCATGTGCACACACTAAACACTGTCGGAGAGTTAGTTTAGCTCTGAGAATATCTAGTAAATGTACAGTGGACGTTTGTGCAGAAATATCTGCTGCAGCTCCTCCAGACCAACAGAGGTTTCCCGTGTCTTGTGAAGTAACGGTGCTCCGCAGCGAGAAACGTTAACGTCTCTGACAGGGTGCCGGTGTCTCCCCTGTTCCCGGCGGTCGGGAGGCTGAAGCAGGACAAGCCAACACTAGGATCAGATCTAAGTCATGTTCATGGAGAGACCTTCGTCTGGTCAGCTAACATTACTGCCAAGCAGGTGAAATATAGAGTGATATTGTGGTTTTAGCTGACGTGTGTCGCCTCACTGTTTTGAGCGATGCTTGTTCATGTCTATTTCGAGCGAGCACAAGCGCGTGCCCGACACTGACTTTCGTTGACTTAACGGCCACAGGTGTCGCTGTTAACAAGCATTTCTGAAAGTTACAAACAGTGCCTTTAAGTGATATATATGTGCACACATACTAATCAAAAATCAAAACAGTGCTAAATTTGGCTGAATTATAAAAAGGCAAAAGTGGTAAAAACGAAGAGCCGTTTGGGAGCCGAAAGAGCCGGCTCTTCTTGGTGAGCTGAGCCAAACGATCTGGCTCACTAAAAAGAGCCGGAATTCCCATCACTAGTTTCCTACTGAACCTCAAGGCCACCGTAGGTTTTACTGGAGGGGGGGGGGTATTCAGTTGATTGCAGTTTGCAACGTCTCCACCAGATGCCACTAAATCCTTCACACTGCTCCTTTTGACCGATTTTATATGTAAAACGGTCTCTTCTCTTCAAAAAGTGTCTCCAAAAGGTGGTTGTCTTGTGCTTACAGTTGCTCCCCTCTACCCTGCACGGTGTTAGCAGACGAGGTTACCTTGTGTCTCCATCCTCTCTGTTAGTAACGTTAGCAACGGTAACCGCTTCCACACACACAGCGCGTGAGAGGAGGTGAGGCTGGATGTTTGTTAGCGCGGTGTCTGCAGCATAATTAAAACATGGCGGACTCGGAGGAATTTAGACTCAAACGCTTAAAGGTAAGATAAACTAAACCTATGACATATGTATATATCAACACTCAGACGGGAAGTGTGTATAGCTGATAAGAGCTACATAAATGAGACATGTAGTTTATTGTGAGCTAGCTTCCTGTCGAGATGTGCACATTGAAGCTAACGTTAGCGAGCTAGCTTATCATTACAACCCCCTCTTAGCTTGCTGCTATTCTGCTGCACTGATGCACACCAAAGCTCCGTCCATCAAAATATGATCATCAGCAAACTAACATGTTCAATAGATACATGACGCTTTGTGTTTCTGTATTAATCCAGCACTGCAACTGTGCAGCTGATTGTTTGTTCCACTAAAGCCCTTTGCATCCTTTGCATCGAGGAGGGCTGCTGCGAACAATACAGAAAAGTGGAGGTTTTATTGTGTTTTAGTGTTTGCATGCGAGTCACTTTGATTGTTATCTTTACCCGAAGACTCCAGCAACTCCTACAGTGCCTTTGCTGGATTGTTTGGTTTGTGTGTGTCTGTATAAGTTTACATATATGCCATAAATAGTGGGATTTTAAATGTAATTTGATGGGACGCCCCCTCCATACCACTGATCAGACAGCATGAGGCCTGTAGCCATTATAATCGATAAAAGCAAGACATTGATAACATAAAGGTTCGTATAGCCAGATTCCTTAAAACGTGGTCATGAAGATGATTTATTCAGTGTTATATTTACTCATGTTAACCAAAACAGTAAGATGCTCATTATAACAGTAGGACAGAGAGACAATTCTTTCTTCCCATCTCACCATTCAAGTACACTACTGACAGTAGATTTTGGTGTGCTTGGTACTATGTCACTGTTATGTTATTATTCTGTTACTATGTGAATGTGATGAGGATAGTTGGCTTTCCAGCCATTTGTATCAAAAAAAAATGTGTTTGTTGCTGGAGGCAGACTGTGTGTAAGTATGGGCACCTGCTGGGCAAGTCCATGTTTACAGTGGATGAAGACAGAGCTGCAATGTGGGCAGTAGTTGGCCCAATAGACCCTTTTCTATGGCAGACATTTTTGACATGTGATGATAAGAAAAGCACAGATGTATGTAACAACATTCAACGGTGGCTGCATTTAATTTACACCCTACAGGGCCGTGATATTATGTGCATGCTGTTTCATTGACATGGTTTTTGAATGGAGAAGAGCCATGATAACCAGTATTGCTATGACAAGATAAATAAAAGATAAAGGTCTGTAAAGGCCTTTGGATGTAACCACTGATGTTACAAGTAACCATAGATACATCAGTGCTTATCTTTCTGTCATTCTGTGCTTAATTTGAACACATCATTGATCTGAAAAATACAGTTGTGATGCACAAAAGGCCCTCCCTCCCTACGTTATGTGCAGCTCTAGTCGGCTTTGAGATGTAGACTTTAACACTGTGGTATTGTTGTCTGAGAGGATGATATTAGCTGGAGGTTTGTGGGGCATTTCAAAATCTGATGGCACATTAAATTAATAAGAGTTGGAGTGGGAATATAATATACAACATGAATATCACTGTCTGAATGGTTCAATGAACTCTTGACCTTATTGATTTTTTCTAATTGAGAGGAACAGATAATTAAGGTGTACAGTTTGGTACCTGGGACCAGCTTCTCAAGGTTTAGGGGTCAGTTACTATGGGTAGAACTGTAGAGAACTGTGAACTGGGGTCACTGTAAATCAGAGTTGAAACACGGTGTAAAGGAACAGTTGATAAGGTGTCTTTTTTCCTAAAAATGAATTTGAGTAAATAATTGTGATAGTTGTTTTGTGAACATTTGAAGCTTAAGTTATATCTATCTAGCCTTTTATAGTTACGGTAAAAGTTTCACAGTACATTTTGTTCCCTTTGACATTATGAGGTTTTAAGCTGTTATTAGGTTTGACAGTGAAGAAAAGAAGATTAAAGTGCATCATTCCTTGAGTGCTAAATATGAATTTTCCCCTTGAATTCCCTAATCTTTTTCTCCCCCTACAGCATGAGGAGCGCCTGTCCAGAGTGTTTGACGAAGTGATGGGGCTTGGAGACTTTGCCGAGTCCTCCGGGGGTTCTGCCAGCTCTTCCAGGAGTGGAGGTCAGGACGAGGCAAAGGGAGTAGACGACACTTCAGGACAAGGGGAAAACCAACAGGTAGAAGAAGAGGATAGCAGCGGCAGCAGACAAGAAGAAAAGATGGATGAGGGGAGAGAGTCACCCTTTCCTCGCATTACCTCCCCTTCCTCTGTCCGACCCGCCTCGTTTACCATGGGCACTAACGAAGGAGGGGGAGGAAGTGGAGGGGCAGCGTTTGATGACGCACTGGATGGACTTCCTTCGTTTGGGCCAGAAGAAGAAGAAGAAGAAGAGGAGGAGGAGGAAGAGGAAGAGGAGGAGGAAGAAGAAGAAGAAGAAGAGGAGGAGGAGGAGGATGAAGACTGGCACTTTGCCCTGCCAATGGGCACCAGGGAGGATGCTAAAGTGGGCAAAACGAACCGAAAAACCGGCCAACCAGGAGTGGGCAACAACGCAACTCGAGGCAAACCCTTTGCCCCCCCGCCCAGAGAGGAGGAGGAGGAGCGGGAGGATTTGAGCACTGAGTCTGCTAACACCTCCCACTCCTCCAAGGACCACACACCTGATGACAGCCGAGGTAAAGCAAGCTGCATGCACATGAGAATTTAGACAATTGTAAAGGGCAAGATTGATCACCAATGCCATATTGCAAGTGTCTATCCACTGTATCGTATCAAAGTATCTTCATAGGGCCCTGACACACAAGGACAAGAAAGACACTATTGAGTTGCATTATGGGAAATGTAGGATACAGTATTTGGGGGGCTTGACTACGGGTGTAACAATACGTGTAATTGTATTGAACCGGTTGGTATGGGATGTCCGGTTCGGTCTGCAACATCCTTTCGGTACGCCCTGTGACCCAAACAGCTGTCACAGGTAGTCTGTGAAACAGAAATTCTGGAGTGCGAGTTTTACCCGGAAAGTTTTCGCAGCGCACCAGTTGTTCTCTATCAGTTGTAGCAGTGCTGCATGCTTGGTGGTTTAGCCCATTTTATACCCAAATCCCAGGTATCGATACCGGTATGGGGACTAAAAAAGTTGAATCGGTGCATCCCTATTTATTACACATTGATTCGGCACATGAAAATGTTAACCATGTTTGTTCGGTTAACATTTCTTTATGTTTTATGTATTAAATGTGTTTTAATTGAACGTTTTCTTTTCTACCCTTCTGTTAGATGGAGGCGTCCTGAACCAGACAGAGGAGACTGAAGATAGCCAGGAGGGAGAGGTAGGGATCTGCAATGATTGTAATCTAACTGTAATTATACAATCTTTGAACCTTCAGCAGGTAATTATGAATACTCTTTATTATTTCAGAGGTCGCAGGCAGCTCCAATGGAGGACAGTAATCAACCAACATCTCCCCCTACTATTAATATTAAAGATGAGCCCATTGATGAGGGCTACGACGCTGCTTTACTGCCTCAGAGCTCCATCAGACAGATCAAAGAGGAGCTGGAGAATCAGGAGGTAGGTGTGGGAGAGAGAAAGTTATCAGTATTCATCTGCTGTCTATGTTCAGTACGAGGTGTAGATTTGTAATTTTCATATTGAACAATAGAGGAGATGATTCAACCAGAAAAGAATGATATATTTGGATTGAAGCTGCTGGCAGCCCCATACTGTGTGCTGATTGATAATAATAGTAGAATGTTTTATAGCAATACAGAAACTAGACCCATTTTCTTTAAATCAATAATTTGATAACATGGCTTAGGATCAAAATCTGATTTCTTAATGTGTGCTCATTTCAGGAGGAGCTGAGGATCAGCTCTGTCTACTCTGTAGGTGGAGGGAACACCTTCGCATCCCCGACCACCAGTGAGTTCAGTTATTGGTTCATTGTGACATGTTTTTCTCATTTTAACATCAGAGCTGGCATTTTGTTGTGGTCATATTGGTTTCTGTTCAGGTTTGTAAGTTAGATAAGAAGGTCACTTTAGCAGGAAGCTAATGGGGGTTTTAGACCCCGGCAGTTGCGTTTTAGTCTGGACGTACAGAAACGGAGAACTTTGAAAACGACGACGTAAACAGCCATGTTCGCTTCTTGATTGGGTCTTATCAGTCGTGACGTGTCCTTCCCTGATTCGTCACGCCCCGTCACATGAACTTTTTCCGGAAGAAAACAAACGACATCAGCCTCGACCACCAGTGGTTAATTCAACGGATGGATAATGAGTTACAAACGTTGCAGACCTTATTGTCTATGCTAGCAGCTGTTGTGCAGTTAAATTCTACATTTTATAACGTTACTACTGCCTACATGTGGCAACATGGCACATGGCAAGCTATTATTTGAGTGCTTTGCCTCAATTCATGTGTCCAGCACTGCTTCCTATTTACACCGGCACGCGCATGCCCAGTGTGCATGAATGGTCACATGATATGCGTTTTCAGGCGTGGTGGTATGGACTGAGATTCATTCTGAAATGGCCCTAAACCGCTCGTCTGGACGGAGGTCGTTTTCATTTTAAAACAAAAATATATTAGTGTGGATGTAGTTAAAGGACCGAATGTCAACAGTTTTCATTGATTAAAACTAGACAAAACAGTTTTCTTTGACTATGATCTTGACTTTGACTAGGACATAAATACCCAGACTTTTAGTCAACTAAAACTTGACTAAAGAAAACAGGATGAGGTTGACTAAATATGATAAAAACTAACAAGGAAATTTGACACAGGACCAAGACTAAATATAAAAAATATCTGCCAAAATGAACACTAATCCACTGCATCGCTGCCTCTCTCTGGCTCATCCAACAGTGCTTCCAAAATGTCCCGTTCAGTATGCAGATTTTCCAGCCCTGATGATTCAGTGATAGTGCACATAAAGTTTCATGTAGAGGAATGGTGTGTTTATGTGCTGTGGTGGAGCTAAAACTGTCCGACGTCATCAAAATATTATGTTTTTATGACATTCATGTCAGGTAATTATTTGCATTCCCTGTTGAGTTTCCAAACATCATAGGCCAATAATGCAATGTGGCAGCTGAACAGTGAAGCTCTGTCGTCGGACTTTTACTTTAGCATGTGAATGCACCGCCTGGATGGAGCCACAGCAACAATATTTAAACTCTAAAATTAAGTAAATTAAATGGAAACCAGTTCGGACATGTGGTCCATTATGATGCATTAGCTATGTTAAGCAAGTTTCAAGGCTCTGTGAGTTGATTTAGATGGCGTACTAAAATGAACTGGACTGATTAGGGAAAACGGCATTTAAAACGTACAGCACCATTTGCCTTGAATTGGGAAATGGTTGTAGTTGTAAGTATGGCTGGGCGATATATCAAATATACTCAATGTATTGCGGCTCATTCGAAGGGGGATGAGTAAATGACGTCAACATTGAGTATAAATATAATTATTATTTTTTTTAAGCCACCGGCATGAGAGTCGCTTTGACGTTTCGCTTCTCCCGCGGCTCTCTCCCTTCAACAGACGCACTCTCCTGGGCGAGTGTGAGTGGCAATATGAGCATGGATGTGTGTATGGGGCGTGTGTTTTTGTATCTAGAGGGAAGCACCAAAGCGAGTTTATACTGTACGTGTTGAGGTCGGAAAAGGTGATGGAAGAGGTCAGCCTCCACTTCCTTCTTGCCTAGTTTTCCCTTTTTAGAGAATGCCATTATTTATTTACTTATTTCTCTAAATGTTGTCTTGTCTCGTCTCTCCTGTGTATGTGTACCTTACTCACTGACGCGAGACGCAATGCTTATCAGAATGCACAGATTTGATTGGCTGAATAGCATCACGTTAGAAGATTTACAATGCATGCAATTTGTCTGTCCTGGTCCTGGGCCGCTAAAGCAGTGCCGTAAAGCCTAGAAAACGGTTGAAATAGAAATGCTCTGTCAAAATTGAATAATCCCCAATAATTTAATCGGTTATCGGTTCGATATATATCGCGATATAGCCTCAAAATATTGAGATATTATCTATAAGCCATATCACCCAGCCCTAGTTTTAAGCACACAGGATTCACTGGGCTGACTGTGGAAAACCATTAGTACGGTCATTTAGCAGTAGACCTTTTAATGTCAGACATACTGACAAATCATAGCTGGAAAACACAGGTGTAACTTAACATTAATAATGACTGCATTCAATCAAGATATTCCACTTCCCAGGCAGTGGTATTGTGTATGCTGGTTCACCAGAATAGCTCATTCTGACACTTAAATGGAACAGAGCCCTTGTAAATGTTATTAAATACATCTTTGTCAGCTGCCAGAGGTTCAAAAAGGCACAAATTCCATGCATGTTGTGTTATTATTAAAAGTGATTTAAAAAAAAAAAAAAAAAATGTAATTTCTTCTTCTTAACCAACCTTTCCCCTCTTATCCTCTCAAGTGCCGGCAGCAGCAGTCCCAGCTCCCCCTACGACGACCATTTTCATCCCAGGTAGAGGTGCCGTCCTACAGGCCATGGCTTCCCTCCCTCTCAGACCACAAGCTCCAATCCCAAGTTTACTACCAGCTCTGCTACCAGCACCCCCACGGCCACCTCCGCCCTCCGTTCCTGGCAGCGTTCGCTGCAGTGGCTGCTCTAAGGTACTGCTGTAACTTCGTGCTGCTTAACAAGACCCCGTCTACATGGATGTGCTTATTACAAAGGAAAACTGTTATTATTAATGTCAAATGGTTAAATGATCTCTGTTTTTTTGAATAGTTAACACCACTCATGTTCTATGCATTGTTATTATATATGTATATATATCTTATATATGGGATATTGAAATATTTACTATATTGATGTCATGTCATGATTAGCTTTTTGTTTCGTGTCAGCTTTCTGTTTCATGGTTCTGTTAAATGGTTGTAGGTTCTGCTGAAAGGTCAAACAGCATTCCAAAGGAAAGGTTCGACGCAGCTCTTCTGCTCCACAGTCTGTCTGACAGGCCACCTGCCTGCTGCCAACAAGAACCGATCCTGTTTCCAGTGCAACAGGTACATCTTTGTTTCCACTTGACATCAGTAGGAACTTAAATCAGGGTTTCATTTAGCTGACATAAGCTGGTAGTTGGTTTATATACTGTAAGTTGTGTTCATTTACCACATGAAAGTTATGCTTTTCTACTTTAAAGCAAAACTATGTTTATTTTAGGTTTTGTTTAGTCAAATAGGGGAGTATAAAGGGTGCCGTAAGGCAGCAATACATTTCCACCATATTGCTGACAGCAAATATTTAGATTAAGTTTTTAATAAAACACCTGTTTTTTTTTTTATTATTATTTACTGTTGAATTCTATTGTAGCCTAATTGAGAAATTGTGTATTCAGTGGCGCACATGTCAGAATCCTAAATTCTATATACATGTAAAAAGCAATTTTCCTCACCAAAGCACTTGATGTATGTACAGTGTAAACTGCTATAGTGATCTTGACTGTCTGGGTCAAATTGATCATATAAGCAGATATTGTGCTTTATTTCTCCAGCAGATTACCATCTAATTGACATTTGTGTATTTATTACATGAATATAAAGCAATGAAACCGCTTTGCTATTTACTGGCTCGCTGCCAATTCTTCTGCCTTTTCCCTCACCCAGGGCGTGGCATTGCCATTTTTGGCTGGCTCTGCAGAGCGAGCGTGCAGGCAGGTGAACGGTGCCCCTTTGCCGGGGCTCCTCGTTCTCTCACTCTGTAGCAGTATGCAGGGAGACGGGTGCTGGTCGGCATGTGTGCTGCAAGCCAGTTTAGCATCAGCAAAGTTTCACTTAGGGGGCATTACATGACCAGGCATTATCAATCCACTTGGCAAGGGTGGCTTCAACCACAGGTTCTTTCCCCGTGCATGTTCGTTTTTCATTCAGAGAAAATGGCGTCATGAAATCAATGTGCACGCAGCACCAGCCTACGGTATCCAGCCGGAAAGCAGACGGTCCAAATTCAATTAACTGCAATCAAATTCTACTAAATTAGTTAGTCTAACATAGTTTTAAAATGATTTTGGATATGTAGCAATGTATGAAAAGACCCAAAATAAACACTGTAAGCAGACTGTCCCAAGCTAAGGGGTAGATCACTGTAATCGTGATCACTACAAGCGGTTTCAACTCTATGATTGTGGGTTTTCTTTCCCATTATATCACTATACGTATTGTCATTTTTATTTAAAGAGCACTGTAACTCCTGCATCGTTTAATTAAGGTGAAACTTGATTCATATATTTTTAACTCTTCCAAACAGTTTTTTATACCGACTTTTTACACCTTGTCTAGGTAAGAAACTTGGTGCCACTGTTCCTTTGAAGCTTGCATGCATAATCAAAATAATAACGTCTGTCAATTTGAATTCAGTATTTAACTTTTCATCCTTGTCACCACTTTGTATGTTCCGTCCCCTAACCTGTCATCATCCTGTATTTTTTTTGACTACTGTATTTATTTCTCTCTGCAGGGAGATTCTTCAGCCCAGGGACATGATCACGATTCCAGACGACGGCAGCTTCGTCAACTTCTGCGGCCAGTTCTGTCTGTCTGTCTTCAGACACAAGAAGAAACAGGTTGACAAGATTCCTGATAAATGGGCTGACAAACGACTAGAGAGGAAACCTGAGAAACCGCCTGAGAAACCAGTGGAGCGACCGCCTGACAAACCCATGTGCAGTGTCTGCAAAGTCTCTAATAGAGTAAGAGACAACAAAAGGCTATTTTTATTAAGTTAACAGTTTCTCTGCATCTTTACTCTATGGTCTAATTCTCTTTTTTGTCCTTGTTTTTAAATGTTATCATCTCTACAGCAAATTGAGCACGAAGTCACCCATCAAGGTCGTCTGCACAGACTCTGTAGTGATGCTTGTTTTCTAACGTGGCGCAAGATGCGGCACTTAGCCATGAACTGCTGTGAAGGCTGTGGACTTTACTGTAGTAGCAGCTCAGGCTCATGTCAGACGCTCACAATTGACAGATCTCAGCTCAACTTCTGTGGTCCTACCTGTATTGGCACCTACAAACAGGTATGCAATAAAATATATTTTTATATAATATTGTTTGGTTCATTTTAAAATAAGGAGAGTTCAGTATTTATGACAGAAGCATTTAGGATGAACATTTTTGCACATTATTGGCTCCAAATGGCAATAAGATGTGAGTTTGAGTACACAGAATGTAATATCAGAAACTCACACACAGCACTGTCTTGATGTTTATCAAGCAAATATAAACTTCAATACTAATTGTTTAATTTTTTTTCTCGCATAGAACTGCAGAAAGACAGCTGAGTGTGCCTACTGTCACAAAATTGCGATAGTGTCCCTCACCATCATGGAACGAGACCAAAGGGGCAAAGTCCAGCTGTACTGTTCATCCGCTTGCGTGGAACAGAGTCGACCACCCCGACACATTCTCACTGGTAGGACACACCACAGAGACACACACTCACGTGCAAAGGATAGCTGGTATATGCGGTCTTAAATGAAGAACTTCAGGCTTCAGATCTTCTCAGTGACCACAATAATATCCTTGCTGGTTTAGAATAAATATACTAGAGGCAAGGATTTATTGAATTTAAAACATTACAGGTGGCACCTCAGTAAAGGGAGATTTGTCAAGTATTTAATACTCTTATCAACATGGGAGTACGGAAATATGCTTGCTTTATGCAAATGTATGTATATATTTATTATTAGAAAACAATTAACACAAAACTATGACAAATATTGTCCAGAAACCCTCACAGGTACTGCATTTAGCATAAAAAAATATGCTAAAATCATAACTCAAACCCAACAGGCAGCAACAGCTGTCAGTGTGTCAGTGTGCTGACTTGATTGTGACTTGACCCAAACTGCATGTGATTATCATAAAGTGGACGTGTCTGTAAAGGGGAGACTCGTGGGTACCCATAGAACCCATTTTCATTCACATATCTTGAGGTCAGAGGTCAAGGGACCCCTTTGAAAATGGTTATGACAGTTTTCCTCGCCAAAATTTAGCGCAAGTTTGGAGCGTTATTAAGCCTCCTTCGCAACAAGCTATTATGACATGGTTGGTACCAATAGATTCATTAGGTTTTTTAGTTTCATATGATACCAGTATCTTCACTGTAGTTTTAAAACTGTCCGCTACAACCTCCTAAATCACAAGTTGTGTTAATGCATTAAAGAAATTAGTGGCATTAAAATGAAGTGACGTTAACGCATAAGTATTATCGTAAGTATTATCGTACGTATTATCGTACGTATTACCTCTTAGTAGCTGATCAGTGTCATATTCCTTATTTTTTGCCGGTTAGATTCACACGTGTGCCGCGGCCACGTGATAGTTAATGTTGGCACATGGCGTCGGCACACATGTAAATCTACCTGGCAAAAAGTAGGAAATATGAGACTGATTAGCTGGTCACTGGTCATGGCTTATCAGCTGAAAACTGTCCAGCTTCGATCGGCTGCCAATTGACTGGTGCATCTCTAATCTTATCTTACTTTATATCGCAACCAAAGCCAGGGAAAGCCTCTTTTATTATTAATTAATACACATAGTGCATGCTCACATACTAGCAGCTGTTTTTTTTTTTTTTTTTTTAAATGTTACCCTTTTCCCTTAGGTGCTGCATTCCCCTGCTGCCTGTGCAAGGTATCAGCTGTTCCTCAGTATCATCTGGCCATGGTGGACGGCACCATTCGTAACTTCTGCTCCTATGACTGTGTTTCTATATACAGGGTAAAGGCACCAGTAGCATAAGAACGTTTGTGTATCAAATACAAGTTGTTAATGGAGCATCTGTTGTCTAACTGTAGTCGTCTTGTTGATTTGACATTGCTCTTATTTATCTTCACAGAAGTCTGGTGACACCTCTCAGCCAGACCTGATCAACGGAACCTCTGTTCTCAGGGACCCCTCCCTCAGAGATGCCCCCAAACCGGGGCCCTCTGCCGGAGCCGGCTCAGTCCCTCCCATCCCTCAGGACTACCCATCTTCAGTTCCCTACCCGGGCCACCATCCCAGTCATACCTCAGTGCCCCCACTGGTGCCTCCCTTCCCAGCCATGTCCTCCCCCACTGTCCCAGGGCAAGCCCAGGCCAGAGCACCCACCGGTCAGCCCCTGAAACCAGCAGAGGGTGTGCCCGGTGACCCCTCCAAGCTGACCTGCCATCAGTGCAGCAAACAGTTCAACATGAAGCCGCTGCTATTAAGTTACCAAGTAAGGGGCACACCTCACATGCACATACAGACTCTGTGTACATTCAGATACTTAACCCTAACCCTTATAGCTGCCTGCACGATGAGTGTAACTCTCATCAACTAACCATGATAATAATAATATCAATGCTAATTGTTTCCTGCAGGGTCGTATTTCTGTGTTCTGCAGTAGGACGTGCGGTGAGCAGTATAAAACCCAGAAGAATATCCTGATGGTGTGTGAGGGCTGTAAACAGGAGAAAGTGCTCTTTGACACCATCAGTTACAACCAACAGGACCTACACTATTGCAGTGAAAGTGAGTTAACATGGTGTTTCCCCTTTATTGTCTCTCTTACAAAGTTTACAGGCATTCCTTAGGACGAATTGTACCCTCAAAGGGAAGTGGGGTTATATGAAGTTCTTATCCCTAGTCAGTGTATTACCTACAGTAGTTGTAGGTTGTACAAAAGTCAAAATTGATTGATAAAAGAGAGATTATTATTATTATTGTTATTTCCAAAATTCACTACATGTTTTCATCTAATGAAATGTTATAGTTTAGTCCACATTTTTTGTTGTTCAGCCTTTTCAAAAACAACAGTTTCACTGCAGTTAAAAACAGTTTTCTCTCCTGCACGCCCTTTCTGACGGGGAACTGAAGCCGTTATCTATGCTCTCTACAAAGCCACCAGACTCCATTGACAAAAACAATAATTTTACCTAACCGAACATGGGAGTTGCTGGTCTACCGATGCGCGGATCAGTTAGTTTGTTTGTTTGTTGTTGTGTGACGAACTGTTGTGTGTCTGAACTAACCCTTTAAAACCCCAAAGTCGCACAATAACACAAACAACCTAACTAACCATGGCAAAACAAACTGCCGCTCTGACCTGACCGTACTTTTAAATTGATAACCAACATAGGTCTAAATGCCGAATTTCATCTGCATCATTGGACTTGTGGGCTTAAATGTATGTTTGTAGTACTCTAATTTAAATACTATAATACCCACCCATCCTGTGTTCCAGGCTGTAAGCTACTTTTCAAACATGATCAGACATCTCGTAACAAGGATCATTCCTGGCGTCCCTGCACCTACTGCTCCGGCATCAGCCAGAAGATGCTGCACAGCCACTATGGAGGCAGGATGGAGGAGTTCTGTAGACCCCACTGCATGTCCCAGTACACTGTGCTCTACTATGGGGTAAGGAGATGGATGTCCCACTACACTGTACATTGTATGCCACTGAACCAAGGAATGTGCCTTACTGTACGTTCAACATGGTTGTGTTTTTTAAAATCTTTTTCCATCTCCTCTCTCCTGTGCAGATGGGTCGATGCGACAGTTGTAGGAAACAGGGCTATATGACTGAGAAGCTGCAGTGTTTGGGTTCAGTCCGTAATTTCTGCAACCTGCCCTGCCTGCTGCAGTACTGCTACCTGCATTTTGAGGCGAGCCAACACACCAGCAGTAACGGTACTGGAACGGCCCCACAAACACCATATGGTAAATTGTGTTATCATATCAGTCTAATACAGTGGGATGTTGAGTAGCAGTCTACACGCCAGCAAGCTCATGCTAGTTAAAATAACACACCCTAAAATGGTATTTTTTTTCACTAGTTCCAGCTAACAGAGGAATACATGTTGCTCGTTCCCATGGCATGTGGGAGTTATTGTGCTGCAAGTACATGTCGTGGTTCACTTTTTGGGCTTGACTGTTACAAGAGATTTCTTTGGCTGAACATTTAAATCCCCTGAAAACTTGGCGTCAAGTATTTCTGTAAAAAATGATTGAATGTTCACGATTAACAAAGCAAGAATCATAGTTAACCCTTGTGCCTCACTATTAATCAAAATCAATGTTGTTGCTAACCATTGACATATCTCAGACTGTGAAAAAGAAACCCCCTCCCCCCAAGCATTTTGTATTCAGAAAATAATAATTGTGTTCATAACAAATTGGCAATTCAAGGGTTAAAATTCTAAAAACAAATGAATATTTGGTAGTTATGAACAGGACTGAAGTTGGTTAAAATTAATTAATTAATATTATTAATGCATGATTTTATGTCAGTTTTTGAGGCAGACATTTTTGTCCTATAAGGATAACAGAGCAACGTTTTTTAAAGTGAGGTACAGGGCTTAAAAAATACGTTATTTACTAAGAATTTAACAGATTCCGCAGCAACAAAACAACCCACCAACTGTCATCAGATTCTGATTTAAACGTTGATAACTGTTTATAACCGACTCCCGCCCACTTCAAACCAGTAGCTACCCTCCATTTGGTTGTGCCGGCATGCTTTCTTTTTTTTACATAGCAAGGGTGGGAAAACCCAGTGACATGAAGTGCAGGCAACGTATATGAGGTGGAAGGTATGACATTGAATCTCTATCAGCTGATAATCTAACAGTAGTATGTGTTGTTGTTCATGTATGGTCATCGTTTTACAGATTTTAAGTGTTGGCAAATACACAATAGAACCTTTTTAGTATTTATATTCAGCCATGTGAAAAATGTTTTCATTAGTCCATATTATTTGCGACGCTGTTGGTACAAGTGATGTTTTCTCAATTCAAATAGAGTGAAAATCCTGCGGCCAATCAGCACAAACCGGCACCCCGTCATTCAAGTTTTGGAGAAGAGAAAAAAAGAAAAGTAGTAATCTCACATGTTAAATTACCAAATTCTGTACTAGGGCTGACCCAAATGCTTTGAAGCTTTGGCCCTGCTCACACCTGGTATTAAGATGCGTCCTCAGTGATCGGATCACAAGTGGACAGCTTTAAGTACGTCTGTTGTCACCTGGCATTAGAATGCGTCTCCACATGCGCCTTGAGCGGCCACTTGTGATCCGATCTCACTTCCCTGCTCTATATGCAAATAAACACGCAGTAAACACATGGCTAATACAGCAGACGTTGTGACGTAAGACTACAGGAATGTCAGTAGTAATGCCGCTGCCTTTGCCAGACAACAGCGGAGTACAGAGCTTCAGAGAGCGGGGAGGAGGGAGAGCGATCAGGCGGTCAGGCGGGCGGGTGTCAGCTTCGCGCAAAGCAGCGGAACAAAAACACTGACACATCTCCGACAGTATGATAATAATGCACTTCCTGTTCCCAGTCTGATAGTCTGTAGACTACGTAGCATATAGATAAGGTATATTTGATAAAATACAGATGTACCGACAGAATACGGTAGAGCACAGAGGCCGTTTCCATGCAGCGAGGCAGACGAGTGCTCGTCTGTCTGTTCACCTGAGGAGTGCAGTGATCCCGCAGATCCCAGCGGGACATCAGATGAGTAAGCGCTCCTTAATGTGGCCCAGGACGCATTTGCGTACACACTGCTAAAAGAATGTGGTCATATGTGGCCCAGACCACCTCTGATTGTGGTCTGAAAGATCCGATCTCAATGCGTCTTGAGTGCGTTCACACCGGTACTTAGAGCTGTCCACTTGTGATTCGATCACTGAGAATGCATGTTAATACCAGGTCTGAACAGGGCCCTTTAAGCTTTGATCGTTACCATGGTAATTGACATCCAAATCAGTATTTGAATGCTTCAGATTTTTTTTAATATTTTTATTTTTTTATATACAGTATATAATAATAATAATGTATACATCCCAAAATAGCCCATGAAATGAGGAAGTATCCCACAACATTATTCAATATTAATTATTCTCAGATGGATATCGTTGTTTGTTGTGTGTAGAGGTGTGTGTACAGTAGTGCGGCAGCTGCGCTGTCCTGGGCACTGAAACGGGGGAGATGAAGACAAACAGACAGAAGAACATGTCAGCCTGCTTTGCCGCACCGAAGCAAAGCTTCGAATTCCTTTAGAATATTTCTCACCGAAGCTTCAAAGCCCAAAAAATGGTATTCGGAACAGCCCTAAACTGTTCTAACTTCGGTGTGTTTCTCTCTTCCTCCAGCTCCAACCCAGCCCCACCACACAAAGATGAATCCTGTCATAGCTGATGTTGTGTCACTGGCCAATGGCTCTGCCACTCAGCCCAGTGTGTCAGCAGATACGGCTCTTACTGGTTAGTCATACCAGTTAATTATTTTTATATATTTATGATATTCATTTCTTACAATGGGGTTTAATGCAGTGCTGTTACATTTTTTTATTCCTCTTTTCTAGGAGCACTTCCGACCTCCAACGTTGACGGCAAGAACCTAGACCATGTATGTACTCTGTGTGGGTGTGTGTGTTTGTTTCAGGTTAGACCTGACATACAACTGTAGGTCTTCACTCAAAAATGTTAAAACTTTTGACAAGAAAGTCGGCACCCAAAAAATATTTTCTAAATATTATAATAAGATTTTAGATCTGGCCAGAAATAAAACGGTCTACTGTATATTTATGATAAAGAACTAGATCAAATCTTCTCTGTTTATTTTTGATGTCTACTTCCAGGCCAGTACTCAGACCGATGCCATGCGAGTGCCTGCCCCCCGTCGACGTCAAATGAAGAACAAATCAGTTCTGTGTCGGCCCTTCACTATGGACCAAGAGAGCATGTGCCAGCTGCCCACACCCTTCGATGATTTAGCAGGTAACTACAAAAAAACACTCAAACACGTTTGGATAGTTTAGCGGATTTTGGTACACAAGTTTCATCTGGACCGTGTGCCATCCAGCAGCTTCCTGACAGTATAATGCACTCCAAATACCAGGTGGAAATATAGTCTACTTACAGAACATAGTTCATACAGACATTAGAAGCATCAAGCATTAAGTATTTTAAATTGGTCTTGATTGATTTAATGTTGATGCTTTCATACAATTTTCAACTTTTTCCACCATGACCGTTCACATTATATTGGCTATCGTTGTTAGTTTCAGTTCTATTCACAATATGGTTAAGATACAAGTACATCATCATCATAAGACATAATGGAGGTATGTGAAAAGCTTGAAAATAGGGGCCTAGACGCTAAGCAGATAGTAAACATACATTTAAATACTAACACATTGTCTAGATTTGAAAAACTGCATGTATTATACAGTAACATTTACATCTTACGAAACACCTAAGACTAATGCCTAGTTCACACTACACAACTTTTACCCTGATTTTCCGCTCGCCAACAGTTTTTGGAGGTACCCGACCGTGTTAACACGGAGCAAAGTTGCTGTTGCACCTAGAGGAATAAATAGTAAAAAAAAAGAGTTTGTAGACCGGTAGAAACAGGCTGTTTTGTGGACACGTGCCAACGACATCTTCAGCAATGTGCCTCGCGTATGTATCACGTCATTTACCGTGTATTTCTCGCATGTGTTTTCGTGATAAAACGTAGTTTGGAGACCTCATCAGGGATTCCTCCCGGTGAAAGATCTTGTAGTGTGTGACCCCCTGTCATCACTCAGTCATGGAATGTGATAACCACGACTTCAAGAGTACCGATTACAAGGCAGCAAGTTGTGTAGTGTGAACAGTACAGCAATCTGACGACTTTGAAAGTCGTGTAGTGTGAACTCAGCTTTACCAAGGACCCTTAAAACTAACTAACTAACTAACTAACCTAACCCTAACTAAACATACTCTGATGGTGTTGAATCTTCAGTCCTGCTTGGTGTGTAGAAAAATCTCTCCCAGTCACCTCCTTGTGTTTATTGATGGGCAGTTGCTGTGTTTTAATATTTTTCTATGACACAAATCAGTTGAGCCAATTATAATCAAGATGTTGAAGTGACACCAAAGCAAAAACAGGTTTTAACTTTGTGGAATATGATATTGGACTTGTTTGAGCTTTGTTATTCTCACAGTCCAGACAAGAAAGACGGTGATATACTGGGCTAATATTGACCTTCTATTAAGTATAAATATCAGGCTTTTCTGCCAAGACAAATAGAACTTATTATCTGCAGGAAACATTTACATTTTGATAATGACAAAATGGTTAAAAAAATGAAAATGATCAAGACTAGTGGTACTAAATTGAGTTTTTTGCTGTTTCAATCCATAATAATTGGTACGAGCTATACATCAATCAATGCTAATACCCACAGCAAACATTAATAATAATAATAATAATAATGTAACAACTAGTTTTAGTAGCACTGATAAAAGTGGCCTTTTTCCATCAGGCCATGGCTGGCGTGCCTTTGTAGGGTGTTTGTCACAACCCTACACAACCGTCTAATATATTTTCATTCATTTTCTTGGTTCACTCAATTATTCGTTGTTCACAACTAGCTGTGTCAATAATTGCACCAGCTCTGCTAGATAGCTCGCCGCAACCAGACCAGCCATCTGCGGAAGCATCCACATCTCCAGCGCCGTCACCAAAACCTCAGGGAGAAACTCAGCCGTGCAATGGCGTGCCAGCACGCCTAACCGGACGCCATTTCCTGGGCCAGAGGGAGACTGTCTCCGACTGCAAGGTCTGCTCACAACACAAGAGGAAAAGAGTGGAGGACGAAGAGCAGGAGAAGAAGAAGCAGAAGACGGACGAGGATGAGGAGCCAGGGAGGAAAACAGAAGAAGAGTCGGACGAGGCAAAGGGAGTAAACTCACATGATGCGAACGATGGGGAGAGAAAAGAGGGGGATCACTCAGAAACCAAGCATTGTGAGCAGAAGAGTGGGACATTGAGGAGGCAGACGTTGTATTACTGTAAGACGTGTTCAGGAGAGCCCAGCCTCTGTCCTGTACCCTGTTTTGAACTCTACCACACCAGACTGATCTACAAAACAGCTCCGGAACTAGAAACATGAGGTGAGCCTTCTGAATAACACCAAAAATGTATTCAGTTATTCTTTAAATATAGAACACCATTAAATAGTAAAAAAGTTATTGTTTGTACTACAGCTGTATCTACTATTCAAGGATTCCTATTTTGTGTGTGTAAATTGTGATGACTGCAACAATGTTAAAGGGATAGTTCTGATTTTTTTGAAGTGTGGTTATGTGAGGTACCTGCAGTAGATGGCGGTCGGCACACCCCCAGTTTGGAGAAACGGTAAGGACTACGGGCACGGGAGCAAAGCAATGTACTGCTGTGGACGGGGGCAGCAGCAAAACGTATTTAAGCCGCCTTGGTGACTCCCAACTAACCCTTTAAAACACCAAAGTCACACAATAATACAAACAAACTAACCGATTGAGGCAGCGATAGACCAGCAACTACCGTTTTGTGAGGTAAAATTACTGTTTTTGTCGATGGAGTCTGGTGGCTATGAAGAGAGCATAGATAACGGCTTCAGATCCCCGTCGGAAAGGACTGTCTGACGGCAAGATAAAGCGGTGAAAATATTCTAAATATAGCGTACACTTAAACTGATATTGATTTTTTTTTTAGGTGAGCCTTTCTTTTAGTTGGCTAAAATATGTTTGGCTACCAGCCCCGTTTACAGCGGTACATTGCTTTGCTCCCATGCTGGTAACTCCTGTCTGTTTATCAAAACTAGGGGTGTGCCGCCTGCCATCTACTGTAGGTAATACACTGTGCTAGAAGAAGTACTCAGATCTTATACTTAAGTAAAAGTAGAAATACCACCATGTAGAAATATGACTAAGTCCTGCATCCAAATTTTTACCTAAGTAGCTTTAAAATTACTTTAAAAAGTAACTAAGTACTCATTTTGCAGAATGGTCCATTTCAGAATCCTATACATAATACTATTGTATTATAAGAATTGATGTATTCATGTGTTCATCTCTTTGATTTTGCAGCTGGTAAAGGTGGAGCTCATTTGAACTACTTTATATACTGCTGGGTAGTTTAATCTATAATAATACATCATGATGTACTAGTTGATTTGTATTTTGTATTCATAATCTGAATCAGCAAAGTAACTAAAGTTCTCACATAAATGTAGTGGAGTAAAAAGTTGTAATTGTAATTAAGTACAATACTTCAGTAAATGTACTGTTACATCCCACCACTGGTAATACACTAGTATGTATAAGTACCTCATACAATCCCACTTTACAAAATCTGTACTATCCCTTCAATGCTATTACAATCAGAGTAACAACAACGTTGCACTGACCTGATCGTTCCACATTTATGTGCTTTTTCCAAGTCAATTCAACCGACTTCTTAAGAGGGTCATCCCGTGTGTCACCCGAGTTTTGATCTCCCCAGCCTCCTGACCTGCTGACATGAGAAGTCATCTTCTACCCTGATCCCGGACCAAGATTAAACAACTACAGGGTTAACCATTTAACATCTACACTACTTGAGTGACCTTAACTTCGTTTTTTGTGGTTGCCTGTTTTAAGTTTAACCCAAAACCTTATTGACAGCAAAGGCAGGATACCCATTCGATCTCAGCAGTTACATGAATGTGTATTTGCAAACCGATAGTGCAGTGAGATGATGCACTTAAATGGGTGTTTTGCGATATAGATACCAGTATTTATGCAGAACAGATTGTCATGGCTGTTTGTATCATCTTCCCATAAAGGGTATTTATATTGTGTAAGTGGTCTGTAACTGATGGACTAACTACTTCCTTAAGTGCTTCACTGACCTACAACATGGTACTGTAACATGTTAGTAAAAATATGTTTTTACCTCGTTAATTAAACTGTCACAATACATGAACATGCCATTAAAGCTGATCCCGTATCACCATACATTTTGTCAAGTGTTTTAAAACTTGTGAATCTAATGTTTCGTTCACTTGTTCACTTGATTTGTGTATGTCGTGTATATGGACTGTGCTGCCACTTTATTTCTGGTGGGTTCTTATACACACACAAGTATGTTATTACCACCACGGTCACTTTACATTACAGGCAGAAAAGTCATTCACTGTTTTACTAGCAGTGATGACACCTGTCATACAGTATGGAATCCGATCCTTACATTAATTAAGGTCACTTGTGCCTACCTGCTTGCCTCGATGCAGCCCATGGAAAAAACGTACGTCACTGTACAGGGTATTATGAAGGGTAACCACATTGTTTTAGGCAGAACCAATTTTTGATATGTCTTTGATATTAGCTCCTAAGCTCATGCCATTTCCAACACGGCAAACCCATTTCAAAACAAATTGAAAACCTGCTTAACAAGGAAATTGAAATTGAAATTCATGGAGCTGGAATCCGGCAACGGTGCTGCTAAATGTGCTTCTACTTTGAACGAAATACTCAAGTACTAAATTGGTATTAAAGAGGACCTATTATGCGAACTTTCACGTGCATACATTGTACTTTGTGTTTCTACTGGAACATGTTTACATCCTTTAATGTTCAAAAAAAACACTTTACTTTGCTCTTGCCGGCTGTGCTGCAGCACCTCTTTTCACCCTCTGTCTGAGCTCCGCCCCTCCTGAAAAGCCTAGTCTGCTCCGATTGGTCAGCTGGCCAGCTCTGTTGTGATTGGTCAACCGCACCAAACTCTTTGGACTCTGCTCCAGCTCCTCACTAACTAGCTTTGTTTGAGGGCGTGTCAAACTAACCGCTAGGCAAGTATTATGCAAATCTGGTGACATCACCACGTTACGGAAGAAAAGGCGGGACTTGAAGCGAGGCGTTTCAGGAGCAGTGTTTCTGTGGGGGAGAGTAACTCCCTTTGGGATGGACTTTGGGCTTTGTAACTTTGCAGACCTTTTACATGCACACAAAACTATATAACACTAAAGGAAAGGTAAAAAGCACAAAAGCATAATAGGTCCTCTTTGAATAATTCTTTGTGTTAATGGAATTTCTTGTAAAACAGTGTCTCATTTTTTACAGGATTTTCACTCCCAGTGTAGATAACTTCTGTCTAGATATGGCACCATGTCAGATTGAATTCTCATTAAAGATTCATCAGCTGGATTTAAAGATGCTGGTTAGTTGAATAAATTGCACCAGTTGGTCTGAAACTCAGCTGTTGTTCTGTAATGTAGAGTGTTATAAAGATGAACTCGAAGGTGATGTCATAGGAAATGACAAGAGCGGTCCAGTTCTTGTAGAAATGAACGATTTTCCCTCAGAAGGGCAGTCAGACCCGATGGATGATCTTTAGGTGGATGTCATTCAGTTTCTGTTCTCTCTCTCACTGCCATATTGACCGGAGAACCAGTTGACCAAACAAGGAGATAAAGTGTAATAGCCTCAATAAACATCCCACCTTTAACTTTAGATGCACCTATCAGGTATACATGAGGTTAAAATCCGCAATCACTTGAATTTTTTAAGTGTCTTGAGTGAAGAAAACGGCATTCATTTGGATGTTCAGTTATCTTATTTGTTCTGTTACGCTACATTTTAATGTTTATTATGAATGTGTGATGTATGTGTCAAAGTTCAAACCCTAGCTGTACCTCACTACTGATGCAGTCATGTGAACCCAGGTTGACTTCAATTCATCCGTCTGCTGTTAGAGCATGTCAGCTTTGTCTTGATTGACGTTTGAGTTGATTCCAGCCCAGTGTTACATCTGTCATAAATAATTTACTTTTTACTTCTTTTACAACCTTCTGTCTGTGTTTGTAACGTCTCCATTGTAACTGCATGTTTTTTATTTTGTCCTTATTTTCATGATAACACTGACATGGACCAGATTGTGAAATCATGCTGCATCACTGCTTTTTTTTTTTGTTTGTTTTTAAAAGAATATTGTCAACACCTGAAAATGATGCGTTCTTTATATGCAAATAAATGCGTCAATAAATTTAATTTGTGAATAAAATGTTTTTTGTGTGTTTGTGTCATATTTCTCGGATTTTACCTGCGTAAAAACCAAAGTTCATAACCCAACCGTCAAGCTTAATTTTTACAGAAAAATGTTTGAAATGAATAACAAAATTAAATATATACATAAATAAAACATAATTATAAATACAAATAGAAGCAAAGATGTATTAGTGAGGAGGGGGAAATGATTCCACAGGTGTCTGAAGTACTGTGTCACTGCCAGAATAGGTTTCCACAGACCTATTCCACAGATGCTTTAATCACAAGTAAATGTGTTTCTAGTGACATACAACTCTGCTGCCTGCCTCAGGACAGTAAAGTGTCTGGCATACCGCAATCAGAGGGTATAAGGGATTACTGAAGGGACACTGAGGGCAGGTAAATATGATGGCAGGAGCCATTATGACAAATGATGAAATCAGTTTGATCTGATGTGACTTCAAAAACATCTGGAATCTGTAGATATGTCAACAGATCTTTCTGATGAAATAGTAGTTTTGCTTTTCTTAAGTCTAAGGTCATGTCACCCCAAAAATGAAATGTCTGGAGAGGTGAAACTGTTGATGCACCTGAATGCACACTCAATTACATAGATGGAGTCAAGTTAGTGGAGTCATTACCTGTTCCACAGATGTGCTACAGCTGTTCGGTGAAACTATATTGCTATATGTAGTCAGCAGATGTTTTGATTTCAGTCTCCTTAGAGGTCTATGTGTAACATTGTATCTACCGTAAGTCACGACTACATTAAATCATTATGACAGCTGACATGTCTATGGGAAAATGTTTTGTCAATTTTGAGAGTTACAGATTAACATGATCACACACATGACATAGAGGTTATCAGTATTTTCAACCATGATCTCATAGTTATGGTGATTTCTTTTATGTTTATCAAAATAACTGATACAGCATGGTGATGATGATGAATATAATCTTTTTATCCATCCTTAACGTGAATGTATTCATGCATGTATTTTTGAATAATTTTATGAAAATTAAAAATAGTTTCCTTGCCCTCAAATGTAATAGTTTGATTTAAGTTTGACCCAGAGACTGCACGTTCTCTGAATTTTCGGTTACTCGTTGTCATTTCTGCATTCTAGAAAAATGCAGCTCTGTGACTGTATATAGTAGTATAATATAATTGATTGTAGTATATTTTACTGCAATAAAAGCACTATAAATGTGAGTTGTCACTAGCTAATTTTCCTTTTTTACCATTTCCTCCTTTAGTTTCTTTTATCCAGTTTTCATCTTTGAAGCTAATCTGTCATGTTTTTGTTTCTTTTTTTCTACTCTCTCTTTCTCTCTCTATCTCTTCTTCATAATCTCTCCTCATCCAGCCCTGGCTCTGCCCTCAGCTAGCTCTTCCTCAGGAGATGAGAAAGTGAAGGTGTTGATGGTGCCGGTTCCTGTACCGATATTCATTCCAGTGCCTATGAACATGTACTCCCAGCACACACCTGTTCCAATGGCTATGCCCTTACCTGTACGTCCCATTTCATTAGTAATTCTACGAATTCAGAATGATTCATGTACTTTGTTTTCAGTTTTCGCTGCAGCAAATCAAATGTTAATTTGTTTCTCCTGTTTTTCTACAGGTTCCAGTACCCATACTAGTACCAACACAGAAGAAGGACATGAAAGATGTTGCGGTCCAGTGGGAGCCTTTGCCCGTGACGGAAGAAAAACAGAAAGATGGGCCTGTTTCCAGTGCAGGTGAGGGCAGTTTTTGTCCTGATTTTTTTTGTATTATAAAGCTTGAGATATGTTTGCTACATTAATCAATCCAAGTACTCAAATATCAAATGCTTAATTACACAAATTTCTCCTCATCTATGTTTATTTTAGTGTCTGCTGCAGACCAGAGCAGTTCTTACAATGGAGACTTGAAGTCAGAGGTGGTCACTCCCATAATCCGTGAAAATGAGGAGACTGAAAAAGCAGTACAAGCTGACCTGCCACCTACTGTAAGTTCAGAGAGCAGCACAGAGTCAACCGATCCCACAAAGTCAACTGATCCCACAGAGTCAACGGATCCCCAACCTAATACCCAGCCAGAGGAGACCACGATGACAAGCGACCCACCTACCACCAGTGCTGAGCATGAACCTCCCTCCTCTCCAATGATGGACTTGGAAACTGACATCCCGTCTGGTGAGCCATCATATTAATATGTCTATGGAAGCCCTGAGAGGCGAGTGGGGGAAAAAATTTGGTGATCCATTTTTTAAGTCTCATTTAAATAGTTTTCTCACCTGTGTTTATGACTTAAAAACAGGTGGAAAAGTTTTGCTAGAATAATCTTTCTAATTTCATCAGTAAAACAGGTGGGAGGTCTGCCAGGATCATTTTTCTAAGTTACTTTTTGTTGTTGTGGGTGGGGGTGAAAAAACTTTGGTAGGTGAAACATGTTTTGTTGTTGTAATACTCATTTCGGCCACAAGAGGCGGAAGTGCACCACTACCCCATGTTCTAAATAGGACTAAAAGCATTCATGTTTTCTTCCAGCCAGGTGAGTTTTAATTTACATAACTTGCTAACACACAATATATGAACCTTGTGTTTAGAGTGCATGGAGAAAGTAAAACACACCTGGAAGGAAACATGAATGAATCCAGGCTAAAAACAACACAGTTTAAACTGACAAATACAGGAAGGAAAGCTGGATTTATGCTGTAGGTGCTTACCGCTTTGAATTATATTTTTATATATTTTTTTTTTCTTGCTCTTGAGTCTGTTTCACACCACCGGAGACGGGGACACAGCGGAAAGAAGGTTGAAATAGTCACACACGCCACGTATTTGTAAAAGGGCACAATGAAGTGTAATGCATTCATCCAACACACTTCTAAGAGCTATTTATATCTAGACGACTATATCTGACTTTTGAGTATTCCGTTAAATTAATAAGTTAATTGACGCATTCACACATCGGGAGTTTTTTCTCTTGCCAGCTGTCCTTCCTGCATTTGGCAACTTCAACTGTGTTACTTTTACTCTGGATTATGTGTTTAACTTCTTCATATTTGTCTAATATTCCTCTTCCTTTGTAAAATGTGTCGCTCTGCCTGTCTGTCTGCAGGTCAGTAGACTTGTCCATGTTTGTGATTGGTCAGATGCTGCAAACACTGCCCTATTACTGTGAACACGCTCGTTGCCAGATGGAGAAACCCTGGGTTGACTTACCGAGTTTATAACCAACGTCGTAGGACCATTTAGAAGGATCTTGTTTGTTAGGATTAGTTAAGCCAGATAACGAGAAGATACCCTGGGTATGTTGAACTTGTTTCACAGTACAGGCCTTTGTTCTTAAGTCATAAACACAGGAGAGAAAACAAGTTAGATCAGACTTAGAAAATGGATCAGCAGAATTTTTTTTCTCACTTGCTTCTTCAGTAAAAACTCAAATTAATCTGCTGGGAATAAAAAAAACTGGATGACATACTTTCGCTACATCTTTTGTGTGTGTTGTTACAGAATCGTTGGATCAGAAGCCATCTGCTCCACGGCGAGGAGTGAAAAGATCCAGAGAGGTTTTCTCCAGCCGGAAACGGGTATGATTTCCCTGATAGATCAGCAGTCTTTCATTCATTCATTCATTCATTCATTTTATCAGCTTCTGATTTAAAACCTACTGACCTTAGTTTGTAGGCAGACACGTTTTCTTCAGGCTGCTCTGTGATTCTCTAGCTGTGAGAAACCTTTTTTTAACAAAGAGTACCTCCCTATCCTTGGATGTTAGGACATTCTTGAATATTTCATGTATTTATAGAACCAAAAGGTTTTTCAAATACGCCCAACTTTACCTTAAAAGTGCATTTTCTGCTCACAGTCAACCTTTCAGTCATGTCAACCATTTCCTACACTACCCGGTATTCATTACATTTCCATCCATCCAGAGTCGAAGGCGAACTGTTTCGTTGAACCGCAGAGCGGTGGTGACTCCAGTCGCCTCCAAACTGAACCACCTGTATGGGGTTAAAGCATGGAAGAGTTGGGTCCAACAACAAAACAAACACCCGGGAGAATGTGAGCCTCACTTCTCTTTATAGTCCAGTTTTATTTTAGGATATCTCTTCTTCTATTGTAACCTATTTTTTTTTTTTTTTTTTTTTATGGTCTCTTCCCCTATAGCCAATATAGTGGATATTAAAGAAGACGTCCTTCAGTGTGACTCTGCTGAGCTGAGCTTTGCTCTGTCTCGCTTCATCAGAGAAGTGAGACGGCCCAATGGAGAGACCTACAGCCCAGACAGCATCTTCTACCTCTGTCTGGGGATACAACAGGTACATACATATATATTGTCACTGGTTTCCATCTTGATTCCTGTAGGGTGTTTCTTATTGATTCCTTCTTTTCTGTCTCCCCCTCTTTGAACAGTATCTGTTTATGAAGGGCCGCATAGAGAACATCTTTACTGACGAGCTGTACAGCCAGTTTGCTACCAAGATCAGTGGGATGCTGCGACTCTGGAAACCCAGACTACAACCTAGTGGTATGATCACTGACATAAAGTCAGAATCCTTAAGATTTTCATGAAATTACACCCCATTTTGATACTGTTTATGGTTGGCTTTTTTTTCTGCAATATCCATCCAGTGTATTTTCATTAAATAATTACCTCTCTAGAAGAATAGCAAATACTTTATTACTTTTTGTGTACAAAAGACAAAAAAAAACAACGACATTTTTAATTGAGTCCGCCATTCCCGTGATGGATTCAGTTTACTTACAACTTTAAAGATGCAATAATCAATATTTTTATAACAATGGGTCAAACAACAACATGGATGTGTAATTAGGCAATACTTTGCTATCAGGTTCACCATATGAACTTTAAGTTGATCACATTTCAATTTTGTGATTACAGCTTGTTCTGCTGCCCCCAAGTGGCCAAAAAATCTATTAATGCTCCTTTAATATAACAGGTTGTCTCAAACCTTACTAAGGTTATCCTTTTAAAAATTAATTTAAACCCATTTTATGCTACGTTGACCCCATTAACCTGATTGTAATAATACAAAAACAGTATTCATTAACATCAAATCCATTTCTCTTAATACATCCATCATTCATACATACAGTCACAGCCAGGTTGAAGCCTGTTACAGCATGCAGTGGACCGAAAGGTATGTAAGCACCCTGAACAGGTTGCCAGTTAACACTAGACTGTATAATTAACTGAAAACTCATTGTGAAAGGGTTAAAGCTCTAAGACGAAAACACAGACCACTCCCAGACCAGGCAGCACAGTGGTAGCGACCTGTCAACAGAAAGGTAGCCACGCCCTAAAGCATACTCTGCTTTATGGTCTATTTGACTCTAAATGGGACCATAATTTATTAAATGAACATCATGCTGTATTTAGGAAGATTTGAAACTATCGATTGAGACCATAAACTCATGTTTACAATGTTTACTGAGGTAATAAATCAAGTGAGAAGTAGGCTCATATTCTCTTAGACTTCTAGACAATCAGACTTATTTTTGCAACCAGAGAAGTCGCCCCCTGCTGGCTGTTAGAAAGAATGCTTTTTTTTTTAGACACTTTCACTTTGGCCTCACTTTTCAGACCTGGAGGTTGCCCACTGGTTAACGCCCGCTTTGGGCACTTTGAGTCTCCGCTTAACTCAGCTCTTTCCCTGCTTCATCTCTCCCCCTCTAAGGTGGTGCTGTTTCCTCCCGTGTGGTGGAGTCTTACCTGTGGGAATGTAAGCAGCTGGGCGCCTACTCCCCCATAGTGTTGCTCAACACGGTGCTCTTCTTCTGCGCCAAAAACTTCGGCTTCACCACGCTGGGGCAGCACCAAAGCCTCTCCTTCACCAACTTCACTCGACAATCCAAACCCTGCAACCGAGCCGGCAAAGTCCACTACCTCCGGTACCAGGGAAGCAGCACTGCCATGCCACACTCAGGTGGGTGTTATAAAATCATACATGTATGTCTTTTTAAATTAAAGTAGTAATGATAGTAGTTTGTCTATGCAGCTGTGCCTTTGAGCAAACTGACAATGTTTAGTACAAAATATCAGGTAACTGACAGGTAACCAAAAAGTATAATGTGTTTGGAAATAGCGACTAACTGAGTGAGTTGTGGTACTTATTTCTGTTTTTAGAGCGATTCAGAAAAAGGCAGGGAGAGGAAGAGGTAGACCTGGAGATGCTTGAAAATGTCGCCAACCCTCTACACTGTCCTGTCAGACTGTATGAGTTCTACCTCTCTAGATGGTGAGACACACACACACACACCTATAGGCAAACTAACAAATGAAGGCGACAGCACTCATATGAAAACTGAACAATTGCTTCACCTTCTCTGTCCTCCTGCTCTCTAACAGCCCTGAGTCGGTGAAGAAGAGAACCGACGTGTTTTTCCTGCAGCCTGAACAGAATGTGCACACTCACAGGTCAGAGTCAGTCCCTCCAACATTAAAGAAACTCAGTGACTTCGTTTACATGCACAAAATATTTTACAGTTTTTGCCTTATTCAGAAAAAGATTATATTCCTATTAAGCTGTTTACATGGTTAATGAAAATTAATAATCCACTAATACTCCTGTTTAGCCGTGCATACTTCGATTTACGTAACCGATGACAGACCTGTTCAACCGTGCGAACACACCTTCCCTCTTTCATTCTTTCAACCACCTTCTTGAAAAGGTGGGTGTTGTGATATTTGTGCATATCCAAAAACCTGTTATCCGAGTCTTTCATAACGTTTAAAAGTAGGTGTGTTTCTCCTTCCAACCAGAAATGTGGGGGTTTTTTTAGGTCATGCATTTCTGCAAACTGTCGGCTAGTTGGTTTGTGTACAACACGCAGAGCTGCCCGTACACAGGCAAGAGGCCGCGTGTCGCAAACTGTAAATATACAGTAAGTGTGCATGTAAACGTAGTCACTGATGAATGTGTCACTTATTACCAGGGCTTCTTATCGCGAAAAGTTCGCTGCCATCTTGGTGTGAACACACCGTAATACTGTGAGAAGAAATATTTTTTTAATTACATTTTTTTTAAATTTCCATTTCTGACCTCAACAGTCCCCTCTGGTACACCTCTCAACCGTTAGAGGGCGCCACTCTACAGAGCATGCTCACGCGTATCCTGGCCGTCAGAGAGGTCCACCAGCACAAGGAACGAGCCCAACATCAGGCCTCAGCCACCGCTGATAATGACAGTTTACAGTGATATGGAGCTCTGCCTATTCACACCCTGCTTATGATCTCTGCAACGGAAACCTTCTCCAATGGCGAACAGTTCACAGTGAAATGCAGCTGTACGTACGCCCATCAGCCATTCAGACGGAGGCTAACACCGGGAGACAGAACAAAGATAGAATGAAAGGACACACTGTCGCAAAGAGTTGACACATTTAAAGACCATTCAAAGTGTGGGATCATTGTATTTAGTTACCTCAGTGGCCATCCCCTCCCCCACATAAATGCACAACGGGTTTACAAACATCCAATACTCTAAAATATGGAGAAGGGAGTGTTAGGGGTCAGGGGACAGTCTTCTTTTTCTCATCGTGTCACACCAGAGTGATATTTATGCCCATCATTTATCACATGTGGCAGGTTTATTTACCATCAGCAATGGTCCAGGCCAAGCCTGTCAGATGAACTTTTTTATTTCAGAGACAGACTTCTGCAATACTAGACTGGCGTGAGCAGCAAACTGCACGTGAGAAGAGTCGGTGCTGATGTAGATGACGACGAGAGTCTCCATCCATCAGGCACGGTCCGATCTGGTTTAAATGTGCTGTTTTATCATTGTTGCCCTTCTTTGCATCAGCACGGTATTTAAGGATTGCTTTTAAATTACTCCAAAAATCTAAAACGATGACGTTTTTCAGCAGGTTTTGCAATTTTGAAAGTGTGGCGTATTTATGCATAGCTGCACAAAAACTTGGTTAAAAACAAAAATGTCACTCAGTTCAAGTGAAGCACTTCCCACAGACCTCCAGTGTAGTGTTTGTTAAAGGAAACATTAACTGCCTCATAATCATCGCATTGGAGGTGGATGACATTGGCTGGTTGACACTGGCCAATATCTGATTGAATATGTTGTTAAACCAGTATACTGTACAGTATATCAGTGTAACCCTTCTTGTAATAACAGAGGAGACTCACAGTGCCTCTCATCTTTTGTTGTTTTATTATTATCTAGTAATCTGATATTATGTTGTTCCCCTTTTATATTCTTCATCTTGGGTGGCCTTATTTCCCTCCCAACAACTTTCCCTCATATAGCTCCTAGAGGTAAAGTAAAGCTCATTACCTACACCCAGTTTATGTATGCCTGTATCTATGTCCTCTTTCTAACTGTGCCAATATCTGCGCTCCTCTTTTTTTTTTCTCTTCCACTTGTTCCCTAATTTTTCAAAATGGAATTTGGAGGACACAATACTTTCCCAATCCCTAACCCTTGAGGTTTCCTGTATTATAACTAATGGTGTGTATGGTATAGTGTGATTTTTGTTGGCCATCCATACAATCAAAAACATGTATTATGACACTGTGCCTAAGATATTTACCACTGTCAGCAGTGGTAATTTTGTTTCTATCCATCCATCCATCCATCCATTCAAAATCGAAGGTCTGTTGCAGATAACAGCTGCAAGAGAGTGCTCAAGGGATGATGTATTTTTGTAGGCAAACCAAGGCCTATTAAAAAAATGCTGGGAGA